>NC_133406.1:134552000-135170000 GCF_049350105.2 Macaca mulatta
TCCCTTTGAAAACTGGCACAAGACAAGGATGCCCTCTCTCACCACTCCTATTCAACATAGTATTGGAAGTTCTGGCCAGTGCAATCAGGCAAGAGAAATAAATAAAAGGTAATAAACTAGGAAAAGAGGAAGTCAAATTGTCTCTGTTTGCAGATGACATGATTGCATATTTAGAAAACCCCATCATCTCAGCCCAAAATCTCCTTAAGCTGATAGGTAACTTCAGCCATCTGAGGATGCAAATCAATGTGCCAAAATCACAAGCATTCCTATAGACCAATAACAGGCAAAGAGCCAAATCATGAGTGAACTCCCATTTATAACTGCTGCAAAGAGAATAAAATACCTAAGAATACAACTTACAAGAGGTGTGAAGGACCTTTCAAAGGAGAATTACAAACCACTGCTCAAGGAAATAAGAGAGGACAAAACAAACAGAAAATCATTCCTTACTCATGGATAGGAGGAATCAATATCATGAAAATGGCCATACTGCCCAAAATAATTTATAGATTCATTGCTATCCCCATCAAGCTACCACTGACTTTCTTCACAGAATTGGAAAAAAAAAATGACTTTAAATTTCATATGGAATCAAAAAAGAGCCCATGTAGCCAAGATACTCCTAAGCACAAAGAACAAAGCTGGAGGCATCATGCTACTTGACTTCAAGCTATACTACAAGGCTATAGTAACAAAAAAAATCATGGTACTGGTACCAAAACAAATATATAGACCAATGAAACAGAACAGAGCCCTCAGAAATAACACCACACATCTACATACATCTGATATTTGACAAACCTGACAAAAAATAAGCAATGAAGAAAGGATTCCCTATTTAATAATATGCAGAAAGCTGAAACTAGACCCCTCCCTTACACCTTATACAAAAATTTACTCAAGATGGATTAATGACTAACACAAGAACAGTAAGACCTAAAACCATAAAAACTCTAGAGAAAAACTTAGGCAATACCATTCAGGATATAGGCATGGGCAAAGATTTCATGACTAAAACACCAAAGCAATGGCAACAAAAGCCAAAATTGACAAATGGGATCTAATTAAACTAAGGAGCTTCTGCTCAGCAAAATAAACTATTATAAGAGTGAATGGGCAACCTATAAAATGGGAGAAAAATTTTGCAATCTATCTATCTGTCAAAAGGTTAATATTAAGAATCTACAAAGAACGTAAATTTAAATGAAAAAATCAAATGACCCGATCAAAAAGTGGGTGAAGGATATGAACAGACACTTCTCAAAAGAAGACATTTATGCAGCCAACAAACATAGAAAAAAAAGCTAATCATCACTGGTCATTAGAGAAATGCAAATTATAGTGTCCCTTGGATATGATAGGAAATTGAGAATGTATTATTGGGTGATGTTATGGGAATAACACAACTATATGTGTTTAGGAGATGATCTCTTAAATGTGTGTGTGTATGTGTGTTCTTTTTTTTTTTAAAAAGTTAAGAAATAAAGCATCAATGCATATAGCCAGTGTCTTTAAATTATACTTTAGTCCACCTAATTTCCTGAAATCTAAAGAACTCCACATATGCAACATTTTTTTTCCATTTTGAATTTTCAAATCCCTAATTGTTCTGTAAAAGTGTACAGCATACAGTCATTGGATACATTATTATTATTATTTTTTATTATACTTTAAGTTCTGGGGTATATGTACAGATAGACCATATATAGTATATATATAGGGATACCATATATATGGGATACCAACTCATAACAGTTAGAATGGCGATCATTAAAAAATCAGGAAAAAACAGATGATGGAGAGGATGTGGAGAAATAGGAATGCTTTTACACTGTTGGTGGGAGTGTAAATTAGTTCAATCATTGTGGAAGACAATGTGGCAATTCCTCAAGGATCTAGTACTAGAAATACCATTTGACCCAGCAAGCACATTACTGGATATATTCCCAAAGGATTATCAATCATTCTACTATAAAGACACATGCAAACATATGTTTATTGTGGCACTGTTCACAATAGCAAAGACTTGGAACCAACCCAAATACCCATCAGTGATAGACTGGGTAAAGAAAGTGTGGCACATATATACCATGGAATACTATGTAGCCATTAAAAAGGATGAGTTCATGTCCTTTGCAGGGACGTGGATGAAGCTGGAAACCATCTTTCTCAGCAAACTAACACAAGAACAGAAAACCAAACACTGCATGCTCTTACTCATAAGTGGGAGTTAAAAAATGAGAACACATGGACACAGGGAGGGGAACATCACATAACAGGACCTGCTGAGGGGTTGTGGGGCTAGGAGAGAGATAGCATTAGGAGGAATATCTAACGTAGATGAAGGGTTGATGGGTGCAATAAACCACCATGGCACGTGTATACGTAGGTAACAAGCCTGCACATTCTGTACATATACCCCAGAACTTAAAGTATAATAAAAAATTAATAATAATGTACCCAATGACTGTATGCTGTATACTTTTACAAAATAATTAGGGATTTGAAAATTCAAAATGGAAAAAAAAATGTTGCATATGTGGAGTTTTTTAGATTTCAGGAAATTAGGTGGACTATAAGTATAATTTAAAGACACTGGCTATATGCATTGATGCTTTATTTCTTAACATTTTTTTTTAAAAAGAAGACACACACACATTTAAGAGATCATCTCCTAAACACATATAGTTGTGTTATTCCCATAACATCACTCAATAATACATTCTCAGTTTCCTATCATATCCAAGGGACACTATAATTTCCACTTTTAGTGCTCTAGTAAAAACGACTTATTGTAAAATCTTATTAAGCATTTGTGGATTATATTATGCTCTGCAATGAATGATTTTACCAAGTAATAATGGAGAGAAACGTTTTAAAAGGAAAAGGTAGATCGTAATATGCATTTAACTCCTGACAAACCAATGATTATAAAGTATCCTTTTTAACTTTTCAAATAAGTTCAAAATAATCCTTTATGTATCTTCCAAGAAAACAAGTACTTAGTCAACAGATACATGCAGCGATAAACAAGAAATCTATAGCCCTATGTATATAATAGGATTTTTTAAATGCTTGTATATGTACTTCCTGTCAAATACAAAATGAAGAGAGGTTCAAATTACAAATCAGAAGGAAGTCTGAGATTTTTTCAGGAGCCTTTAGGGTTTATACTTTGGCAATGTTGTCTTACCTGCTTGGTAAAGATTTTTTAAATAATATTTCATTTATTTGAATATATATTTTGAAATCAGAAAAGATGCATTTTAGTAATACACTAAATAGGAGAAAACAGGGTTTGGAATTGTGTTCTTATATTTAAATTATAGCTTTAACATATTTTTCATTTTAATTTGAAAAAATTAAAATAAAAACATTAATTTATTATTTAATTTAATGAAATCCATGCTCTAATTTTTAAAATGTATTTCCATACTTTAAAAAATTGTTATTTTTAATTTTTATGGGTATATAGTAGATGTAAATATGTGGCATGCAAGATACTTTGATACAAGCAATCATTCAAATTAAATTGTATGTTAATACATTACAAGCCTTTTGTTTTCTTCAATGGATATTTAGATGCTTCTCATCTGTAAAATTACATCAATATACATCTGCATATGTCATCAATATAACTATGTAAACATTATTAAATTTTAGTTTTCTTGCTTACAAATGGAAACAATATCTAACTGAATAATAAAAATATTTGATTATAATCTACCAAGTTTATGTCCAAATCCACTTACAAAAATATGTCTAGATTACCAATTTCAAAGGCATTGCTTATTATGGTCCTAGATCTAGATTAAATTTGGTCTTTAAATTGATAACTGAGTTATTACTAATATATGTAATATTGATAACAGAATATACAAAGATTACCAGGTAGAAGAGAGACAAAAATTAGGCCAAGACACAGAACAAGTGATATTTGAGGAGGCACATGATAAATGTGTAAGAAAGTTTATTTTGCTCAAAATTTAGAAAAATATAAGATAAAATTATTTAGAAACTGGAAAAGACCATGAGATAAATTTTAAAAAGAAATAAGAGGTAAATATCTGATATGAATAAAATCAAAATGGGCAAAATATTCCAAATTTGATCCTTTGAATGATTGGATCAACAAGCTTGAAGAGAGAGAGGACCAAAAATATAATGAGAAATATAAAGAAAATTATAATAAGAAAGACATCAAATATTGTGGTAATAAATTTGTAAAACTAAAGGAAATTGATGCCTTAGCAAAATATATGTAACCAAATTTGACCCAAGACAAACCAGTATCCTTAAATTGGTAATTAGATTTGGAAATGTAAATAGTCAAACTCAGTATTTTAAAATAGGCATTTTGAATAGATATTTACAAAGCTGAGTTCATATGGTCTGGTAAAGAATAGATAATTCAACATGATTTCAATGATCCAGAACAGTAAAATATGCAAAACTCTCCATTCAATATTTTCCATTTTGAAAAACTAATACATAAAGTTGGTAGCATGACTGATAACAATGCTAAATGAGAGAAATGGCTATATTTTGCTTATGCCTACAAATACCAATATTTTAGTTAAATATTAGCAAGTAATTTATAATCATAATATTCTATTGTTTTACTAAGACGATTCGCTTCTTCATAGGACATCCCAAATATAGCAGCTCAACAACAATAAATGTGTACTTTTGTTAAATCGTGCAGCTCAAGTAGGTCCTTTAGTGAAACAGACAAGCAGGACAGCTATGCCCTCCATAACACACAGCTTGTGGAGCTTACCAGATATTGTTATTTCTAGCCAGTGGGAAAGGGAAAGAGAAAACTGAGGACAAGAAGCTTGTTTTTTAATGAAATCAACTAAAAATAGAATATACCATTCTACTCATTGTCCATTAGCCTGTATTCTGTCCTAAAAACACAGTTAGCTGAAGGAAAGATTAAATAAATGTAGTGTTTGGCCAGATGGCCAATTTCACAGTTTTAACTCTATGGGTTCCATTACCAAAAATAAAGAAGTGGAGACTAGATAACAATGAAAATTATGTTTTTGTCAAAAACTGAATGGATTTTATTCTAGGAATGCAAAGGTGGTTCAAATTTTATTTAAATATTTAATTACACCCTCAAAGTGTAACTTGTAAAAATAACTTACTATATTGACTAATTTGATGTTGAATTAATGACTGAGCACCTTATTAAACCCTTAGTGTCAGAAGAGATCTTACGATGTTTTACTAACCCATTTACTCTCTACTCTCATATATAACTATTTTTTTAGTTTGTACTGTCTTCAAAAACTTTCAAGAGTTCCCCCCATTTCAAATATCAATAACCTTGCTATGTATTTCATGCAGAAAATACATTAACAGAAAACTTTCTCGTCCTTTACCAGCAACCTTTTAATTATGTGTAACTATACAACATGTACTTCCCTGGTTTCCCATTACAGTACATGATTCTCAGTGTAAAATACTCTTCTTTTTAGTTCCAGGTAATGCTATCTTTTTCTACCTGTATTCACTCCTTGAATGATTTCATTTAAGCTCGTGGCTTTAAAAATTATCTCTATGGGGAAAACCAATGCACCTGTGTAAACAACTAGAAAAAATGCAAGCAAAATACAAAATAAAAGTCAACAATTACAATTATTTTTATGCCATTTTTGCATATTATTTATTAAACATACATTGAATAGTTGCAATGTATCAGAGAGTTTTCTGCTGGCGTGAGATAATAAAGCTATAATGTTCCAGTCCTCAAAATATCTGGAAGTAAGGAAGGGTAAACAATCTACAATTCCAGAGAGGGGAAATTCTGTCAATAAGCTACATCCACTTATTCGAGGGAAACATTTTTGTGTCCTGGACATGAGCAAACTGTTTAAGATGAGGGTCATTTCTGGGAAACAGAGATACAAGCAGAAATTTAGGATGTAATGTGAAAATGAAGAGAGAAATTTAGACAGCCAATGAGATGCAGATATAAACAGATAATTAGTAGAAGATATTCAAACTAAAGAATATAGAGAAAATACAGGAAAGTATATGAGAAACAATTATGCCACATTGAAAAAAAATCTAAACCATATTTATAGTTTTTCTCCTTCTGCCACAATAATATTTTGTTTTTCTTGAAAACTGCCGGGTGCCTCACCATAATTTTAAACTTTTCTATGCTATCTACTTTTTTTTAAATTTCAAATCAAGAAAATTACAAGAATATTATTTTATTATCTCTGTATAGGATGTACAACTAAATGCAATAAGTCAAAAAACAGCAAATTTGTACACATATTGGCACATACCAAAATAAAAGTCCTTTCAGTGATCATACGCTTGTACACCTAGAAAATCTTACAACAGACCAAAAAAAAGTCAATGATTATTAAGAGAATTTGTCAAGGGACTAGGTATAAAATAAATCTCAAAAAAAAAATCAATAGATAAGCTGGGCGCAGTGGCTCAAGCCTGTAATCACAGCAGTTTGGGAGGCCGAGGCGGCGGGATCACGAGGTCAGGAGATCGAGACCATCCTGGCTAACATGGTGAAACCCCGTCTCTACTAAAAATACAAAAAATTAGCTGGGCGCGGAGGTGAGCGCCTGAAATCCCAGATACTCGGGAGGCTGAAGCAGGAGAATCACTTCAACCTGGGAGGCAGAGGTTGCAGTGAGCCGAGACAATGCCACTGCACTCCAGCTTGGGCGACAGAGCGAGAATTCGTCTCAAAACAAACAAACAAACAAATCAGTAGTTAATATTCCAAAGTAACACAATGCATATTTTTAGAAAAAATATTAAAAGATTGCCCACCCTAAACCAAGTACTTTTCTAGGTACTTGCAATATATCAGTAAAGATCCCAGTCCCCTGGTAATTTAGCATTTGAGAGGAGGGAATCAAAAGAAATAATAAACAGATAAATTACAACATATGTGAGAAAATGATACATGGCACAGGAAAAAAAATTATTTATTATTATTATTCAGAAAGAGTCTCACTCTGTAGCCCAGGCTGTATTGCTGTGATCACAGCTCACTGCAGCCTTGAATTCCTAGGCTTGAGCAATCCTTCCACCTCAGTCTCCCAAGTACCTGGGACCACAGGTGTGTGCCAGCACACCAAGCTAATTCTTGCATTTTTTTTTTTTTTTTTTTTTTTTTAGAGATGGGCTTTTGTCATGTTTCCCAGGCTGGTCTCAAAACTCCTGAGCCCAAACAATCCACCTATCTCAGCCTCCCAAAGTGCTGGGAATATAAGCATGAGTCACCACACCCAGGCAGGAAAGAAAATTTAGAATCAGCTTAAGATAAATGGGGTTCAATGCATTGTTACAAGTAGAAGCATAATAGTATTACATCCCTATTATTCATCCTCTGCATTCAAATATTAAGATAATTTTCTAAAATTAAACTTGACTCTGCTAATCATTTGCTTAAAACCCTTCCTCAGTGCCCAAAGTATTAGCATAAAATAAATGCTGCCTCATGATTTGGTTTCACTCTACTTATCAAAGTCATCTCCATGTTCTATCCACATTTGAGAGATGCTTTGAAACACTGAAATGATTTTCTTTCCTTTTTAAAGTATCCTGCCACCTTTCAGACTGGATAGTCCATGTCTAAACTACAAGACCAAGCTGAAATGTTTATATTACTATATGGAACCGTTGTGATGTACTCTAGATGAAGTTAATCAATCTGTATTTCACCTATGATATGAAGATATTATATATATATATATACACACACACACACACATATATATGCACTTAATTCATGTAACAGTAATTATATTAATGTATTGACATAATATGTAATTATGATGATGTTAGCATTACTATACACACATTACAGGATTATTCCCTTCTTCCCCTTCTTGAGGACTGGAACATTATAGCTTCATATCTCACACCAGCAGAAAACTCTCTGATATATTGCAATTATTCAATGTATGTTTAATAAATAATAAGCAAAAATGGCATAAAAATAATTTTAATTGTTGACTTTTATTATTAAAATATGTTTAATTATTGTTTAATTAACAATTATAATTATGACATCTGCAGTCAAAGAATCATCTGTATTTATTCAGAGAGCATCAAGAATATGCTAGGAATGAAAAATTAAAAAGTGAATTGGGTTTCTTTGTTTTTTTTTTTGTCCCCAATATGGTGGATTCGGTGCTTGTAGCCTCTCATTAAACCTTTGTGCATTCTTTTGCTGTTTCCAGGTGCCACAAAATAGCAAAATAGTGCACAAAAATCAACTCTTTGAACTTTAATTCAAAAACTAAAATGGGAATCCACCCAAGTTATGATGGTCACACCAGATCCCAGGGAGGAGAATGTGGGCAAACAGCCCCTGTAATAGTGTATAGCCGATAAAAGTGAGTGAAGTCTGAGTATGTGAGAGAGCTTTGAATGCCTGCCTGGGTGCGGAGCAGAGAGTGGGCCTCTACACCACAATCACTGTCAAGAAAAGGTGGTGCAGCTCAGGCTGCCAAACAAGACACATCAGGAGAGGGAGGAGAACCCCTCCCTCCGTAACTCACCCTTCCACTGGGGATCCAAGCAACTCAGGCTAAAGGAGAGCACTTTGATTTTCCCAAGCCCTGGAGCTAACTTGGGGAGAGGCTTGGAGACTCTGGGAGGGACAGACACTGGGAAATGTTTCTGGTATTTTCCCAGATCCAAGGCCAAGAGAAGGATGCCATTCTTAATCCAGGTGCACACAAAGTCAATCATTCTTTGGTGACCTGGCAATGTGGCAATGCAAGCATTTAGTCTTAGGCCAGAGACTGAAACACATGCTCTGGAAGCACTGATGTGCCCTGTTTGGGAGCCTGAGCTGCCCCACCTTTTCTTGACAGTGATTGTGGTGTAGAGGTCCACCCTCTGCTCCACATCCAGGCAGGCATTCGAAGTGCCCACTCACCCAGATTGGCGGTCAGACCCACCAACCCTTCCTGTTCAGAGACCTAGGTGCAGGGGGCCCTGTCTGTTTCACACTAAGGCAGATCTCCAGGCCTTCAGAGCACCTCCTCATCGAGAGAGGTAGAATGAGCTGTCTCATCCTTATTTCACAGACACTGTGGTGCAGCCAGACCTTCTTTGCTCCATACCCAGGCAGTCAGAGCTGCCATTTGCCTGGTTTAACAGCCTGAGCCACCCCATCCATCCTGTGCAGACATTGGGCTGACCAAGGAGTTCAGGCAACTGTGTACTCCACAGATTCGCCTATTTAGAGAGGCAATGGAGAGCTTCTTTCAGGAAACAAGGATCAAGTATATACCCAGTCACATTGGCCTCAACTGGCTTTTATCCGTAAGTGCCATCTACTGGCTTGTAAGTCAGACCGCAAAACCAAATATAAAACCTGCTGACAGAAGTGCACGGGATCATAGAAGCAAAGCCAAAAATTCTACTCAATATTCTTTACAGTCACACCTGCTAGGGAAGGGGAGAAAGGGAAAGGGAAAGGGAAAGATAAACACAATAATATTATAGGGAAAGAAAGAGATAGAACAAATCCTACCCACATGAAAATAAGCACAAAAATTAGAAGTCACATTATATTGAGATGAGGAGAAACCAACATAAAAATCACGGCACCACAGAAAAACTGAATATAGTAACACCATGAAAGGATTATAGCAGCTCTCCAATAATGTTCCCTAACAAAAATGGAAACTCAGAAATGACAATTAAATAATTCCAAATATGTATTGCAAAGAAGTTCAACAAGATCCAAGGCAACGTTGAAAATCAACATGAAGAAATTTCCCAAACAAACCAGGAAAAAAATAAAGATTATAAACCTATAAAAAGAAATTAATCAGAGCTACTGGAATTGAAAATCTCACTTTAGAAATTTGAAAATGCAATTAAAAGATTTATGAATAGAATGGACCAAGAAAAAGAAAAAATTAAAAAACATCAAAAGAGGAAAGTAAGTCAAACTATCTCTCTTCACTGACAATATGATTTTATACCTAGAAAAGCCTAGTCTCTCCCAAAAGTCTACTGCACCTGATAAATGAATTTAGTAACTTTCAGGAAATAAAATCAATGTACAAAAATTAGTATCATTTCTATACATCAATTACATTCAAGCTGAGAGCCAAATCAAGAGCACATCCCATTTACTATAGTCTCTCTCTCTCTCTCTCTCTCTCACACACACACACACACACACACACACACAAACTAGAAATATATCTAATAAAAAAGCGAAAGATCCCTAGAAATATAACTAGAAACACTGCTGAAAAACTCACTGATCACACAAACAAATGAAAAAATATTCCATAGTCATGTATTGGGAGAATCAAAATCTTTCAAATGACCATACTTCACAAAACAATCTATAGATTCAATGCTATTCCTATCAAAATACCAATGCCATTTTTATATAATTTTTAAAAACTCTAAAATTCAAATGGAACTAAAAAAGAGTCCATATAGTTAAAGCAATTTTAAGCAAAAATAACAAAACTGGAGGCATCACATTACCCAAATTTGAACTTGCTGTGTGACTACAATAACCAAAACAGCATGGTACTGATACCAAAACAGACACATAAACCAATGTAACAAAATAAATAATCAAAAAATAAACCAGAACACCTATGGCCATCTGATCTTTGACAAAAATAAGCAATAGGGTAAGGACTCCCTATTCAATACATGGTGCTAGGATAGCTGACTAGCAATATGGAGAAAAATGAAACTGGATCCCTACTTTTCACCATACACAAAAATTAACTCAAGATGGAGTAAATATTTAAATTTAAGATCTAAAACTCTAATAACCTAGAAGAAAATCTAGAAATGCCATTGTGGATGTTGGGATTGGGAAATAATTTGTGACTAACACCTCAAAAGCAAATGCCACAACAACAACAAAAAATTGAGAAGTGGAACCTAATTAAACTAAAGAACTCCTGGGCAGCAAAATTTACCATCATCAGAGTAAATAGACAACCTACAGAATCAGAGAAAATATTTGCAAATTATGCATATCACAAAGGTCTAACATCAGAATCTATAAGAACGCAAACAACACAACAACCAAGAAACAATTAGCCCCATTAAGATGTGGGCAAAATACATGAATAGACACATCTCAAAAGAAGACAAACAAGTGGCTAACAAACATGTGAAAGAATTATCAACATCACACATCGGAGAAATGCAAATCAAGACAGCAAAGACATACTATCTCACACCAGTCAGAATGGCTATTACTAGAGTCAAAATCACCAACATGCTGGTGAGACTGTGGAGAAAAAGGAATGCTTATATACTGTTGGTAGGAATGTGAATTAGTTCAGCCACTGTGGAAAGCAGTTTAGAGATTTCTCAAAGAACTTAAAATGGAACCATCATTTGACTGAGCCACCCCATTGCTAAGCATGTAGCCAGGAGAAAATAAATTGTTCTACCAAAAAGACTCATGCAATTGTATGTTTTCTCCAGTATTATTTACAATATGCAAAGACATAGACTCAACCTAGGTTCCCATCAGCAGTGGACCGGATTTTAAAATGTGGTACATATATACCACAGAATACTATGCATAAATCATAAAAAACAAATAAAATCATGTCTGTCCTATTATTTTACGGTTATTATAAGTGTACTGGAACTCTAAAAAGAACTTGTTTGTATAATATTATTCTATACAAGGTATGTAGCCCAGGAAATGAGCAACCTGATGTGTGTTATGACTCATCTGAGCCTCCCACGACCACAGTTCTTAAAATAAGATTAAGGACTAAGGACTGGTGGGAGCTCATAAATGATATGAGTAAAGTGTTATCCAAAACAGAAAAAAAATAAATAAAATAAAAAAAGGGTGCCCAAACAAGTCACCTTAAAATTTGATGCCTGTGCTGTCATTAATAGTAATAAGTTAGGAATAAGGTGTGGTTCTCTTAATTAGAAAAGAGGCTAGAGGGCAGAAAATAAGCACATCTGTCATAAATTAGGACTGTGTGGAAATAAATGTAAATACTGGTCTTGTGTCATTAAGGCCACTTGGATAAAAGAAAAAAAATGATGAAAAGGATCCAGTCTGATATTTAAAGTAATATCATCCTCTTCCCTCCAGGATCATGGCAACAATATCTCTAGGGGTGTACACTTTCTGCGATATATGTAGTAATATCCTCCCTTCCGCCTTGCAATATTATTAAGGACCATCTCAAACGGGGGTGTGCAACCCTTGCAATATTGGAAATATTATTATCCTCTTTCCCCCCTGCATATTTGGAAAAATATCAGGGTGAGTGTACACCTCCTGTGATATGGGGATTAATATCCTCTTCTCCCTTTCTAGATATTAGAAACAATATCTCACGGGAGTTTACACTTTCTTCGATATCTGGAGTAATGTCATCCTCTCCTGTTTTGAATGGCAAGAACAATATCGCAGGGGGGATGTATGCCCCCTGCCATATTGGGAGTAATATTACGCTCTCCCCTCCTTGATATTAGGAACAAAATCCCAGGGTTGGTATACACCTCCTACGATATGGAAAGTCCTACTGTCCTCTCCCTTCCTGGATTTTAGGAACAATATCACAGGGTGGGTGTACACAGCCTGCGATATTGAACGTAATATCATCCTCTCCCCCACCGGATATTAGGAACAATATCACAGAAGGGTTGTACACTCTCTGTGATATTGGGAGTAATATTACTTTTGCTTTCCCTGAATATTAGGAGCAGTATCCCTGGGTGGATGTACATCCACTGTTAAATTGGGAGTAATGTCATACTCTACCCCCTGGGTATTAGGAGCAATATCACAAAGTGGGTGTACACCCACGGCAAGACTGGGGGTAATATCATGCTCTCCCTCCCTGGATATTAGGAACAATATCACAGGTGGGTGTACACGCCGTGCACTAAAAAGAATAATATTATCTTCTCTTCCTTTAGCTATTGAGAACAATATCACATGGTAGAGGGGTACACCCCTGCACTGTTTGGAGTAATATCATTCTCTCTTATTCTGGATTGTAGGAAAGATATCACAGGCGGTGTGTACAGCCCCTGTGATAATAAGAGTAATATTATCCTCTCCCAACGTGGGTATTAGGAACCATATCACAGGGGGCGTGTACACTTCTTTGATATTGGTAGCAATATCATCCTCTCCTCCCTGGATATAAGAAACTATATGACATGCGGGGTGGACACCCCTCGTGATAAGGGGAGTAATATCCTTCCCTGGATATTGGGATCCATGGTGGACACACAGCGTGTTTACAGTTTCGTGAATACTATCATCTCCCCCTCTAGAGATTGCGAACAATGTCAAAGACTGGTGTACAGCCTCTGCGATATAGGGAGGAATATCATCCTCTCCCCCGCCCTGGATATTAGGAACAATATCAAAGGAGTGTTTATGACCCCTGTGATATTGGTAGTAATATCATCCTCTCCCACGTGGAAATTAGGAACAGTATCACTGGGGGCGTGTACAGCCCCTGTGATCTTGAAAGTAATATCATCCTTTTCCCTCCTGGATCATGGGAACTCTATCACTGGGGGGGTGTACACTTTCTGCGATATTGAGAGTTACATCACCTTCTCCGGCTTGGAATATTAAGGACAATATCACGGGGGTGGGGGGGTGTACATCTTCTGCAGTATTGGGAATAATATTATCCCTGCATATTAGGAAAGCTATCACAGAGTGGGTGTTCACCTCCTGCGATATGGGGTGTAATATCATCTTCTCCCCTTCTGGATATCAGGAACAGTATCACACAGGGGTGTACACTTTCTGAGATATTTCAAGTAATATCAACCTCTTGGCCTTTGAATATTAAGATCAATATCATGGGGTGGTTGTACACCCCCTGGCGTATTGGGAGTAATATCAACCTCTCCCCTCCACAGATATTAGGAACAATATCCCGGGGTGGGTGTGCACCTCCTGCTCTGTGGGGACTAATATCATCCTCTCCCTTCCAGGATATTAATAACAATATCACAGGGTGGGTGAACACAGCCTGCGATACTGGAATTGTTATCATCCTCTCCCCCTCTGGATACTAGCAACAATATCACAAAAGAGGTGTACTCTCCCTGCGGTATTGGGCGTAATATCATAGGCTTCTTCCGTGAATATTAGGAGCAATATCACTGGGTGGCTGTACATTCATTGTTCTGTTGGGAGACATGTCATACTCTAGCCCCTGGATACTAACATCAAGGTCACAGGGTGAGTGTACACCTACTGTGATATTAAAACTAATATCATGCTCTCTGTCCCTGGATATTAGGAACAATATCACAAGTAGGTGTACGCCCCCTGCGGTATTAGGAGTAATATTATTATTAATTATCAAACATCTGTTTTATTAATAATTATCAATGTTAATATTAATTAATAGTATGTTATTAATTTTAATAAATATTATAAATATATGATTATGCATGGTTGAATTTACTATTCGTGTCATTTATCAATAATATTAGTTATTAATCTTAATATTTATTATTATTATATTACCAATGTCACTTGTTATTGATTTAATTAAGCAACATGATTACTGATAAGATTATTCTATTATTAATAGTGATATTACTGTTAATTATTAATAACAATTGTCAATATTTTAATCAGTGTTAACTTTTACCCTCTTTATTGCAATTATTAATATCAGTGATTACTCTTAATTGTGCTTACATTTATTAATACTAATAATTAATATAATTGTTCCTGATATCCGGGGGGAAAAGGATATTACTCGCAATATCACAGAAAGGGCACACCCTTCTATGATGTTCTTCCTAATAGCCAGGGGGTAGAGGATGACATTATTAAAAATATCGCAGTGGATGTACATCCCTTCGGTCATCTTGTTCCTCATATCCTGGGTGGGAGAGGATGGTAAGACTCCCAATATCACAAGCAGTCCAGACCTTCCCCGTGATATTGTTCCTAACATCCAAAGGTGGAGAGGATGCTATTTCTTCCAATGTCGCAGGAGGTGTACACCACCCCTGTGATATTGTTCCTAATATCCAAGGGGCGAGAGGATATTAGTCTCAATATAGCAGGGGGTGTACACCCCTTCTGTGACATTGTTCCTAATAGCCGGGGGGGGGGAGAGGAAGATATTACCCCCAATATCGCAGGGGGTGTACACCTCCTTGTGACATTGTTCCACATATCCTGGGAGGGAGAGGATCTTACCAGTGGCAATATCGCAGGGTGTGTACACACCCACTGTGATATTGTTCCGAATATCCAGAGGGGGAGAAAACGATGTTACTCCCAATATCGCAGGCAGTGTACATCCTCCTGTGATACTGCTTCTTACATTCAGGGGGAGAGGATGATATTACCCCCAATATCGCAGGGGATGTACACACCTCCTGCGACGTTGTTCCTAATATCTCGAAGGGGAGAGCATAATATTACTCTCAATATCGCGGGGTGAGAAGACCTCCCTTGTAATATTGTTCTTAATATCCATGATGGGAGAGGATGCTATTACTCCCAATATCGCGAGAAGTGTACAGCCGCCTATGATATAGTTCCTAATACCTAGGTGGGGAGAGGATCATATTACTGCCCATATCGAACGAGTTGTAAAACCCCTTTGATATTTTGCCTACAATCCCGAGGGGAGAGGATGATATTACTCCCTATATCGCAGGGGCTGTACAGCCCTCCTGTGATATTGTTCTGAGTATCCTGGGGAAGGGAGGATGATACTACACCCACCCAGTGATACTGTTCTTAAGGTACTCCACCTCCTCCCACCAGGGATATTGTTCCTCATATCCAGGGGAAGAGAGGATAACATTATGCTCAATATCGTAGGGGGTGTACACACCCTCTGTGATGTTGTTCCTAATATCCAAAGGTAGAGACGATGACATCACTGGCCATATCGCAGGGGGTGTACACCCTGCTGTGATACTCTTTTTGATATTCAGGGGAGGGGAGAGGATAACAGTGATCCAGATATTGCAGAAGATGTACAGACCCCTGTGATACAGTTCCTAAGGTACAGAGAAAAGAGAATAATATTACTCTCAATATCGCAGGGGTGTAACACCCCGCCCCCCGTATATTGTTCCTAATAGGCAGGGGGGTGGAGCCTGATATTACTCCCAATATCACAGAAGGTGCACACACACCTGTGATATAGTTTCTAATATCCAGCGGGAAAGAGGCTGATATTACTCTGGATCTCACAGTGGGTGCACACCCCCAACCCCCCGTAGTATTGTTACTAATACCCAAGTGGGCAGAGGATGATGATATTGCTGATGATATCGAAGGGGGTGTACAACTCTTCTATGATGTGGTTCCTGATATCCAGGGGGTGAGTGGAAGATATTACTCCCAATAACGGAGGAAGTGTACATCACCCTGTGATTTTGTCCTTAATAACCACATGGGGAGAGGTGATATTATGCCCAATGTAGCAAGGGGCATACACCCCACGTGTGATATGAATCGCAAAATCGAGAAGAAGAGTGAATGACGTTGATTCCAACATACACGGGGTGTACACCCGCTCTGTGATATTGTTCCTATCGTCTAAAGGAAGAGATGATGATATTACTCCCAATATGGCAGAAGGTATACACTGCCCCCCCCCACCCCGTGATATTGCTCCTCACAACTCGTGGGGGAGAACATGATAGTACTTGAGATATGACAGTGGCGCTACACCCCATCTGTGATATAGCTCCTAATTTCCAGTAGCTAACGTAGGTTGTGCCTCCCAACAGAGCAGCAGGTGGACACCTGCCCTCTGATATTTTCCCGAATATTCAGGGAAATCAAGGATGACATTACTCCAAATCTGGTAAAAAGTGTACACCCATGGTATGATATGGTTCTTAATCTGTGGAGGCGCAAAGGATGCTATTAGTTTTCACGTCGCAGGCTGTGTACACACCCTGTGAAATTGTCACTGATACCAGAAAAAAAGAGAATGGTGATAATGGGCACAGAACGCAGGAGGGTGAGGCACCCACCGCGAGGTGGGGAGTAAGAGCCACCCCCTCCCCCACTGGCTCCACATATAAGTGGAAACTGATCTTTGAGTAAATATGGGGAAAAAAGTGGCAACAATACATGCTGGGGCCTCCTGGAGGCTGTAGGATGGAAGGGGAACATGGACCGAGAACGAACTATTGAGTGTTATGCTCATTCCCTCAGTGACACGATCAATCACACCCAAACTTCAGCATTATGCAATATGCCATGTAACAAACCTGAACACCTATCGCCTGAATCTAAAATAAGAGTTGAAATTATTTGTTTTAAAAGGGAAAAGATGGCCGGGCACAGTGCTCACGCCTGTAATCCCAGCATTTGGGAAGCTGAGGTGGGCAGATCACAAGGTCAGGAGATCGAGACCATCCGGGCAAACACGGTGAAACTCCACCTCAACTAAAAAATATAAAAAATTAGCGGGGCGTGGTGGTGGGTGCCTGTAGTCCCAGCTACTTGGGAGGCTGAGGCAGGAGAATGATGTGAACCAAGGAGGCAAAGCTTGCAGTGAGCGGAGATCGCGCCACTGCACTCTAACCTGGGCAACAGAGTGAGAGTTCGTCTCAGGAAAAAAAAAAAAAAAAAAGGAAAAAGTATCATTTAATCAATTAGCTAAAACTTTTCTGTTTGACTTATGTGTTTCTTAACACAGTATGGTACATATTGCCAAACAAATGTATATAATAAGTGTATTTTGTAGATGTTTATATGACAATTTACAGGACCACAGAAAGTATGGCATTAGCAACTGGAAAAGATTTCAAACCAGAAGTCAATATTTAAATTATAGACTTCCAATAGCTTATAGTATTTGTTAATGTAAAATTAGAGATGCTCTTAAATTTTCATGAGTGGTTGACATTAAATGCAGATTAATATTATTCCTGTATACATAATATAATCAATAAGCAATTGGTTATACAGAAACCAACAGTTCTTTGATTAATAATAAACCTGTATATATGACAGGAAAATGTGAACAGAATGGTCTTAATATCTAAACAAACTTAAATTTCATGTAAAGATAGAAGAAAATACCCTTATTTTATTTAGATTATAAGTACTTTCATATTGTTTAGTACCCCTTGGTTAATATTATATTTCTAATGCCTAAAAATATAAATAATTAAAAGTTATTCTTAGCTCTGTGAAATAAGACATTTGTAATTATTATTCTTTTAAATTTAGAATGAAGCAAACGGAGCACAAGGGATCATAGCATATTTGTTTCTTATTAATTTCACTTGAAATTTTTCTAGTTGTTTATGAGATTATAAATATTTATTAAGTAATAAACATTTTATTCTAAACAGTTTGCCGTGTTTGGAATATAATATTATAAAATACATAAACAATCACAATGAGAAATTAATTAGGATTATTTATGTATAATAAATAGAAGTATCTCTGGTCATATTTGACAGTTAGAGTTCACTTTAAATTTCCCAAAAGTATTTTGATTTAAAATATTTTCCTAGAATTGTCTTCAGGATTAATCTATTCTAATAACAATTATTTATGGATCTGTTGTACTAATAGTAGTAGCCAGTTTTATAATGATATTTAGCTAAATAAAAGTTATAAGGATTACAAAAGAGCTATCAACAATTAAAGGTAATTTTAACAATGGAGCACAAGAAAATTTTTGGAGGTGATAAATATGTTTATTACTTTAACGATGGTGATCATTTGACAGGTTTAGGCATATATGCAAACTCATCTAATTTCGTATATTTCATATGTGCAGCATTCTATTTATTGAACATATGTCACTAAAGCTGTTAAAATACATAATTTTAGGCAGGGTACAGTGTCTCAGGTCTGTAATCCTAGCACTTTGGGAGGCTGAGATGGGCGGATCACTTGTGGTCAGATGTTCGAGATTGACCTGGCCAGCATAGTGAAACCCCATCTCTACTAAAAATACAAAAATTAGCCAGCCATGGTGGCTTACGCCTGTAGTTCCAGCTACTTGAGAGCCTGAGGCATGGGAATCACTTGAACCCAGGAAGCAGAGGCTGCAGTGAGCCGAGATTGCGCTCCTGCACTCCAGTCTCAGTGACAGAGCAAGTCTCCATCTCAGGAAAAAAACAAAACAAAACAAAACAAAACAAAACAAACAAACAAAAAAAACACCAAAAAACATAATATTAGGAAAACGAGTTTTAATTTAAGCAAAGTTATTAACATAAAGCATACAGAGCTGTCATCAATTATAAAGAATTAAAGGGAAAAATCAGAGATGTTCACCCATGATGCTTTTTCCTTTTTTAAATTAAAAAATATATATATAGATTCAGGGGGTACATGTGCATGTTTGTTACATGAATATATTGTGTAACGGTGATGTTTGGGCTTTACATTTACCCGTCATCTGAATAGTGACTATTGTACTCACTATGTAATTTTTCAACCCTCACCCCTTCCTACCTGGCCCTCTATTGGAAGCCCCAGTGTCTACTATTTTCCTCTGTATTTTCTTGTGTACCCATTATTTAGGTCCCACTTGTAAGTGAGAACAGGCAGTATTTTATTTTTGGTTTCTGAATAATTTCACTGAGAATAATGCCTTCCAGTTCCATCCTTGTTTCTGCAAAAGACACAATACTATTTGTATGGCTGCATAGTATTTCATGGTGTGTGTGTGTGTGTGTGTGTGTGTGTGTGTGTGTGTATACACATTTTCTTTACCTAATCATCTGTTGATGAAAACTTAGGTTGACTCCAGACAGTGGGGAAAGGACACTCTATTAAATAAACGGTGCTAGAAAAATTGGATAGGCATATGCTGAAGAATGAAACCGCACTTTATCTCTCACTGCACACAAAAATTAACTTAAGATTGATTAAAGGCTTAAATGTAAGACCTCAAACTGTCAAGAATCCCATAACAAAACCTAGGAAAAACTCTTCTTGACATTGGCCTTGCCAAGAAACATATGAGAAAGACATCAACAGCAAATGACAAAAAATAAAAATAGACAAATAACATTTAATTAAACTAAAGAGCATTTTCACAGTGAAAAAATAATCAACAGAGTAAACAGACAGACTACAGAATGGGAGAAAATATTTGCGAACTATGTACCTGACAAAGGACTAATATCCAGAATCTATAAGAAACTTGACTCAACAAGAGAGAAAAATAACCCCATTAAAAAGTGGGCAAATACCATGAGTAGACGTTTTTCAAAAGAAGACATACAAGCATCTAAAAAACATAAAAATGCTCATCATCGCTAATCATCAGAGATATGCAAATTAAAGCGAAGATGAGATGACATCTCATACCAGTCAAAATGGCTATTATTAAAAATTCAAAAACAACATATTTTGGCAAGGATGTGGAGAAAAAGAAATGTTATACACTGTTCATGATACTTTTCCTAAATAGAAACACTAAATATAATAAATTATTTTTTGTCAATTTTGTATTATGATTATACATGTGTGCATATGGTATTCTTTTCAAAGTACATTGAAACAATTGTCTAATATAGTCTCTGTTATCATAATTGGTGTTGTCAGAAGAAAAAGTCGGTGGCTATTAGTTTAATGATAATATGGAGCGGGTTACTATATTTCACCATCTATCATTCTGTATACATTTATTATTTAAATAAAAAATGTTTTCTTGTCTAATAAAAAAGAAATATTCTGGAAAATGATCTACTTAGCAAATAATGTTATTGCAGAATTTCTTGTGAGCCAGCCATGATCAAGCCCAAATGAGATAGCTATAGGTTAGTTACTTGGAAGATGAAGGCAATACCTGGGGCAAAGGAGGTATTAACCTGAAGAATCAAAATTAGGTGGCAGAGGCAATGCATGCTTTCATTTCCTGGCTCTGCTTTCCTTTTCCAGTGTCCTTTATTTTTAGGAGAACCATGTTCCTAAATCTAGGCACAGAATGTAGGCAGAGGTGAAGAATCCCCTTTCAGACTGTCGTATATTTGAGAATATAGGTTAGTTGAACATTCTCACTTATCTACTATGTGAGGAAAGAGATCAGATTTTGTGATTTCCTTCCTTCTTCCTGATTCCCCTCTTCTTTTCTCCTTTGCTCCCTTGTTTCTTTGATTTCTCCTATTCCTTTATCCTTATTCTCCTGCTTCTTCATCTTCCTCACTTGTCTCACTCCCCACTTTTGTTTATTTACTTTATTTAACTTTTTGAAATGATCTTCAGTACTCAAAGATGTCTGGATGGCCAAGTGATTGTCTCCAGAGAACATATTTTTATCTAGATGCCTCCATGTTTGATCATCTACTTGAAATTGTAAGGGGGAAATATGTTATCTTATCAATTGCTAGGATTATGAATGATGTTCCTATACCAAAAGACTGAACAACAAATGTATACAAATTACTTGATTATAACTTTTAAATGACATGGGAGTTTTGAGAAATGAAGACCTCAAGAAATAGAAAAATGTATTTTTTTATGTTTAGATTTAACTAATAATGGACAGTTGTGGAGGAATATGATTGGAGGACAAAAGGGCATGGTCTAATGATAATGAACTAAGGGTAACTTAGCAAGGCTCCTTTGTTCAGATTCCTCTTTGTATCCCTGTGTGTTCAGAGATAAGGATATTCCTTGCCTCTAGGTATAAGGAGGGCACCTCTTAAATGAAAGTCTTATGAACTGCTTCGGGAAAATGTCAGATAATCCTTTGTAGTTTTTATGACCTGCTTCAGGGAAGAAGGGCAGGGAAAAATCGAAGACTGATCTTGCTTCTGCTATTTTCTCAAATGACAAGATGCTGTATTTTGGGGTAGCATGTCCTGAACCCCATCACTGTATTGACATTTATAAAAACTAGGATCCATTAAATAGGAAATAGATAATTTTCTGAATATTTTTAAGATAGAATACTTATCTTTTTTGTTTCCAGAAGTATCAGTTGCAGAAACTTTATTCTATATAAAATTATTTTCATAATGTTTTATTTTTCCGATATTTTTACAGTAGGTAATCTGAAGATGCTGGAAGAATATCAGCTGTTCTAAAATTTTAATGCAATAGTTATGTGATCCCTGATATAATAAGAAGACATTCTTTTGTAGAGTTCTTCCAAATTATTACTTTAGTGAGATAATCATTAACTCTTACAATAAAGTGTAATTTTACTGCTGGCTTCAGTTGTAATCTACTGCCTTGTTGGGTATTTTCACCTGCTTTTTTACTAGCCCTCTGACTAAGCATGCTTCAAAATTTTTTTCTGTATTAGTCATCTGGCTTAGACAAATCACTTCTTTGACCCTTGGGTTTCTGATATATGGAATAAATAAATTATCTTGCTGATTTTCAATCTTTTTCCTAGCTTTTAGTTTATATGTAGTTTTATTTTGGTTATAGTCCGTTCTGCCCAGAGACACGCTCCTCATGTTTTCTTCTTTAAATAACACCATGATTTATTCAGGTATTCACCTTTAAATTTTCATTTTCTCCTTCATCCATACTCTTACACAAAAACCTCTATGCATTCTGTTCTTTTTAATGTCCTTTCTCCTTCATTCTATTCTCATATTTGTCATGTCAATTTAGATACTCATTAATTTGATTCTGAATTCCTTGCATGGATTTCTAATTATACTCCTTTTGAGGGTCTTCCTTCTTCTCACTAATCTGACAGAACAGATCCAGTCATACTCACATGAATTCAATGACCATCTCTCTCCCCAACCAAATTAACTATAAACGTATTAACATTCTGACATTCAGGATTTCTGCAACTATCTCCAATCCTCACCCTATTGCTTATCACAAAATGACATAAAACTGTACTCCAACTGAATTGAAACTATGCTTTTCCTAAAGAACATTTTTATTTTGTCCCATGTTGCTTGTTGTTTCTTAGTTTTATTTAGTTTTGTTTGGGTTGTGTTTATCTTAAGATCCGTGTGTGTGTGTGTGTTATACAATTTGCTTTCTCTGGAATTTATTTTCTTTTTCATCAAAAGGCAGATTTTTTTTTTCTTTTAATGAAAGTTCTGTCCAGTTGCCATGGTAATTTTGTTATCAAAAATAGAAGCTTAAAGGAACCTAGGACCAATTCACTGATTTTTTTGAAAACGAAAACTGAGTACCACACGTTTCAATGATTTGGCCGTTTCAACGATTTGACCAGGTAAAGGTCACCGTTTACCTGGAGGTACAACAGATAGCCTATCTCATCACAGGGAGATGTATTCAAGTATTGATTTTGTTTTTTATTTTTATTTTGCTGCATCATAGTGCTTCCCACCTATATTATTGGAGTTACACATTTATTCCTTGAATTATGGTATTTCTGTATTTATAGTTTACTTCTAAAAGATTATAATCTCCTTGATTGGAGATAATATAATTCATTTATCTTTCTTATTGCTCTTTAAATTGGAAAAAATATATATCAAAACATCTTCAGATCATAAAGTCATGACAAATGATTTCAGTTAATTGAAATACTCATGTGATCACTAATCTATATCATCTATACCTATTATCTATATGTATACTTATACTTACATTTAAATATGTGCCTACAAATTATCTTTTAAAAATGAATAGTAGCACATAGCACTCTTTTACCAGAAATAGGTCAAAAAACATGGAAATGCATAACTAAAAATTACTTCATATATTCTTATGTAATTGGATAACTAATTTTTGTTTAAAAAACATGGCACAAATGATTGAGGTGGTTTGATATTTGATTGAATTATTACTTAAATCTGTTTTACCAGTTCTACATGAAATCAACATTTGCTTATTGTATTAGCCCGTTTTCACACTGCTATAAAGAAACACATGAGACTAGGTAATTTATAAAGGAAAGAGGTTTGATTGACTCATAGTTCCACATGGCTGCAGAGTCCTCAAGAAACAATCACAGGGGAAGGGGAAGCAGCCACATCTTACATGGTGGCAGGCAAGAGAGAGCCAGTGCATAGGAGGAATTGTCAAATACTTATAAAACCATCAGATCCTTTGAACACTCACTAGTTATGACAAGAAAAGCATGGAGGAAACAGCCCCGATGATCCAATCACCTCCCTTCTTCTGCTCTACAGGTGGGGATTACAGGTTCCTCGCTCAACACATGGGGATTGCAATTTGAGAAGAGATTTGGGTGGGGACACAGAGTCAAACTATATCACTCATAGTTAAAATACCTGCCCAGAGCCACCTTTGATTTTAAAGTCTACCTTTGCATATTGCCTAGATATGTATCTAAAATCCTATTTACAGTTTTTGAAGAAAAGTTCTCATTTCTAAGCAAGGTTGTGATTTGACTCTGCCTTTATTGAAGCAAAATTAAAACCAACACACACACACACACACACACACACACACATAAATATATAAATGTTTTTCCATAAATATTTCCAGACAGAGGGCTGAATTCTGTTTTCTTTCTTTGCATATATTTTAACAGATATATGAAAGACATATATGTAACTTAATTCTAAAATTTTATTGTCTGGCAAGCTTAAATATCTTTTATTTTTAAAGAAATGTACATCCCAGGCATAATTTAATACTGAATAGTTTATTTTATTTGAGAAAGTGAATATTAAGTACGATTGCCAAGAATCACCAGTGGAATTTTTCTTTTTTTTTTTTTTTTTTTAGATGGAGTCTCGCTCTGTCGCCCAGGCTGGAATGCGGCTCACTGCAAGCTCCACCTCCTGAGTTCACGCCGTTCTCCTGCCTCAGCCTCCTGAGTAGCTGGGACTACAGGCACCCAACACCATGCCTGGCTAATATTGTGTGTGTGTGTGTGTGTGTGTGTGTGTGTGTGTGTATTTAGTAGAGACAGGGTTTCACCATGTTAGCCAGGATGGTCTTGATCTCCTGACCTTGTGATCTGCCCGCCTCAGCATCCCAGAGTGCTAGGATTTCAGGTATGAGCCACCGCACCTGGCCTGGAATTTTTTTAAGCTCTCAAAAATAAAAGAGTTTAAAACAAGCAAGTAATTATTTTCATTAAAGGCCATATATAAATACTTGGTGGTAAATTCCCTATGTGAATGTTTCTTAGTATTTTACTTCATGTACCTGTATTCAGTAGGAAATTGGGAATTCTGGACTTTACAACAATGGTGTCAACACATTCAGTTAAATGAGAAAAATATCACCTAATTGAGGGAAAACACAATCACTCAAATTGGTCATTTTTCATTATGTTGAAAAAGTACTGAGATAATTAGCTGAAATTCCCAGGTAAACAAAATACTTCATCATTGTGAAAGCATAGTCAGTGTAACTAAAATACCATCCAGACAAATTAGTTGTTCCTCTGAATACTGGACTTTCATTTCTGGCACTTACAAGATGAGTTTCTTTTACCAAGTCATTTAAGTTCCCTGATACTCAGCTCAATTGTAAGAGTAAAAGAATGATTGCGAGTAGATGTGGAATCTGTCACAAAACAGAAACTCCCTCTTCCCTTCCAAAGTAGGGAACCTTTAGTTTTGTTAGTTAGAAACAGTGATTGAATAACGTTCCTGTGGCTTTTACATTTTGTTGTCTATGCCAATGGAGAATATCACAGCAATTAAAGAATCTAGACAGGCAAATCAAAGTAGAAAACAATCTAATTTGAGGTTGGGATTTAGAGTGACTTACATATTTTTAAATATGATTCATGAAATTTATATAGTAGAAAAAATATCTTGCGGTTAACATTTTTTGAAAAGTCATAAAGTCTATAGGCACACGCAGCTTCTTAAAGTTCTTTGTAAAGAATTATGTGGATTGATTTTACCACATGGGACATTCATTCAATAATAATCCTAAAAACGATTAGGGAATGTGTACTATGTGAAAAGGATAGTACTACGACACAGGAGATATTAAAACCCATTGTGCTTATGTTATTACTTGGCTAAAGATAACACCCCAAATCAACAGGAAGTTATACCATGAAAGAAGTAAATGTAGCTTGCCCTTTTACAAATTAAGAATGGGTACCTCTTCCTCAATGGACACATTCCAGAGACAGGGAGTAAGGATTAGTGAGTTTAATGCCAACTAGATTTCATCTCCCATTTTTCTCCTTGGTTAAGGTCTTTTGTAGAATATGCTAAAAGCATAACAGAGATTTGTGGTCCTAGATTAGGGATTGTAACCAAGTTTTTCCTGAGTCAGGTCATCATATTTTTTTTTCTTTTTTTTCTTTTTCTTTTTCTTTTTTTTTTTTTTTTTTTTGAGAGGGAGTCTCGCTCTATCGCCCTGGCTGGAGTGCAGTGGCCGGATCTCAGCTCACTGCAAGCTCCGCCTCCTGGGTTTATGCCATTCTCCTGCCTCAGCCTCCCAAGTAGCGGGGACTACAGGTGCCCGCCACCTCGCCAGGCTAGTTTTATTGAATTTTTTAGTAGAGACGGGCTTTCACCGGGTTAGCCAGGATGGTCTCGATCTCCTGACTTTGTGATCCGCCCGTCTTGACCTTCCAAAGTGCTGGGATTACAGGCTTGAGCCACCGCGCCCGGCCAGGTCATCATATTAGAGATTGTTGTCACTTGGTGACCAGCAAATTAGCAGATAAAATATGCAATCTATAGATAGGGGTAGTGAAGAAAACATGACAGAAAACAGTAAACTCTGATGGCAGAACTGTTATTCCATACTCTCAGTTTTTATAAGCCTCTTGGCTGCATTTATGTCCCTCCCCTGAATGGAAGATGGGTGTTCTATTAGCCTAGGTCCAGGGAAATTTTGATGTAAGTAAACTTATATCTGACCCCTCCTCTCTTGTGGTTTCTGCATGGACCCACTGATTTCCTGATGACTCATGATTTGTTCATAACTCATCCTCCTAATTTATTATTTTTCATATGATTTTTACCTGAGTAAATCTTTCCTCAAAAATATTTAACAAGAAATTCAAGCCTTATGTGTTTCTCTGCACTCCTGCTCCCAGCTACCTCAAGGACATCAACAGGGTACTGTGCAAATGCTGCGATGAACTGTCAAGGTTCGTTTTATTTGTTTCACAGAAAAATCCATCTATTTCCTATTTATCTCAGACTGTGATTTGCTCTCAGAAATCTAAAAATATATACTTAAACTCAAGAGTTAATGACTTCTCCTTATTTATGCATTATTTTGAAAAAAGTTTCCAATACCTTAACCTAAAATCAAGTTCCATGAAGGAAAATACATAAGATCCTTTAATTCAAATCAAGGGACTGTTTTGCTTTTCCTTGATCCTGCCTTAAGGATCTTAGTAAAATGTTCAGAGACTGAGATTGATTGATATGGTTTGGATGTTTGTGCCTTCAAAACCTTATGTTGAAATGTGATTGCCGATGTTGAAGGTGTGGCCTGGTGGGAGGTGATTGAGTTATTGATGCATATCCCTCATAAACGTCTTAGCACCATCTTCTTGGTGATAAGTGAATTCTTGTGCTGAGCTCATGTGAGATCTGGTTGTTTTGACACCTCCCACCTCTTTCTCTCTTGCTCCCACACTTACCATGTTACAAGTCTGCCTCCCATTTGCTTTCCACCATGATTCTAAGCTACCTGAAGCCTCACCCAAAGCAGATGCCAGCACCACCCTTCCTATACAACCTGCAGAACTGTGAACCAATTAAACTGTTTCTCTTTATAAATTACCTAGCCTCAGGTATTGCTTTATAGAAATGAAAAAAAGAATGGTCTAACACATGGATCAAATTAGTTAATATTATCAATTCTGAGTTTCATTACGTATAAATGTTCATACTCAGATTATTACATGTATCCTAGTAGCCATCCTAGTAACCATAAAATGCAGATTGTTGCTATTATCATACAACTATCTGAGGCTTACACAGGTTACATGACTTGTATGAGCCTCAGATACTCATAGGGTACTTATTCTGCTCGACAGTGATAGAAATAATGGACTGATCCAAAGTTTATAGTAAACATTTTTTTCTTATTCTACTACTTTGAATTAACAATAATTTTCAGATAATTAAAACACGATATTTACATCAAACATTTGGCCAACTACAGCCTTGAAATGCAGGCTATTCTTTGAGTGGCAAAGCTCAGTACTGTGGTTAATGATTCCTTTTTTTGTTTAAGTTAAAGTTACCCAGTGTGTGATGTTCCCCATGTACCCTAGAACTTAAAGTATAATAATAATAATAATAATAATAATAATAATAATAAAAAGTTACATGTGGTTTCTAGAGTAATTCATCCACTCTCCATATGCTTTTTGTGGATGAAAATACACTTTTAAATAAAATCACTGTTTGTTTAAAGAGACATCCTTAATTATGCAGTTTGAAATATCTATAGTTCTCAATATATTGCAAACATCATTAACTCACAGTTTCTCAAGCCATGTCTCCTTGTTGCTTATCATGCATCATCTCATATTTATGTGCTCCTCTGATTATAGCAGCTTCTGAAGAATATATAAGCGCATGCTTCGAATGGTGTCTCAACTGTTCTAAGATAATCACACACATTTGTGTGCCTGCCATGTTTATGTGAATGCTGTAAAAGTGAATTTATTTAACCATTACTAATAAATTTTGTTAATCTTCACAATTTATGGTTTAATGATGTTTCTTTCCCACAAGTGCCTTCTGCAGTGAAAATGTAGAGAGGTAAAATCATTTATTTTCAATGAAATAAATTGACATTACAGGTTAATGTGCTTTCATTCCAAAGCTAAACGCTATCATTTTAGTCAATTAACTTTTTGTCCTTTGTTCAAGGGTCCAGAAATGATAAGAAGTTACTTTGTTATGTTATCCATTCTGAGAATTTCTCTGAAGTTGTAATTACTGTACTGAGAATTTGAGATTTTTTGCACTTTACCAGTCTTGAAGAGGCAACATGGTATCAATGTAAGTGGAATTTTCCTTAATGGATTTTATCTGGTGGTCAAGACCTTTTTAAAGTAATAGAAGTAAGGTCTTAGTGTTCATCTGATAAAAATAACTGTACTGAAAGGAAAAAGAGTTCAGATTAATATTCTTTTATAAATGCAGCAAAAGTGTGCTTTTACTGTAAATGAAAAACCAAAGATGGAGTCTGAATTTGCAACTGTAATGAGAATTTAACACATACCCTACTTCTAGGCAGTTCACATTTTCTGCCTGTTTCAACCGAATCTTAACCTGTTTATTGCAACTAAAACTACTTGTTAAGTCACATAAACATATTGATTATTTGTAGTTAGTATGATATTTTACATCTGAAAGATCAGATTTGAAAGCTTGCTTTGGAACCTACACTCCTGAGCCTGGAATTCATGGATGAAAATCTGTTCTTGAGACTTCTCTAAACTTTTTTCCTCTGGTCTCCTTAAAGTGACCTCTCCTGCCACTTGGTTCACTGGAAATGCCATATCTTTTCCTGAACTCCAGTTGTATTTACTATCCTGATCAAACATTTGGCATACGTTGTTTACATCCTTACATTCTTAGGCTACAACAAAAACTATATAGACTTGTCAGTAATCCAAAGCTGTTGTTAAGGGTAGCAATGGAGAAAATAAACCAAGACCTTAAAAATGCACTCTGCAATAGTCTAGCTAGTGCTTACAACTCTTTGAAAGTCGCAAAGGAAGAGGATCCATCTTGCTTGAAGGGGCTCCATTAAGCAAAGAGGGGCCATTTGCGGCTTCTAAAGAATAACATAATATACAGAAGAAACATTCTTGCAATTATAAAATATCTTAGGAATTATGAAGAAGGTAGTTGAGTTTCAATGGAATGTGTTCCAGAGTTGTCCTAGGAGAATCATGAAATATAACAAATTTAGATGATCCAATAAGGAGAACATCCTAGTTTAAACTGACATATTTTTTATTTTTGTCACAAGAACCCTGCCCATAATGACAACGGTATTGAAGCTAGAAGATCTTAATTCAAACAAAATCATCAGTGTTTACTAAATAAGAGAGTATGGATAGCTACACATGAATATTAAATTGATATTCCCAGGAAAGACTTCAGTCCCTGTTACTTCAATAATTAACATAAATACACTACATAGAATGCAGAGGAGGACTATCAGCTATTTTAAGAAGCTGAAATAGAATAGGCCAATGTATAGATATGCTGTTCTTAATTTATTTCTGTCATAATAATATTTAACATTCCATTGACTACATTAAAATGAAAAGCCCATCAATCTTGTAAAATACTTTCACATTAACAAAACTAGCTCAGTGTAATCTGTAAAACAAAATCTTAAATACTAAGATTCTTGGCTTGGAGTAAGCTAAAATGACTTTACTATTAATAAAAATATTAATTAAAATTAAAATTAATGAAGAAAATATACAAGTAAAATAAATTATAAAATATTATGATAAAATATAGCAGAATATAATTGAATATTTTAAAAGAGGTTTTATTGTAAATATTCAGAAAATATTTGACAAATATTAACATTTATGCTTTGTTTTATATTATACATCTCATAAAGTTATATAGATGAACATAGATACATAAATGATTTTCATGTAATTATAAAATATCTCAGGAATTATGAGGAAGGTGGTTGAGTTTCAAAGGAATGTGGTCCACAGTTGTTGCAGGAGAATGATGAAATATGGCAAATTTAGATGACCAAATGAGGAGTGTATCCCAGTTTAAATAAACAGCTTAATAAAATGCAGACAGGCCAAAGTAAACACATAATATATGACCAAGATATGAGATATTATAAATAATAGTTGGCATAAACCAGAAAAGCCCTGATAGAAAGGTTCTTCGCATCTAGAAGTAAATAATGAGGGGCTGTTGTAGGTTTTGAACTCAGATGAATGCCAGGAAATAATATTATAGAAATCTTGGATTGATGATAAATGTAAATGAGATTAAAATAGAAGTATAATCCCAAAGGCAATGAAATATCTACAAGATGGAAATGTTGTGAACTGAGGTAGCAGCAATGAGACGAAGAAAATATTGTAAGAATAAAATGATTTTAAGGATGATAATTGTATAACTATGATAACAATGATAGGTAAATGAGTAAAAAAAGAGTAATTATTTAGTAGCCTAAAAAGTTACAAAGATATCACAAACAAAAATTGGAGGTTATTTAGTGGAACAAAACAGTGATCTCCATTTTAAATACCGAGTTGGAAGTAACTACTGAATATCCAATGAAAATGACATGAAATAGAAGTGTATTGGTGATTGCAGTGGCTTTTAATGTAGCTTTACACAAATTGAAAAAGAGCTACATGAAACTGACTTAGAGTGATTTTCAGTATATACTATTTAGCAAAAAAATGTAAAGGAATATACATAGTATGCTACCTTGCCTGTAAGAAAGAAATGAAAATTGGCATGTGTCTTTTTATCATAACAAAAAGAAGCACTAGAAGTACAAATAAATAAAGTTAGTACAAAGGATGTGGTGAAGGGAGTGGGTGACAAGTCACTTCTTGAAATTTACCTTTTTATACCACTTTGACTTTTAAAAACATATTAATATCATAGTTATAAAAATAAATTAAATCAATAAGAATAGGAAAAGGGGAAGAAACCCACTTTAAAAGACATCAAATAAATACATTTAATTATATTTCAAGTGAGTACATTAACGGCATTGCAGGAAGAGAAAGAAAGGGAATAATGAAAGAAGAAAACGGAGGGAAGGAAAGATAAAGCAAGAAAAGAAGGAAGGAAGAAAGGAAGGAGGAGAAAGGGAGAAAAAAGGAAAAAAGAAAAGAATAGAAAGAAAAAAAAGGAAGGTAGAAGAAAGGAAGGAAGAAAGAAAGATGAAGAAGGAAGAAAAGAAGGAAATAAGATAGAAGAGAAAGAAATAATGAAAAAATAAATTTCTCCAGATGGCTTATTAACAAACTGATTGTATACCCTGAGTTTGGAGCAGGATGGGCTGTGAGGATTAAGGAAAAAAGCGCAGAAAATTCTGCTGTATTTTTAGTAGCTATGTAGTGGTAAGTGAAGTTTAAGTTCTGGAATTAATTTTCATGAAATACAGAATCAATTGAATTAAATGTGCTGATGATTGTTGGTGGCCTTCTCCATTCTCAGTGTGGAAAATAAATGAATGGGGAAAACAATAAAAGAGCACATGGGAATGGATTAGAACTGGAAGTATCTTCCTGAACTTATGATTCTTAAAAAATGTAAATGTACATATACATAGGTTTGTAAGCATATGCATGTATTATATGTGAGTGTATTGTGAACCCCAAAAATCCGAGACATGTCTCAGTTAATTTAGAGTTTATTTTGCCAACATTGAGGTTGTGTGCCCATGATATAGCCTCAAGGGGTTCTGATGACATGTGCCCAAGGTGGTCAGAGCATAGTTTGCTTTTATACATTCTAGGGAGACATGAGACATCAATCAACATATGCAAGATGAACGTTGGTTCGGTCTGGAAAGGCAGGACAACTCAAAGCAAAGGCGGGGAGACTCAAAGGGGGGTGGGGGCGTCCAGCTCATAGGTTTATAAGAGACAAATGGTTGTATTACTTTGAATTACCGATTAGCCTGTCCAAAGGAAAATATCAGATATGCATTTATTTCAGTGAGCAGAGGGGTGACTTTGAAGAGAACGGGAGGCAGATTGTCCCTAAGCAGTTTCCAGCTTGACTTTTTCTTTTAGCTTAGTGATTTGGGGACTCCCCAGATTTGACTTTCACAGTATGCCTGTATATGTACATGTCTGTTTATATTTGCAAGTGGGGATATGTATATGTGTATATGAGCGCATTAATTTCCTAATCCTTTTCAAAGAGAGGGCAACAAAGCAAACATACCCCACTGGACAGGAGCACACTTAATACTCAGATCTTGATCTCTATCAAAAGAGATTCTTGAACACATAGATGATTACAGGTCTGTAGCAAGTTAGGTATGAGATAAATCTAGAACATCATTTATGCAAGAAAGAAGAATGGAGGCAAGTCACAAGGAAACAGGAGCTACCTTGCTTGAAGGGGACCCACTATGCAAATAGGGGCCATTTGAGGACCCAGATAATGAAATTAATTATAAAACATTGAATATAGGAATTCATGTATCTACCTCAATTTAATTATTTACATACTTAGTAATGTTATATGTATTGAAACATATGTAAATATACTGCCAAATTTTTTTTTTGCACACACATACCCACACAAACATATATCAGTACTGAGGGCTCTTTTGCACAGTGAAATACTAGAGTTATAAATGTAGAAGGAATGCTGAAATTAAAAAAAATGTGTCTTTTTTTTTTTTTTTTTTTTGAGATGCAGTTTCACTCTTGTCACCCAGACTGGAGTGCAATGGTGTGATCTCAGCTTACTGCAAACTCCACCTCCTGGTTTCAAGTGATTCTCCTGCCTCAGCTTCCAGAGTAGCTGGGATTACAGGTGTGCACCACCATACCCGACTAATTTTTATATCTACTTTAGTAGAGATGGGTTTTCACCATGTTGGCCAGGTTGGTCTCAAACTCCTGACCTCAGACGATACACCCACGTCGGCCTTTCAAAGTGTTGAGATAACAGGCATGAGCTACTGTGCCTGGCCAATGAATGTATCATTTTTTAACCAACACAGTGAAGACTGGAAGATAAATTTAGAGGCAAGTTTGAATAAGGAGGAAGCTATTCCAATGTCCCAACAGACTGCTTTTTAGTTGGAAGGAAAAAGAACTATGAAAACAAAATGGTAATTAAAAATTGGAAAATAATTCAATAATCTGACTGGCATCAACTGTGAGTGGCAGATGGACATGATTTGCTTCTAGATGTTGTATCCTGAGAAGACACAATCATCTATGGAGTATTTTGATCAGCAATGCATAGCCTCAACCTAATCATGAGGAAACATCTAAAAAGCAGAAATTGAGAAATACTGTATTTGAAAAATAAATGTTAGCATACTGTTTTCATAAAAATGTCAATGTCAAAGTGACAAAAATTGGCCATGAAAATGTTCCAAATTAAAAAGACTAAAAGACATGAGGAAGAATTGAAATACCTGACCCTATCCTGTACTACAGGGGTGGAAATACTATAAAAAAATATCATGAAATCAGTCAACAAATTTGGAATATGAGTAGCAACTTATATAAGAGTAATTATATAAATACTGTTATAATTTTTCTAAATGGACTGTGGTTATATGAGAGAATATCCAAATTGTTAGGAAATCTACATAGAAATATTTATAGGTAAAGCACCATGATATAAGCAACTAACCATCAGATATTTCAGACATTATGCAGGTATAAATCTATTTAAAGTGAGTGTGAGAGAGTGTATACAAGCAAATGAGTGATAGAGAAAATGGGGCAAAATATTAACAATGGCTGAGTGTGAATAAAAGATATAATGGTATTTCTTAAAATATTTGTATTTGTACAACTTTTTATGTTTGAAGTCATTTTTAAACAAAATTTGCAAATATACAACTTACTTACCTACGTATGTACTTACCTCCACATTCTATTGGCCTAATATTCTGGAGATGTCTAATACACATGTATGTATATATTATATACTAGCATAAGAAAAATATTTGACAATGCAGAATAGATAAGGGTATCAGAGTTTCTGTTTTATTTAGAAGCAAAAATTATTGAAGTGCCTCATAACACACTTCTTGTACTTGATATTTTTATCTGCCTTTACTCCTTTAGAAGATCATCCAGACTTTTAGCTTTAAATATTATATATTTTCTGACAACCATCAAATTTATCTTTAGCCCAGAGCTCTATATTGAATTAAAGACAGTATATTAAATTGCCTACTCAACAACTTAGACATCTAGTCAGCATTTCAAACACAGTATTTTTAATTTGTATACCTTAGAAACATGATCTGAAGCAAAATCTTTTTGTCTCCCTTGCACTTCAGAGTTGTGCCTACATCTAGTAAAAAAAACAAAACAAAACAAAACAAAAACAAAACAAAACAAAAACAGAGCAATACTATGGTACATTCTTGGTTGGAAACCAGTAAACTATGGAACTGTTCACCACAGCTTTGCTAAAATAAATTGGGCCAAGTGGAATTGGACCACAGGCTTCTGCCACAGTGTCCGAAACCAGACTTCTGTTTTTCCTTTTAAATCTGATATTTCAGTTAATTATTTATTGTCGCAGGATAAATTAACACAGAAGTTAGTAATTTAAAGCAATATACACTTATTTCCTTACACAAGAATGACTTATTGTCTATAGTCCAAGTTTTCTTATGAGTTTGTAGTTAAGATCTTGCATGGATCTGCAATAGTCCCAATCTCAGTCAAAGGCTGATATATATATATAAAATATTTTATATATATATATAATCTACATATTTATCATACACTTCAAAAAACACATAAAAGTTTGAAAATGCATATAATACAGAGTTCAGAAAAGAATCTGGCAAATTATCTAAAAATTACACTAATAATAATAATGATTACTAACTTTTATTTAGTCTTTTTTACATGGCGGGTGCATTAGGCTATTCTTGCATTGCTGCGAAGAAGTAATTTATAAGAGAAGTGGTTTAATTGGCTCATGGTCCTGCAGCTGTACAGAAAGCTTAGTGTCAGCATCTACTTCTGGGGAGGCCTCAAAAAGCTTTTATTCACGGTGCAATGCAAAGCATGAGCAGGCACTTCACATGGCTAAAACAGAACTAAGAGAGAGTAGGGTGAGGGTGGGAGTGTGTTACACTCTTAACCAGATCTCACCAGTTCTCACTATTACAAGGACGGGACCAAGCCACAAGAAATCTTCACCCATGACTCAAACACCTCCCACCAGACCACACCCCCAACATTGAGGATACATTGCAATATACGATTTATGCAGGGACACATATCCAAACTATATCATTCTGTCCCTGGTGTCCACAAAATCTCATGTCCTTCTTACATTGCAAAATACGATCATGTTTTTTCAAAAGTTCCCCAAATTAACTTGTTTCAGCATTAACTCAAAAGTCCACAGTCCAAAGTTTCATCTAAAACAAGGCAAGACTTCCACCAATGAGCTTGTAAGATCAAAAACAAGTTATTTACTTCCAAGACACAATGAAACTGTTAACCCAAAATATCTGCAATTGGTCTCAGTCAATTTGGAAAGTTTATTTTGCCAAGGCTACAGATGCACCCTGGCATCAAGAAGTCCTGACAACCTGTGCCCAAGGTGGTCATGAGTACAGTGTGCTTTTATACATTTCAGGGAGCTATGACACATCAATCAATATGTGTAGGATGTACATTAGTTTGATCCAGAAGAGCAAGACAACTCGAAGTGGGAGCTTTCAGGCTAGAAGTAGACAAGAGACAATAGGTTGCAGTCTTTTGAGTTGTTGTTCAGCCTTCCACTGATTTCAAAATTTAGTCTGGCTCAGTAAATGTGCATCTTTACATAAACGATAGGGCAGAGGAAGCAATCAGATATGTATTTGTCTCAGGTGAACCTTAGAGGGATGACTTTTGAGTACTGTCTGTTATTTGTCCACAAGGAATTTCCTGTGGGCAAAATGTGAGGACTTCCAAGCCTCCTTCACTTTTGCATTCTGTGTGCCTGAAGGCTTAACACTATAATGTGGAAGCTGCCAAGGGTTACATTTTGTACTCTCTGGAGCTGGAGCAGCATCTCAAGCTGTACCTAGACACCTTCGAGCTGAAGCTGGAGCCAGAGTGGCCAGGATGTGGAAAGCAGTGTCCCGAGGTTGCACAGTGCAGTAGGGCCCTGGGCCTGGCCCATGAAATCTTTCTTCCTTCTTAAGCCTCTGGACCTGTGATAGGACCTGTGAAGGGCACTGAAATTCCTTCAAGGCTTTTTCCCATTTTCTGAATATTAACACTTGGCTCTCTTTCAGTTATGCTAATTTTTCTATCAAGTAGTTGTTCCACAACCTGATTGAATTCCTCTCCCTAAACAGCTCTTTCTTCCTCTGTCATATGCCCAGGCTGTGAAATGTCCAAACTTTTACTCTCTGCTTTTCTTTTTTAAATAGATATTTCAACTTTAAGTCATTTATTTGCTCCTGCATCTCAGCATAGGCTGTTAGAAGCAGTGAGGCACATTTGAATGCTTTGCTGCTTAGAAATTTCTTCCACAGGATACTCTAAATTATGTCTCTCAAGTTCAAACTTTCACAGAGCCCTAAGGCATGAATGGAATGTAACCAAGCCCCTTGCTAAGGCATCACACATGTGACCTTTTCTCCATTCTTAATAAATTTCTCATTTTTATCTGAGACCTCAGAAGCCTGGCCTTCACTGTCCATATCACTATCACCATTTTGGTTACAGCCATTTAACCAGTCTCTAAAAGTTCCAAACTTTCCCTCAACTTTCTTTCTTCATCTGAGCCCTCCAAAGACTTCCACCCTCTGTCCATTACCAAGTTCCAAAGTTACTTCCATATTTTCAAGTATTTTTATAGTAATGCCCCACTGTTCGGTACTAATCTTCTCTATTAGACAGTTCTTGCAGTTGCTATAAATACCTGATACTCAGTAATTTATAGGAAAAGAAGTTTGAGTGGCAGGCTGTATAGGAAGGATAGTGCTGGGATCTTCTTCTAGTAAGGCCTCAGGAAGCTTTTACTCATGGTAGAAGGTAAAGCAGGAACAGGCGCTTCACATGGTAAAAACAGTAGGAAGAGAGGGGAATGGGGAGGTGCCACACACTGTTAATCAAATCTCACAAAGACTTACTTTTGCAAGGACAGCACAAAGCCATGAGGAATATGACCCCATGACCCAAACACCTTCTGTCAGGCCCCACCTCCAACATTGAGAATTACATTTCAGCATGAGATTTAAGTGGGGGCAAATACCCAAACTATATTAGCAGGCATAAAAGCTATGGCTCGCTATTTAAAATATTACCATTCATGATTCTGATAGTGACCATCAAATATAAGTATTTATATGTTCAATATGGGATACTTCAGTTTTCAAAAAAGTTAACTAATTTCTCATGGCCACACAACTATTAATAAGTGGCTCACACCTGTAATCCCAGCACTCTGGGAGGTTGAGGAGGGCTGATCATTTGAGGCCAGGAGTTCAAGATCAACCTGGGCAACATGGCAAAACTCCGTCTCTACTAAAAATTAAAAAATTAGCCAGGCATGCTGACACGCACCTGTAATCCCAGCTACCTGGGAGGCTGAAGGACGAGAATTGCTTGAACTCAGGAGGTGGGTGTTGCAGTGTGTTGAGATTGTGCCACTGCACTCCAGCTTTGGTGACAGAGTGAGACTCAATCTAAAAAAAAGAAAAAATAGCTTCTGGTATTTTCACTCTTAATAATATATTTGTCTGTGCATTCTAATTTGTGTACTTTGTATTTATAGCACTTCCATAAGCCTGTGTTCTTCATGGTTGTTTTATTTACAGTTAACATTTTTATGTACTTAGGATATACAGAGATATTAAGGAATAAATATGTATTAAAATTAGAAAAACAGATATTTAGGTATGACCAGTCTAGTTGGCAATTCCCCTTTAAATCATATAAATTTATATGTCTAGATTAGAGTATTATAAGCCCCCTGGTGAAGAAATATTCCATGTTGCTCACTGTTTACCACAATATGCATAAAGAAAATCCCAAGTATTTTGTTGTTGTGAAAATAAATACAAGAGACTGATGGGAATATCAATGACTCTAAGATTTTGCATATATAACTTGAAGAATTAAGAAACCATATAATTAGATGTAAAAATTTGGGAGACCAGTAGATTTTCGTGGTGAATGTATATCAAATATCCAAGCTGATTTTTATTAAGGTGGTTTGGGAATTTAAGAAAAAATAGTCCGTGAGGGAATTCTTAATTATTATGCAATAATTTGCTATTGTGGCAAATTACACTGAGCTTGATGAGAATAATTTGGTAGAATGATGAGAAAACTTTGGTTCAACTGAGGTCAAGAGGAAATGAGAGAAGTAAAGTTAGTTGTAATAGGTTTAAAAAATAATTATGAAGCAATTAACTATATAATGGAGTATAGATTGAAGCAATAGCTACAGAGGGATATTGAGATAAGAGAGATTGTAACTAAAAAAGGAAGATATTATGTACTGTGTGTATGCTGATAGAAATAATCCAGTAGGTAGAATAACATTAATGATAAAACAAAGAGAAGCAAGGAATGCTCTTGGGATACGCTTAAGGAGAAAAGAGGAAGATGAGGTTGGGGTTTATGCAAAAGTAAAACCCAGCTGCCATCTTTTCTAAGAAAATGGGTATTAGAGTGCATGTTTACAGATGCAAATATAAAAATATATTTTTGGAGAGAAATGGTAGAATCCCTTTTTATTAAATATATTTTTTACTTGAAAATAGATAACACCTTTATTACTTGTGATTTAAGAAAGGAGGGTAGATAAAGTTTAAAGAGAGAGAGGAGTTTGTATAAGAGTAAATATATATTCTGTAAATGTCTTAAAATTGATGGATCAAATACAATTGGTATCTATTTGATGTTGGTGGTCATGAATTCAAAGTAAGAAAAGTCATCAAGGTTGTCATTTTTTTTCCAGCTGTGTTTAGCTTTCCTAGAGAAGTTTGAGAGTAGACAGAAAATGGGATTTAGAAATGATGCTGTTTTTCCAGGCCAGAATAATAGAGAATAAGGATGAATATAATAATAATTCATGTAGGCTGCATGAGGAAATAAGTGAGTATATAAGGGGGCTGTACAACGCTGGAAACAAAGTCGATAGTTGAAAATTGCAAGTGGACAAATGGGAGAAAAAAGAGTTTTCAATGGACTCGTCAGAGATCATAATTAAAGAAAATGCTTTTATTTGTAAAAGGAATCATAAGTTACAAGCAAATGCAGGTATGATAGAGGGCAAGACCAAAAGAGAGAGGAGGTCAGTTTTCCAAGAGGACAGATTATGGAAAAGTTATTTTACTTATACTTAAAATAACAAGATTTATAGTTTGAATACTGAATATTGAATTTGAATCCATTATCTTTAAACCTTATGGATTTTAGAGGGAAGGGAAAAACAATGATTTGGAGGAATGAAGAGGACACCTTTTCCAAAGTCAGGGCCAATAGTTAGAAGACTTTATGGCTGAAGGATGAGTTGCTTAGTGGAAAGCCAGGTTTTAATTAGACATGTTTTAAAAAGTTCATAGAAGAGGTTGAGGATATAGGAGATGACAGGCTGTGAATTTCAGAGGGCATAGTGGAAACTTTGGGGGTCTGGAAAGATGTTAGGATTGGAGACAGATTAGCATATGTGGAAGTCTAGGGAAGGCAGTTTATTTGGTAATCCTGATGGGATATTTCTGATGATATTTTAAGCAGATTGGGTTGGTATTGGTGTGGGTATTATGGAAATTGACTTGTTTCCTGACACACTGAGATCTGTAGCTCCTTATAACACCATGAAATGAATTTTTTTTTAAATTTTCTTTAAGTCATGTGTTATTTAATTGAGGGTATAGATTATATAGATAAAAACACACATATCCACATGTCAAAGTAGGCAGATAATAAACAAGTAGATACATTTTAACTGCACATCAACAAAATGTTAATACTGTGGTTACACAATAAAGGAATTATTCAAATCCACACATATCCCTCCATCTCCATAACCTAATGGCTTCCATGTAAACATATTCTTTTTCTGAGACTACCTGGCCATTTCTAAGTGATGAAATGGTATTAGTTCTTCCCTTCTTTAAATTTTTCATCCTCACTGCAGCTAGATAAATAATTTTGAAGCAAACATATGATCATTTGGTATTTACTTATTAAAAGATCTCCATGGTATCCCATTTTCTTTTAAGACCAAAAAGATATTTATTTAAACACAATTTGAAAATTTATGCAAAAGTGTGCACTAAGTTCTCAATCCTCCTCTCTGTTTCCACTCCCACTCCCTCTCACTATGAAAATGTTGTACTTGTGGTTACTTCTGCATTTCTTACCTTCCTTCTTCATCAAGTTAACATATTCATATCCACACCCAAGGCCACTAACCCAGTTCCAAAGGGATAACTTTCTTGTCTTCCCTGAATGCATCAATACACTAACAGATGCTTGTATCATGGCAATTGTCTCTTATTCATGGCACTTGCTAATTTTGCAATGTTACATTAACTTGAATAGCTATATGAGCAATATTAATCTTTTTCACTAGACTCTAAACTCTAAGGTGACTTCCAGGTTATGCCTCTCTTTATCATTATTTAAGCAGGTCACAGGCATCAATCTTGCTTACAGTTACTCAAATCAATTAGTTGACAAATTAATCTTTTTCTTTTCTTAAATATATCTGAAAATGCATTCAGTAAAACCCAAAGATCAGACTAAAAAAACAGACAGAACTAGGGTATGTGTCCATGATGAGTGTTCAAGAGCAAAAAAAAAAATTAGAAAGCCCTACAATAACTTCTTCTTACCTTGAAGAAGAAGGAAGGTAAGAAATGCAGAAGTAACCATAAGTACAACATTCTCATAGTGAGAGGGAGCAGGTGTGGAAAGAGAGAGGAGGCTTGAGAACTTAGTGCACACTTTTGCATGAATTTTTAAGTTGTGTTTAAAGAAATATCTTTTTTTGTTTTAAAAAAGCCCTGCAATGGAATAGAGAAAAAAGATCAGAGAAGGTGATTTTAGGAATAAAATGATGGTTTCCGTATTTGAAACATAGATAATAAAAAGAAAATAGAATAATAAGAATAATATGAATTCTACTGTGAATTCTCCTTTTCTTTTCCACGAGTAAATAAACCCTAGCTTTGCCTTCCTCATATTTCACATTTTCAATGTGCGCTGCATATTGAAGGAAACAACCTGCTTAGTCTGGTCTTGAAGGTTGCCTGTTTAGTGACCAGAAAATTCACTTTTAGAAGAAACTTTATGTGCCAGTGATTTAGAACCATTCTGCTTTAAATGGAGCACTTGAAATGGCCCTGAAGAATGCCATCCAAAGTGCAGCATTAGGGGACATACCAGCCACAGTGAAAGGTCATGCTTTGCTTTCCATTCACAATTCCCTTTGTTGCATGTGTTTCTGATTTTTTTTTTTTTTCCTAAAACTCCGTAGCACACTCAGTTTGGAGCTCTTCTAGTACATCAAAATATGCCAACATAACACAATTATTTGAGGAAATTTGAAATTATTTGAGGTAAAGATATACTCGGAAGAGACAGTGCTCTCTCTTGTCGTTCTAAGATTAAATTCATCCCCTACAAAACCCCTTATTTGTTATTTAATCAAGCTTTTATAATCTTGTGACAGAGAGAGAGATCAGGACTCTATACAACATTAATTTGCAGGCATTAGTTTGTATGTTTCCAGAATATCTTTCTTTCTTGGAAATGCACAGATATTCTTGTAAAGGATGATTGAAGTACATGTTTGATTTTATGAATGTTGGATGATTTGTATTTATTCACAGCAGGAGTTGCACAAAGATGTGGCATTGCTGTTGTCTTCTGTATATCCCCTATATTGCCTGATGAACATTATTTTTTATTTATTGATATATTTACATATTCGCTTACCATAAGCTTCCTGGCTTTTTCTGTATTCTTGAATAATGCACACTTCTTTCTATTTTCAAAGGGAGTTTTATATTTATTTGGTTTGGGGTATGCTATTTTAAATTTAAGATAAAATATATAATAGTTCTAGGTAGATTGAAATCAGATTGAATTGTAAGTTATTAAAATTGGTGGTAATTAAAATAGAAGTGGATTGCTTAAATCAAATAACAGAGTATGAAATAAAAATATAAATCTCATTGCTTATGATATACTTTTAGGGGGTTGAGTGATTTCAGCTCTCTAAATCTTTATATCTCTAAATCAAATTGTATTATCCTACATTTCATGTCAATACCAACAGTCTGTACATATGCCAGTGTTCATTTATATATCTGGCTGACCTGTGGCTTGAAATGATATTAACCATTGTGGCCAACATGTAAATTAAAGCAGGTTGAAACATCTAAGAATTCTGGTCAGTTATCAAGCAATTAGTTCATTTATAATTTTTGTGCTTTATCAAAGATAGATAGATAGATACTATTTTTCTTTCTTTATATCGAGAATTTCTCTTCATTTTCTTCTATTTCACGAAATGTCTTGTGGCTATGCATATTTAACCATAGCGTTTAGCAAGTACTTACTCAAAATATTTGATAACCATACTGTTGAGGTCAACCCTGGGAGAGTCTTAACACGCGTTGTTGGAGTGGAATCCTTGATGTGCAGGAGATGTTCATACTAGCCAGAGAGTGCTGATTTTGCACAACTCTTTCCAATTCTGTTCCTAGTGACTTCATGTTAGTGTCTTGAAGTCAGTTCTGAAAGAACTATTTACACTAAGAAAATTACTAAAATCTATGAATTGGTATACAAATATGTATATGTGTATTTTAAACTATATACCATCATTTCAAGTTTTGGGATCACATTATTAAGAAAGAAATGCCTAGCTTTTATATGAAAATTTGGCAAGGCTGTGTATTTACATATTATATACCAGTAGCATGCACATTAATTTTTCTTTTGAATTTTCACCAATATTAGCTCTATGGACAACAACAAATAAGAGGTTGTTTTCGGGTTATCATGAAAGCTCTCTAGTCTTCAGACTGTGAATAGAGTTGAGAGTTAATGGATCAGTTCTTGTCATTCTATTTGTATAATTACTCAAATGTATGCAAAAGTATTCATCCATTATTCCATGGTGTGTAGCCATATTACCACCATAAACATCAAGTGCAAGCATCCAATTGTGCTTCCAAAGCGTGTGCTTCAGTTTGTATTTTATTACATATAACCACAAATGATAACTTCATGAATTGTGATGTTATTACATGACATGATTACTAACATCCCATTTTCCATGGATATAAAGGCCAACATTGCACTTATGGGTGTAACCAAGTCAATCACGAATTTCCATCTTTGTGAATCTAGGTACTGAAACTAATCTAGGTATCAATTCTGTATCTGTTAAGGTTAAGTGGTGAGGAGAAACCATGAGGTAATTTGAATACAGAATCTTTAATATAAAGAATAATTGTCAGGGGATTGGAGAATGGTGAATTGGCTAATAAGAGTTAAAGCGAGCATTAAATAACACAGAAAAAGCAGGTATAGAAATTAGCTAGTGCTCATGAGGCTGGAATAAAAGGACCTAAGAAAGAGACTTCTTCACCATGTCAAGACTGGAATTGAGATCTTTTTGGAGGAGTCATATCCTCAAATCACAAGATGCCACATAAGATACGGAGGGGACTCAGTGGTATGACTTGCTACATTTTTTTTCTAGGTTGTAAGAGAGACTCATCCACGGAAAGGGGATGTGCCTTAAAACTCACTTTACTAGAACATGGATGAAGCTGGAAACCATCATTCTGAGCAAACTATCGCAAGGACAGAAAACCAAACACCGCATGTTCTCACTCATAGGTGCGAACTGAGCAATGAGAACACTTGGACACAGGGTGGGGAACATCACACACCAGGACCTGTTGTGCGGTGGGGGGAGCGGGAGGGATAGTATTGAGGGATATACCTAATGTAATTGACAAGTTGATGGGTGCAGCACACCAATGTGGCACATGTATACATATTAACAAACCCGCACGTTGTGCACATGTACCCTAGAACTTAAAAAAAAAAAAAAAAAAAAAAACCCTCACTTTGCTGTCCCTTGTATGAATGCTGGGGAGCCTGTTTGTGTGAAGGTGCCTCATCTGTGGCATTCCACTGCAAAGCTTCCAAGAGAGATGACAGGGAGATTTGCAGGCTGATGAGTGTTTCATCCTGCTGCTATCAGAAGGAAGCAGATAATGGGGGCATATCTGCAGGCGCTGGATGCTTGAGAAAATACACTGTGCTGAAGTCAGGTGCTGGAGAAAGCTGTGCTCTTCAGGAAACTAGCAGGAAAGAACCTATGCACTTTGCATAAGCCAAGTTTTGTAGGAAGTGTGCATTGCAGGCACCTAGAGGTAGAGAAAACTGTGTAGATTAAAGAGCCAAGTGCTGGAAAAAGCACACTCCTTAGAAATCTGGAAAGTGAGACACAGTGGCATCAGGAAGAAAAATCCCCCTCCTCCTTTGGTGTCTCTTGAGCACTCTCTACCAACATGGCTTAACATGGTGTCAGCTAGCAAAGGAACCATATTTATGAAACCTACCTCTATTATCCTAGAACAGTCAAAACAGCTGATTTTGAAGATGAAAGTTAATTCATTTATACATTTGTTATGTGTTATAAATTGTAAGAATCTCTAAAAATAAAAGTAACTTGTCACTTGTTGAATTGTTTTTATTGAGAAGACAGTTCATAGAAAAACATCACAGTAATTCTTTAAGTATTTGACGTATGAAATAATTAGATGTGTTTTCTTTACTCCTACTTTGTGTTATAAAATGGCCTTAAGATGAGAATAAAAAATGCTCTCTGCCTAAATTCAACAGATTTAAATATTTTGTCAATATGTTTTAGAAGGTAAAAAAGAATAGACAGCAGTGGGAATATGTGTGTCTTTAGGAGAGGACCACCAAGTTTATTTTTGAAAGAAAAGTGAAGAATGACAAAATAGTAGTATAATAGATGTTAAACAAAGTGTGACTGTCATCTGGTCATGGACTTTGGTATTGTGATGTTGCAGTGAAATGTGAATTTTCTGGGTTATTGTTTATTACTAAATGTGGGCTAGGTACCAAAAGACAAGAACGAAACATGACAAAGAATATTCTTAAAATATAATAGGAAATTATTAAAAGCATATCAGCTTTTTCTTCCTGAAAAACACATAATAAGTAATCATCTCTGTCTTCTATTTTGTCCCAGGTTTCAAGTTATATTTTGTTATATAATAAAGCACTGTGGCCCAAACAACATCCCTATTGTATCAGCCGGCAGCCATTGTTCAACCAGAGGAGCAAAACCACTTGGCTATATATTATTTATTTTTGTTGCAGGAAATCAGCCTCATACAACAGGAGGTTGTTAAAAAGCCTTTATAATGCTTTCTGTATCCACATATGATGTGTAATCTTGAAGTTGCAGGGTAAGCAGTTGATAGATGTGAAGGGGGAATATCAAAGGCAGGCTGCAATGATTAAATAAACTGGAACCCTAAACTGAAACCAGCCAGCCATTCTTCTTGCTTTTGACTTTGGTATTAAGAGTATCTTGCAGAAGCAGGGGCCTTGTGTCAGAAAACTGAACCTTTCCAAGGAGTCAGAAATGCTGAAGGAAAACACAAGAATAGGTAGAACAGCTGCAGATCCGGCTACTGCTTCAAGACATTGAAATGAGTCATCAGATCAACAAACACGTGTGTGTGTGTCTCTGTGTGTGTGTGACTTACACAGAGAACACACACACACACTCGAGAGGGGAGAGAGAGAGAGAAAGAGAGAGATATTAAATGGTTGCTACCTTCCATTTACCCTGCAAATCTCCCAAGGATCTTCTCCCAGCAACCTTCTAATGTGTCCAAATTAGAAACACACAAGATAGGAACTTCTCAAAAGTTTAGCTCAGTCTAGTTAAGACGACACATAACACTTAACATGTGTTTTACATAACAGTAATCTTTAAAAACCAGACTATCAAATATGGTGCTTTAGTCCTTTTTCACACTTCTGTAAAGAACTGCATGAGTCTGGGTAATTTATAAAGGAAAGATTAATTGACTCACATTTTAGCCTGGCTGGGGAGGCCTCAGGAAATTTACCATCATGGCAGAAGGTGAAGGGGAAGCAAGGCACCTTCTTCACAAGGCAGCAAGGAGAATGATCACAAGAGAAACTACACAACACTTATAAAGCCATCAGATCTCATGAGAATTCACTCACTATCATGAGAATAGAATGGGGGAAAATGTACCCATGATCCAATTATCTCGACTTATTCTCTTCCTTCATACTTGGAGATTATGGGGACACAAAGTCAAGATTTGACTTTCATGGGGACACAAAGCCTCCTCATTCTGCCCCAGCCCCTCCCAAATCTCATGTGTCTTTCACATTTCAAAACCAATCCTGCCTTCCCAACTGTCCCCCAAAATCTTAATTCATTCCAGCATTAACCCCGAAGTTCAAGTCCAAAAGTCTCATCTGAGACAAGACCCTTCCACCTAGGAACCTATAAAATGAAAAGCAAATTAGTTACTTCCAAGACACAATGCAGGTACAAGCATTGGGTAAATATTCCTGTTCCAAATGGGAGGAATTAGCCAAAACAAAGGGGCTACAGGTCCCATGTGATTCTGAAATCCATTTGGGGAGTCATGAAATTGTAAATATCCAAAATGATCTCCTTTGACTCCATGTCTCACATTCAGATCATGCTGATGCAAGAGATGAGCACCTCAGGACCTTGGGCAGCTCCAACCCTGTGGCTTTGCAGGGTACAATGTCCCTCCCAGCTGCTTTCACTGCTGGTGTTCAGTGTCTGTGGCTTTTCCAGGTGGAAAGCTGTCAGTAGATCTACTATTCTGGGTTCTGGAGAACAGTGGCCCTCTTCCCACAGCTCCAGTAGGCAGTGCTCCAGTGAGTACTATGTGTGGGTGCTCCAGTCCCACATTTCCCTTTTGCCCTGTTCTAGCAGAAATTCTCCATGAGGGCTCCAACCCTGACGGTTTCTGCCTAGATATCCAGAAATTTCCATACAACTTCTGAAATCTAGGTGTAGATTTCCAAAGCTCAATTCTTGTCTTCCATGTACTGGCAGGACCAACACCACACAAACTACCAAGACTTGGGGCTTGCACCCCACTGAAGCAATGGCCCAAACTGTATTTTGGCTCTTTTTAGCCATGACTGCAGCTGGAGTAGGTAGGACACAGAAAACCAAGTCCCTAGGCTGCACAGAGCAGCAGAGTCCAGGCCCATGAAACCATTTTTACCTCCTAGGCCTCAGGCCTGTGAGAGGAGGGACTGCTGAGAAGGTCTCTGACATGCCTTGATGTTTTCCCCATTGTCTTGGTGATTAACATTCTGTTCCTCATTATTTAGGCAAAGTCCTGCAGCTGGCTTGAATTTCTCCCCAGAAAATTGTTTTTTCTTTTCTACCACATCATCCCACTGCAAATTTTTCAAACTTTTGTTCTCTGATTCCCTTTTAAACATAAGTTCCAATTTCAAACAATTTCTTTGTGAATATATAAAACTGAATGCTTTTAAGAGCACCTAGGTTACCTCTTGATTGCTTTGCTGCTTAGAAATTTTCTCTGCCAGATACCCTAAATTATCTTTCTCAAGTCCAAGTTCCACAGATCTCTAGGGCAGGGTCAAAATGCCACCAGTGTCTTTGCAAAAGCATAGCAAGAGTCACCTTTATTCCAGTTCCCAACAAGTCCCTCATCTCCATCTGAGGCCACGTAGGCCATTCATTGTCCATATCACTATCAGCATTTTGGTCAAAGTCGTTCAACAAGTCTCAATGAAGTTCCAAATGTTTTCATATCTTCCTGTCTTCTGAGCCCTCCAAGTTTCTATGAAGTTTCAGACTTTCCCACATTTTTTTTTTGTCTTCTTCTGAGCCCTCCAAACTGTTTCAACCTCTGTCTGTTACCCAGTTCCAATATCACTTCCATATTTATGGGTATCTTATTAGCAGTACCCCACTTTCTGTGGTATCAATTTACTGTATTAGCCTGTTTACACACTGCTATAAAGAATGATCTGAGACTGGGTATATAAAGGAAAGAAGTTTAATTGACCCACAGTTTAGCATGTCTGGGGGTGGGGGATCAGGAAATTTACAATCATGATAGAAGGCATAGGGGAAGTGAACAACCTTCACAAGGCATCAGGAAGGAGAATGACCACAGGACCAACTAGCAAACACTTATAAAGCCATCAGATCTCGTGAGAACTCACTATCATGAGAACAGCATGGGGGAAACTGCCCCCATGATCTAATTACCTCCACCAGATCTCTCCCTCGACAAATAGGGATTTGGGGGATTTGGCAGATTCTTGGGATTAAAATTCAAGATGAGATTTGAGTGAAGACACAAAGCCTAACCATAGTATATGGAATTTTGGTGCCATCAGAAAATTGACTTTTAAAAACTACACATATTTATTTTTTTAATTAACAAACAATTGCTGGGTCTATTCACTGGGTAAATAAATGTGATGTTTTGATATATGTATATATCATAGAGAGTTGACTTTTGCTTATTCATTGATCAAATGTTCACCTGTTAATATGTAGTTTTTAATATAGTTTTATTGCTGTCAGAATTAGCATTTAAGCTCTCCTTCACAGGAAACTGCTACAGGGAGCATAACTGATTCATAGCCCCAGTCGCTTTTCTTTTGGAGTAACCATAATTTTGTTTCAAGGCCATGTATAACCTGGCTTGCTCTCAACCAATAACTAAGTCCAATGTGGATACTAGTGCCAGCCCATTAGGATGGGATTCAGAACTTCTAAATTGAGCAATGTTAACTCAGGGAGTGCTTGTTTGCCTAGCTGAAACTTTCTTAGAAATGTGTTGCAGTCTAATATTCTTACCCAATAATTCCCTTTCTGTCCCTTTCACTGGTAACAGAACAGTATCATAAGCTGTTGTTTCTCCCTGCATACTCTTCTTTCTTTTATCCTTTGCAGGTAATCCCTCAAAATAATCTATTACACATCAAATTCCTTTCTGTGCTTTTTAAATTACGCTAACTAGTGATTTTACTCAACAAATATTTAAATGTGTATAATGGCGTTTTTGTAGAATACAAAAACCAAATAGGGAAACTCAACAAGCTTACATTCCATTGTGGGACAAAAGGTATATAGAAGTGATCAATATATACAAGATAATATTTTATCCTGTATCTTTCATAGAAAGTTTGTCATGAATACTTCTTAGAATTTTAAATTTGAAGAGTTCCAGTTACCTAATATGTATGTACCTAAATACTTGTGATATAGGAAGAGGGTCATTAAAGGACTTCATAGGAAAAATAATTGTATTCTATATTGTATGAAAATATTGTAATTGTATTAAATTCTGAAATAAATTGTATTAAATTCTGAAAGACAAATGTTGAAAATGTTTTAGATTCATAAGACAATATAGAAAAACATAATTAAAAACACACTTGTAGTACAGAAAAAAATGAATGTTAGTCTTGCTGTGATTTTTCACAAAATTTTGCAGTCATAAAAATAACTTCACAGCTGATGTTAAGAAAGCAATCAGTAAAAATTCGTTGTTGCATTAAACATTATTGATATTCTCAAATGTATTCCTACACTTGATCTTAGCCAAAAGGCCGAGAAGCAATCAAATGTATTCCTTTATATTTACATATGTTCTGAATTGTTGACTACATCATCTCCTTCTAGGTTTTAGAATGTGTCTAACTCAGTCAGGGTATCATTTGTTCATTAATAGTTCGAGTACAACACCAACGTCATTAAATCGTGCTTCTCCTGCAAAAATCTTGCTTCTCCTGCAAAAAATCTTGCTTCACATTGCAACCTATTCACATTATCAGAATTTGAAAGATATCAAAAAATAAATGAGACTAAGCAAAAAAGATTTGACCTTACAAGTGGGGCTAAAAGATTAAATTACTAGAGAAGAGATGTTTGCTTTAGAGAATGTAATAAAAACTCAGTTCATCAGTGTGTTGTTTCATTTTTTACCTTTATTTACTCATCTATTATATGGATCATATATTAAATAGAAGGCTAGTTATAGATAACTATAACTGTAGTATATGCACATTTTATGACAAAGTGTGATGCAAAATAAAAATATTTTCTCTATTTAAATAAGCAAATATATTCATTTACAATTTTTTAACATTTCAAATATACATTGTGAAAATTTTACAAAATACAGAAAAAAATAAAGAATGTAAAACTGTCTAAAAATTCTATCCTTGATAAATAATTGTTATTGATATATTGATATAAACTATAACATGTTGCAAATAACTTTCTATGTAACTAAATATTTTTCTGAAACGTAATTATAATAGGTAAAATATTTCAGAAAATATATTATGGATGTAAGACTGATATGAGATAAACATTCAATTATGATCATTTCATACTTTTTTTTTTTTAAAGTTTTGGCACTTTAGTCCTGTGATTTATGTGTGGAGGATGGGCATGGGGGATAAGAAATGGAACTTTGTATGCTAAATATTTAGTTGTCTAATCATTTATATAATAATTCATTTTATCCTCAATGATAACATTTCCTACTTTAGTAATATATAAAGATAGATTTACATGTTTTTGTCTATTTTAAAAATTATCTTAAGACAATTATTTTGACAGTATTAAAACCTTTTCCTTATGGAAGTTTTATAGTACTTTTTTATAGTTGATAATGTGAATCATTCTATTTTTTTTCAACAATATCTTGGCTACCTTTTTATATATAAGCTCCAGGAACATTTTACAATTATGTAATCTGTTATAGATTCTGTTAATCATTCACTATAATTTATAAATTGATTTAAAATAATGAACATTTTTAATATATTTATTTTTCAAATCAGGATATTTGTGTGTTTCTTGACTTATCAGATTGTTATTTACGCACTTCAGTAAAATTTTGGTTTTCTTTATCCTGATCAAGAACCTTTCCTACTAATTGTATTTCTATTTATTTTACATTTTTTCATTGTTTCATACTTTTAAAAAAATATCATATTTAAACAGATATTTACTGTAATATTGGAATAACTGATTTGGGAATACTTGGTAACATACTCGCGATCATCTTGGGTTCTTCAATTTTCTTTTTGTATTTTATTTTCTCTAGAATAACTCTAAAATCATTTGCAAATTATAATGATTTTTATTTCCTATACACACACACATAAACACACACATTTCTTTTACAGTATGTATAAATACTTGTGTATGTTTTTATCTCTCTATATATCATTATACATACAATTTTGTCATGTATTGCATTCAGCTATAATTTCCAGAAAAAGTGATAATTGTGAGAATGATTATTTTTGATATAATTCAGATATTACTGAGATTCCTTAATGTTTCTTCATTAAATAAAATGTTCTCTACTGGCTTAAAAGAGAGCTTTAAATCATTTATGGGATTTACATTAATTTTTAAAGAATTCATTTTAAACAAAAATGAATACTGAATTATTTCTAAAACATGATAACTTCTATAATTTCTGTGATATTCCCAATTGCCTATTGATAAGATAATTTGTATTATTTTGTGATTTAAAGGTTTACTTTCTTTGTCTCCTAGATTTGTTGGTCTGCTTATTTATTTATAATTTAACTCCAGTAATAATTTTATTCAAATGACCCACAAAAACATAAATGGTACTTATGTTGGTGATAATTTTTTCTCATCTGTCATCTCTTCCAAGTTTCATATCTCATCTTAAAATTCCTTTTTGTCTCCCATTATATATCTATTTGATTGCTATACAAAGTTAGAATATAATTTTCACAGTACATGAGATCTCTTTCTTAATCTTAAATAATTCGTTTTCAAGTTGATTTTATAATGCCATTACTTCCTTCTGTATTCTGAATGTTTTCATATTTTCTCTTCACTTCTTCCATCTTTCTTTCTTTCTTCTTTTCTTTCTTTCTTTCTCTTTCTTTCTTTCTTTCTTTTTCTTTCTTTTCTTTCTTTCTCTTTCTTTCTCTTTCTTTCTTTCTTTCTTTCTTTCTTTCTTTCTTTCTTTCTTTCTTTCTTTCTTTTTCTTTCTTTCTTTCTTTCTCTTTCTTTCCTTTCTTTCTTTCTTTTCCTTCTTTCTTTCTTTCTTTCAATACATAATATTTCTACATATATATCTATGTCATATATGATATCTATATGTGATTTTTTTTACATGCATTCATCATGTAAGGATCACGTCAGGGTATTTTGGGAGTATTCATCACCTCACATATTTATCATTTATGTGTGTTGGGAACAGTTCAGTCCTCTCTTCTAGTTTTGATATACATATACATTATTGTTAACTATAGTCACTCTACTCTGCTATCAAATATTGGAAATCATTCCTTCTATCCAGCTGCATGTTTGTACCTATTAACCAACTTCTCTGTATCCCCTCCATCCCCACCCACACAATCATTCCAGCTTCTGTTATCTACCGTTGCCCTCCCTAATTCTATGAGATCAACATTTTTAGCTGCCACTTAGGAGTGATAGTGAGCTATATTTGTCTTTCTGTGCTTGTCTTATTTTATTAATATGATGAGCTCCAGTACCATCCATACTGTAGCAAATAAGATGAATTCTCTTTTTTTATGCTCAAAGAGTATTCCATTGTGTATATATGTCAGATTTTCTTTATTCATTCATCAACTGATAGGCACATAGACTGATATAGGTTGATTCCGTATTTTTCATATTGTGACTAATGTGGCAATAGATATGAGAGTGCAGGTATCCCTTTATGGAATGTTTTATTTTATTTTATTTTTTGAATAAATATCCAGTGGTGGCATTGTTGGGTCATATGTTACCTCTAGTATTAGTATTTTGAGAAATCTCTATATTTTTTCCATAGTGGTTATACTGATTTACATTCCCATCAATGATGTATGAGAGTTCCCTCTTATCTGGATCCTCTGTTATTTCTGTTTTTTTTTAATTGCCATACTAACTGAGATGAGATGATATCACATTGTGGTTTTGACTCAGCATTTTTCAGATGATTAGTGATGTTGAACATTCTTTCTTATACCTGTTGGTCATGTGTAGATCTTGTTTTGAGAAATGTTTATTCATGTCCTTTGGCCACTTTTTATTGGATATCTTGTGGGGTTTTTTTTGTATGGGTTGTTTGAATTACTTATATATTCTGGATATTAGTCTCTTGTCAGATGAATAGTTTGCAAATGTGTTCTCCCATTCAACAAGTTGTGTCTTAATTGTATTGACAGTGATCTTGGCTATGCAGAAGATTTTTAGTTCAATACAGTCCCATTTGTCTATTTTTTGTTTTTGTTGCCTGTGCTTCTGAGGCCTAAGCTATAAAATCTTTATCTAGACCAATGCCCTGAAGTGTTTTTCATATGCTTTCTTCTAGAATATTTATGGTTTTGAGTCATATGTATAAGTCTTTAATCCATGTTGAGTTTATTTTTGTATATGGTGAGAAATAGAGGTCCAGTTTTAGTCTTCCACATCTGATTATCCAATTTTTCCAGAACCAATTATTGAAAAGGGTGCCCTTTCCCCAATGTATGTTAGCCCAGAACTAGAAAATTTAGACAACTACTAATTAAGAAGGTTGAAGAGGAATCAGTCATCCCTAGAGGAGATAAATTGTTATATGTTGGCCTAATTATAAGTGAGCATTCAACTTGTTGCAGAACTATTTTTTATTTACTAAAAACTGATTGACTTAATCATTATTTTAAAACAATTCCTTCTCACACTTCTGAGTGGCTTGAGCTTTCAAGCGAAAGTTAATTATTATGTGATTCACAACTATCAATCATTTTACAAATAACGATCCTAGTATTTCTCAGCAATAGATCAGCTTACTGACCACAGCAGGCATATGAAAAATGACAAATTGAAGTGTTATATTTTGTAAAAAGACCTGAATATCAAGCAGAGATTAATGTCTTTGAGAAAAGTTGAGAATAATAATTTTTACACAATGTGATTCATCAATTTAGCAACCAGAAATGGGCAATTGCTTTGATTGGCAATATATAAGATAGTGAAGTAATGAAAAAAATTAAGAAGTGCTTATATAAAAAAGTAATTTCACACAGTTAGAGTAACTAAGTCTTCGGTAGTTTCATTAACCTTAGAGACAGCATTTACTTTTCTTGGTTAAGATGCCTGTTTTCACTTTACCCTTCAAAGTGGTAGCTGTGTGACAACAATAATTTATATTGCTTCATAATAATATCTGATCCATAGATTTGCTGAAGAGATTACGGGAGATGTGTATGGCAAACACTTACTAAGGTCCTCAATGAACGGCAGTTGTTATTACCATACACCTCAGACTTAATCACAGTTCACCCTCTGCCTCATATGTGGTCTGATGATGCTGAAGATAGGGAAGGATAGAACATTGAGAACATAAGGGACTTTAGAGATAATCATTTGAACCTCTCTATTTTGTCGGAAAATAAACTAAGATTTAAAATAAATACAGTATATTTAGGAAATTGTGGGTTTTTTTTATACATTTACTAAATTATGTTAAAAATCTATAGACAATGTAGATTACTTCTCAAGAAAATTAATAAGACGTTTAAAAATCATCGCACGAGAGAAACTGATGTGTTCCACAGCTTATTAAATTCATCATCATTCAGCCAGAGTTAGTAGGTCTAGGTAAATTAAGAATTTTTGGTAATATCTAAGAATGTTTTAATGCATTTTGCAATTTGGCAAATTGTTAAAAATTATAAGAAAAGAGAGAGACATCTTCTCCTTTCTTAATAAAGAAAAATATTAGTTCTGACTTTACCCTATATTGCTTGTGGGCATACGTTTAATTTAGTTGAATTGAACTGAAATAGCCATAGAATATAAAGTAACCAAAACTGTTTCCACAAGGGAAAAAAATTCTAGAAGGTAAAGGGAAACTAACTCTACCATGTATTTTAATAAATAGTATAATTAAGAATGCTGACAAATGAATATATGCTATTCTTAATTTATTTATGTATTCATTTTTGAAATCTACACGGTGACTATAACGTTAATTTTATGTCAGTGTGGCTGGATCATGGTGACAAGATATTTTATTACATGTTATTCTCGATGTGCCTGTGAAGGTGTTTTGTGGAAGAGATTCATATCTTACTTGGTGAATTTTGAGTATAACAGATTGCCTTCATAATGTGCGTGGACCTCATCTGAACAGTTGAAGTCCTTAATAGAACAAAGATCCCACCCTTCCCTTGGAACAAGAAAGAATTCTGCCAGTAAACTGCCTTTGAACCCCCACTGCAGCTCATCCTGGGTCTCCAGCCTAGTGTCCTACTCCACAGTTTTACTTTCGAACTTTCACAATCATGGGAGCCAATTCCTTAAAATCAATCTTAATTTTCCTCTCTCTCTTTCTATGCAGACATACACACACACACACACTCTCTCTCTCTCTCTCTCACACACACACACACACACACACACACACCCACCCGTTGTTCCTGTTTCTTGGGAATATCCTGACTAAAACACGGCTAATATTTTTTCATTGAATCTTAGCAAATAGGAACGGGTGGCTGTAATGATAGTAAAAAAAATATCGTATTAAAGCATTATCTAAACACAAAATCAAAGTCATGCAGACAAAGGATAATGAGAAATTAAATACAATAAATACCCTAGTCTGTGTTTCTTACTGTGTAGTTTGTGGATTGCAACTGAAAAGCATCTAAATAGGTTTCATTTTGATTCATAGACATAAAAGATAATTTTCCTGTTGTTTTAAAGGTGATATATCATCCCGTGTGACCTCATTTGTGTTACTTGTTACAGTTAAAAATTTAAACTGTTTTAATTTTGTACAATTGTAATGAGAGCAGTGTTATAAAATATGCCATATTTGTAGTATGATAGTTATGAGGGAGGAGCTATACCAAAGCTTATTTGTGAAGCAGGAAGGGGGAGCAGTTGAATTGGCCTAACTTACATACCAAGAGTGACTGAACAAGTCTTTTTATTTTTCCCTATACGCCTCTCACCTGTTCAACACTGAGCAGACTTGGAGTGTAAGATATTAATGGTAGACAGATTGCAGTTATCCTGGCTTATAGTTTCATTCAACTCTTTCTAATTGGAACCCCCGGATTGGGTTTCTCACAAACCATATCCTGTACAACACTGCTCTGATGATAAATAAGTAGAAAAAAGTGAAAACAACAAAGGCAGACTGGGTTTTTAGGAGAGAAGTTGAGAGAATACGATATCCACATAGCCTGAAGTTCATTACCGTGATGAAGACTGTGAAGAGGTGATAATGCTCCTTGTTCTTCCTGGCAGACAGATTTAGACAGGTCCTAAAGGCCAGTAGGTAGATTTAAAATTAAATGGCAAACAGTTACAACCAGTACAAACGCAGTGTTTACTACAGCTCTCTCCATAGAATGTTGATAAGAAATGTACCTGTAACCTGATTCTCCGAAAAGTACTGAACTGGGGAGAGAAAATTCAGAATAAGCAGGTAGGTAAGTTTAATGAACAAGGAGCTCTGAAACTCAAGGAAGGAGCAGTCAGGCAAACCAGCACCCAGAGGGCGTTCTCAGGAAATCTAGGTCAGTTCTTAGGTAGAATTTAGAATCAGAGGGCCGCTGGAAACAGGTTATGATATCATTGTTTCTAGCATAGATGACAGTTACACAAATACAGCCAAGTTTGTGCTCAAATTATTTTAAGGACGTGAACATTCTTTTTAAATCTCCCTTGCAGAGTTATTTTACTACAAGAAATTTTGTATTTCTGTGAATTTCACAGTATTTGCTGGTCTCTTTCCCAACTGTAGGTGTTAGGGGTGTTTAACATTAGCACCTCAGGCTCTAATAAAAAATCTGTGAGAACATCGACTATCAGAACACCAGTTTAAAGTGTATCTGTACCCTGTTTGTACACATGAATTAATTTAGAGAAACGCTTAACTACATGCCCTTCTTCAGTCATTTGCTGGTTACTAAGTAAACGGACAAGGTGGCAAGAATGACATTGTGTTTGCATTTTTGAGTCCTTTTTCTAGGAATCAAGGGTAAATACGATTTAAGGAAGTCAGTTATTTTCATAGTCTTAATGAAAAATAATATATTTTTGTGTGTGTACAGGTAGGCAGCAATTATAATTACAGTCATTTGTAATCTTTAATCTGTAAAGTAATTCTAAGGAATTCTTTGAGTACTTACTTCTTTTTTTTTTCACATATACTCTTCCAGGAATTGGAATAAGTTACCACCAGAAAGGTTCAGCTCCTGGTTATGGTCTTATGACCCTTAAATAAACAGACTTTTCCTTCACATATGTAGTTAATATAAAGTAGTGACCTAATTTCTTCCACAAACTAAATGTATGGATAAATTGTATCTTTTCTTTGCAATTCATTTTAGTTAGTGAATAAACTCTTTCTATTTGTCCTTTGTCCTACATCTCCTCTATTAAGCAAGTCAATATGGCGTAGTAGTTCGGAGAAAGGACTCTGGAGCAGAAATGTCGGACTTCAAATCTTGGTTCCAGATCTTTCTTTCTAGTTATTTGATCCTGAGCGATGTAATTGTCTCCTTGCTTTAGTATTCTCATATAAATTGGGAAGAACAACAGTACTTTGTGCATGTATTTTGTGAACATTAAATAAGTAAACACACACACACACTTAGAATAAATTCTGGCACATAGTGAGCACTTTATTTTACACACAGGATTAGCTATCATTACTACAGTCCTTATAATTTACTCTATTTTATCCATCCCATTATCACCTCAGTCAAACCTCTATCATCTTCCTTTTAGGTTATTTTAAGTTATTTCAAGTTATTTCAACAGCCTCCTACCTAGCATTCTTCTCTATTCTTCGTCCACTTCCAGTTCATACACAGTTGCCAGCTTGACCTTGCTAAAATGCTAAGCCGGTTATACCATTATATCATATATCAAAATTTTGAGATAGTTATATCCAAAGATTAAAATTATTCAATTTTCTCCATCTTCCTTAAAAGGAAGTTACAATTATTTTTATGTTTTCATCCCTCTGTGAGTTGGCAGCTTCCTGTCATTTTAGCCTCATCTATTTCTACTTGCCATCTTGAACTTTATGTTTTAGTTATATGGAATAATTCATATCTCCTTCAACACGCTAATATTTTTCTGAAAGAATGTATTTTTACATTATACTTATTCCGCCTTTTATACTGCTTTCTTTAACAGTAAAATTCAATTCATCCTTCAAAAATCAATCGTTCATAAAATGTTCTAACCCTCCCTAACCCCATCTATGTTTTATGTATTCTGGACCCCCAATATAAAAGTGTTTTTACTTGTTTAAAGCATTTTTACATTTGGTTGAAGTGGTGTCCTTGTTTCTCAACTAATTTATGAGCTATCTCACAATTATTCTGTATTTTATCTTAAATTTTCAGAATTTACCAGATAAAAAGTCATTGACAAATTTTTGTTGTAATAACAAATAATGCAATTACTTTAAATATGTACTCTCTTAGAACTTTATATATGTAGAGTATGAGCCAAAGCCATTGGTAAAGGTTTTTTACTTTTTAAATTAGAAGGTACTCTTTAACCTTAAGGAAGAACAGAATTTAGACTCTGGGGTAGGGGTTTAAGAAGAGTACTTGAAGAAGACACGAAGGTATTATACGCTACCCAACTCTCTCTGTGTGCTTAAAAATATTAAAAAATAGAAAAGAAAGAAAAACCACAAAAATTCAAAAGTACAATTACAACCATATGCTACTTGCCTGCTTATTATTACATTTGCTTTTTAAATTATTTTTAAATTGTTAATTGAAAAAGTTGGTTGTATGTATTTTTGGAGTACAAAGTGATATGAATACAATCTGAAAAACTTAATTTAATTAACACATTTGTCACTTCAAATACCTATCATTTTTTGTGGTGACAGCATTTGAAATTTGCCTAGTGATTTTGAAATATACAGTACATTGTTATTTACTACATTCACCATGCTGTGCAATATAGCTCCAAGAAAAAAAATAAATAAACTGATTGCTCCCATCTAATTAAAGCTTTCTACCCTTCAACCATAATGTTCCTATTTCTTCCATCACCCACTCCCAACCCCCTAATTCCCATTAGTCTCTGGTAAACCACCATTCTGCTCTCTGCTTCTGGGGTTTGATTATTTTAGATTCCACACACAACTGAGAACATGTTACTGTCTTTCTGTGCATGCCTTACTTATTTCACTTGGCGTATTGTTCTCCAATTCCATCCATGTTGTCACATTCTCCAATTCCATCCATGTTGTCACAAAGTGACAAAATTTATTTCTTTATAAAGGCTGAATAGTATTCCATTGTGTATAAGCAGGCATTCCATATCCATAGGTTCTGCTTCCTTGGATTCAAGAAAATGTGAATTGAATATATTTGGAATTAATTTTTAAACGGATGGTTATACCTGTATATGTATATACATGTACATGTGTAGACTTTTTTCTAAACAATGTAGTATAGCAACTATTTTAAAAGAATTTATGTGGCATTAGTTATAAGTAATCTAGAGATTATTTAATGTATACTGAAGAATGCACTTAGGTTATATTCAAATACAACACCATTTTTCCTAAAGGATTTAAGCATGTGTGGATTTTGGTATCTACGGATGTGGGGTAGTGCTCCTGGAATCAGTCTCCTAAAGATACCAAGGGACAACTGTGCATACCACAATATCTTGACATTCATCTTTTGATGCACACTTTTAGGTTGATTTCATAACTTCACTATTGTGAATAGTATGGCAATGAAAATGGGAGTATAGATATCTCTTGACATATTGCTTTCAAATCTTTTGGGTAAATATGTGGAAGTGGAATTGGTGGATAATAAGATAGTTTTGTTTTTAGTTCTTTTGAGGGACCGCCATACTGTTTTCCATAATGTCTGTATGAATTTACATTCTCACCAATAGCATATAAGTGTTTCATTTTTTCCACATTTTTGTCACTCTTGTTATCTTTCATCTGTTTCATGATAGCCATTTTGAAAAGAGTATGGTTTTAATTTGCATTTTCCTAACATTTGGTGAAGTTGAACATCATTTAGTATATCTGTTGGCCATTTGCCTGTTTTCTTTTGAGAAGTGTGCCTGTTCAGGTGATTTGCCCATGTTTTAAATTACATTGTTTCATTTTAATTGATTTTTAAAATGTTTATTTTTTATAGATTTATGGGATACAAGTGCAGATTGTGTTACAGAAGTATATGGCATAGTGGTGGAGTAGAAGCCTTTATTGTACCTATCACCCAAATATTGTACATTGTTTCCAATAGGTAGTTTTACATCTCTCACCCCCCTCCCACCCTCCTACCTTTTGGAGTCTCTAATATCTATTTTTCTACTCCGAATGTCGATAATATGTACTTATTGTTTACTTGCCACTTATAAGTGAGAACATGTTTTAACTTTCTGGTTCTGAGTTATTTCACTTAGAACAGTGACCCCCCAGCTCTGTCCGTGATGCTGCAATAAGATATGATTTTTTTTTTATTTTTTTTGTGGCTAGTTAGTATTCCATGGTGCATATAATCCACATTTTTTTATTTGATCATTCATTAATGCTTTGGTTGATTCTGTAGTTTTCTATTGTGAATAGAGCTGCTATAAACATACGAGTGTTAGGTAACTTTTTGATATGATTTATTTTCCTTTGGGTAGATGCCCAGCAGTGGGACTGCTGAATCAACGATAACTGTATTTTTAGTTCTTTCAGAATTTTTTATACTGTTTGGCATAAAAGTTGTACTAATTTACATTACCACAGAGTATAAGTGTTCTCTTTTCTCCACATTCTCACCAACTTATGTTGTTTTTCTCACTTTTTTGTGATAGCCATTATGATGGTATCTCATTGTGGTTTTAACTTGCATTTCTAGGATGATTAGTGATGTTGAGCAATTTTTCATATGTTTGTTGCCTCTTGTATATCCTCTTGAAAAATGTTCATGCACTTTCACCACTTTTTAATGGTATTTGATTTTTTGTTGTGTTGATTGAGTTTCTTGTAGATTCGGGATATTAACCCTTAGATGCATAGTTTGCAAATATTTTCTCCCATCCTCTTTTTTATCTATAGCACTTTTTGAGTTCCTTATGTATTCTGGAGATTAACGCATTGTCTGTATGTCTTGCAAATATTTTCTCATAATCCATAAGTCACCTTTAAACTCTGTTAATTATTTTTTATTGTTGTGCATAGTTTTTTAAAATTTTTTTTATGTAATCTCATTTGTCTATTTTTGCTTTTGTCACTTGTGTTTATATTTGACAATTAGATTTTTTACATTGCATATTCTTCTTTATTCAATATGAGATATTCTTTATTTTCCCCTTTTAGGTTGGATCCAGAATTGTATGCTGTCTTTTAGACTCAGAATTATATATTATAATAATGTTTTGTGATCTATAATATATATTATATATAAAAATATTTGTAATTATTTTGTTATTTGAAATTATGATTAAAATAACTTCATATCATATTATGTTTTTGTAAGTAATTTACATAAAAGTTGTAAAAAAAACCACCAATTAAGAAATAAAAATAGATCCTTACCTTTTATAAAAAATTATTTATGAGAAGGTAATAAGTGAGCCATACATTACTATCATTCCACACTAAATATATTGGGTTTCTTCATAAACAAATATAGTAAATTACTTCCCCTTAGAATACTTTGAGTTAAGAGGTGAGAAAGATCCTTGTGACTACAGGTTAGAGAAGTGAGATAGTATCCCTAACTAGAAAAGGGAGAGACAAATTTATCTTCATTAATCAATCTTTTTAAAAGCTACATAAATGTAGTACACATAAAATGGCACATGACTTGTCCAGTATATATTTCAGATCTATAACTGATGTTAACATAGGGAGGCAAACATCAAGAATTTTTTTTATTAGTTGAGATTTTAACATGACATGAAGTCCTGTTTATAATTGAGGCTATTTTCTTCATTATCATTATTCTTCTATTGTTGGACAATTAAGTTATGTAAAACTTTTGCCATTTTTGAAAGTATTACTTCAACAGCATTGTACCTAGATTTTGACTGAATTACTGATTACTTTCCTCATGAATAATTCCTATTCAAACAACTATGTAAAGTATGAATTTTTTATGGCTTTTTGTAAGTATAGACAAATTGCTGTTAAAAAGCACCTTCTACATGTATTTTCTTGTTTTTAAATAGTTTATGCTATATGCATATGCATGGTCTATCTTAGTATAACTTCATCAATAAAACCATTTTAAATTTGGATAGGACAATATTGCCCTATTCCTTAAAATATCAATTTCTGTTAAAAGAATATCTTTGTGTTTGCAATATATGTTTGTGGATTTGTTTTTCTTCATGTATTTTTATTTCCAATAATTTTACAATAGTTGAAACTTAACAAAGAAGGGTATATACATAAGCAAAATTTAATGGAACATAAAACTGTTATTATATTGAGTATATATGTAGCATAAATTTCTGTTTATACAAACATACACCCATATCTGTGTGTAGCAGAAAATTATAAAAGAAAACCAGCATTAAATAAAAACTATTGATGGAAAATTTTTATTGTTATATTTATACTATTTTGTATTTTCAATATACATACAAGGAGTGTCTTATTTTTATAACTAGTGAAATGCATTTCTTTTGGTGAGGGATAATTTATATACCACTCTGTAAATAATTATGTCTAAAGTGTATAGCTTCTTGAGTATTATCAGATATAAACGCCCTTGAAGCCATCAACATAATCAGTATAAAATGTTTTCAACACCCTCAGAAGTCTTTTGGTCCCCCTTATAGTCCATTACTCTTTCTATCCCTGCCTCCCTGTCTGCTTTCTCATATATATATATATATATATATATATATGATTACATTTTATTAAAATATCTATGTATCTATATATAAAGAGAATTATGAAGTTTTAAGTCCTTTGTATATGGTGTCTTACACTCAGCAAGAACATGTGCACTGGAGTAAAATGCTCATAAGTTTGAACAACTGCCAAGTTTCAGAGTTCAGAACACAATACCCCAACATGTGACAACTTGCCATACTGAGTATTTTAAACTGAAGGAATTGAGAAAAACACAAAGCAGGAAGTGAACTCTGACCTTCTCTATCTTTCCTCCTGAGAAAGTAGATCATTTCAGAGAGTTCCTACCTTATACTCTTATACCCTGAGACCAAGCAGAATCTGAACAAACAAGTGTTGCTAAGTTTCCCTTGGTTTATTACCATCACAGCATAATGTTTTACTTTTATTACATTTCTCAATGATGGTCCGTAAAAATACAGTTTTCCCTGTATTTGATTCTTCATTTCTTAAGGCTCCCATGTCACATGTATTATTAAATAAATTAGTGTAATATTATCTTGTTAGTCTGTCTATGTCATAGGAACATTAGCTATGAACTTTGCAACAGGAGGGAAAATATATTACTCCTTCTTCCCCATACAAACCTCTTATTAATGCGTTTGTTGGTAAATATTTATGGACCTAAATTATGCTTTCTCTAAAATTGTGACATTAATACTAATTTTAGAGGGTATTTAGAGATCATATATAGAACCATACGAAAAATGTAATGCAGGCATACCTCTGAGATATTATGGGTTCAGTTACAAAGTACCACATTAAAGAGAATAGTACAACAAAGTGAGTCACACACATTTTTTGGTTTTCCAGTGCATATAAAAATGATGTTTACACTATGATATAATTGATTAAGTGTGCAATAGCACTATGTCTCAAATAACAATGTACAAATCTTAATTAAAAATGCTGTCCTTTAGGGTGTTGTTATATATTTATTGAGCCAAAGGGCCACATATGTTGCTGTGCCCTTTAGAGATAAGCTATTCCAGTTAGAGACAAACTATTCCACCATCACTCCCAGTGACTCTCCTATGGAATGTGTCCTATCTGTATTTATTACTATAGAAATACTGGATTATTGGTGTTAGATCCCAGCAGATGAGCACTTCCACCAGTGGGTAGGGTAAAGATTGCATTAAATCTGATAATACTACTCTGGTGAGGCCATTTTGGGGTCTTCATGACAGTAGACTATAGACACAGAAATGAGTCATTATGCTGGCAGGTGTAATTGACTCTGATCATGTTGAGGAGTTAGGGGTGTTGCTACCTAATGTGGTCAAGGTATAATAGGCCTAAAATCCACATAAATGTCTTTTGATGTTACCATACCTGATGATAACAATGAACAGAAAACTGCAGAAGCCGCAACCTGACAAGGAATAAAAAGAGCAAAGAGCAAGGACTTGGGATACTCTGTAATAAAAATCTGTGCCATACCACTAAGCAAATCACCTGGCCCAGGTGACATGTTTACAAGGAGTGATAACATTTTAGAAAGAGGTTATCCCTCTTTCTAAAATGGGAGAGATAATGAATTATCACCTTGAGACAAACTAAATCAGTGAACACTGTAGTTTGTTTCACTAGCCTTCCTATTATTCATTTTTAAAGACAACAGGTGAACACCACTTTGGAGAGTGAGAGCCAGAGTAAACTTGAAGAAACAGTGGACAGATTTTGTTGGTGCAAAGGGTACATTATAGAAAGTTCTTTTGGTGCCACATGTGATATTCCCGCAGGGCTGTTCTGATTTGAGTCAAAGTTCTGGTGGGCAGTATTTGAGCAAGTGGGCATGTCTCATCTCAAGTGCCTTCCAATGCTCTGTGCTTTTGTTGGTCTTTCTTCCTTTCTTTCTTTCTTTCTTTCTTTCTTTCTTTCTTTCTTTCTTTCTTTCTTTCTTTCTTTCTTTCTTTCTTTCTTTCTTTCTTTTTTTTCTTTTTTTCTTTCTTTCTCTCTCTCTCTCTCTCTCTTTCTTTCTTTTCTTTTCTTTTTGGCCCGGTGCCCTTTCTGAAACCATAGAAGCTTGCTAAGCCTACCCACATGTGTGGCCTAAAAATGCATAAAAATAAAGCCCTCTGGACCCACCTTCATACAAAGAAGGATAGGAGTTAGCACATAAAAGGGGCAGTCTTTATAGTAAAAATTCTGAGCACAGTTTATAGTTACTCAGAAGTACTGAGCAGTTGCCCACAAAAAGAACCAGTTATTTAATACATTTATTTTTTGGCTTTTTTTTTTTTTCATTTCTCCAACACCTCTAACTCTCACTACTACTTCTTGGGATGATCTCCTAAATAAACCACCTACAAACAATTCCTGGTTGCACGCTTTGCTTTTGTGGGGGCACAAAAGCAAGATTGTAAACTAGAATACCTAGTAGTAGCTGTAATTGTTTCTGCTTAATATTCTTGAAATTGATTTAACTTTGCTAAGCCATATGCAAAGCAATGAACACAACAAACATCATTGCACCTTCTTGGACTTTCTAAGGGAGGAAAGAACTTAATTTGTTTAGATAAAGTATGGTTTGAGTGGAATGTGCAAGGGAGAACATACCTTGGAATCAGGTAGAAGAAATGAATAGGGTATGATAATACAAGGCCTAAAAGACCATTGATTATGTATAAGCAAGTATTTGTATAATATGATATTCATTTTAAGAAAGGTACAAAGACATCATTTTATCTGGTTCAGAGACGATAGTTTGATGAAATAGGATAGTAGTGGATGTGAAAAAAATGCAATAAAGAAGTGTTGTTGATATAGAAGTTCCAGGGCTTACAGATGAATTTGATGCATTAAATAATAGTAAACCAGATGAATTAGAGTTGTCTTCTAGATTTACTGTTTGATCAAAAATGTAGAAAATGTAAAATTGACAGAGATGGAAATTAGTGAAAGTGAGGTTTGGTGAGATTTTGAAATCAAGTATCTACTTTGTGTATGTAAAATTTGAGATATCTGGGAAACATCAATTGTGGATATTAATAAGCAAATGTATTTATAAGAACAGAGCTAAGGGGAGAAGTCACCTTGCCCAGAATACTCTAAGAAGGAGATAGTTGATACTCGCTTTAAGTTTGCATCGGTTTGAAATAAAGGAAATGGCAATAATCTTGAAAGCATCAGTTCACATTCGTCTAAAATTGATAGTTGCAGTCAGCAGAAACAATAAATTTAGAAAGGCACTTTTTCAGTAACATGAGAGACAGAAAATAAAATGTTAACCACTTTTTAAACATCAGACTCTAAACAGATCTATCTAGATTATGTCTTTTCTAGGCAAGAGAGTAATGCTACTTAGGAATGCTACCTAGGAATGATACAAAGCTGAGAAGAAATATGACAGTTTTATTTAATTATGTGTTCCATTCAGTGCATGCAGTAAATCCTTATTTTAAAATAAAGCAATGTACAGTTATTAATATAAAATGAGTTTTTCCTAGTCTTCACTAAGCAAATGTTGGACAAATATTAAAAATATTACTAAGAAAAGGTGCCAAATTATTAACCTGTATCAGAATTCTGAAGTTTCTATGCATGCAGCTATGATCATAAACCAAATAAGCAAGTTGCCACTCAGACTTTCTATTCCATGATGAACCTAGAGAAAATGAATAGGACTGTGAGGTGAAGGAAAGTATCATCCAACCAAACCTTGTATTTTTTCCTGGGAATCAAAAGTTATGGTTTTTTAATTAGGAAGGGAGTCTGTTCATATATCTATATCCGTTATTGTCAGTGCATTAAAGTCAGTTCTATTCTTGGGTGAATTTTTCTCCACCATTATATTGGTATTGGCCATTTTGTGAGTCTTCACTAAGAAAGGGCATATGGACACAAAGATAGGAACAGAATTCCCAGTAAAAGTAAACCATTTGCAGTACATCTATTCTATCCATTAAATATATATATATTTGTACATGTTTTGTACATATATTTGTACATGTATATACATGTATATATTTGTATATATATTTGTACATGTTCTTCGGTCATGATCTACAAAAAACATGCAGGATTTACCAAGGAAAAGCTATTTCTGATTTCTGAGTGTATCTACTCTTTTCAGGTCATCAGCAAGGCATACAAATAATGATAATCACAGTGAATCTGCTGATCTCCTTAAGACAAAAGGAGCTACATAACATCAAGTTATCTAAATACAAAAAGAAAATTTTGGCAATTTTCACTTATTTTTTATTTTAAAATATACAATTATTATTGACTATAGTCAGTCTGTTGTGCTATCTAATAGTAGGTCTTATTCATTCTTTCCCATTTTTATTTTGCACTCATTAGTCATCCTCACCTTTTCCCCAGTGTCCCACTGTCCTTCCCAGGCTCTGGTAACCATCCTTCTACTCTTTCTATCCATGAGATCCAACAAAAGGTGAAAATGTGATGCTTACCTTTCTGTACCTGGCTTATTTCACTTGGGATAATGATTTCCATTTCCATTGATGCTGTTGCAAATGACTGGATATCATTATTATTATTATTATTATTATTGGCTGAATAGTGCTCCATTTTGAATATATGACATATTTTCTTTATCCTGTAATCTCCTAATGAACACTTAGGTGGCTTTCAATTCTCAAACATTGTAAACAGTGCTGCAACAAACACAGGAGTGCAGAAATCTCTTTGATACACTGATTTTCTTTCTTTTGTGTATAAACCCAGCAGTGGGATTGCTGGATCCTATGGTAGTTCAATTATTAGTTTATTGAGGAAGCCTCAAACTGCTCTCTATAGTGAGAGAGAGATTATAAACTGCTCTCTATAATTTTCATTCCCACCAACAGTGTACAAGGGTTCCTCTGCTCCACATCCTCATCAGTGTTTGTTATTGCCTGTCTTTTGGACCTAAGTCATTTTAACTGGGGTGAGATGTGAGATGACATCTCATTGTTTCGATATGCATTTCTCTGATGATCAATGATATTGAGCACTTTTTTATATGTCTGTTTTCCATTTGTATGTCTTCCTTTGAGGAATGTCTGTTCAAATCTTTTGCCCATTTCTTTGGCCAGATTATTAGATTTTTTCTTATAGAGTTGTTTGAGCTCCTTATATATTCTGTATATTAATCCCTTGTCAGATGAGTAGTTTGCAAACGTTTTCTACCATTTCTGTGGGTTGTCTCTACACTTTATTGATTGTATCCTTTGCTGTGCAGAAACTTTTTAACCCAATTTATTTCCATTTGTCAAGTTTTGCTTTAATTGCCTGTGTAGGTGGGGTATTGCTCAAGAACTCTTTGCCCAGAAAAATGTCCAGGAGCATCTCCCCCAAATTTTCTTATAGTAGTTTCATAGTTTGAGGTCTTAGATTTAAGTCTTTAATCTATTTTAATTTGATTTTTGTATATGGCAAGAGATAGTGGTCTAGTTTCATTCTTCTGCATATGGATATCTAGTTAACCAGCCCATTTATTAAGGAGCGTGTCTTTTCCTCAATGTATGTTCTTGGTATCTTTGTCAAAAATAAGTTCACTGTATATCTGTGGATTTGTTTCTGGGTTCCCCTATTCCATTGCGTGGTCTGTGTGTCTGTTTTTATGCCAGTACCTTGCTGTTTTGGTTACTATAGCTGTGTAGTATAATTTGAAGTCAGGTATTGTGATTCCTGTAGTTTTGTTCTTTTTTTTTTTTTTTTTTCTTTTTTAACTTTTATTTTAAGTTCAGGGTTACATGTGCAGGATGTGCAGGTTTGTTACATAAATAAATGTGTGCAATTGTGATTTGCTGCACAGATCATCCCTTCTTCTAAGTATGAAGCCCAGTGTCCATTTGTTATTCTTCCTGATGTTCTTGCTTTGGTTAAAATAGCTTTGCACAATCTGGATCTTTTGTGGTTCCATATAAAATTTAGGATTGTTTTTTCTACTTCTGTGAAGAATGTCCTTGGTATTTTGATAAGATTTGCATTAAGTCCTGGATTGCTTTGTGTAATAAGGATGTTTTAAATTACTGATTCTTTCCATCAATGAACTTGGAATATTTTCCATGTTTTGGTGTCCTGTTCAATTTATTTCATCAGTGTTTTATAGTTTTTATTATAGAGATTTTTCATTTCTTTGGTTAATCCATAGGACTTTAATTTTATGTGTGGCTATTGTAAATGTGATTATTTTTAAATTTCTTTTTCACATTGCTTACTGTTGGCATATAGAAATGCTACTGATTTTTGTATATTGATTCTGCATCGTGCAATTTAATTGAATTTATCAGTTCTAATAGTTTTCTTATGGAGTCCTTAGATTTTTCCAAATATAAGATCATATCATCTGTAAACAGGGATAATTTGACTTATTCTTTTCCAATTTGAAGTCTTTTATAGCTTTCTTTGTCAGATTCATCTAGCTAGGACTTCCAGTGGTATGTTGAATGACAGAGGTGACAGTGGGCATCTATGTTGTTTTCCAGATCTTAAAGAAAAGGCTTTCAGTTTTTCTCTATTCAGTATGATAGTAGCTGTGGCTCAGTCATATGTGACTTTTATTATGTTGAGGTATGTTTCTTCCATCTCTAGTTTTTTGAGGGTTTGTAACATGAAAGTGGTGCTGAATTTAATCAAATGTTTTTTCAGCATCAGTTGAAATGACTGTACGGTTTTTATTCTTCATTCTATTAATATGAAACATCACAATGATTGATTAACATATGCTGAACCCTCCTTGAAATGCAGGGTGTATTAGTCCATTTTCACAATGCTATAAAAATGCTATCCGAGACTGGGTAATTTATTTAAAAAGGAGGTTTAATTGATTACAATTACACATGGCTTGGGAGACCTCAGGAAACTTGCAACAATGGCAGGAGGAGAAGCAGGCACATTCTTCAAAGGCGACAGGAAAGACAGAGAAAAGCACAGGAAAACTAGTGTTTATAAAACCATCAAACCTCAAGATAATTCACTATCAAAAGAACAGCATGGGGGAAACAGCTCCCCTAATCCTATCACCTCCTGTCAGGTCTCTCCTTCAAAATCTGGGGATAGCAATTTAAGATGAAATTTGGGAGGGGACAAAAAACCTAACCATATCACCAGCATAAATTCTCCTTGGTCATAATGAGTGATCTTTCTAATGTATTGTTGAATTTGGTTTGCCAGCTATTTTGTTGAGTATTTTTGCATCAATATTCATCAGATATATTAGTGTGTAGTCTTCTCTTTTTTGAAGTGTTTCTGTCTGGTTTTGGTATCTGGGTAAAACTGTCCTCGTAAAATGAGTTTAAAAGTATTTCATACTTCTGTATATATTTTTAATAGTTTAAATAGGATTGATATTGTGATGGTTAATACTGAGTGTCAACTTGATTGGATTGAAGGATGCAAACTACTGATCCTTGGTGTGTCTGTGAGGGGATTAACATTTGAGTCATTGGCCTGGGAAAGACAGACCCACCCTTAATCTGGGTGGGCACCATCTAATCAGCTGCCAGCATGACCAGAATATAAAGTAGGTAGAAAAATGTGAGAAGGCTAGACTGGTTTAGCTTTCCCCCCAAGCCTACATCTTTTTCCTGTGTTGGATGTTTCCTGCCCTTGAACATAGGACTCCAAGTTCTCCAGCTTTGGGACTCATACTGGCTTTGGCTTTCTTGCCCTTCAGTTTGCAGACAGCCTATTACTGAACCTTGTGATCTTGTAAGTTAATACTACTTAATAAACTCTCTCTCTCTCTCTCTCTATATATATATGTATATATGTATGTATATGTATGTGTATATATATGTATGTATATGTATAGTTCTGTCTCTCTATATAACCCCGACTAATACATATTTTTGGTACCATTACCAGGAGTGGCACTACAGAAACAGGATATTAAGGATGGAGTTCTTTAATTGGTTTTGGGATTTCTGAAGTTGGCTGCTTAATATAATTAGACCCCAAAATGCTAAGGACTCTACTTCTAAGAGTATGAAGAACATTGATAATCCTTGGTGTGAACTGTTTAGAGAGTTATGTAAAATAAATGCATTTGACACTCCTGATTTACTGCTCATGAGAGGCAAGGAATTTAGTGAACCTATACATAATACCTTTGACCATATATGGGGACCAAGAAACACAGTGAAGTTTGATATTTGCTTCTAAGTTCACTGGACAAAGTGATGAAAGTAAATGATGAACTCAGAGACTCTAACTCCTGGCTTCAAGAGCAGACAGTGAGCCTCAAATCTGCTAAGATTATCCTGAGTGAGAGTCTTATCTCCTGTAAAGAAAGAGCTAAAATTGTGGAAAAATTGTCACAAGCTCTTATGTGAGAGGCTGAACTTCAACAAAAGGTGCATGCACAGCCTCTCCAGGTCTCTACTGTTAATGTGAGGGCACTAACTGGAAAAGAATGAGACCCTGAAACTTGGAATAGATATGTGTGGGAGGACCTTGATGAAGCTGGAGACAGTGAGCTTGTGAACTCTGATGAACTTTTTTTGCCAGAAGAAACTGCTTCCCCATGCCCAGTAGTGGCAACATCCTCTCCCTGACCCATGCTGACATTAGACTTTCTACCTTTGTCTGAGGAGAAAAACCCTGCACTGCCTAAGGCAAGAGTGATGGCCTCCCCTAAGGCAGTTGCCAGGAAAGATAATGTTGATTTTCCTCAGGAGCCCCAAGGCTCCTTTTTGCTTCTAGACCCATAACTAGTCTAAAGTGCAGCAGACCCCTAGAGGTGAAGTTTGATGTTTCTTTGTTGGTTTTGTTGTCTGGAATAGCTGTCCAATGCTGAAAGTGGGATGTTGAAGTCTGCAGCTATTATTGTATTGGGGTCTATCTTTCTCTTTGCTCTAATAATATTTTCTTTATATATCTGAGTGTTCCAATGCTGGCTGCATATATATTTAAAACTGTTTTAATCCTCTTGCAGAACAGACTCCCTCTATCATTATATAATGGCTTTCTTTGTGTCTTACAGTTTTTGTCTTGAAATCTATCTTGTCAGATATAAAGATAGTGAGCCCTTTTCTTTTTTGGTTTTTATTGGCATGGAACATCTGTTTCCATCTCTTTATTTATAGTCTATGTATGACTTCACAGGTTAAGAGCATTTCTTGTAGACAACAGATCCAAAGGTCTTCTTTTTATAATTCAGCCAGCCTATGTCTTTTGATTGGAGAGTTTAATTCATTTACAATCAATGTTATTATTAATAAGTAAAGGGTTACTCTTGCCATTTTGTTATGGAATTTCTGGTTGTTTTATAATCTCTTCTCTCTTTCTAGTCTTCCTCTGTTATGGTGATTTTCTCTGGGTGATATGATTAAGTTCTTGCTTATTCTGCATGTATCAATTGTATGTTTTTGGTTTGAGGTTACCATGAGGATTGCAAATATTTTATAACACATTATTTTTACCTAATAATAAACACTAGTTTATTTACATAAATAGACAGGCAAACAAGTGATAAGAAAATTAATGAAAACTCTATGCCTTAACTTTGCTACCCCACTTTTTAACTTTTTGTTGTTTTTCTTTTTTTTTTTTTGAGATAGAGTCTCGCTCTGTCGCCCAGGCTGGAGTGCAGTGGCCGCATCTCAGCTCACTGCAAGCTCCGCCTCCCGGGTCTACGCCATTCTCCTGCCTCAGCCTCCCGAGTAGCTGGGACTACAGGTGCCCGCCACCTCACCCGGCTAGTTTTTTGTATTTTTTTAGTAGAGACGGGGTTTCACCGTATTAGCCAGGCTGATCTCGATCTCCTGACCTTGTGATCCATCCGTCTCGGCCTCCCAAAGTGCTGGGATTACAGGCTTGAGCCACCGCGCCCGGCCAACTTTTTGTTGTTTTTCTTTATATCTTTTCATTCATCATTTTGTCTTTCTACTTAAGATGAGAATAATTTGCACAACATAGTTGCAGTGTTATAATATTCTGTGTTTTTTTGTGTACATACTATTACCAGTGAATTTTGTACCCTTTGGGTGATTATTTATTGCTCATTAATATCTTTTTATTTCTCATAGAAGTACTACCTTTAGCATTTCCTGTAGGACAGGTCTGATACTGATAAAATCCCTCAGTTTTTTGTTTGGGAATATCTTTGTTTCTTCTTCATGTTTGAAGGATTTTATTTTATTTTTTATTTATTTATTTTGCCAGATGTACGATTCTAGGCTACCTTTTTTTCTTTTTTTTTTAAAAAAAAACATGTCATGCCACTCTGATCTGACCTGTAAGATTTCCACTGAACACTACTGCCAGACATATTGGAGCTCCATTGTATAGTATTTGTTTATTTTCTCTTACTGCTTTTAGGGTTATTTTTTATTTTATTTTATTTTTCCTTACCTGTTAGGAGTTTGATTATTAAATGTCTAGTCTTCTTTGGGTTAAATCTGCTTCTTATTCCATAACCTTCTGGTACTTGGATAGTATCTTTTTTTAGCTTTGGAAGTTCTCTATTGTTATCCCTTTGAATAAACTTTCTACCTCTACCTCTTTCTCTACTCCCTCTTTAAAGCCAATAACTCCTACTTTTGTCCCTCTGAGGCTATTTTCTAGATCCTGTATGCATGCTTCATTGTTTCTCATTCTTTGCTTCATTTCCCCCTCTGGCTGTATTTTCAAATAGCCTGTCTTTAAGCTCACTAATTCTTTATTCTGCTTGATCAATTCTGCCATTAAAGAACTCTGATGCATTTTTCACTATGCCAATTGCATTTTTCAGCTCTAGAATTTCTTCTTGATTATTTTTCATTATTTTGATCTCTATGTTAAATTTATGATACAATCTGAAGTTCTTCTCTGTGTTATTTTGATTTTGGGTGGATTCCCTCAACATAGCTATTGTGAATTCTCTTCTCTGTTTGAATAACTATTTTGAATGTCTCTGTTTCTCTAGGATTGCTTCCTGGTGGCTTATTTAGTTCATTTGGTGAGGTCATGTTTTCCTGGATGATGTTGATGCTGGTGGATATTCTTTGGTGTCTGGGTATTAATGAGTTTGGTATTTATTGTAGTCTTCACTGTCTGAGCTTATTTCCACCCAATAAGCCTTCTTATTGGGAAGGCTTTCCAACCATTTGAAAGGACTTAGGTGTTGTGTTCTAAGCTGTATCTGCTTTAGTGAGCACCTCAAGTGCAATAATGCTGTGATTTTTGTAGATTTGTAGAAGTACTACCTTGATGGTCTTGGACCAGATCTCAGATAATTATCTGGATTATTGTTGTTCTGCTCCCTTACATCCTCCCAAACATACAGATTCTCTCTCTCTCTCTCTCTCTCTCTCTCTCTCTCTCTCTCTCTCTCATCACCTAAATCTGGTAGTGGAGTGACATTAGCATCCCTGTGGCTACCACTACTGTGACTGAGTTAGGTCAGACTTGAAGCCAGCACAGCACTGAGACTTCCACAAGGCCTTCTATAACCACTCTCTGGCTACTGTCTAAGTTTGCTGAAGCCTGTGGGACTCTACAATCAGCAGGCATTAGAGCCAGGCAAGCCTATGACCTTGCTTTCAGGACAGTAAGGTCCCAAATGCCCTTGGTGGGCCCAGAAGTACCTCTGGAAGTCAGGGACTAGAGTCAAAAACCTTAGAAGTCTACCTGAGGTTCTGTGTATTGGGGCTGAGCTGGCAGTCAACCACAGACTCTGTCTTTTCTACTCTTCCTTCCCCTTTCCAAAGGCGGAGGAGACTCACCCAATAGCCATCACCGCCACAAGTTGTAGAAAGTACTTCCAGAATACCACCAATGTTTGCTTAAGGCTCAACGTCTCTTAAATTAGCTTGTCCTGAATGCTGCTTGCCCCAAGACTCACCCTTCAGGCCAGTGGGCTCCCCTATGCCCCAGGGCTCCCCTATGCTTTCTAAGAGTCATGTCCTAGAATTGCGGATCCCAAGAGCCTGCTTGGTACTCTACGCCATGTGGCTGTGATGGTACCTAAGCTGCAAGACAAAGTTTCCTTTACTTTTCTCTCTGTTTCTCTCAAGCAGAAGGAGTTTCAATGGTCCCATAGCCCACTGAAGCTGGTAATGTGCTGAGTTTAATCTGAAGCCGGAAAGTATCAGAGGCTCATCCAGTGCCCTCAATGTAGTGTCTGGGTTTTGTTGTCATTATTCAGGGTTAAGGGGCTCTTCAGTTACCAAATGATGGATGCTGCCAGGATTGGGTCCTTTCCTTTAAGGCAGTGGGTTTCCTTCTGGCCCAGGGGGTGTCTAAAAATTTCATCTGGCAGATAGACTCTGGAACACGGGCCTCACATCTCTGACTGGTGCACTGTCTTGCTGTGGCTGAGTTGGTATCCTAGATGCAAGAAAAAGTCCTTTACACTCTTCCCTGTTCTCTTCTCTAGTGGAAGATAGGGGTCTCTTTTAGAGCCACAAATGGTGCAGCCTGAGGTTAGAGGAGGGTGGTGCCAGCAGCCCTTTGCTACCTCAGGTGGTGTCTCAGTATTTCACGTCCCCACCCCCAGTGCACTGTCTCTAGAACTTGTCTGAGTTGCAGCTCTTACGGCCTATATTGCCTTTTCAAGTTTACTTGGAGACTCAAACTGCTGTAGCCCTTGGTGGCGAGGATTGGAGGCACTCGAGTTTGGACCACTGGCACTGGTTATTCCCCCCCCGGCTAAGGATGCTTTTTTTTTTGTTTTTGTTTTTTGAAATTGTGTGATTTTTTCTTTTAAATCTACCTCTGGATTTGTTATGTAGGACTCTAATGAGATTAAAATCCTATAATCAAGAACAGAAATGTCATTCAAAATGAGAAAGCCAATAAAAGAAAGGGGCTAATAACAATATTGGGTTTGATTCATGATTTGGGAGAGGGGTTTAAAACATTTATATATCATGTACCTTGTAAAAAGAGTGTTTTTTTAAAATTTATTTATTATTATTATACTTTAAGTTGTAGGGTACATGTGCATAACGTGCAGGTTTGTTACATATGTATACTTGTGCCATGTTGGTGTGCTGCACCCATCAACTCGTCATTTACATCAGGTATAAAAGGATGGTTTTTAATGCTCCCTCTGTGGACAGGCTTTAGCTGGGTTTGGTTCAGTTTTCTTTCTGCTCTAATAGGACAGCAGTTAGTTCGAAACCTCACAATTGCGTGTTCTTCCTCCCCTAGAGTCCACATAGACTGTCTGCTCTATGCTGCTGTTGCTGCTGGGGGATGGGAGAGGGATGCATCGGTGATTCAGGACTGTTTTTAAAAAATTTCTTCAGTGCCTCTTTCAGTTAAAATCACCTACTATGAGTGCTCACTTAATTTTCGGTTCTTATGAAGCTGTTTTTTTTTTTTTTTTTTTTTTTTTTCTCTGTAGATAGTTGTTCACTTTATGACCTTGCATGGGAAACAATGGGTGAAGCTTTCTATTCTGCCATCTTGCTCTGCCGCCCAACAAAGGAAATTTTAAAATGTAAATGTTATATTTTTATTTTTGAATGGCTTATTCTGTAGTGGAGATTTAGGACATTGTTGCTGCTTATCAGGTTGACTATCTCTCACAAAATGATCTTTTGAGGATGTTAAGGCATGAGAAAGGCATCAGAAATTACAAATATATGTTCCTGAAAAAATTATGAGAGTTGTATTTCTTAGCTCAGAAATTCAGCTTAGAAAACTTACCTTTAAAGTTTTTGACAAGCGGAGAAAATTAGTAAAATTTTCAAATTTATTGAGAAAAGATTTCTGTCTTTAACTTCTTAATATACGCCAACATTTTGACAGCAACATATAGGAAAATGAAGTTATATATAATTTTTAATCAGACAGTTTTGCATAAATTTAGTATCAGGAGTGTACGAAACTATCTATAATATGACATAAGAAAGACTGTCCATTAACCTACTCAACTGAAATTATCAACTTGAAATGTTCTAATGATAGTTACTTTAGGCTTTTTCAAAAACAGAGGGAAAAAAGGAGCATCCAAAACAAAAGTAATATCACTAACTGAAAATGTACTGAAATGGCTAGAAGAAGTACATACAAACATCCTCTTCCCATTTTTATACTTCCGTATTAATGAGAAGATTCACCTTTGTATCAACAGTTAATTTCTTCACAGGTGTCTGAATCACAGTCACTTTTGCCTTCTGAGTAATTTTTTTTTTTAATTTTACTTTAAGTTCTGAGGTACATGTGCAGAATGTGCAGGTTTGTTACATAGGTATACATGTGCCATGGTGGTTTGCTTCACTTATCAACCTGTCATCTAGGTTTTAAGCCCCACATGCATCAGGCATTTGTTCAAATGCTCTCCCTCCCCTTGCCACTCCCTACAAACAGGCCTCAGTGTGTGATGTTCCTCTCCCTGTGCCCACGTGTTCTCATTGTTCAAATCCCACTTATGAGTGAGAACATTCAGTGTTTGGTTTTCTGTTCCTGTGTTAGTTTCCTGAGAATTATGATTTCCAACTTCACCCAGGTCCTCATTCTTTTTTATGGCTGCATAGTATTCCATGGTGTATATGTGCCACATTTTCTTTACCCACTCTATAATTGATGGGCATTTGGGTTGGTTCCAAGTCTTTATCATTATAAATAATGCTGCAGTAAACATATGTGTGCATGTGTCTTTATAATAGAATGATTTATAATCCTTTGGGTATATACCCAGTAGTGGGATTCCTGGGTCAAATGGTATTTCTGGTTCTAGATCTTTGAAGAATCACACTATTTTCCACACTGGTTGAACTAATTTACACTCCCATCAACAGTGTAAAAATCTTCCTGTTTCTCTACATCCTCTCCATCATCTGTTGTTTCCTGACATTTTAATAATCGCCATTCTAACAGGTATGAGGTGGTATCTCATTGTGGTTTTGATTTGCATTTCTCTAATGACCATTAATAATGAGCTTGTGTTTGTAGATTTGTTGGCCACATAAATGTCTTCTTTTGACAAGTGTCTGTTCATATCCTTCACCCACTTTTTGATGAGGTTTTTTTAATTGTAAATTTGTGTAAGTTCCTTGTAGATTCTGGATATTAGACCTTTGTCAGATGGGTAGATTGTAAACATTTTCTCTGATTCTATTGGGTACCTGTTCACACTACTGATAGTTTCTTTTGCTGTGCAGAAGCCCTTTAGTTTAATTAGATGTCACTTGTCAATTTTGGCTTTTATTGCAATTGCTTTTGGCATTTTAGTCATGAAGTATTTGCCCATGCCTATGTCCTGAATGGTATTGCCTAGGTTTTCTTCTAGTGTTTTTATGGTTCTGGGTTCTACATTTAAGTCTTTAATCCATCTTGAGTTAATTTTTGTATTAGGTGTAATGAAGGCATCTAATTTCAGTTTTCTGCATATGGCTAACCAGTTTTCCCAGAACCATTTACCGAATAGGAGATTCTTTCATCTCCTGACTTGAAACCTATTAGAGAGATTTCTTTACCCTCATAATGAAAATCAAGATTGTTTGTATCCTTATCTCAAGACACATTATTAAACTAATTTTGTTACTGTGCTCTGGCATATTCCTGCTGCACTTTTCTCTCTTTTACTTGGATAAATCAGCTTTTATATCTGATTTTATATCTGACACTTTCTTATGTAAATCACCTGTAACCTCACAACTCATAAGCTATTTAACATCCATTCTCAAAATAAGGTATTCAGGCCATTGGATTTTTACATTCTTAAACCCATCACAATTACAATTTGATTATGATTTTTGTAATTATTGGCTATCTATAATTTCTGATATATGTTAAATATAAATAGAACAAAAATTAAATTTTTTTTTAAATTATTTATATTTCTATGCTTGGAATTGTGTCCTGATTATATGAAAAACAGGTTCTATAAGTAATAAGACAATAATTGTTTCACATTTACAGCCAACTATTACTGAATCAGATTCAGTGCAGTGATAAAATATGCACAAACTGATCACAATGTAGTCAACATATTGATCAACACAATGATCAATTTCAATATTTAAATAAACACAAGGATAATAATTTGGTATTACATAATTTATTACCGGAAAATTCCTGATATTATATAAAGTGTGAATTGATTATTCTTTTAACAAGTCTAATTAAATTTTGTAAAAAATACTGACTAAAATGTCAAATCAATATTTGATTTAAATACTTGATACTGGGTGTCATTTTCACTCTAACATTCAAGTATTTAATATGCTGGTCACTTATTTGCTCTAGTTATGTTGGTATAAATATTATTTCATGGTCAAGAAGGTGGGCCCTTGATGAAATCTGGTAAATACTACAAATGTATTCATTATTTTTACAACTTATCTCTTATATAAATAGTGACATTCTTAAGGGTAGATATGAAATTGCTCTTGATGACATGAAAGACATTTTAGAAGTAACAGTTTTGTTTGCCTATTGTTTTGCCTCTACAATAAGTCTTCTGCATAACAATGGTTATAGTCTACTTAGCTGTATCCTTAAATTATTTTTTTATCCACAGTGAGAAAAATGTATTTAAGTAAATGTTAAACTGTTCAAATTTTGTGGATAAGGAATTTACTCAAAATAATCGAAGTATCTGAATACCTTACAGGAAGATGATCATGAAAGTTAACCTTTAAAATAAGATTTAACTGTGTTTTTCAATTAAAATTTGAATATTTTGTCATCATACTTCATTTTTGAAACTATTAATGCCTTAATACATACTGTAGTAACTAATATATGTTGTTTTAATTGACATATTTTTATATTGATTGTATGAATTTAATAACAGTACAATTCTGGTCTATTTACCTCAATTTTTATCTGTATATGAATATATGCACCAGGGATAACTACAGAAATCTATAAATTAAATTTTACTTATATTTCTCTAAATATAAATCTAATTTATTTAAAAATTTAGCAGATTTCTTTCAAAAAGTATAATTATCAGTATCAGTCAGTTAATATGGTTTGGTTCTGTGTCCCCACTAAAATCTCATCTGGAATTGTAATTCCCACATGTCAAGGTAGGGACCTAGTGGAGGATGATAGTGTCATGTGGGTGGTTTCTCCATGTTATTCTACTGATAGTGAGAGAGTTCTCATAAAATCAGATGGTTTAAAAATGGAAGTTTCCACTGTATTCTCTCTCCTGCCACTATATAAAGAATGTCCTTGCTTCCCCTTTGTATTCTGCCATTATTGTAAGTTTTCTGAGGCCTCTCCAGCCATGGGAAACTGCATCAATTAAACTTTTTTTTGTGTATAAATTACTCAGCATTGGGTGACATCTTTATAGCAGTGTGAAAACAGAGTAATACAGGAAAAATTGGTACCAAGAGTGGGGCACTGCTATAAAAGTAACCTGAAAATGTGGAAGCAACTTTTCAGTTAGGTAACAGTCAGAGGTTGGAACATTTTGGAGAGCTCTAAAGAAGACAGGAAGATGTGAAAGCATTTTAAACTTCCTAGACACTTGTTAAATGGTTTTGACCATAATGCTGGTAATGATATGGAAAATGAAGTCCAGACTGAGGTGGTCTCAGATGGAGACAGGAAATTAATTGGGAACTAGATAAAAAGCCACTCTGGCTATGCTTTAATAAAGTGACTGGTGACATTTCACCAATGCTCTAAAGATTTATGTAACTTTTTACTTGAAAGAGATGATTTAGGGTATCTGGAGGAAGAAATTTCTAAGCAGCAAAACATTAAAGACGTAGACTGACTGTTTCTAAAAATGTATGCTCATATTGTGAACAAAGAGATGGCCTGAAATTGGATATTATATACAAAAAGAAAGCAAGGCATAAAACTTTGGAAATTTACAGCCTGATCATGTGGTAGAAAAGAAAAAACAATTTTCTGGGGAGGAATTCAAGTCGGCTGCAGAAATTTGCAAAAGTTATGAGTAACTGAATGTTAATAGCCAAGACAATGGGGAAAATGTCTCCAGGGCATGTCAGGCACCTTTACAGAAGCATCCCCCATCACAATCCTAGAGGCCTAGAAGAAAAATGGTTTTGGGGCTGGGCCCAGGGTCCTGTTGCACTGTTCAGTCTTGTGACATTGAGCCCTGCATGCCAGCCACCTCAGCTCTGGCTGTTGCTAAAAAAGGAAAAGGTACAGCTTGGGCCATTGATTTTATAGGGTGAAAGCCTAAGTTTTGGTGGCTTTCACATGGTATTGGGTCTGTGGGTTTGAAGAATACAAGAGTTGAGCTTTGAGAGACTCTGCCTAGATTTCAGAGAATGTATGAAAATACCTGAATGTCCAGGCAGAAGTCTGCTGGAGGAGTGGAGCTCTCACAGAGAACATTGACTAGCGGAATCCAGAGGGAAATGTCGGGTTGGAGCCCCTATGCAAAGTTTTTACTAGGGCACTGCCTAGTGGATCTGTGAGAAAAGGACACCATCCTCCAGACCCAGAAAGTTAGATCCACTGACAGCTTGCACTGTGCACCTGAATAAGCTGTAGACCCTCAATGCCTGCCCATGGAAACAGCTGCAGGAATGTACTGTGCAGAGCTACAGGGTTGAAGCTGCCCAGGCTGAAGGAGCACACCCCTTTCATCAGCATGTCCTGGATGTGAGACACAGAGTCAAAGGATACTTTGGAGCTTTAAGATTTAATGACTGCCCAGTCTGGGTTTTGACTTTTATGGAGCCCGTGGCGCCTTTGTTTAGGCCGATTTTTCCCATTTAGAATGGAAACATTTACCCAATGCCTGTATCCCCACTTTATGTTGAAAGTAATTTGATTTGTTTTTACAGGTTCATAGTCAGAATGGACTTGCCTTGTCTCAGATGAGACTTTGTACTTGGTCTTTTGAGTTAATTCTAGAATAAATTAAGACTTTGGTGGACTGTTGGGAAGGCATAATTGATTTTAAAATGTGAAAAGGATGTGAGATGTTGGAGGGGCCAAAGCAGAATAATATGGTATGGCTCTGTGTCCTCACCAAAATCTCATCTGGAATTGTAATCCCCATGTGTCAAGGAGAAGACTTGGTGGGAGGTATTGGGATCATGAAAGTTGTTCTCCCATGCTATGCTCATGATAATGAGGATGTTCTCATGAGATTTGAAAGCTTAAAAGAGGCAATTTCCCCTGCACACACTCTCTTTCCTGCCACTATGTGAAGAAAGTCCTTGCATCCCTTTTGCCTTCTGCCATGATTGTAAGTTCCCTAAGACCTCTTCAACCATGTAGAACTGTGAGTCAATTAAACCTTTCCTATTTATAAATTACTAATCTCAAGTAGTATCTTTATAGCAGTGTGACTACAGACTAATGCGCTTAACAAATGAACTTTCTTCAAGATATAGCCAGAATGTGATCATGACTAACTGCACATCTCAAACTATCATCTTAGTCCAAGCCTGTATCATTTCTCTTGTGAGTTATTACAATAGCCTCTTTATTGATCTCAAAATTCTGACATTTACTTCCTGCAAGCTAGTGTCCAATATTAACTAGAGGAACAAACAAACAAACAAACAAACACCTTTAAAAATCAGCTGAAGTCCTCCAAGATCTCTACTTTTATTTTTTTGTAGTCTAGCTTTCTACTATTTTTCATTCTTTGCTCACTCATATTCATTCATTGCTTTTCTTTGATTCCACTTAACATGCTTCTGACTTAGTACTTTTGCTATTCCCTTTTCCTGAGTACTTCCCCCACCCATATAATCTGTGCAAACTGTGCTTCTCCTGTTGGTCTCTGCTCAAACATTACCTTCCTGCTCGTGTCATCCCATATAAAATTACATTCTCCCCCATCTGAGAATCAAGGAAAAATAAATTCTGCTTTCATTATTTTCCTCTGCATCAATTACCTTCTAACATCATACATGCATACACACAAAGACACACATTTGCTTGTTAGTCTCTGCCAACATAATTTTAATTTTCAAATAAGCAGAATTTTTTTCCTAACTGCTATATATTCAGCACCTAGAGCAGTGCCTGACACATTGTATGTACAAAATGCAATTTACCAGTGAATGCAGAAAGAAATGAATGTAAAACATTCTTTAGATCTAGATAATTAGGGCTGAATTGATTGGTTTACAGTATAAGAACATGGCAGCAGAAGAAAAAGCCAAAAATATAACCACTTGTTAAAACATGAAATGTGGAAAATATTTAATCAAAGTGTAACTATTTCCAATTAAATGATGAAAATAAGTAGGCATTCATACCTACCTAATAAAACACACATGTACATGTTCATAAAATTATGTAGATAAAATAAGAACATAAAAAGGAATTATTAATATTTAATAAATTCAATCACTACACTTAACTATTATAGACAATGCAATCATGAATGGAATGCTAGTGAAACACCTCACTAGAGACATTTTTTAACTTTAGTGATCAAATATTTGTATAAACAAGTGTTCAAATACATAAGTAAATGGCAGATTATTGAAATGAGAAATATAAATTAGTAACGTTTGGACTGACTAAATTTAGTATGATAAAAAATGAAGTGAGAAAAGATAAAATATTAGATGAATAAATAAATACTTTGTCTAAACAGCTGGTGTTCTAAAAATCTATTGTAATTTACTCTTTTTTTAATTATGTTTTATATCCAAAAACATAAATTCTATCATAAAAGTTGGAGTCATCTAATGGAGTAATTTCCAGTATTAGTCCATGGATGAGGTGTAGACTGGTGATATGAAAATCACCTGAGGAACTTAATGAAAATATATAATAGCATGTTCCACTCCTAGAGATTCTAATTAACAGGTCTGAAGTAAAGTCAAGACTTTAAAACATGATCATAAAGCTCCCAAAGAGGTTTAGAAAACTCTGCTATCCAGTTTTGAGAACCAATAATATTTTTCAGAGATCATAAAATGGCTGTCAGTGGCCTGATTTGAACAAATAAACATGATTTTTTGGTCCACAGAGGGTTATCTTGTGTTTTCAATTTATATATAAATATTCACATTTACAGCTTCTTGTCAAAATAAATTTAGCAACAGAGAATGTGCATTGTTATATTTCAGTAACGTACTAGAACTGTTAGTAACTTCCTCTTTCATATATTTATTCATTCATTCATTTATTCAAACTAATAGTTATTGATGATCTATTCCACATTATATTATTCTAGTTGCTTATAAAATTAAAGTAAGTAAAGTAGATAAAATTTTCTAAAGTACTAGAACTCAAATTCTCGTGGGACAAACAAAAAGTAGGTATGTTCCGTTTTTCACACTGTCCCCATCAGTCACCATAAACTTCAGCACATTGCTCAGTGTGTTGCTGTCATTTATCACTATACTTGCATGGCTACATTTTTACAAAGTGTGAAACTTTCTTCCATTTTTATTTTCATATTAGTTAAAGCAGGGGTAATTTCTACAATAAAGGAACAACAAAATATTCAGCTCTTAACCCAGAATATTTTGATTTCGATTTTATGTTACACTTCAATGTGTGTATTCTTCCAAATTGTGATTTGGGAATTCATCTTCCTCTTACTTTGTGATTTTTAGATCCCCTGGGATTTAGAGTTAATCTGTGATCAGTTAGTGGAATAGAAAAGAAACGATGTAAGTGGTACAGTACTCTCATAATTTTGTAACTATGTCATTCCATATTCAGGAAGTGAGGCACACCATTTTTCCTCACATTCCTTGGCCAATAATAAGTCTCATGTTGGGCCTAGATGCAAGGGGCCTGGCAAATGAGGTCCCTGCCTGGGCTCCTCCTTTAACTCTGTGGTATGGAAAAGAGAACAAGAATGTTTGCTGGACAGATAACTTGTGTTTTCCAAACTGTAAAGTTTTAAAAATGAGATATATACCTAGAAGACTGCATAATTCAAGAAGACAACAGAAAACATTTTTTGTCTCTCGTTTATCTTTGGTTCAATGCAAACAAACAAGTTTTAGTTGGAAAACTTCTGTGTTCCCTATATCATTCATTTATACTATATTCTTGGCACCCATTGGCAATTGATTTTTGACTTCTGATCCAGGCCAAAGTATTACTTTGGGAAGAAAAAATAATCAGATAAGGAAACCGGTTTTCCTAAAGCCACAAAATAAATTTACAGTAAGGCTAGGAAAATACATGAAACGAATCTAACTTAAGTTGAGTCATATTTCATTTCCACTTTTGTTCCTCTTTATTATGATATGACTGCATAAAATATGTAGAAAAGTATGTGTATGTGTATACATATATTATTTTTCTATTTTTGTGTTAATAGATGTTTATTTTTATCTTCACAGTATTTCAATTTCTTCTGGCAAAAGCACTACCTTTGGAAACAACACCTCCTACTTTTCATGATGGTTTTGAAGCAGCCTATTGGTATACACTGCTATTGTGGGCACAAGAGTAAACATGTGATACAAGTCTATTAAATCAAGATACATATCAATAGCAAAAGTTTGCCCATGAATTTACATGTAATTAAAAATGTACCCATCACAGTTTTTCCTTGAGGATAGAATGAAATGGCATAATGATTTTCTATCCCTTCTACTTTCCCTTCCTCTTGGTAATGGTAAAACATTTTGGGGGGATAACTATCTCATTTTCCACAATGTTTGAGAAGAAAAGAAATCTCTCCTCTCCAAATTTGTCAGGGAATGGTGATATCTTTCGTCTGAGATGTGCATATCCTCTTAAAGCATAGAGCTGGGACAATAGAAGTGGCCTGAAGGAAAAAGAGTGAACCTGAGAAACGTTGTATGCATGTGGGTTAAGGTCAATTTCTGTGATTAATGTGAAAACTTTGCAAAAGTTTACTGAAAGCTGAATGGTCATTTCTGTTGGATACCGCAATATAAGTTATCTCTCAATAACTGCCCACAATCTCAGCCCAAGATGGCAGCTTGCTGAAGTGGAAACTCCAGAAGCTGGAGTGTGTGGAGTGGACCACATAGAAGTGGGAAAAGAAAGTTAAGCCAGATCCAAATTTCCTAAGTTAGAACATTTGACATGACACTCAAATCAATTAACAAATGTATGCTCTCACAAGTGAGTCAGAATTCAAATTTTTGCCACGTGGAGGAAAATGATAACATGTATGGATTAAACAAAAAACAGCAAGAAACAAAAAAAGGAGGACAGCAAGAACAAACAGGACAAGTATATGACGTTGTTCACTGACAGGAACTTAAGATAAACCAAGCGAAGAGCAGAAAGCTAATCACTATGGTAATACTAGGAAAAAAAGAGGGATTTTTCTCTTGCTGTCACCTCTACCCCAATGCTTGGGAAGATACTTATAGGCTGAAGATCACAGGATAACCAGCATCTTCCTTCAGTCTATGGAGCTGCAAGTGCAACTATATGTCTAGTATTACTGTAATATAGGAGAGTTTAGGCTTCAGTTGGAGTTTCTCATTTCGAAATATATGGAAAAGGATTTTACTCAGTAATAAACTATTTGTGAAGACACTACATTGAGTGTCAAACTGACCTATCCACCTTACACTTTTTGTTTTGTTTTTAGAGCAAGACTGTTGGGATTTTTAAGAAGATGCATCTTGGTTTTTTTTTTTTTTTTCTTTTTATAATACCAGTTGCATTTGAATGTATTGTTATATTTCTTGAAAAATATCACACATCAACATTCTACTTTCTAGAACCTCTTAGGTATTGGACCAGCTTTTCTGGGACTTTTTGGGAGTCTGGTGACTCATTATCTTTTCTGGAACAGTGAGCTTTGAGGGAGAGGGTAGGGATGTCTAACATGAGAAAGGGGCTGTGTTCCATAAAAGACTGTTACTGTTATTTCTGATATACGTATAGTACTGTTTAGTCTGGCCTATTTTGCTAACTTTTTATATCACTTATGGTGATTTTCTCTAAGTGTTAAATTAGATTAAATTTACATTTAAAAAATTTCATTGTTTAAAGGTATTTCTTTGAGGGTTATGAATAAGTCAGTGGGATCTGCAAATATCTGAGACCTAATTTTAACCAAAGGGCCACAGCTTGTTATTTGTCTACCAAATTTATTTTTCTGTCCTTTGACTACATTAGACTACATTTTTAGTCATCATCGTATTTAGGTATGACTATGTGACTGGGTTCTAGACTGTTGAATTTGGACAAAAATGACACATGACATTTGTACGTTTGGGGCACAAAAAGCCTCAAGCACAATTCTCTGTTTTTTAAATGTCCTATTTGCTGGAAAGATTTGGCATATAACAGAGAACTGGAGGAACCTAGAAGAAGTTAGAGCCACAATACAGAGAAGCACAAGCTGCTATATCACTTATGGATGACTGCCCGCAAAACACTGACACTGAGAAATGTAATATGTAAAGCCATAGAGATTGCTTCTTTGTCTCAGTTCTTCCACTCTTATCAAAACTGGTTCATATTTTTCCTCCCAGTACTCCTTGGACCCATAGGAATCACAATATTGTCCAGGTATTTGATTTTAATGCTTAGGCACAGTCAATGGCATGTGAGAATTGTTTCCAAATTTATGACCTGCAGGATATTGGTTTCCTATGAGCCCATTGAACACCACAAGGGGGCAGAGTTGCCTAAGCCCATCAATCAGCTAAACAAATTTTGCAGCTATGACCCGTTCAAGATTAGGCTTCTCTCTGGTGATCTGAACTCTTGTTTCTTTACTTCAGATATGTCGCAGTTTGGTGTAAAATGTTTGATATAGGGATATATTCACTGATACCCTTGCTGCTTCTATTTGTTATTCAAAATTTAGGAACAACAAAAAAAATTCAGATAGCAAGTGTACCTTGTTAATACTGGAGTCTATATTTCTATTTCTCGTTATATAGATATGCATGTATCATTTTATATATTTATGTAGATATATATATATAAAATATATATTTGCATAAGTATACACAAAGATATAAATATACCTACCATGTTTATTTTTACAAAGTCAATGACTGTAGGTAAAAGGGGCACTGTTAAGTAATTTTAACTTCCCGAACTTCTGAATATATTGTTTTCAAAATATTTTAAATTACATATTTCACATATGTATGTACATTAAAGATTTACGAAGTCTAGGCCTTCCCATAGCTTTGATGAGGCACTTTTTAAACTGTGCTAATTGGAATTAGAATTTGTACAAAGATACTACTCAATGTAGTTGTACCTGTACAAGCATCTGAGCCAAGTCACCAGCGACTTGAATTGCAGATCGGTGACTGAAATTGCAGTACTCCAACATTATGTAAAACGAATTCTGACCCATCTAAACCTAGTTAGGTATTAAAAATTTTGTGTAACAAGGTGATAGCAACCACAAAACTGATAGTTATAGAGAGGCAAATGTAGAAGTGAGGAGTATACAAGAAGATAGGAGAGAGAAAAGAGAAGAGGGAAGAAGTGGGGGAGGACAAGGAGAGAAAGGAAGTAGAAGACGAGAAATATATAAAAAGAAGAGACAGGAGAAGTAGGAGGAGGCTGACAAGGAGAAAGAGAAGAAAAGAAGGGGAGAAGGAGGAGAAAGAAGAGGGTAAAATAAAAAAGAAAAATGAAGAAAAGAAGAAGCTAATGGCAGTGGCAGCCCAGAAGAAGAAGGAGGTGAAAAAGGAAGGAGAAATTTTCATCCGAAGACAAGATAGAATACATGGTTTTCTAAGCAGTGCTTAGATACAGCATAAGTAAAGAGAAGCATATGGGAAATAATATATCAAAATATTAACAAGCATGTTTTATGTGTAACTTCCTTGTATGTATCCTCTATGTATTAAAATCAGTGTTTGCTTCTGCAGGATTTTCATCACTCATATAGAAATACAAAGGAAAAGAAATGTCAGTATTACACTTTTTCCTACAAAAAGTAACTTTTTCAGACTGGGAAGATAGATATACAGAAAGAGATATCTCACTATATATATTTCATTATGTATATACCCTATATGTAAAATTTTATATATGTAAAGTATATATGGATAAATATATATACATAAATAAAATTTTAATTCATAATTCTCACACTGTTAAAATAACAGGTGTTAACACATAGTACATTTTTAGAGGCTTACTATTAAAAGAGCATTGAGTATGCTTTTCAGACAAAATTGGACAAATTTAGAATTCTGTATATTTCATTCTTTGTCAACATGTTACATTGTTGTAAAGCAGAATGGTTTGCAAACATTAGGAGAAATTGCCTAAAAAATGCCTGAAATAATTTTAGTTTTTTTTTTTTTTTTTTTCCTCTTGTTACAGCATTTTTGGGGTAGGGGTAATAATTCCAATTCTCTTACATTTTTCTGCTCACAGGCTTCTTCTAGTGGGTCAGATATCAATGGTACAATAAAAGCTTGACTGAAAAATCTAAAATAAGGTCAACAAAGGAATCAATTTGGCACCTAACATGGTGGGTACTATAAATGGCTAAGTGGGAGTTGGGAGAATACACGATCCAAGAAGGCATGACAAACCCTCCTTTAGCCCTCTGTTCTAGGTGTGTATGAGAAAAATAGGTTCTAGGAACACTACAATCTTGAATCATATTGTAATCTGTTAAAATAAACTTTATTTTTGTTTCATTGTTCTTTTTTCCAGGAAATTAATAAAATTTTCTAAGTTATTTCTATACCTATCTTTTTTTTCTGTTGTTTCTCAGCTTTTGACAAAAACAAAAATTGTGAAAGTTAGACGTGGCAAAACGTTATCAGATTATTTGATTCTATGGAGGTCAGCATCCTTCATGGTCATCAAACTATTTTACAATTTGATATATTCTGGAATTTTGATAGTAATGTAAATAACTTTCAGAGAAATTAAAATTAATGTTGTTGAAAGGAAGTATAATTTATTCTTGACCTCTTCTGTGAATGATGCCAGTTTTGTATGTATTAAATTCATTTCAGCATTCTTAATTGCCTATCATTAATACAATCAGATTATTTTTGATTCCTTTCTAGTTCCCTCATTCTTGAATTAGTTAAATAGAGTATTTGGCCTGTGTTCACATTTTATATTTATATAAAAGTTCCATTTTTTCCTCTGTTGAATTATCTTTTTACCGTGTCTTATGATCTAGAAAAGACCATCTCTATCAAGGTGGGAGGGGAAATGGCCTTAGGATGGTGAGATTATATTAACATCTTTAATGTTTCTGATTTTCAAATTAGATTCATTATTCTGAGCTATCTGTGATGGCTAATTTTACATGTCAACTTGACTGAGATAAAGGATGCCCAAATAGTTGGTAAATTATTATTTCTGGGTGTATCTGTCAGTGTGCTTCCAGAAGAGATTAGCATTTGAATCAGCAGACTGAGTAAAAAGATATCCTTCACCAATGTGGGTGAGCATTATCCAGTCTTTGTAGGGCCTGAATAGAATAAAACACGGAGGAATGGTAAAATTTATCTCTCTCTTTGAGCTGGGACATCCATCTTCTTCTTCCCTTCGACATAAGAGATCCTGGTTCCTGGATCTTCAGAGTCTGAGACTTACATCAGCGGTTTCCTAATTTCTCAGGTCTTCAGACTTAGACTGAATTGTATCATCAGTTTCTCTGGTTCTCCAACTTATAGACAGCATAGAAGGGGATTTCTTGAACTAGATAATAATGTAATTCAATTCCCATAATAAATCTCTTGAAGTATAAAAATATACACATTACATGCCTGTATCAAAATATCTCACATACCCTATAAATATATACACCTACTGTGTACCCACAAAAATTAAAAATAAAGAAACATAATGTGTATATTTCCCATTAACTCTGTTTCTCAGGAGAATCCTGACTAATACACTATGCAATCAGGAAGACTTCTCCAAGAACAGTTGACTGAAAACCAAGAGACATATGTTCAGATGAATATAGTTTTATTTATTAATATATTAAGATTAAATAATGTATTAAATTAGTATTATATTTTTAGTATAATAAAATTGATACTTTAAAACAAATGATGTCAATTTCATTGAAAATTTGATTTTAGAAGCTATATTTGACCATTGAAATTAATCACTGAATTCTATGATTTGTAATTTTCTCAATATGTTTTATTACTAATTTATACAAACATGTGTTTATAATTTCCTGAACTGTTCTCACAGAGGTGCTTTATTACATCAGCTTGAGATAATCTGTCTTTCCAAAAAATTTTACAGTACACTAATATTTTAATTGACCAATGTGACAACTCAAAACCAGTTTTTTACAAAATCAGTGTCCCCAGTGGTACAATGCTCAAAATCAACATCTTTGTGCATTAGTTAACCAAGAGCTTTTTCCAAGACAGTACATTTGTACGATATTTATTCCACTTTGCACATACTTTCTATTATCATGTCTGTTATATTATTATAATTTATTTTCAGAATTGTTCCTATTACTACACTGTTAACTCTTTAAAGGTAGGGGTTGTGAATTTTCTTTGTAACATGAATTCTCAGGAGAGTGGTTGACAAAAAATAGACACTAATAATTTTTGAAGCTAGCTCCTTTGGGGATATGGTATTGTTTGTGACACACCAGAGTGTGTCATCTTCACAATGAAGTGTTAAGAGTTTTAATTCACTGTTCTCCCAAAATCAATCCTTCAGGTTTCATTGAGATTTTACCTTCATTTTTCTTTTTGAAGTATCAAAATTTGTTAAGAACATTATGACATTAAGCTAAATATTTTATAGGCTGTAACACATCGGGATCGTTTTTCTTTATGCTAGTATTAAACTAAGGGCTGAGTATGTATAAAATGCTGTAGTGAGACAATTTACTACATACTGTCAAATACATATTCAATATAAAAGCTGACAAAACACTTTCATGTGTAGAAATATTTAAGAAAAAAATATATCCCAGGAATATGTACTTGTTGTTTAAGTCTCAAGTTTTTACATATGCAAGAAGTACCTAGGTCTGCAGTGACTTTATTCTATATTGTTTATTGGTATTACTGCTATTATTTTATTATTATTACTTCTAATTTTTAAATAGTCTAAATGCAATAATTACATATAGAAAAAATAAGATACCCATTTAGCCACCATGTATCTCAAGCCTCAATAATTTCCTCTATTTGCTTCATAGAATCACATATTCATATATATATATATATATATGTGACATAAGGCACACGTCCCAAATAATATTAATTTGCACTATTTTCTCCTCACTTAATTACATTCTCTCCTTTTCTCCTTTCTTCCAACTGCATATACATCTGCCAAGTGTTTTAATTTCATAAAATTAGCGTTTTTCTACATTTTTAGTATCTCTATATAGATACATATTTTACAACATTTCTTAATGCTTTAAGCTTTGTATCAATGATATCATAATTCATATATCTTTTTGCAATTTTTTCCAGTTAGACTCGTTTTGAGGTGTATCCATGTTGTTCCACGTAGTGAAGATTTTTTTTAATATTCATTTTAGCGGACTCTACCATCATTTTTTTTTTTATTCTTCTGTTTATTGACATTTAACCTAGCCTTTTAAAATTTTTGAAATCAATACTGTAGTGAACATTCATGGGCATGTCTCTTTATGCATATGCATAAACATTTCTCAGGGTTATCAAGTTGCGAGTGAAAAAACTGTGTTACAGGATGTGCACATCTTCAACTTTATTTAATTTGTCCTACAAGGTTTTATATGTTGCTTCAGTATTTGGTGATTTTTCTATTGGTCCAAATTTTAGTTTACCTTATACTGACTTTTTGCTATCTGCTTTTTCACAACAAATATAGTATTTATGTGATTTCCAGGAGAGTAATCAATATCTTACATTTTCTCCCTTTAGCATAATTCTGCTGTTTTATTGAATTAAAATTAAACATATGACGTATTATTTTGAAATTACCCTACTTAATAAATGTAAATTAGTATGACTGCATTACAAGTAATATATCTCTTTGGGCCAGGCGCGGTGACTCATGCCTGTAATCCCAGCACTTTAGGAAGCTGAGATGAGCAGATCACTTGAGGTCGGGAGTTCAAAATCAGTCTGGCTAACATGGTGAAACCCCATCTCTACTAAAAATACAAACTGAGTGCACTGGAGTGCACTTCACCACACCTATAATCCCAGCTACTTAGGAGGCTGAGGCAGAATAATTGCTTGAACCTGGGAGGTGGAGGTTGCAGTGAGCTGAGATGGCTCCATTTCACTCCAGCCTGGGCGACAGAGTGAGACTCCATCTCCAAACAAACAAACAAACAAACAAACAAATTATATGTGTGTGTGTGTGTGTATATATATATATATATATATATATATATATATTTGGCTTTCTCAATTCATAGTGGGATATCTTCTTTACTATTTAGAATATAACTATTGGTGGAAGTAACCATATTAGAGATCTGTTTTTCTAATATAATTTTGAAAAAGAATAAGTAGTAAACACTGATTTTATTTAGGAAAAAACAAAATTAAATAGTGAGTGATCTTAACATGGCTGATAATATCAGTTTAGCCACAAAAATGGAAGAAGAATTGCATACAAAAATATTTCAAGTCAGAATTATTAAAGACTGAAATAACAAAGTCATTGAACATTAAAGACGGAACTTAGAAACATTTCTCAGGCATATTCAATGGTATTGATGGCTAATTCAATGGATAAGAAACATATAATTTTGATGTTATTGTTAAATTTTTCTCTGGGAACAAACACTACAGTTAGTCATTTTGCAAAAGGTATCTAAGACTACAAAGAAAGAGAAAGGCCCCATTTAACACTTAAATGTCAAGAATAAAAACTTATTTCAATCTTTAGGTAACTAAATTTTTAAATGAAAAGGAGTGGATGCTGGGAGGATCAGCAGAGTTATCCAACACAGCTCAGCCCTGACTGCAGGTATATGCACAAATAAATTGTTTCCTGACTCAATCAAGGGCCTCAGTTTTGGGTTGGTTTGTTAGTTAGTAATACATCACTAAACCAAAATCCAAGTGAAAATGTCTAGAAAATAAGGTTCGCTGCTAAGACAGAGTTGAGACCGGGGGTCCAGATTAGGGAGAAACCAGCTTTTGGAGAAGAGCCGATGCCAATTTAGGAGATAAAATGAGCAAGGGAAGTATTCAGAAAAAAATAAGTTCTAATGGCAGAATGGTAAACATTCCCAACTTTTAAGATTTAAGTAGACATGGAAGACCCACCAAAATAGATTGAGCACTGTCAAAAGTTATGAAAGCCAAGATAAAAATTGTGTTGATTGTGTAATAGTGAATGAGGATAAATATTTAATTGAATAAAGGTCAAACAGAATTTTTGTTTGCAGATCTACTGATTTTGCAATGAGGAGGTCATCAGGGCCTCCTGAAGCAGCAATTTTAATGAAGTGTTATGAGCAACGTGTTTCTTATGACAGGTTGAGTGGGAACGGGAGAAACAAAGTGGAAGTAAATTGTGTGTGGATATCTACGAATGTGTTTTGGATAGGAAGTTGATCACATTTTAGGTTGACAGTAAAGAAATAGAAGAAAACTGAATGAATAGAAATTTCAGGAAAGATAAAGCAGGTCAAAGTGAATGATTAATTACAAGCATATGATTGTTCTTATCATGGAGAGGAGGAAAGTAGAAAACTCTTTTCTATGAGGCAAGAGAAGACTTTTAGAAGTGATGACTACATACACATGCTACATTAAAAGGAATGTGATAAATACGAGTTTGCTAATAGATAGACTGTCATGTACTTTACAACGAACATCCTCTAGGTCAGAAATCTGGTACAGGTCTTAATAGTTTAAACTCTAAGTGTCAACCCAGTGAGATCCTTTCCAGAGGCTCTAGGGGAAAATACATTTCCTTGACTTTGTCCAGCTTCTAGATACCTCTCACATTCCTTGGCTCATGGCCATCTTCCTTCATCTTTAATGCCAGGAACAGCAAACTGTTCTTTTTCACATCATTCCTCTGATGTCTCTTACATGGACACATTTCTCTCTCTGACCCAGCTGGGAAGGGTTCTCAGCTATTAAGAACTTGTGATTAGATTGGGCTCAGCCCGGTACTACAGGTTAATCTTCCCATGTCAAAGTCTTTAATTTAATCACATCTGCAAGGAAGTTTGTAGCCAGAGAAGTAACAAATTCATGGGTTCTTGAGATTAAAACATTTATACCTTTGGGGAGCCATTACTCTCCCTATCACATATCCTTTCTTGATAATAGGTTAGCTATGTGGTATGCTGTGGTATGTCTTTTGTCAACAGCATGTAAAAAGGAGTTACAGTGCAACACTTCTAGTAAAGTTATTTAACAGGAAAAATGGACTCTAAGGTTTCATATGCTCTTTCTGCTTGATTCTGCACCATCTTGCTTTCTGAAACATGACCAAATAAACTAAGACTCTGAGAAGAGGTAAATAAATGCTGCAAAAGAGAAAGCTGGAAATTACTATTCAGTCTCTAAGTTGTCTACCTCTGAACCTTTTTATATAAAAGAAAAATAACTCAATTTATTTAAGTTATTATTTTATTCAAATTGTCTTAATAGCTTTTTGAAAAAATTCTAACCACTTGCTTTATCAGAATGAAGCTGAGTTGGTCAGTATAAAAGAGAAAGGCCTATGTTGATTGCAAAATAGGTTTTATTTTAATGACTGGACTAGATTATCCATTCAGTAATCTTATTCCTTCGTAGCACACAGACTTTTACCAGTTGAATTGACAAACTATACAAATATGGACTAGTTATCTAGAACTACAATGCAGAGTTGATGTTCTATTAATAGCTTAAGTGTAATTAAGCCAACAGTCAGACATCAATATAAATGTCAGTATTATAAGAAAATAGATTTTGCTGCTAGGACAGTATGGTAATGAATTTAATTAGAATTGTAATTGCTTTTTGAATCAGCAAATCTTAACTGCCATAAAGAAATATTAGCATTTTAAATTTGTCACATATACACTCAATTTTATATCACAATTTAAAAATATTATATTTTCATGTAGAATATCCAATAAATTGCCTAATATGAGAAAACACTGATAATACCAAAGGAAGTAAAATATCTTTGAGAGTTTAAAATAAAAGCTAAAAATATTCCTTTTAGGTTAATCAAAGCATCAGCTATATTTACATTGTTCTTTCTGCATGATCCTCTCGGATTACAACAATCTAAAGTTTTACGTTTATGTTTCACTACAGATTGTTTCATATTTTAAAAAGAAGCAAAATTACATAGTCATTGGTAGAACCAAATTTTTTTCTAATACTAATGGAGGAATTAAGATTATTATATCAACAAATCACATAGTGTTTGAGCTTATTTTTCACATTTTTAGAGAAATGCATTTTTGCTTACTTTAGATATGAACTCAGTTCCTAGTAGTATGTGCTCTATGAACCATTGCTGGTAAGTACTATGTCAGTTCTATTCCTCATATTAGGTTTTGCTACATTGCACACACAATGAATATCATCTGTCCTAATAATATTGGTCTAGTAGCATCTTATTTTGTTACGCATTAGTGAATAGGTACTTCCGTTTGTGGCTTAGTTTGTTCACCCATTTTATTTATCTCTTCTACAAATGAAATGTTTAAGTATTAGATGCTATATTCATATCATGTAACACACTAAGTACATTCTTAAGAATATGTCCAATTCTGTGTTCTTTACTTTTTAAAAAGTGATATAAAAATTGTGCCTAAATTATTTTTTAATGTTGCTGTAGTGGATTGAACGATGTCCCAACCCCCAAACTAAAGATGTGTATACAACCAAATACTTGGAATCTGTGAATGTCACCTTATTTGGAATAAAAGAAAATGAGAACATACAGAAAATGAAAAGCAATTAAAAACAAAAGCAAAACAACAACAACAAAAACACCAAGAAACAGAGGAGAAGATACTGTGAAAATAGAAGCATACATTGCATTATACATGTTCAAGCTAAAAAATACCGAGTATTGCCACCAGCCACCAGAATCTATGAGAGATTCCTCAAGCAGATCCTTCTTGAGAACTTCTAGAGGGAACGTATTCCTGCCAGAAATTTGATTTTGGAATCCTGAGCTCTAAAAGAGTAAGAAAATAATTTTCTATTGTTTTATTTTATTTTATTTTTTTAATTATTATTATACTTTAAGTTCTAGGGTACATGTGCATAACGTGCAGGTTTGTTACATATGTATACTTGTGCCATGTTGCTGTGCTGCACCCATCAACTCGTCAGCACCCATCAACTCGTCATTTACATCAGGTATAACTCCCAATGCAATCCCTCCCCCCTCCCCCCTCCCCATGATAGGCCCCGGTGTGTGATGTTCCCCTTCCCGAGTCCAAGTGATCTCATTGTTCAGTTCCCACCTATGAGTGAGAACATGCGGTGTTTGGTTTTCTGTTCTTGTGATAGTTTGCTAAGAATGATGGTTTCCAGCTGCATCCATGTCCCTACAAAGGACACAAACTCATCCTTTTTTATGGCTGCATAGTATTCCATGGTGTATATGTGCCACATTTTCTTAATCCAGTCTGTCACTAATGGACATTTGGGTTGATTCCAAGTCTTTGCTATTGTGAATAGTGCCGCAATAAACATACGTGTGCATGTGTCTTTATAGCAGCATGATTTATAATCCTTTGGGTATATACCCAGTAATGGGATGGCTGGGTCATATGGTACATCTAGTTCTAGATCCTTGAGGAATCGCCATACTGTTTTCCATAATGGTTGAACTAGTTTACAATCCCACCAACAGTGTAAAAGTGTTCCTATTTCTCCACATCCTTTCCAGCACCTGTTGTTTCCTGACTTTTTAATGATGGCCATTCTAACTGGTGTGAGATGGTATCTCATTGTGGTTTTGATTTGCATTTCTCTGATGGCCAGTGATGATGAGCATTTTTTCATGTGTCTGTTGGCTGTATGAATGTCTTCTTTTGAGAACTGTCTGTTCATATCCTTTGCCCACTTTTTGATGGGGTCGTTTGTTTATTTCTTGTAAATTTGTTTGAGTTCTTTGTAGGTTCTGGATATTAGCCCTTTGTCAGATGAGTAGATTGCAATTTATTTAGTTTCTGTTGATTTATTACAGCAGCCACAGAAAATAATGATACAGCTATCATTTGTCAATTATTTAAAATTATTAGGTACTATTGCTCAGTTCATAGTTTTAAAAATCAATTTGCTAAAACTAATATTTGGTTTCATTTTACTCATTAAAAATCGTGTATAAATATTTTCTTAAATTTAGAGGAAATGTGGAGGATTTAATATATACCCTTTGTTCCAGTCCCCTGGACCTCCCACTATAATTAAAATGAAGTGTTATATATATTTCTACCCACAAGGATCAAGAGAATAGGAGATAAAACCTACCATTTGCAACAACATGCATGGAACTGAAGGACCCAGGCTCAGAAAATTAACTTTGCATGTTCTCACTTATTTATGGGAGCTAATAATCAAAACAACTGAATTCACAGATAAAAGGAGTAGAATGGTTACCAGAGCATGGGATGGGTAGTGGTGGTGGGGTGGGATGGGGTGAGGTGAAAGTGAGAATGGCTAATGGGTACAAATGGGTAGTTAAATATAACTAATAAGATCTGGTGGTTGATTCTAGAGCAGGGTGACTACAGTCAACAGTAATTTATTATGCATTTTAAAACATTATACATTTATAATAACTAAAATAATATAATTGGAATGTTTGTAACACAAATAAATGGCAAATGCTTGATGTGATGAATACTCCGTTTACACTGATGTGATTATTATGTCTTATATGCCTGTATCAAAATATATCATGTTCCTCATAAATATTGCCTACTATGTACCCATAACATTTTACTTGAAAGAAAACACATATTGGAAATCATAAGGCACCACAAAAATAGGCATCATTGAATTAGCAGACAAGAGAAAGTTGAATCCTAGTTCAGCAGTAAAAAGCAACCTGAATCTTAAGGGAGAATGAACCACAAATACAGAAGATTGCTCTAATGTCTGTTTAGAAATATGATCAAATTCCCCTCCTCAATCCTTGAGATCCTTTTCCCTACTCTGGAGAGTATGTTAACTGCCCCTGCATTCAAATGCACTCATGCATACTAGCAGAAGACTAGAGATTTATTCTCTGAAGGAAGAAAAACAGAAATTGTTTTTACTAAAGATACCTAAGCCTTGTAGGAGGAGGAGTTTCTACAGTAAATTAGAGAATTTGTGGAAAAAATTATTGACTAAATATTGTGACTCCTGATCTTTGTTCTCGGCAAGCTGAATAGTATTCTCTAAGAAGAGTCTAGAAAATTCAACTCTGGGGATTTGGACCAAATAAAGAATAAAGATCTAAAAACATTGGCATCAGTGATTCTCCATCAGAATAGCCCAATTGGTACATTCCACAGTGAAACCCATAGTCAATAAACCAATCCTCCCCATACACAGGTGCTTTACTCAGTTTCTAGTGTTCCCTTCTTTAATATGAGAAGACAGCTAAAAATAATGACATACTGAGGAACACTTCTAGTGTGAAAGACAAAAATCAAAGCATTATTTAAAAATAAGCAATTTGTGGTGAAACAAAACTACACAGGGAGAATGACACTAGATATCCTAGTAACACTTATATCCAAAGAAAAATAAAAAGATATTATAAGTATTCTAAATATTATAAAATTAATTTTAAAAATGATGAAGAACAAGAAAGCAATTTTGGTAATTAAAGCTTTCTTAACAAAAATGAGAATCTCTACAGAGCTGAAAAATAAATTTGAGAATGAACTCCCTTAAATCACACACATGTTCATAAACACACATACAGAAAGAAAGAAAAATGAAAAAAAATTTAAAAGTAGAAAAATTAGTGATTTGGGTCTGACATCTAACCCACAAATACTGGGGATCCAGGAAGAAATAACAGAAAAAGAGAGAAAATAAAATCATTGCATGAATAATTCAATATATCGCATAGAACTGTGAAATGTAGATTTGCAGATTTAAAGCATTCAATGGATTGCCCAGCACAACGATTAAAAGCAGGCTAATATCAACTCATATTATTAACAATTTTCAGATTTTGGAGAATAAAACATGCTAAAATATTAAATTGAAGAAGACCATGTGAAATAATCAATAATCAACAAGTCATTGAATTTTTCAGAGATAATACTGAAAACAAGGAGATAATGGAACAAAGATTTAAACATTAGAAAGTTATTTCTAACCTAGAATTCTATTTCCAGCTCCATTATCATTTCCATTCAAGTAGAATACAAGTAATATCTTACATATGACGTCTCAAAATCTTCACCAGCATGAATCCTTTTCAAGAGTGCTTATTTTGGAGTGTATCTGTCTGTTCTCACGCTGCTAATAAAGAGACACTGAGACTGGGTAATTTATAAAGGAAAGAGGTTTAATTGACTCATAGGATGGCTGGGGAGGCCTCAGGAAACTTACAATTATGGCAGAAGGGGCAACAAACACATTCTTCTTCACATGCTGGCAGGAAGAAGAATGAGCAAAAGAGGGGAAATCCCCATATGAAACACTCAGATTTCATGAGAACAGCGTGATTACCCACATGATTCAATTACCACCCACTGGGTCCCTCCCATGGCATGTGAAGGTTATTGGAACTACAGTTCAAGATGATATTTGGGTGAGGACAGAGCTAAATGATATCATTGTACTCCTTGCTCCTTGCAAATCTCATGTCCTAAAATTTCAAAACACAATCATACTTTTCCAAAAGTCCCCCAGAGTCTTAATTCATTTCATCATGAACCCAAAAGTCCAAGTACAAAGTTTTATCTGAGATGAGGCAAGTGACTTCCACCTATGAGTCTGTAAAATCAAAAGCAAATTAGTTAGTTTCTAAATATAACGAGGGCACAGGTATTGAGCAAATACACCTGTTCCAAATGGGAGAAATCTGCCAAAACAAAGGTGCTACAGGCCCCATGAAAGTCCGAAATCCAACAAGGCAGTACTTAAATCTTAAAGCTCCAAACTAATCTCCTTTCACTCAATTTTTTACATCCAAGTCACACTGATGCAAGAGGTGGGCTCTCATGGCCTTGGGCAGTGCCACCCCTGTGGCTTTGCAGGGTACAGTCACCCTCCTGTCTGCTCTCACAGACTGGCATTGAATGCCTGTGGCTTTTCCAGGTACATGTCAGTGAATCAACCATTCTAGGGTCTGGAAGATGGTGGCCCTCTTTTCATTGCTCCATCAGGCAGTGCCCCAGAGAGGGACTCTCTGTGGGGGATCCAACCCCACATATGCGTTCCATAGTTCCCTAGTAGAGGTTCTCCATGAGGGCTCTGCCCCTGCAGCAAACTTCTGCCTGGATATCCAGGCATTTCTATACATACTCTGAAATCAAGGCAGAGGTTCCCAAACCTCAATTCTTGAGTTTTGTGCATGCAAAAGTCCAACACCATGTGTAAGCCACCAAGACTTGGGGCTTATAGCCTTTGAGTCTATGGCCTGAGCTGTAAGTTGATTCCTTTTAGCTATGGCTGGAGCTGAAACATCTGGGATGCAGGGCACACCATGTGCTGAGGCTGCATAGAGAAGAAAGACCCTGGGCCCAGCCCAGGGAACCATTTTTCCCTTTTAGGCCTCCAGTCTTTTGATGGGAAGGGCTGCCGTGAAGGTTTCTGACATGCCCTGGAGACATTTTTCCCATTATCTTGGAGATTAACATTGTGCTCCTTGTTACTTATGCAAACTTCTGAAGCAGGCTTGAATTTCTCCCCAGAAAAGGGGATTTTATTTTCTATCACATTAGGCTGCAAATACCTAAACTTTTATGCTCTGCTTTCACTTGAATGCTGTGCCACTTAGAAATTTTCTTCACCCTAAATCATCTCTCTCAAGTTCAAAGTTCAACAGATCTCTAAGGCAGGGACAAAATGACACCAGTCTCTTTGCATAGCACAAGTGACCTTACTCCAGTTCCCAAAAAGTTCCTCATCTCCATCTGGGGCCACCTCAACTTGGGCTGTATTAACCGTATCACCATCAGCATTGTGGTCAAAGTCATTCACCAGTCACTAGGAAGCTCCAAACTTTCTCACATCTTCTTGTCTTCTGAGCCCTGCAAATAACTAGAGAGTTCCAAACTTTCCCAAATTTTCCTGTCTTCTTCTGAGCCCTCCAAACTATTGCAACTTCTGTCTGTTACCCAGTTCTGAAAGTTGCTTCCACATTTTCAGGTATCTTTACAGCAGCTCCCCACTACCTAGTACCAGTTTACCGTACTAGTTTATTCCCATGCTGCTAATAAAGACATACCCAATACTGAGTAATTTATAAAGAAAAGAGGTTCAATTGACTCAAAGTTCAGCGTGGCTGGTGAGGCCTTGGGAAACTTACAATCACAGCAGAAGGGGAAACAAACACATACTTCTTCATGTGGTGGTAGGAAGGAGAAGAATGAGTGAAAGGTGGAAAAAAACCCTTATAAAACCATCAGATCTCAAGAGAACTCACTCACTATCACGAGAACAGCATGGAAGTCCCTGTCACCAGGATTCATTTACCTCCCATCAGGTACCTCCCATGACATGTGGAAATTATGGGAACTACAATTCCAGATGAGATTTGGTTGGGTACACAGCCAAACCATGTCATGGAGATACTCCCAAAAATGAGAGGGTAAATGAAAAGAGGATGACATAGGAGTCAGAATATAAGTGAGGTATTAAAATGTTCCCTGGGATAAAGATTAAGAAAAAAGTTAGATGACAGCTATGAAACAGAAAGTATATCGTTTTAATATGAGTATTTCAGATGGTACCTGGTCCAAGAAAATGATATTGACAAATGCCTTTTGCATTTCAACACATTGAATGTAGATTTTAATAATTCCATGGAAAAAGTATTTGTGATTGAACTTGTAATAATTACATTAAAGACTAAGCAAATGCAAAATAAGGCAACTATTAATTTTAGCGGAAAACAGGTTGATCAAGAAATGTTTAGATAGCTGAATACTATGGGGCTGGGTTGAAAATGACATGTATGTATTCCTAATGCAAACAATAAATAATATTCAATATAAAATAATAAAATATGAACAAATATAAAGTAATACACAAATTAAAAATAAAAACTATTTTTAATTTATGGGCTATTAATACTATATAAGTGTGTGTGAATGCGGATGTGCAACTATGAATGTGTCTGATGGATTTATTTGGTGATGCAGTGCAATATATCACACAGATAAATGCTTATTCTCCATGGCAGGACATTAAAACATTTGTAAAGCTGACAGTTTTAAGAAGCTGTTATATGATCATATTGTTTAAATGCAAGAGATAAAGCAAAAGAAAAACAACAACAGATAAAGAGTGGAGAGTAGCTGGCTCTGAGACATCAAAATGGAGCTATGTGGGGCACAGAGGGTACTTTGTACTATGTGTGGAGAATGTACTCTAAGGTGACCCATCTCCTTGCATTCATGATATTGAGTAATCTCCTCCCCTGAGTATGGGCAAGGTGTGTGACTTGCTTATAACCAGTACAGTGAAAGTTATGGGAATGCCACTTTTATGATGTTAATTAAGATTAAATCTGTGTTGGGCCAGGCGCAGTGGCTCATGCTTGTAATCCCAGCACTTTGGGAGGCCAACGTGGGCAGATCACAAGATCAGGAGATCGAGTACATCCTGGCTAACATGGTGAAACCCCGTCTCTACTAAAATACAAAAAATTAGCTGGCTGTGGTAGCGGGCGCCTATAGTCTCAGCTACACGGGAGGCTGAGGCAGGAGAATGGCGTGAACCCGGGTGGTGGAACTTGCAGTGATCCGAGATTGTGCCTCTGCACTGCAGCCTGGGCTACAGAACGAGACTACGTCTAAAAAAAAAAAAAAATTAAACCTGTCTTGGTAGTAGACACTCTCTCTCCATTGCTTACTTTGAGGATGAAAAAGGTTATGTTGGGAAGACTCATGTGTCAAGAAGCTGAGGGCACTTCCTAGCTAATGGCTGGCTAGCAAGACACTGACGCCCTCAATCTAAAAACTCATGAGAATGTAAATATTAATGTGGCAGGTCAGGTATCACTAATGCAGGTCTCCATAACAACTGTTTCAGCACCGACTGAGTGTTTAATTTAAATATTAAAAGTTGATAGAGCCAGTGTACTGGTACAGAGGCTGGAATGTAACAAGAGGCCCCCAAGAGTTTTACCTAGGCTTTCCCTGGGCCTTGAAGCATGACAAGATAACGAAGAAATTCTTAATAGGACTAGTTTAGAATTAAACAAGTTTTACGGGGGGGCCTGAAGAAACTCCCCAGACCTCCATAAGCAAGTTTTTGGGGATCTGAAAGAACTCTCCAAACTTCCATAATTTAGCAGGAGAAAATATAAAGGTAATCATCCCAGCACCTGGACCCATTTAGATTAGGTAAATTTACAGAGGCTCTAGAGGAAGATCTTCATAACCCAGATCTTAGTTACAGATTAGAAGAAGTTAATCACTTATGTCTTTATATGAACGCACACTTACACGTAGACATACAGTTTAAAAGGTATATAACCTCTGGAAAACTTTTTAATTTTGAGTTGGCCTGGTGCTATTTTTCAGGCCTCTTCCCTGTACTTGGTTGCAGAAATAAACTCCCTTCTTTCCCAGTTCATCTGCATCTCATTATTGGGCAGAGAGAATAAGCAGCTTGACCCTTGGTTTGGTCTGGGAACATTACCAATAATAACTTGAAATTGAAAGAGCATCATTCCGAGTCAAGCCTTGAGAGGAGTCCATAGCCTCAAGTCAATACCTTCATTGTAGCCTCATTGGCCCCTTAGCAGAGGAGTACCCAGATAATCTGGCCTGACTCCTGCCCCACAGAAACTGTAAGATAATAAATGTGCTTTATTTTGAGTCATAAAAATTGTGGAGATATTACAAAACAAAAAAATAATAATTTGCTAGGTTTCAGTGAATAATTTGATGTTTAAATAGCTTGCATAAAGTACTTTGATAAAAATAAAAACTAAAATTAAAGAAGACACAACTTCTTAATACAAATGTCATGGTATACAACCTCCCAGATACCTTAGGTTACATTTTGAGCCAAGCTGTCAAAGACCAGTCAGGGCAGCCTAACAAGGATGGAAATACAATTTATGTAGAGGAGTTATCGGTTTACATTATTGTATTTACTTATGTCTTCCCCAGTCTTCTTAGTGTAGCTGTAAATAAATAAGTTTCTGTTCCATTCATGGGTATTTTTTTATGGCATGTAGAACTAGTATTGTTATCTTAATTATTCCAACAATGATCATTCCAAAGGCTATTTCTTTCTTAACGTGGGAATTACAAGACAAACTTTCCTTTGCCTATCTTGGCTTATTTCAAAAGCAATTATTTTGAACTATATTTTTACAAAGTTTATGTCTCCTGAAAATCAAAGAAAACAAAAAGACAGAAAAGGAAGCTTTTTTTTAGCCCAGATTTTAAATCAATTAGTAATCAGGAAAATCAACAATTAGCTAACAAAAATTTACTAAGTGCCCAATAAAGATCACGCATTGCTATGCAGTCTTAAGGTGAACAAAACAAAACTGACAGAAAGACTTGTCTTTATTGAGCTTTTCTTCTCTCTTATTGATTAAACTAAAACGAAAAATACTAGGAAAAATATGTTGTGAATCTCACACAAAGAAAATACTAAGTAAAAACACACAAATTTCTATTGTTATCACTTTTTTTTACTAAATGGACAATATGCTGTATGAGAGTAGTTTCCCACTCAGTACTTGGCTGCTATTTTCAATGATTAATTAAAAAAAAAAGCTAAGAATTATGCGCTCTTTCCTTCCTCTAACCACTGTGATATGAATTTTATACATACATTAGTTTATTTAACCTCACAACTATTCTGTGAAGTAGGTAGAAATTTTATCTCTATTTTTCTTATGGGAAACTAATGTTTAGATACACTGAAGCAAGTTGTTCTTACTATCTACTCTGTAACTTTTAAATTTTATTTTGTCTGTTATTTGTATAGCCACACTTGCATTGTTTTGGTTATCTTCTGTGTGGAATACCATTTTTCATCTGCTCACTTTTAGTTTATTTGTGTCTTTACAACAGGTTTTTTTTTTTTTTTTAATTCATTATGCCAATCTCTGCCTTTCACTTGGAGAGTTTAATCCATTATACATTTAAGTAATTATAAATAAGGAGAGAATTACTTCTGTCATTTTGTTATTTATTTTTATGTGCCTTATAGCATTTTATATCTCATTTCCTGTATTACTATCTCTTGTTTTTAATGTTTTACAGTAAAATATTTCAATTCATTTGTCATTTTCTTGTTTGTATATTCATTTTATGTTACTATAGAAATTATACTTAACATCCTAAAGATAAACAATTTTAATTTGAATTAGTATCAACTTCAATAACATACAAAAATTCTGCTCATTTATACCTCTATCCAACATTTTCAGTTGTTGATGTCACAAAATTACATCTTTGTGCATTGTGTGTTGAAAAACGTAAATTAACAGTTGTTTACTTAGTCATGAGTCTCTTAAATTATGTAAACAAAAGGTAGAAATGCAAGTTATTGTTACAGTAATACTAGGTTTTATAATTGTTCATATATTTATCTTTCCTGAGATCTTTCTTTACTCATGTGATTTGAGTTACTATCCAGTGTCCTTTCATTTCAACCTGTAAGACTCCTTTTAGGATTTCTTTCAGAGCATGTCTGGTAGTAACAAACTCCCTCAGCTTCTGATTATCTGGAAATGTGCTATTTTTTTCTCTGATTTTGAAAGGTAATTTGTGTGCATATAGAATTCCTAGTTGACAGTTTTATTTTATTTTTCCTTTAGGACTTTATATATGTCAGTCCACTGCCTTCTGGCCAACCAGTGTAATGAGAAATCTGCTGATAATATTTTTGAGGAGTCCTTGGTGTGTGATAAGTTATGTTTCTTACTTTGACTTTGGCTTTCAACAGTTTGATTAAAATGTGTCTTGCTGTGGGCATCTTTGAGTTCATCCTACTCAGAATGTGTTGAACATTTTCTTCTGTTATTTCTCCAAATACTTTCTCTGTTTCTTGCTTTTTTGCTCTGGAATTCTCACAATGTTTAAATGGGTGAAGTCTCCATGTGTGCTGCTTTTCTTCAATATTGTTTTCTTTTTATTCCTCAAATATGATCATTTCAATTGTCCTACTTCAAGTTAGCTGATATTTTATTCTGTCTTCTCATATCTGGCTTTTTTTTCAGCCAAATTTAATTTTAGATTCAGTGAGTAAATGTGTAAGTTTGTTATTTGTGTATATTGTGTGATGCTGAGGTTTGGGGGTACAAATGATCCCATTACTCAAGTAATATTTCCATTTTGTCCATACACAATTTTCTCTCATGATATTCTCTGTCTTTTTTTTAAAAAAAAATTTCTTTGATTATGTTTAAGGTAACTACTGTAAAAGTCTTTGGCTAGTAGGTCTGCCATCTGGTCTGTCTCAGGGATAGTTTTTGTTTTTCTTTTCTTTTCTTTTGAATGGGCCATACATTTCTGTTTCTTTGTATTATTGTTATTATTGAAAGCTACAAACGTCAATCTAATAATGTGGTAACTATGGAAATCAGATTCTCTCCCTTCTAGGTTTTCTGAGGTGTTTTTTCGGTTTGTTTGGTTTTGGTTTAGTTTTGATAGGTATAGGCTGTCTCTGTGCCAATGTGTGACCTTCAGCTCTTTTCAGGTCTTTTCTTTTCCTGTACCTTTCCTGTGTATGCATAACGACCTTCTAATTTTGGATTCTAATGTAGTTACTTTTGAATGTCTTAGTCTTTAATGCTTGGCTCTCCAAATAAGAAAAGGCATAACACTAAAGATGGGGGTAGAATACTGCACTTTAACTCCTCTGGATATTCTTTTAGCTTCAGAGGAAGGAGGCTGAAATGAGGGGAAGGTAGTATGTATGTGTGAAGTAATGGCTGCCTGACTCTGTGTTTCAAACTCCATGAACAGAGGCCGAACTCAGTGATGAAAATACACATCCTCATATATGGAAAACATGATTTTGTTTTTCACTCAGGTTTCTACAAATTGCATGTAAGTTTCTCCAGGAACACATGCATGGCTGATTGCAATAAAGCTGTGGGTAGGGAATGGGTAGCCAATTCTGTACTAAGGTAAAATTAATGAAAATTCAGTGTAATTTACTGCTAAAACTTTCTTTTACATATTTAAAAGTTTCCATGGGCTCCAGATATAAAACGTTGTTATATCAGATAGGTTCTTCCAGTGCAATTTTTATCCAGGTAAAGAGACAGATTTCTGGCACTTAGAATTCTCTTACTCAAAAAGTTGTTTTAAATAATTATTTGAAAGACCTGTTTGATATAATATAGATACAAAATACTGCCTAAAATTAGAAAAAGAAAGTTAATAGCAAAAAATACAACATTAAAAATATGAATACTCTATTTTGATTGATTAAAATTAAATCTCACATTTACATATATTTGAAGGATTGATTACACATAGTATAATGTAGAATCCTACAAATTTAACAGTCAGAATAACCCAAGCACATCATGTCTAAAGCATTTTAGTAACAATAGCTTTTACAGAGGGAAGCCAAGAACTGATGTCACACATTATACGAACATTTTCAATACTAAACATAGAAGTGCTTTTCTATAGAGTTTGCACTAATTTGCATGATCACCAACAATGTATAAGAGTTCCTTTTTCTCTGCATGCTCATCAACATCTGTCACTTTTTGTCTTTTTAATAATACTTATTCAGACTGGAAAGAGCACACATTTTGTCAGAAGTGGGTTTCAAACCCATTCCTCTGAGAAAGACTGTGACCTACTTACACGGATTCCTTAAGTAACTAAAAACAATTGAACAACCATTCAATCCAGCAATTCCACTGCTGGATATCTACCCAAAGGAAAAGAAATTACTGTATTAAAAAGATTGCTGTAGTTGTATGTTTATCACAGCACTATTCACAGTAGCAAAGACATGGAATCCACCTAGGTGTCCATCAATGGATAAATGGACAGAGAAAATGTGGTATACATACACAATGAAATACTATTCAGCCATAGCAAAGATTAAAATATGTCTTTTTTAGTAATATGGATGGAACTGGAGGCTATTATGATAAGTGAAACCACTCATACACGAAAAGACAAATATTGCATGCTCTCTTCTATAAATGGGAATTAAATATTGTGTACACATGGACATGGAGTATGAAATGATAGACATGGAGACTCCAAAGAATGGGGAAGTAGGAGGGAGTAGATAAAACAAAATTACTTAATGGATACAATGTAGATTAATCAGGTGATGGATACCATAAAAGCCCTGACTTCACCATTACGCAATCAGTGCATGTGAAAAATTACACCAGATCTCATAAATTTACACAAAAAGAAGTATATTTTTGTTTGTGCTTGTATTTATGTTATATTATTCTATGATATAATTTCTCCTATGTTCCTAAATTAGTTAACTTTAATATTTAGAAGACAAATGTTTAATTGTAAAAGTCTAGCAGATTATAAGTAATACAATAAAAAAGTTTAATATAGTTAAATTTGTGTTTAAATTATAAATAATTTTAGCATGATTCCTATAATGTTTCATAAAGATGTACAAAGGTATTAGTTTACTTAACTCCACACTGTGAATATAATCCCAATTTAGTCTGAGGCACTGCTTGTCTCTTTAATTGAAAAATTATAGATGAGTTTATCGCATGCCATAGATAAAGAACAAGTATATGGGAGCCAGTAATTCTCAACCACTGGTGAGTCCCCTCTCTTGCAGACAGCCCAAAGAGGTCACTTGAAGAAAATAACAGCATAGACACAACGTACAATGTTTAACTACAAATAATCTCAAACTATTAAATATTCAACTAGATTTTTCCTATTGTCTTTATTCTACTGGCATTTTCCTAGTAGCAGCAAATGCAAAATAAGTTTACTGTTTATCAGACTAGAAAAAATAAGATAAAGTTTTGCATTGACTTAAAAAAATGTGATAAAAATAAAATTTGTGTAAGTGTTCACAATACAAGACAAAACTGTAAGTTTATATTTTACTGTATTATAACATCAAATATTTGGTTATAATATATATGTGTTTCATTTTCTTTGTGTCTAATATCTTATAAAAATGAAATTTTAAAATTCATTGTAGCATGCAAAATGCTTATAAAAAGGTTATGTTAGTGGCTTTCCAGTACTTTCTGCTACTAAAATAACTCTATTTTCTCCATAAATTGTGAAACTAAATAGCTGAAATCCATAGTTAAGCCTGTCTCACCAGATGCCTTCTGAAATGATCTTTTTGATAATCTAGAGAAAGCAGATGTGTAATTCCACTCTTTAAAAAAAACATGACAATTACTCTTAAAATTAAACTTTGAAAATTATAGTCTTGATTTACATTTTCTAAGTGGTCTATTTCATGGTGTTTCAAAAAAAAAAAAAAAGTGTTACTCCAAATTCTTCTCAAGTAAATTTTATTTCTGCTGATATTTTGGTTTCAAAGTCCTGGAAGGACATAAAGGTCATTTTTGTGCATTACCATTCCCCCAAAGCAATGGCAACCCTTATTTTCTATTAAACAGATACGTATTTTAAGGGCTTTATCCGCCTCTACATATTTAAAGTTTTTATTCATTTTCTAGAGCTACTATTACAATGTACAACCAATTGGGTAGCTTAAACACAGAAATTTGTTGTGTCACTCTTCTGAAACCTGGAAACTTAAAATTAAGGTGTTGACAGGGTTGGTTCCTTCAAACATTAAGGGCAGAATCTTTTTTAGGCATCTCTCCTTGGTTCGTAAATGCCTGTCTCCTCCCTGTGTCCATTCAGAAATGTGTGTGTCAAAAATCTCTCTTGTTCATAGGGCACGCAGTCATTGGATTAAACATTATTTTCCATGATTAACTCTGTAAGGACCATATTCCCCAAAAAGATTTCACTCTGAGGTACTGAAAGCTAGGACTTCAAAATATAAATCAGAGGGTAAGGAGATACATTTCAAGACATAACAGGAGTAAAACAATTAAGTTATTATTGAAAATATTTTAAGGGCATTCTTGTCTTAACTCATAAATAAATAGTTATCATCTTTCCATTAAATATTTGGATTTTACTGATTTCTATGACTATCTTCCTATGGCTTTATATAGTAAGTAGAAATAAATCAAATTCTATCATTTTGGAAAATTCAAAATGATGAGCTCTCTAAAAAATATTGCTTCCAAAACTTACTACTATTTAAAGTAGTCTGACATAAAAAGACTTTAGAAAATGCCATCAATGAAGTAAAATTTAGCTTGAGAAATACATGTTTTAAATAAAACTACTCACATTGCATTTTAATATGAATAAGATACTTTATTTTTGCTAGTTAGGCTGTGATATTCTTAAGAAAATGGAAGACTACTTATAATTACCTAGTAAAATGAAAATATTTTACATTGTGTCTTTGATATCTCTTCTATTTAAGATAATATTGGAGTTCAAAAATTTGATTTACTCATCCCAGTATAGTAAATTTACCTCAGAAACAACTAACATGATTTTTCAAGCTAGTACATAGAACAAAAAAACCAAGGAGACTGTTCAGTAAAGAAGAGACACACACTAATGATCATGGTATTTCCCTATCTCAGACTCTGCAACAAGTTGAAAAAATATTCATAATTAGGGATAATGACTACTGTTTAGTAGATCAAAAAAAGCCTCCACTGGCAGAGTTAAGTAGGCCTTCTCTCTTGTGTTCCAGAAGTCACTGTACTTACTGTTTCAATATAACACTATGCTGCATTTTAAATTGTCTTTCACACATCTGTTTTCCAAAAAGATTGTAAACATATGCAGTGCAAAAAATGGCATTCCTGGTGCCTGTACCTCAAAGTTTTAGATACATAAAATACTTTTGAAATGAGCCCAGGCATTTATTTATTTCAAGTCATGGAAGCTTAGATAAATCCCAGTTTTCATATAGATTCTCTTAATAAACAATCTATTACTGCAAGTGATAACAAACCGCCATGTTTATTGAAATTTAAACTTGAAAATATCCCACCTAAAATATTTATTGAGTCTGTTTTAGAAATGAATTACTTGGTGAAAGTTAACCCAAGCTTAATAGAATAAACTGTCTACAAATAAAATGCAATTGTGCCTTTTGAATTAATTGAACACAAGCTGAGACTTCTCTTTCAAAAATTTGAAAACAAGAAGAATAGGTAAAAATCAAGGATAAAGAAGCATTACCAATCAGTTAAGTGGTAACTATTAATACATAAACAAATGTAACATTTGTTATATTTAATCAGAACTGAGTTACTAATTAAATCATGTTATATATAGATGCATATTATATATATGTATTGTTGAGAATCTCATATATATATGATTATGTATATTGAATGGTAATAGGGCCTAATGAAGAAAAAAATAAGAAATTTTTAGATAATGCAGTTTGTACTGGAATCAGACTGGTTATCAGCAAATACTAAAAGAAAAAATTATTATCATTACTTTCTGGAATCACCCCGATTCTACTCACATATAATAAAACATACAAAAATGGACTGCTATGTCTTACAATAGGTGATAGCATTTTTATTAAAAAAGAACAAAATACTATTTTTGAAAAGTCTCATTTAGATATAATAACAGAGACATCTAAGAGTTCATAGAAAACGATATTAAAATAGAAAAATAAAAATTATAAAGTTTATTTTCAAAGCTCCATAAAAGTCAAGACACCTTTATCAGCATGTATGATACTAGCCATTTAGCACCTCTTTAAAGAACTGAGAATTCTGGAAATTTAACTGTGTCAAACTAGTGTTTATTTTTATTGTCTGAAAATAATGGGTGTCCTTTACAGATTTTTTTAAGATTAGGGAACAAAAAAAGTCAGAAGGGGCAAAATCAGGACTGTAAGGTGAATGAATAAAAATTTTCCATTTTAATTCTCACAAAATTGGCCTTGTGTGATGAAAGGAATATGCAGGTGCAGTGTCATGGTGGGGAAGGACTCTCTGGTGAAGCTTTCCTGGGCATTTTTCTGGTGAAGCTTTGGCTAACTTTCTCAAAACACCCTCATAGTAATCAGATGTTGTTGTTCTTTTGCTCTCCCAAAAGTCAACAAGAAAAATGGCTTTAGCTCCTCAGAAAACTTTTGCTGTGACCATTGCTCGTCACCAGTCTGCTTTTGCTTTACTGGACTACTTCTGCCTCCTGGTAGCCATTGCTTTGATTGTGCTTTGTCTTTGGATTGTAATAGCAAAGCCTGTTTTATCTCCTGTTACACTTTTTTTTTTTTTTAAATACATAAATGTTGTAAGATCTTGAGCCCATTGTTAAAACTTTTCCATTGAAAGCTCTGCTCTTGTCTGCAGGTACAACCATTTTGTGGTTTGTAGTGGAATGTTTGTTTAACTTTAATTTTTCAGCCAGAATTGTGTAAGCTGAATCAACTGATAGGTAAGCATTGCTGGCTGTGGTTTGTACTGTCAATCATCAGTCCTCTTCAATTAGGGCACAAAGGAGATGGTTTTTTTTTTCCTCACAAATTTATATAAATGGTCTGTCACTACAGGCTTCACTTTCAAAATTAGCTTATCCTTTCTTAAAATGAGGTACGCTTTTGTAATCTGCTTGTTTCTTTGGGTGATTGTCTCAATACACTTTTTATTAAGTATTGATGATTTCACCCTTCATCCACTCAAGCTTCACCACAAATTTTATGTTTATTCTTAGTTTAATTTTAGCAGAATTTATGCTTCTTAGTGCCTCCAACTAAACCTTGTCTGGACATGTTATAAAAGTTAGTATGGATTTATTTTGGTCTAAAACATTTTTGAAATCTTTGAATTTTTTTTTATCATATGCATTTTTATTAACTTTTTGAAGATATCTTTTAATCAGTTTCAAGGAGTAAACATTAAAATTTGTAGTTCTCTGGAACATTTTGGAACATCAAATATGTGTCAAACAATGTTTTATGTACCGACTAGTGTATAATGTTCCTAAGACACAACATCTGACCACAAGTCACTTACTGCCTAGCAGGAAATTCAGACAAGTTAGCAGGCAATTTCAATTAGAAAAATATAAATTTTAAGATAGCAATAGTTTTAAAGAATTACAAGACTTAACAACATTATAAGGAGTAAGAAAACCTTCACAAAAAGTTCTGAGGTCTTAGAGATATCCACAAATTATTTAGGTGAGTGGAGGTAAATTGTTCTAGGCAGTTTAAGCATATAAAAAAGTCATGAAAGTGAAAGACAGCTCAATGCTTCTAGAACAGTACCTGATTTCTAGCATGATCATGAGAGTCAATGTAGAGGCCTGGCCCATGGTGAGACTGGAGAAAAAGAAGAATCCAAATGATACATGATCTTCATGGCTATGTTTAGGGATTTGGACTTTATCTTTTAGGAGATGAGAGAAAATTGGAATATCTTAACATATTGTGGCCTTTCCAATTTTAAAGCCATCATTCTGTCTTCAGTTTGAAGAATGAATTAAAAAGGGATAAAGGTATAAAAGTTAACAATTTGGTTCTTTTTTTTTCTTTTCTTTTTTTTTTTTTTTTTTTTTTTTTTTGAGACGGAGTCTCACTCTGTCGCCCGGGCTGGAGTACAGTGGCCGGATCTCAGCTCACTGCAAGCTCCGCCTCCCGGGTTTACGTCATTCTCCTGCCTCAGCCTCCCGAGTAGCTGGGACTATAGGCGCCCGCCACCTCGCCCGGCTAGTTTTTTGTATTTTTTTAGTAGAGACGGGGTTTCACTGTGTTAGCCAGGATGGTCTCGATCTCCTGGCCTCGTGATCCGCCCGTCTCGGCCTCCCAAAGTGCTGGGATTACAGGCTTGAGCCACCGCGCCCGGCCCAATTTGGTTCTTATGATTCATTCAAGAAATGATTCTGGCCTGACCTAAGGCAGTTGCAGTGGGTGTGCAGAAAGTGGAAGCCAAGAAATCAAGAAAAAATAGAGAATACTCAAGTGTTTACATGGGATAATTTAGTAGATTTTGACTCAATCGTGCCTCAATTGTGCCCATGGCATTTATATTTATAATTGACAATACAGAGAAACTAATGCCATAAAAAAGAGATTTTTCTTATTTGCATTTCCTGAGAGGATGAGGCTGTCACATATCATGCAAGGCCACTTAGTAAAGCACCAGGTTTTGGCCAGGGCAGAAGCAGGAATGAGGAGAATGGCTAGGTCAGACCCTTTACTGAGGCTTTCATGGTAAAAGCAAAATAAACAGAAGTGAAGGTCTCAAAATAAGAAAAGAAAAATGGAGTCAGGATATGTGTTTTGAAGTTATCAACAAGAGTTATTAGGTTATTATCAGGAAGTTATCAATGAGAGCAGATGGTAGTAAATTGGAAAGATCTCAGCCATAGGGAATAGAGTGAGAAAGGGGCTAAGGGAAGAATCCTCTGATCCTTGATGCAACTGAATACTAGGTAAGTCCAGAGAAACATGAATTCATTTTTTGGCTATTTTAGATCCTCTGTAATTTGAACATCTTTATATTTAGCACCCTTAGTCAGATATAAGAATAATCAAAATATATGGTTACATCTATTAAAATCTAATAATGGAAAAGTTTTGCTTTTGTCTTTTTTTTTTTTTTTTTTCAGAGACGTGACTTCACTATGTTGCATAGGCTGTACTTCCGCACCTGAGCTCAAGGTATCCTCCTACCTTAGCCTCACTGCAAGCAACTGGGACAACAGGTGTGCCAACATGCTGACCTTTTTGTTTTTCTATTTTGTTTATGAGAAGGCAAAAATACCTTAATAAGCTATGATTCCTAACAATATACAAGAAAACCACTATGGGCACTTAGCATAATAAAAATGCCATATAGATGATTCTAATAAATTTGAAGAGGCATAATAGGCCTGTATCATGTTTACTAAACAAATCTTAGTCTTCTTATCTTCTCAATACACTATACAGTCTTAAAGAGATGCCCAAGCTGATTTTGTGTGTGTGTGTGTGTGTGTGCGCGCGAGAATTATAAGATATAGTTCGCATACATTGTTTGGAATTTTTAACTTTATATTCTCTAAAAATACTTAAATCAGCCTGTTCTCTAGATATTCTCTCTCTGATTCAGCTATAAATTAGTAGTATAAATTTTTGAATAATATTTTGCGTTTTTCCACACATATTTCTTCCTTGAAGAGAAATAAATTCAGCTGATTTTTCCTCAAGCTGTCAGACTTTCGAGTGAATTAATTTGATTTAATTCTCCCTATAGCATCCTCATAGTTGTCATAGTGCTTGACAAGTGCATGAAAATTAAAGAAGCCCAAAATGACTAGCATTTGAATAGAAAAGACAATGCGGCCACTTTGCAGAGATTCTGAGAAATGGTCAGACTCCCTATAGATTTAGGAACTAGAAAAGTGGATTTGGTGTAAAAGTTGAGAGAGGAAACTACCAAATGATTTTCAGTTTTATGGCTTGAGGACCTAAGTAGATAAAATATGTCACCAATTTGGGAAAAAGACTGAATCACATAGAGCTTCAATAACATAGGAAAATTATAATTTCTATGTGTTACATATGAAGTGTAGAAGCTTCAAAGTACTCAGCCAAGATGCGAGGTAGACATTTCTCAAAAGTAATCTCTATGTGATATATACTTGAGTGCTGTTAGCATATATATATAGATTAGAAAGATCGAGCCCACCCATAAAGGAGATATTTGCTAAAAAGAGAAAATGGCCTACGATGAAGTTTGGATAATAAATCTATATTAGAGTAGAACAAAAGGATACTGAAAAACAGATTGAAAAAATTGTTAGTGATATCAAAATAAAATCAGGTGAAAACCATGCCATGAAAGCCAAGATGAAAAAGTTTCAAAATAATATAGTTTTAACTGGTCTGAACACTATTAAAATTTTAATAAGATTAAAACTAAAAATATACCTTTGCTTAACGGAGCTAGAGGTCTGAAAGAGTGGATTGAGAGCAGCGGTGGGGAAGGCTATACCTTGGAAATTTAGTAAGATGTAAAGCCAATGTGTTGTAGAAAGTTTTTGATAAGTTTGCCAATTAAAGGAAAAGTGAGTCATTGAGGTAATGAGTATTTTGAGAGCATATCAAATAGCTCTATAACATTCAAATGTTATAAATGTTGCTTTTGTTGTTTTTGCTGTTTTAAGGGCTTTTTAAAATTCACTTTTAAAAAAGCTGTTACAAGATCAACTGTGTTGGTTAATTACAATGTTTATTAAGAAAAAACAACAACAAAAAAGATTTAGTGATTATACACCCAGGAGGGTGTGGGTATAAACAAAGGAGAAATGTCCAAAAGAAGATAGGGGGATGTGGTTCATAACACAGATGGAAAGTTTAACCTTTTCTGGAAGGAAAATTCTTTTTTTGTGACACAAAGAAGAAAAAGTGGAGAGAAATATAAAGTAGATTTGTAAGTTTGTGGATAGTAAAGTTTCTATTAACTCAGAAAATCACGAGGAAAATCCATCAGCTATTTTTTCTTGGTTATGCTTGGGACTATTGGAGGATAGTGTAAAAGACAGGGAATAGTCAGCTGAGAGCATGAAGAGTGGGGCTTAGGTAGTTACATATAATTATATTACTGAATAGTATTAGTGCTCAAAAAAGAATGGTAATCATAAATTTATTATTTGTAATCATGAATTTACAACCATACAATTGTCATATCCAGTTGTATGACTTTTCTCCATCAATATTAAGCTGCATAGTGGAAAAATATAGATATACATTTATTTATCCAAGTCGGGGATTTGTTATGAGAACATGTTAGAATAAAACTGTAACTGAATTGGGTGAATATAGTTACAAGAAAATGATTTGAATGTTGGTTCCGGGTTCTAATGAAATTAACTAGGAGGAGTAAGAAGGCAAATGGATTCAGAGAAGGTGAGACTATCAATCGTTTGAAGGTTTTCATGGATGAAACAACACTTACATGTTAGGGACTTAGCCAAGTACAATTAAACATTTGTGTGGTTTTAGTGAGCTCACTGAACATGAAAATATCTGGTTTGGATTGTAGTGCAGTTTTTAATGACAATATTATTAGGGTTATCCAAATTGGATAGCTCAGATAGCTGAGGTAACTGTGGTAGATGTATAAATGAGCACATTAAGAACTTAAGAATGTCTACTTATATGTAAAAGTAATCCAAAGGTGATAGCAGAACACTGATGTGATGACAAAGGTGATTAGCAAGGAGAGGTGGTGAGGCCATGAATGAATAATGTAAGCGTGGAAGAAGTTAGTGTAGGACCCTCAAAATACGGAAGAGCTATATGAGTATTATGTTTCAAATCCAATTTTCTGACATTAGCTCAATATCCTACAGTTCAATTCAATTCTGACACAAACTACCCAAAGTTAGTGTCAGATCTCACAAAATAAAGAAAGAGTCCTTAAGTTCTAACATTAAGTACTCAGAGAAAATGTCTGAACCCACAAGTTGGTGATCTCACAGTTCCCAGCAAGACTGCCCTTACTTCAGATACCAGCTAGGACAGGGGTCTTCAGGATACTCACACCCCTGCCTGGCTTAGCTGCAAATTCAGGGTTTCCCATGATAATCCTTCAAGTTTGATATTCATCAGAATAATTCACAGAACTCACTGAAAGCACTACACTTCCAGTTATGGTCTTATTATCAAAGATATATTTCACAGCAACCAAATGGAAGAGACAAATAGGTTAAATTCTGAGTGGAAGGGGCACAGTACCTCTTGTCTGCCTGGAGTTAGGGACAGCTGGTGTTCCGATCTAGGAAGCTTTCCAAGCCTCATTGTTGAGAGTTTTTACAGAAGTTTCATTAGGTAGACATGACTGATAAATCATTGGCCATACCGTGAACTTGATCTCCATATATCCTCTCCTCCATAGAGGTCTGAGGCAGGGGTGATGCTGAAAGTTTAAGCCTCCTTATTAAGTGGTTGTTTTTTTCCGGTTACCAGTCTCCATTCTGAAGTGATCTCAGGGCCCCACATGGCATCATCTCATTAAGATGATCAAGTCAGTCCTATCATTCAAGAAATTCAGTATTTATAAAGCTCTGTGTCAATAACTGGAAGCAAAGATTAAGTATATTTTTTATTCAAGGAGCAGGGTTTGTTACGCGTTTATTTTCAAAATGTCAGTCATAAGATGAATTCTTTGGTGATAGACATTCTTTCTTTAATACAATACAAAAGTATAATACTACCACCTTTATTCAGCATTCATTACATTCTTTTGTGTAAATTATATGATATGAACTAACGACAATGATTAGATTTGCTCCTTCAAATAAAGAAAACCACATTTATTGAGCACTAAGTGAATTAATGCATAGCTGTTTACTCATAGAATCTTTAAATACATTTTATATGGGTAGGAAATTTAAACTTAAATATTAAAAATGAACATTTAGTGGGCATGAATTGTATAGATTTCTGACTCCAGATTTCATATTCTTCCTATTAGTTCAATAAACAGAAACACAGTTAAATCATTAATGATTTTTTTTATATATTTTTAAACAAAAGACTTCCTAGGGGAAATTTCCATGTTATTTTTAATATGTTCTAAAGTGTCTCCATATGCAGTGCTAATCCATAGGCCCCTGTAATCCAAAACATTGATCCTTCCTCCTGGTAAACACTTCAGGTGGAAAGAAAGAGAAAGAAAGTCTCTTATCACTATCTCTGCTTCCTGCATACATATCTAGAGTCAATTTTATTATAACGGCCATCAGAATGGTCTAACACATCCATAACATAAATGTGTGTGTGTGTGTGTGTGTGTGAGAGAGAGAGAGAGGGAGAGATTAAGAGCAGGAGAAATTGAGAGGGGGAGAGACAGAGAAAGAAAGAAACTATAGAAAATTTGGCCAGAAAATGTGGTTATAAAAAAAGAAGTATTAATTCTTATCGATATAATTTGTAAGATTTGTCTTTGGAGCATTAAATTCAGGTTAATGTAAATAAACAATAGATGTTTGACCTGTAGAATTTGACTTTTACAAATACTCATTCTTTTTATGCTCCTTACACTTATAAAGAGTTTCTAAAATCTTATCTGGTGTCTGTTTTTCGTGTTGCGTTATCATGTTAAGGTAGTATAAATTTCAGTGTCTCCCAGTGAGGAAAATTTCCTTCAGATTTTCCTCTAGAGTGACTTGAATCACTCTAAAATTGCCACCTAGGAGCTTTCCTGTGGTGACTGGTTCATGGACCTTGCCAGCAGTTTAAATGTTAAGAAAAATGAACAATGACTGATAATGCTAAATTTGTGCAGAGTCAGGAGTTGCAATCTTTCAGCTGTATGCTCTGCTTCAAGGAATGTAACCCACGTAACAACCCACAGGAAGTTGTTGCAGTATGAAAATAAAAATATAACTTGACGATGTCTTTGCCCAGAAAGGTTTCCTTTTCAGGCTTCAGAACAATTCTAGGCCATGTAACACCAGTGCTATAGCTCTTTCTTTCCTGAAGGTTAAGACAAATTTTATATTTCTGTCCCACTTGACCTTCTTCCCCACACTGTCAGCATTATAACCTCAATGTAAGTTCACAGAGATTACAGGATTTGTACTTTTCTCAGCCTCTTGATTTATCAGTTGATTCTTGATGAGAAGTAACACCATCTGAATGCTTACTTTGAATGCTTTTCTATTTCTGTAACCCCCTGAGAGTTTTGCTGTCATATTTATCCTGAACCAAAAGGCATCTTACTACTAGATCATAGCTGATTAAGAAATAATACAAAAAAGCACTGCCAAGCTGTGGCACTCTCCTTAATAAACTATTCATTTAATTGGAATCCTACTGCCAGAATTACTCCACAAACAGTATAACATTCTACACCCTAGGATAGAATTGTTGAGCGTAATGAAGAACCAGTGATCCTAAGAGTTCATGGATATGGTTGGAGTGCAAAATATTAGAAAGTGGATATGCATTTTTTTCTGAGAAATATTTGTTATTTATAAACTTATTTCTTAACAGTTCTCAAAAATGAAGATAAGCACACATGCATCAATTCTAATGAAAAATAAATTATATTCTAAATATTAATTAATCAATCCATTGGAAGTATTTCTCAGAAAAAATTGGCATAAAACAATCATGTATTTAACAATCTACATATATGGAGAAAGTGAATAGTAATCTTAGCTATTCCTTTGTCGAGGATGGCAATAAGTTATTGTGAGGATCTATTTATCATCAGACATCTAAAAGAGTTAGAATTTATTACCATATTTAAAATTAGTATAATCATCACAATTAATTATCAACCAATTATTGATTATATTATGAATGTGTAATATCTAGCCAACAGATATAGAAAATCTTTGTTAAGGCACAATTATCTATAGGGGGAAAAGGAAAGAAAGTTGGCATCAGTTAAAGTATCTGTTTTACCAGTGTGAATATAGCAGATTCACCATAATTCTGATTCCCACGTTGCAGCTAAGGCAAGCAGCATATTATTGTAGTGTAATAGTCAGGGTTCTCTTAGAGGGATACAACTAATAGGAGATATATTTATATATATAAAGAGGAGTTTATTAAGTATTAACTTACATGATCACAAGGTCCCACAATAGACTATCTGCAAGCTGAGGAGCAAAGAGAGCCAGTTCTAGTCCCAAAACTGAAGAAGTTGGAATCCGACGTTCCAGGACAGGAAGCATCCAGCATGAGAGAAAGATGTAGGCTCATAGACTAGGCCCGTCTCGCCCTTTTCAGGTGTTCTGTCTGCTTTATATTTGGTGGCGGCTGATTAGATTGTGCCCACCAGATTAAGCGTAGATCTGCCTTCCCCAGACCACTGACTCAGATGTTAATCTCCTTTCGCGACAACCTTCGCAAATACACCTAGGATCAGTAGTCTGTATCCTTCATCCAATCAAATTGACACTCAGTATTAACCATCACAAGTCCACCCCTTGTCAATTTGAAGATATACACATCTAATGAGATCATACATGATCCTCAAATAAAGACAACAATAAGGTCATATTACACATAATGTAATACAACCTCCCTTCGTACAACCAGAAACAAACCAAACCCCAACCCAAATACTATTACATAAAGTTAACAATACTTAAATGCTAATATGCAGTCAACAAATCTTATATCATATGATAAAGGAAAAAGGAAATAAAATGAAGAATTTTGTTAGTACAAGTGTATACATGCACAAACATGTTTTTAACAAAAGAAGAAGGAAATACTCATGAAAATTACAGTCCTCATTTCTGAAGTTAATCATGTGGTCATAGCTGGTATTGATGACTACCTTCTTTTACTATCCATTCTGTATTACCTTTGCCTGCAGCAAGCACCTCTGCAGGTCTTGGCATTTTTTCTTGGTGGAGTGACCCAAGCTTTTATTCATGAAGGGTCTGGGTCAATTGTAGTCCTCCTTGGATTGGGCTGTTGTATTTTCCCATTGGCCTTAATCACAGGGCATGGAAATACTAAGAGATGCCCTAATGGATCTCCTGTATTCCATGCATACTCTTCCTTACCTCCATTGTGGAGTAGTAGACTGATTTAATCTTGATAGTCCAGGTCAATCACCCCAGCCAACACTGTAACTCCCTTCTCTGCCTCTCAGCTTAAAGGTAAGAGAAGCCCAAAGTGTCCAGGTGGCAATCTTAACTTCCAGTTTAATTGAATCATTGTTGTGTCTCCTGGTGGCAGCATTCTTCACTCTGGAACTAAGACTTCTAGGCCAGCAGAATGTAATGTCGCGGGAACAACAAGCAAAAATTTTGCTAATGGATTACTTGGGGTGGTGGTCAGTGATGACAGTTCCACTTCCACTCCTTCATTCCTGGACCTGTGAATCCTGATTATAGGAGAAACAGTACCATGTATTGGACAATGATTGAACACATGCACCACCTTAGGGAGAACTTTGCCCCAGTTCTGCAAAGTATTGTCGCTTAGTTGGTGGTACAATTGTGACTTCAAAAGCCCATTTCACCATGCTATCAATCCAACTGCTCCAGGATGGTGGGGTACATGGTAAGTCCAGTGAATTTCATAAACATGAGTCCACTGCCACACTTCTTTAGCTGTAAAGTGAGTGCCTTGGTCAGAGGCGGTGCTGTGTGGAATACCAAGATGGTGGATAAGGCGTTCCGTGAATCCACGAATGGTTGTCTTTGCAGAAGCATTGCGTGCAGGATAGGCAATGTCTAGAGTAAGTGTCTATTATAGTGAGAACAGACCTGTGCTCTTTCCATGATGGAAGAGTCCCAGGATAATCAACCTGCCACCAGATAGCTGGCTGATCAACCTGGTGAATGGTGTCATATTGAGGGCTCAGTGTTGGTCTCAGCTGATGGTAAATTGGGCATTCAGCAGCTGCCGTAGCCAGGTCAGCTTTGCTGAATGGAAGTCCATGTTGCTGAGTCTATGCATAACCTCCATTCCTGCCACCATGGCCACTTTGTTCATGGGCCCATTGGGGATGACAGGGGTGGCCAGGGAAAGAGGCTGAGTGGTGCGCGCAGAATGAGTCATCTTATCCACTTGATTATTAAAATCCTCATCTGCTAAGGTTACCCATTGGTGAGCACTCACAAGGGGTATAAATATCTTCACAGTTTTTGACCACCCAGAGAGGTTCATCCACATACTTCTTCCCCAGATTTCTTTGTTACCAGTTTTGCAATCACGCTTCTTCCAAATTCTTGACCATTAAGCCAAACCATTGGTTACGACCCACATGTCAGTATATAATTGCAAATCTGGCCATTTCTCCTTCCATGCAAAGTTCACAACCAGGTGCACTGCTTGAAGTTCTGCCCACTGAAAAGATTTCCCTTCACTGTTACACTTTAGGGACATCCTAGAAAGGGGATATAGTGCTACAGCTGTCCCATTTCAGGTGGTGCTTGCCTATTATACAGAACCATCTGTCAAGCAGGCTCTTGTCTTCTCTTCCTCTGTCAACTGTTCATAGGGAATTCCCAATGAGGCCATCAGTGCAGGCTGGGGAAAAGAAGGCAGGGTGGCAGGAATGGAGACCATGGGCATTTGAACAACTTCCTCATGTAACTTACTTGTGCCTTCAGGACCTGCTCAAGCCCAGTCACATATATACCACTTCAATTTGATGATGGAATGCTACTGTGCAAGATCCACTTTATGCCTAGATGGTCAGAAAGCACCCAGTTCATCACAGGCAGTTCAGGTCACATGGTGACTTGATGATCCATAGCCAAATGTTCAGTTTCCACCATAGTCTGGTAACAAGCCAAGAGCTGTCTCTCAAAAGAAGAGTAGTTATCTACAGAAGATGGCAGGGCCTTGCTCCAAAATCCTAGAGGCCTCCACTGTGATTCACCTATGGAAGCCTGCCAAAGGCTACAAACAGCATCCCTGTTGCCACTGACACCTCAAGCACCATTGAATCTGCTGGGTCATATGGTCCAAGTGGCAGAGCAGTTTGCACAGTAGCCTCAACCTGTTGCAGAGCCTTCTCCTGTTCTGGACCCCACTTAAAACTGGCTGACTTTTGGGTCAGTGAATAAATGGGCCAGATTAACACATCTAAATGACAAATGTGTTGCCTCCAAAATCCAAATAGGCCCACTAGGCATTGTGCCTCTTTCTTGGTTGTAAGAAGGTCCAAATGCAGCAACTTATCCTTTACCTTAAAAGGAATATCTCAGTAGGCCTCACGCCACTGGACCCCAAGAAATTTTACTGAGGTAGAAGGTCCCTGAATATTAGTCAGATTTCTTTTCTGTCCTGTAGCATGCAAATGTCTCACCAACATATCCAGTGTGTTTACCACTTCTTGCTCACTGGCTCCAATCAGCATAATGTCCTCAATTTAATGGAACAATGTGATATCTTGCAGAAGCAAAAAGTGGTAAAGGTCTCTTTGAATAGATTATGATACAAAGCTGGAGAGTTGATACATCCCTGAGGTAGAACAGTAAAGGCATATTGCTGGCCTTGTGAGCTAAAGGCAAATTGCTTCTGGTGGGCCTTATGGACAGGAATGGAGAAAAAGGCATTTGCCAAGTCAATGGCTGCATACCAGGTACCAGGAGATGTGTTAATTTGCTCAAGCAATGAGATCACATCTGGTTAAGCAGCTGCAATTGAAATCACCGCTTGCTTAAGCTTATGATAGTCCACTGTTATTCTCCAAGATTCATCTGTCTTCTGCACAGGCCAAATTAAAAAGTTGAATGGTGATGTGTTGGATATCACCACTCCTGCATCTTTCAAGTCCTTGATGGTGCCACTAATCTCAGCTGTCACTCCAGCGATGTAATATAGACTTTGACTTAGTATTTTTCTAGGCAGAGGCAGCTTTACTGGCTTCCTCTTGGCCTTTACCACCACAATAGTCCTCACCATACCAGTCAGGGAGCCAATGTGATGGTTCTGCCAGCTGCTAAGCGTATCTATGCCAATTACGCTTTCTTGCACTGGGAAAATGACCACAGGGTGAGTCTGGGGACCCACTAAGTTAGGCCTGAGCTAAAATTCCATTAATTACCTGACCTCCATAAGCCCTTACTTTAACTGGAGGACCATAATGAAATTTTGGGTCTCCAGGAATCAACGTCAACTCAGATCCAGTTTCCAGTAGTCCCCTAAATGTCTAATCATTTTCCTTTCTCCAATGCCCAGCTACCCTGGTAAATGGCTAGAGGTCTCCTTGGGGAAGGATGGGAAAAAGATTCACTGCTTAAATTGTTGGTAATATAGTGGTGTCCTTCCTTCAAGGTGACGACCTGGCCTCCCCATCATTCAAAGGGTTCTGGGTCTGTAAACTGGCTGAAGTCAGGACATTAACTGAGGGGCCATGATTCTCTGTTTGTGTAATTCAAATTGCTCTTTTGTCTATTCAACCTAGAAGTTTTTCATTTATATAATTTAAGTAGGAATGCAGTAAGCTTCCTCTCCATTCTACTTCTAGGAACACTGTGATTAATTTGCCAGTGCCAGAGCTCTACATGAGTAAGACTATTCTGATTGTTGCTTTGCCTCTGCTGTCCGTTACAGTAGCTATGCCCATCTTGCTCACGTTTATGATTGAGTGCTGCCACTTGACCCCTGCCACCGCAGAGTCCAATTATTCCCATTGTATTTAAATTTTGTAGTTGAGTGATTGTGGCTTCCACTGTCAGATCTGACATTCAGAGAAGTGCAATTACAGGGCTCCTCAAAGATGCAGGTGCTGCCTTCACAAATCTATTTTACAAGGCATTGGTCAAGGGTATATCTTCTGTACCCTCACAGCTGGGAAGAAAATTTCTAAAGCGACTAATCCACTCCACTATCCCAATCTCCCTAAGCCTTTGGATCCCTTCCTCTACATTCAATAGTTTATTCAATGAAGGGGAGTTTGTTTTATCTAGATTATATACAATCCAATTAAGTTAACACTCAGTATTAACCATCACATGGAGTCAACAGGTGCAACAGCCTTCTACTATGCAAATCATTGCCAATGAGGTATAATGATAAAACTAATATTTGTAACGCTAGCTTCTTGATTCTCCAGCTTCCTAATTGCAGTAAATTTTTCCTGAGTTTATCATTCTGGTGACCTGGCATACAGTCTATACCTTCAGCCTTCCAACAATGTATTAATAATTGAATTCCCTATATTAAAGTGATAATTATAATAGCTGTAGTAGTATTTGTTAACAACTGATTATGAATGATTCCTCTACATGAAACCAAGACATTTCTAGCTCACTCACAGTGGGCCATCTTTTAATCCATATTTCAACTAACAAAGCAGATAAACTATTAGAGCCTTTTTGAACTCCCCAAGTAGCAACATTAAAAGCAGATTCCCTTCCTAGTGGGCCCAAATCAGTAAATTCAGCCTGATCCAATTCTATGTTCCTTTCATAATAATCCCATACCCCTAATATCCTTCCCCATATCTGTTCTCCAGAGTGGTGTTTATATAAATTAGAGAACTGAAGCACTTCTTTTGGAGTGTAGGGCAGCTCCTCATGGGTTGCACTCTCCACCTCACCTCTAGGGGCCTGCGGGGACTCTAGTTATAGGTATAGAAGCAGACAGAGGTGTTGGGGGTGGCTTCTGAGGAGAATCAACACTATCTTGCCTGGCAACTGCTTCAGGGGAGGCCATCAGTGTTGTCACAGGCAGCACAGGGTTTATTTCCTCAGACAATGGTGGAAAGGCTGATGGCATCATGGATCCTCAGACAATGGTGGAAAGGCTGATGGCATCATGGATCTGAGAGGGGATGTTGCCACTACTGGAAATGGGGATGCTGTTCCTTCTGGCAAAAAAAAGTTTATCAGGGTTTACAAACCCAGTGTCCCCAGCTTCATCAGGGTCCTCCCATACGTCCACATTCCACATTGCAGAACCCCATTATTTTCCAGTCAATGCCCTCACTTTAAAAGTCGACACCTTGTGAGGCTGCACATGCACCTTTTGTTGCAAGTCAGCCACTCGCATGATAACAGCTTGCATCTGTTTTTCCACAATTTCAGCTCTTTCTCTACAGGAGATAAGATTCTCACTCAGGGTAATCTTAGCAGATTTGAGGCTCAGTGTCTGCTTCTGAAACCTGGAGACAGAATCCTCGAGTTCATCATTTCCTTTCATCACACTGTCCAGTGAACTTAGGAGCAACCGACCAGCTTTATTATGTTACTTGGTTCTCCGCATGTGGTCAAAGGTATTATTTATAGCGTTTCTAGACTCCTTGCCTCTCACAAGTGGCAAATCAGGAGTGTCAAATGCATTTATTTTGCATAACTCTCCAAACAGTTCATGCCAAAGACTCTCAGTGTTCTTCATATTATCAGAAGTGGATTCCTTAGCAATTTTTGATCTAATCCTATTAAGTGGCCTACTCCAGAAACTTCAAAATCAATGAAAAAACTCCATTCTTAATATTCCGTTTCTCTAGAACCACTCCTGGTACCAAAATCTGTATTAGTCAGGGTTCTCTTAGAGGGACATAAATAATAGGAGATATAGATAGATAGATAGATAGATAGATATACACACACACGCACATATATGTATACACACACGCATATATATACACACATGCATACACATATATACACATACACACACACACATATATATATGAGTCTATTAAGTATTAACTTACAGCATCAGAAGGTCATACCATAGACTGTATGCAAGTTGAGGAGCAAGCAAAGCCCTGCCGAGTCCCAGACCTGAAGAACTTAGATTCTGATGTTCGAGGGAAGCCTCCAGCATGAGAGAAAGGTGTAAGCTCAGAGACTAGGCCCTTCTCACCTTTTTTAGGTTTTTTCTGCCTGCTTTACATTCATTGGCAGCTGTGCTCACCAGATCAACATAAATCTACCTTCCCCAGTCTGCTGACTCAAATGTTAATCTCTTTTGGCAACACTCTGGCAAACACACCCAGGATCAATACTTTGTATCCTTCAATCCAATCAAGCTGACACTCAGTATTAACCATCACATGGAATCAACAGTGGCAACAGCTACTTACTCGATAAATGATTGCCAATGAGGTATAATAATGGAACTAATATTTGGAATGCTAGCTTCTCGATTCTCCAGCTTCCTAATTGCAGTAAATTTTGTCCTGAGATTATCATTCTGGGGACCTGACATAGAGTCTATGCCTTCAATCATCCAACAATTTATTAATAATTGAATTCCCTGTATTACATTGATACTTAAAATGGCTATAGTAGTATTTATTAACAACTGAATTGTGAATGATTCAAAAGAGAGAGCAAATTATTCCTAATCATACTATCAAAGTTTAAAATTATGTATCATAATTAATGTTGCATTTTCCTCTCTGTTATCGGTAGATGTATTATTCTGAATAGCATTTTTCTTATACTAGTAAAAATATTTTTCATACTGTAATTTTGACCAACCTTAAATCTTATTTCCTTATGCCATATAAAGTTTAAAAATTATCAAATGCTAAAGTCGTGTTCATGTGTTTTCAGTATAAGACGCTTTCATCAATATTTGTGTAATCAGGATCCAAATTATCTTCCTGTTTTGTGGGATTTCCTCACTTTGTGTCTGAAAGAGAATCAGGAATCTCCCTTACTTACAAAATCCAAAAGTTAGTCAGGGTATAGTTGTGTTGTTTGCTCCTTATATTTCTGACCGATTCATCCAGAAAACATTTCACAACAAAGAACGCATATTCAGGAGAAAGTGGTGAACCAGGAAAAACACTGATATACCCAAATACATTCATGATTTTAAACATTTCATAAAATATTTAAAAACCATTAAACTGGGATAGATTTTTTAATTTGAGGCAAATACTTCCACATTGTGCTAAAACATCTCAACTGATCTGTTATATATTATTTAGGAGAAAATATTTAAACAAATAAAAATGTACATTAAAAGCAAAGAGGGAAAGGGTTCCATTTAGCATAAGTTTTATGATGGTAAAACATTTTTCCAGTTAAAGCCATTATTTGATACTTTCAGTTAGCATCAACTTGAACTCATGGTGATTGCATTATGTGCTGAATATATTGAAGGTACTGGTAAAGACAAATATAAACTCAGGGCTGCCAGTATTAACAGGAGACAAAATAGGATTCAGTGGAAAAAATTATTAAATGGAACAAATATTGTCATTTTACAATAATAAAAGTAACATATAAAAATATCAATGAATACATAGCCATTATTAGTTTTATGCATAATAATCATATTAAAATATATAAACTAATGCTATAAAAGTAAATTTTTGAAAATAATTATTTTTATGAATATTAAACAAAACATTTAATTCAAATACTGAACTTATTAAGACTAAACATATAAAATATATAAACTACTTAAAATATATCTCAGAACGTTCAGGTTGCTGTATAAAAATGATAGCAGATAATCCAAAAATGTGAAGTCAACTACATCAGAAAGTACATTTTAAAAATCAAGGAGAGCTGGTTCTGGAGCTCCTCAAATGAAGGGAATCAGGCAGATACTGTAGAGATGCAAAAGGGGTGCCAAAATTCTAATGGTGAGGGAACATCGATAATGTTGCTTTCAGAAAGAGAAATTCCCATTCTCAGTGAGAAAATATTGATAGTTGGTAAATCAGATCATATATAGATGAAAAACTTTAAAAAGGAAGACAGTGAAAAGTGTGCAGGGCTTAAGGTATCAATATCAGGATGGAACTGATTCTAAGGAAGAAGCAGGTAACATGAAAACTGAAGGAAACTCCCCCATAGAGATTCTATGGTGAAAAGAAAAAAAATAAAAATAAAAAACAAAAATTAAGAGTACATCAGATATTAAAAAAAAAAAAGATTGACAATTTTTCCCTGCTTTAAAAAAAAAAAAATGACCATTACTATTGAAGAAGTAATAGTCTATTGTATCAAAAAGAGAGGGTGTCTTGAACCAGTAAACCTAATTAGCATTCCACCATTCTCATCTTTCTCTTCATATAATGATTATTGTTTATTTAGAATAATAACATTTACAAAATAACAAACATACTACAGGCTATATTTTTACAATGCTAACATAGTAAAAACATAGAGAAAAATAAGTGCAATATTCAGAATGATAAGTCTTCCTCTTCCAAATAAAATAAAGCTGACCCAACTATAACATACACTTCAATCTGAATGAACATTAATTATTAAAAATATTAAATACTGAAACTAGCATTTATAGATGTCAAAACATAAGCAACAATATGTTTTGATCTGATACCAGAATTTCAATATCTAGAGTGAAAACAGATTACAAAAGAATATATAAAATGAGAATTGAAAAGGTTCAGAAAAAATATGAATAGAAAAGATAAAACATCTGAGAAATAAAGATTTATTAACCAAAGTGAGGATAAATTTAAAATTTAATGTGTGATCGCAGAACTGCATAAAAATCAACTTTAAGATTAAAATAAAAATAAATAAGAAAGAAAATTCAGAAAGTAAGTGACCTATATAAAGAAAAAGCAAAACAAGAACCAATGTACATGTAAAAGAATGTAATTTAAGCCCAGGTATAAGCACACACAGAGATAAACACACATAATAAAACTAATATTAAAAACAATAATTCAAGATCATTCTCCAGGAAGTGAAAAAGACCTGATTCTACACGGTGAAAAGTTTCATGATGTATCATTACATAATTGACCAAGAACATTCAAGTCAAGATATGTTGTGGTAAAACTACTATGCTTTAAAAATTTACAAAAGCAGTAGAATTAAAATGAAATTATTGGGGATCCAGGAATTCATAACAAGATACTTACAAATGAAAAAAATATCAGACATTGCAAGAGAAACATACAAAGCCAAAGTATAGTAGAATACCTTTTCCAAAGAAAGGAATTGTGAGTTAAAGTATATATATATCCATATATGTACATACATGTGTAGATATGTATATATCTATACACACACATGTGTACACACATACATATATACATATGTACATATATGTTTATGTGTGTGTACATATATGGATATATGTATGTATGTGTATGGCCATATATGTACACACACATATATGTGTGTGTGTGTGTGTATATATATATAGAGAGAGAGAGAGAAAGAGAGAGAGCTGCCTTTAAATATCAGGGTTATAACAGTATTTTTATATATGTAAGGCCTCATGGAATATTGTAATTATGAACTCTCTTTGAGAAGTCAACTGGAGGGTGAGCTTTATTCCACATATTGATAACTAGGAATATTTTTTAAAATGGCTCATGGCTACATTAAACATATTAAATTGTAGATCCAATAATTCATCAAGTTGGAAACACAGCTAAAGACTAGAACAAAATATGATTTGTCACATTTGTAACAGTAACATATGTATTCAACTAATATACTCATCTGACAACTTGAAAAATAGATGGTTAAATAAAAGCAAAACATAAATCTATTTTAAATATATATATATATTAAATATATTATAAAAGAAATCACTTAAAAAGTACAAATCTTTTAAGGTAAAAAAAAAAGGTTACTATAGTCTTTAGCATAGTTTGAAGTCAGGTAGTATGATGCCTCCAGGTTTGTTCTTTTTGCTTATGATATTCTAGGATATACAGGCTCTTTTTTGATTCTATGTGAAATTTAAAGTAGTTTTTTCTAATTCTACAAAGAAAGTCAATGGTAGTTTGATGGGAATAGCATTGAATTTATAAATTACTTTGGGCAGTATGGCCATTTTAACGATATTGATTCTTCCTCTCTATGAACTTGGAATGTTTTTCCATTTCTTTGTGTCCTCTCTTATTTCTTTAAGCAGTAGTTTGTAGTTCTCCTTGAGGAGGCCCTTCACGTCGCATGTAAGTTGTATTCCTAGGTTTTTTATTCTCTTTGTAGAAATTGTGAATGGGAGTTCATTCATGATTTGGCTCTTTACTTGTCTATTGCTGGGTTATAGGGATGCTCGTGTTTTTTGCACATTGATTTTGTATCCCGACACTTTGCTGAAGTTGCTTATCAGTTTAAGGAGTTTTGGTGCTGAGATGATTTTCTAAATGCACAGTCATGTCATCTGCAAACAGAGACCATTTGACTTCCTCTTTTCTTATTTGAATACCATTTATTTCTTTCTCCTGCCTGATTGCCCTGGCCAGGACTTCCAATACTATGTTGAATAGGAGTGGTGAGAGGGCTCATCCCTGTCTTGTGCTGGTTTTCAAAGGGAACACTTCCAGCTTTTGCCCACTCAGTATGATATTGGCTATGGGTTTGTCATAAGTAGCTCTTATTATTTTGGGATATGTTCTATCAATATATAGTTTATTGAGAGTTTTTAAGCACCAGAACAAACATATAGACCAATGGAACTGAAGACAGACCTCAGAAATAACACCACACATCTACAACCATCTGATCTTCAACAAACTCGACAAAAACAAGCAATGAGAAAAGGATTCCCTGTTTAATAAATGGTGCTGGGAAAATTGGCTAGTTATATGCAGAAAACAGAAACTGAAACCCTTCCTTACACCTTATACAAAAATTAATTCAAGATATATTAAAGACTTAAATGTAAAACTCAAAACCATAAAAACCCTAGAAGAAAACCCAGGGAATACCATTCAGGACATAGGCATGGGCAACATAACTAAAATGCGAAAAGCAATGGTGGCAAAAGCCAAAATTGACACACGGGATCTAATGAAACTGAAGAGCTTCTGAACAGCAAAAGAAACTATCATCAGAGTGAACACGCAATCTACAGAATGAGAGAAAGCCTTTGTAATCTACTAGTCTGACAAAGGTCTCATATCCAAAATCCACAAGGAATTTAAACAAATTTACAAGAAAAAAACAAACAACCCCATCAAAACGTGGGCAAAGGATATGTACTGATACTTCTCAAAAGAAGAAAGTTATGTGATCAACAAACATATGAAAAAAAGCTTATCATCACTGGACATTACAGATATGCTAATCAAAACTACAATGAGACACCATCTCATGCCAGTGAGAATGGTGATTATTAAAACGTCAGGGAACAATAGATGCTGGCAAGGCTGTAGAGAAATAGGAATGCTTTTACACTGTTAGTGGGAATGTAAATTAATTCAAACGTTGTGGAAGACAGTGTGGTGATTTCTTAAGAATCTAGAACCAGATATACGATTTGACCTAGCAATCCCATTACTGGGTACACACCCAAAGGAATATAAATCATTCTACTATAAAGACATGCACACCAATTTTTATTGAAGCACTATTTACAAAAGCAAAGACTTGGAACCAACCCAAATGCCCATCCCTGATAGACTACATAAAGAAAATGGGGCACACATATGCCATGGAATATTACAGCCATTAAAAAGAATAAGATCATGTCCTTTGCAGGGGCATGGAAGAAGCTGGAAGCCAGCATTCTCAGCAAACTAACACAGGAACAGAAAACCAAACACTGAATGTTCCCACTCATAAGTAGGAGTTGAACAGTGAGAACACATGGACACGGGGAGGGGAACAATATGTACTGGGGCCTGTCGGAGAGTGGGGCCCCAAAGAGAGAGAAGATTAGAACAAACACCTAATGCATGTGGGGCTTAAAATCCAGATGACAGGTTGATAGGTGCAGTGAACCACCATGGCACATGTATACCTATATAAAAAACCTGCACATTCTGCACATGTATCCCAGAACTTAAAGTAAAATTTTTATAAAAGGAAATAAGAAAACAGACCAATAGAGATATATACATTGATACAGATATATGTATGTATACTAATAAAATATAATATTCATTGTAGTTATAATATTAAACCGTTTGCAGTTAATTATATGTGTCAACTTGACTAGACTAAATGATGCCCAGATTGCTGGTAAAATCATTATTGTGGGATATGTCTGTGAAAGTGTCTCTGAAAGAGATTTGCATTTCAGTTGATAGGCTGGATAAAGAAGACCACCTTCACCAATGTAGGTGGGCATCATCCAATCTGCTGAGTGCCTAAATAGAACAAAATGATAGAGAAAGAGTGAACTTGCTCTTTCTCTTTGAACTGAGGTATTCACATATTCTTGCTCTTAGACATCAGCACTGTTGATTCTTAGGCCTTTAGACTCAGAATGGAATTACTCCACGAAGTCACCTGGTTCTTAGTCCTTTAATCTCAGACTGAAACACACCACCTAGCTTTCCTGGTTTTCCAGATTGTAGACAATGTACTGTGGGGATCCCTGGCTCCCATAATCACCTTAGTGAATTCCTACATTAAATCTCCTCGTGTGTGTGTGTGTGTGTGTGTGTGTACATTTTTTTCTCTCTGTAAAGAACCTAGCCTACCAATACACTATTAAATATGATGAGAGTTGAAATCAAACATATCAAGCATAATAATAAATGTAAACATGCCTAATTTACCTATTTTATTAAGTTTCTAGTTGTTTTTGTTTTACTGTTTAAAATAGATTTATTTTAAGGGCGTGCAAGTGTAGTTTTATTACATAGATATGTTGCACAGTGGCAAAGCCTGGACTTTTAGTGTAGTTATTACCCAAATGGTATACTTTCTACCCAATAGGTAATATTTCATCCCTTACTCCCCTCCCACCTTTCCATCTTTTGGAGTCTTCGATGTCTTTTTTTCCACTCTCTATGTCACCGTGCATCCATTGATTATCTCCCACTTGTAAGTGAGAAAACAAAGTTTTTGGTTTTCTGTTTCCGAGACATTTCACTTAGGTTAATGGCCTGCAGTCCATCTGCCTTGCTGCAAAAGACTGATTTTATTTTTTGATTATGGCTGCATAGAATTTCATGGTGTGTGTGCATGTGTGTGTGTGTGTGCGTGTGTGTGTGTGACATTTCCCATATCTAATCATCCATTGATGGACACTTAGGTTGATTCCACAACTTTGTTGATTTCATGACTTTGTTAGTATGAATAGCGCTGTGACAAACATATGAATGCTTGTGTCTTTTTGATATAACAATTTCTTTTTTTGGGGGGGACGGGGGAGTGGATACCCAGTAGTGAGATTGCTGGATCAAATGATAGCTCTATTTTTAGTTCTTTGTAAAATCTCTGTACTGTTTTTTATAGAGATTATACTCATTTACATTTCCACCAATAGTGCATAAAAATTCACTTCCCTCTGCATCCATGCCAACATCTGTTGTTTTTGATTTTTAATAATAGCCACTCTGACTGGTGTAATATAGTGTTTCATTGTGGTTTTAATTTGCATATGTGTGATGATCAGTGATGTTGAACATTTTTTCATATGTTCGTTGGCTACGTGTATATGTTCTTTGAAAAATATCTGTTCATATTATCTGCTCACTTTTTAATAAAGTTATTTGTTTGTTTCTTTTTGAATTGTTTGAGTTCTTTGTAAAGTCTGAATATTAGCATTTGGCGAATGGATAGTTTGAAAAGAGTTTTTTCAAAAAAATTTCAGTACATTTTACAAAGTAACATCCAAACTTATATAACTTAAAATAGATATATCTAAAACAATGGCTTTAACAGCTAAACTTAAAAGAATGACAAAGCTACAACAGGTAAACCAAAAAAAAAGAAAAAAAGTAGGAGTTAGAAACCTTCTATTAGACAAACTAGAACTCAGCCAAAAACAGTAAATAATCAATGAAGAGCATGTTATAATGGTAAAAGCCACAATTCACTTCCATATAGTATATATTAAAGAAATGCAAGATGAAATAGACAGAAACGCACTCATAATAGGAGATTTAGTGTCTTATATTTTAGGCAATTATAAGACAAGTGGACAAACATTAAGGAAGATATAGAAAGTCTAGATACAGTCAGCAAAACAATATGGCACTGATACAAAACAGACACATAGATCAATCGAACATGATAGAAGCCCAGAAATAAAGTGACACACATACAACCAACTGATGTTTAATAAATTTGATAATAACAAAGAATGAAGAAAGGACCCCCTAGTCAATATAGTGAGCTGGGATAACTGGTTACCCATACACAAAAGAATCAGACTGGACCCTTATCTTCACCATATACAACAATTAAGTGAAGACAGATTAAAGACTTAAATGTAATCCAGGCATGGTGACTTGTAATCACAGCACTCTGGGAGGCTGAGGTGGTCAGATTGCTTGAGTCCAGGAGTTCACGACCTTCCTGGGCAACACAGTCAAACCACGTCTCTACTACAAATTCCAAAAAATTAGCTGGGCACTGTGGGGTGTACCTGTAATTCTAGCTACTGGGGAGGCTGATGTGGGAGTATAACCTGAGCTGGGAGGTTGAGGCTGCACTGAGCTGAGATCACACTACGGCACTCCAGCCTGGGCAACTGGAGTGAGACCCTGACAAAAAAAAAAGACTTAAATGTAAAACCTAAAACTACAAAAATCCTAGGAGAAAGCCTATAGAATACCATTCTGGACATGGGCTTTAGCAAATAAATTATGACTAGGTCACAAAAGCATTTGCAACAAAACCAATAATAGACAAGTGTGACCTAATTAAACTAAAAAGAGCATCTGCAAAGCAAAAAGAACTATCAATGGACTAAACAGACAGCCTACAAAATGAAAGAAAATATTTGCAAACCATGCATCCAACAGAGGCCTAATATTCAGAATCTCTAAGGAACTAAACAATTCAAGCATCAGAACTAGATTCACATATAGCTGAGATTTTAGAATAATAATCGAGAAAATATAAAATGACTGTAATAAATACGCTGAATTCTAATGGAAAAAGGTGACAACATACACAACCCGATGGGTAATGTAGGCGGGGATATAAACTTTTAAATAAATAACCAAATTAACAACCAATAAAAATTAAAACAATGTAACAGAATCAAATACTATTTTTGACGGGGTCATCAGTAGACTAGACATGACTAAAGAAGGAATCAATTACTGAGCTTGAAGTCATGTTAATAGATTTCTAAACTAAAATGAAAGAAAAAACAGAATTTATAAAAAAGAGTATCTAAGAACTATGGAGCATAATGTGTAACATATGTGTAACTGGATTATCAGCAGGACAAGAAGAACACAAAACATAAATATTTGAATTAATAGTGACCTAAAATTATCCAAATTGAATAACAGGCATCAAACCACAGATACAGAAAGCTCAAAGAACACCAAGCAGCATAAACACCCAGCAATCTACACCTAAGCATATCATGTTCAAACTGCAGAAAACCAGAGCCAAATTCTTGAATTAATCCAGAGAGAGGGGGAAATCCCCTACCTATGGAGAAATAAGGGTAAGAATTAAAAAGGGCTTCTTCAGAGACCATGCAAACAAGAACAGCATGCAGTATACAGTAAACATATTATTCAAAAGTAAAGGTAAAATAAAACTTCCCTCAAACAAACAAAAACTGAGAAAATTCATAACCAGCAGACCTGTCCAGGAAGAAATGTAAAAAGAAGTTCTTCAATAAGAAGGAAAATAAAACAGATCAGAAACTCAATTTTGCTTTGAGAAAGAAAGAGTGTCAGACAATAAATAAATTAATGTAAAATAATAGTTTTAATTTACTATTTTTACTTGACTTTCAGAGTTCATTTAAACTACTATAACAAAATATCTTAGTTCAAGTAGCTGATAAACAGTAGAAATTTAATCCTTACAGTTATGATGTCAGGGGTGTCCACCATCTAGGTGCAGGCAGATTCATGTCTGGTGAGGGCCCATTCTTATAGACAGTACCTTCTTGCTGTGTCTTCACATGATGAAAGACACTGGTTCGCTCTCTGGGGTTTCCTTAAAAGGGAACTAGTCCCATTGATGAGGATGGAGACTTCATGAACTCCCAAGGTCTTTACCTTCTAATATCATCACCCTGACAATTAGGATTTTAATATACACATCTTGGAGGACACAAACATTCAGACAAGCTGGACTGTTTTCCTAGGCTGTGACCTTCACAAATATTTCATAAACAGTCTCCTCACCTTTACGTAAAATAGGAAGTCTAACAAAGTTGCAGTTGACTAAACGCTTTATCCCTTGGTGGGATAAAGCTCTGAAAAAGTATTTTCTCTGAAAAGTGGTCCTTTATCATGGAGACTGAAATCATATTTCAAAAACATTACCCTCCCCTTTTGAACCATGAGTGCAACAAAAACTGGCTTGGCTCTTCACTGTGAGAATCTGGTAGGGTTCCAGGAGTTAAAACCCACAAAGATGTGAGACTCACTAAGACTGGCTTCGGGAAGTTTCTCACTCTCATTCTAATTCACACCCAGCCTTAGCAATTTGTGAAAATTATTTCTAAAGTGTTTCTACCAGTTGACAGTTCCATTGACTTCCACTCCTGGTAATCAACTCTCAGCTGTAATTCTTTATATTTTTCCTGTCTCAGCAGATTTCAGGGTGGTGGTTTTCCCTGTAAAGTCAATTCTCTAATGGGTACAAAGGAAGACTTATTTTTTAAAGTTTTTTCCTTGTGGTAAAGATAGGATTGATGACTTCCAAAATCTCTTTTTCTCAGAGCTGGAATGAGAAGTTATTTTTAATAAATAAATTATATTAAATAATAACAAACGTTTTGACTGTTTCTCTAAATTTAGGTGAAGTTTGGTTTGGCGATCACTTTTTAACTACAAAACCAAGAACAAAAATTATGAAAATGTTTATTGAGAAATTACGTATTATAATTACATATTATACATTAATTGTTTTTGTTCTACCAAAGAAACTACCATTTAGAAAATGAGGAAAGCCACAGATGAGGAAAAAAGTTATAATATGTATATCTGATAAAGAACTTCTATCCAAAGTATACCAAGATAATTTAAAACTCAGCAATAAAAAAAAAACAACCTAATTTATAAATTACCAAAGATCTGAACAGACACCTCACCAAAGAAAACATACAGAAGAAGAATAAGCATATTTAAAGATGTTGGACATTGCTTTTTATTACAGAATGTAAATTAAAACGACAGTGAGATAACATTGCATTCTTATTTGAATTGCTAAAACAAAACAACAACAACAAACGTATATCAAGTCATAGTAAGTACCCAGAACGACAGTAACTTTAATTAATTTCTGGTGGGAATGCAAAAGAACAGAGACACTGTGACAAACAATTGTTAGTTTTTTACAAAGATAAACATAGACATTGCATACTACATATTAATTGCACTTTTAGGTAATAACCAACTGATTTGAAAACTTGCATCCACACAAAAGGCTGCACGTGATGTTTATAAAAGCTTTATTTATAATTACCAAGAAGTGGTATGATCCAAGTGGTCCTTGAATAGGTGAATGCATAAAAAGACTATGGTATTTCCAAACAAAGGAATATTATTCAGCAATAAAAATAATCTATCAAGGGAAGAAAACATATCGATGGACCTTCAATGAATATTGCTAAGTGAAAGAGATAAGTATATAAAGATTATATCATGTATGTTCCCAATTGTATGACATTCTAGAAAAGAGAAAACTGTAGAGACAGTAAAAATATATGTTTGATACCTGGGGTTGAGAGTATAAAAGAGGTAACACACTGGGGAATTTTTAGGATTATGAAACTGTCCTGTATGACACTGTAATGGTAAAAACCTGATATACATTTGCCAGAACCCATACAAATTTATAGAACAAAAATCAATTCTTTAAGTATGCAAATGTTAAAAAATAATTTCGGAGGTCAGGGTATCCCAGGAAAAAATGTAAAATATGACAAAAAAAATCTAACTATATTACAATTATGAAACAACCTCACTGAAAGGTGGTGGAAGAATATTGACCTAATTAACATTCAAAATGAGCGGAATCTATGACTCAAGGCAAATTTAACTGTGCATAAGTACTGTACTTTAACTGATAAACTTATTTCCAGTAGATTCATAGGTTAGCAATTGCTCATAGGTTAGCAAATTCATAGGTTAGCAAATGCTCCTATAAATGTATGCTAGCACTGTGTAATTATGTCAATGGTGGCTAATGGTGGGAGACCAGTTTCTCACTGTTGAAGTGAGAATTTACAGATAGGCAAGTGCAGAAGTCTTAAATGAGTCACATGGTAATGGTTTAAACTCAGAGACATATTTATGAATTCATGTTTATATTAACATAAATTCAGATGGTTACATACAGAAATATTTAGTTGGAATACACACAGCATGTATATATAAACTCCTTGTTTTATCAGCTGAGAAGGTCTTATAGCAAAGATGCCCAGAAGCAAGGAGCACGCATATTGCCAGATATTTGTTTCTACTGCAATTCTATAATGAAAGAAACCAGTGTTCCTTAGAGAAATGGCTAACACTAAGACTGAAAATATGTAAAATCATCCTGGGGCTCTCTTAGTATCGGAAATTAAATAAATGCTTAAATAAGCAAACAAACAAGAAAGAACATCTCACACTGATGGGGCTATGTCAGAGAGTTGCAAGAGAAAACAGAAAATATCCCCAATGGAGATATGCTCTCAAAGAGCTCCCAATGGTCTCAAAGCAGGAGCAATTTGAGAAAGAACATAATTAGAGTAGAATTAGATTTGAATCAAAAGAGTAAAATAAATATCCATGTGCCTATACTGATTCCCAAGATAAAATTTATAAATGAATGAATAAATACATGGGAAGAAACAATAAATCTGCAATTTAAAATAATTGCAAATAATTTATGAAGAAATCCTTCTTTAAGAAGAGGAAGCATAGTTCCTACTTCTTAAATTTGGATTGCATTTAGTGACTACTTTTCAAATAATATAGTATGGAATAGGACAGGGAGCAGAGTCTTTATAACACAAAAACCTGAAAAATACTACCTCAGCCAGATGGTTAATGTTAACACCTTATGTCTTATGGATTGTTTATTGACCTAAGTATAAACATCTAAAAGCTAGAAATCTTGTGGAAAGTTTTATGGTAACTTAAATCTTGATCCGGCTCTGGAACGTCTTCTAAAATTTGTTTCATTTGTTGCCTTCTCTCCTTCCCTCCTTCCCTCCTTCCCTCCTTCTCTCCTCCTCCTCCTCCTCCTCCTCCTCCTCCTTCTTCTTCCTCTTCTTCTCTAGACATGAAATTACTGAATCAAGAAACTATACCAATTTACTGTTGACCCTCAACCCATCCTTTTTAACACCAAAACTAATAAAACTTGTTGATTTTCATAAATTTGATCAATGAAATGGGCAATTTTGGTTTCAAGTTGCATTTCTCTTACACTAAACATGGTTGATGGTCTCTTCATATTTAAAACTATTATAATTCAGTTTTTGAAAACTTTTTTCGTATCTTGGTTAGTTTTTCTGGGTTCTTATACTTTTCTTATTGATTAATAGGTTTTATTTATATATTAAGGAAATTAGCTTATCAAATAATTATATTGTGTACATTTCTAGTTTGTCATCTCGCCTTTGTTTCTGATGATGAAATCCCCAAATTTAAAATTTATTCTGTCACAATTATTGTTCTCTTAACAAACTGTGACTCTGAAATAATTATTTCATGTTTTCTCATAATACTATTATGGTTATATTATTCTTGTTTGAATGTTAAATTATTGGCATTTATTTTGTTTTAAAACCTATGTTATGAATCTTCTTTTGACGAAGGTGAAAAAATATGATTTTTATGTTTGTGTTTTTTATAACTACCATTCTATTTTCTTAAATGCATTTATTAAGTAATGTATCTCTACCTCCACTGATTTGCAATCTGGCATTTATTGTAAATGTATTTCCAGTAAATACATGGTATTATTAGGTATTATAATCTTACAGGGCCAGTCATATATGCAATATTTTGCTGACTGATGTCTCACTATGCAGTGCATGTCTGTATTTCTAAAACATACATACACAGACATAGAGAAATGTATATATACACATACAAAATAAATATATACAGAAAAACATGTATATGTCAATATTCCTCTGTAATATTTTCTTTAATAATCCATATCAATATTTTCTTTCAGGAAATAAGCAGGGCATCAAAGGATTATTTTTATATTTACTCGAAACCATTGAACAATTCCATCAACCTAGCTTAAAACACATTGGAAAACACTGCTAGTCTTTTTGTTTTTAATTGTATACTTACGTAGGTTTTACTAATATCTCACGGTTTTTATATACTCAATGTTTATTGTTAGATTTATGTATATATGTGTTTTAGAAATGCTAAATATTTCAAGTTTTTATGCCAAAATTATAATTATTTAAAATAATTATTTATGATCTTTCCTTCAGTTTTCATGCAGTGAGTTTAATTTTTATTTGCATTATTAATTCTTTATAAATTTGGAAGTTTCTCCTGTATGAATGTTGGGAAGTAATATATTGTTTGCTTGGGGGTTAGGTATGGTAGTTGTCCAACAATTTTACTAAATTTTTAATAATAATTCTATTTCTTCTACTGTTTATGTTAAAATGTATATGTTCCTAATAATCAACAATTTCTAACTCCTATTTAAATTTATATATTACAATGTGAAATGCAATCTGATGATTACATTTAAATTCTCTTGTGCATATTTTATATCGATATTTCTATTTTGTGTATGTTTCTCCTCACTAGGTTAAGTTTGTCTTAATACAGTTTGCTCTTTTTTTCTAATGTAGTAGCCCTTAGATTTACATGTTCCATCATATTCTATTTTATTTCATTAATTACATTTTTCCAATTAGATCTATTTTCTACCTGAATTATGACTTTCTAACTTGAATGTTTTATTTGTTATTATAACTATCTCTTTTGTATTATTACTGTTAAAAAGTGTATAGTTTATTTCAACATTTAGCTGTATCCTAAAGTTTAAAGTGTGAGGTAATTGTTCTATATCATTACATGTTTTGATCTACTTTACCATTGAATGAAAAATGCAAATTAAATTATTCTTTTGGTTTACATTTCTCAGTTAATTTTCTGTAACTTACGACATGGTGTGATTTCATTTTTGTGCATACATATTTATGATTTCATGTTATGTTTGGGACTATAAATGTTCTTCCTTTCTAAACGTATTTCCTTTGATATTAAAATTGCATCCCAAGATTTTAAAAATTGCTTTATTGTGGTGTAATTTACGTAAAATAAATTACATTAAAATTGTTCAAAAAATTTTGGCACATGTTCATACATGAAGCCATCACAAAAATAAAGATAATAAACATATCTATTTCTTACACTGCTTTGTAATTTTTCTCTTCCTTACAGCTGCTACATCCTTTTGCTCAGATGAACACAAACCTGCTTTAAACACTGTATACAAATCCCTGACTCAAAAGGATTTTTTTATGAAAAGTGGTTGTAGAGGAACAGAATGTTGAAGATGAGTTTTCTAAGCTGACACTGGAGTTTTTGGAATTTACTGTCTAATCTGATTAGATTTAAAGACATCAATAATTCTGTTTCCATTAGTAAATAAAGTGTTAATAATCTATGGTGTTATTTGGCAGTAAAGATATGCAAAATAACTGTATTGGATACTCTAATCAAATAGTTACAAGACAAAAGGAGTTGGGCAACTCTGTTCATGACACTTTCAATCATATTTAGAAACCAAATGAATATACTGATAGTGGCTGGTTGCTCTTAATATTCAAAGAAATGGATGAGTTCTGGGATTTCAAATTCCCAATTTAAGTGCTGCGTAAATAACAAAAGAACTTCCTTGTGTGTCCTGAAAGAGACCCTTATTTTCCATAGCTGCAGAGCTGAAAATTTCGAAAATCAAACACAAAATCTCATCCTGGCACGTGTTGAATTACAACAAAAGTTGAACTCACAGTCTTGCAAAGTGTCTACTGTAATTAATTGGGAAATAATGCAATCCTGCAAGTTTAAATGGGGGCATATGGAAAGACCCTGATGAATCTTAAGCCAGTGAGCATCTTAAATTCTGATGAACCTTCTTTGCTGGTGTAAGATGTCTTTCCACCCCCAGTGAAAGTAATGTTCCCATCCCCAGCAGAAGTAGCTTTCATAACCCCAGAAATGATGTACCCTATTTGTGTCTCACATGAATGCTTACCAAAAAATGACCTCAGCAGTGAATGATTTTAATATTTTAATAATAAAGTGGTTAGAAATATCTGTTCTGTGGACACCAGTCTGTCACTTTCCCAGTCACCTTGTTATTACCCAAAGGGTTCATGAGCAACGTAGCCATTTTGGCAGGTATATAAATGTTACACATGGCCCAGCAACATAGATTTTCCCTCAGAAAGGCTGACCTGCTTACAGCCACTAAAGAGAAGTACCCAATTTGCCAGCAGCATGGACCAACATCAAGCCCCTGGTAGGATGATTAGTCTGGTGGCAAGTTGATAGCTTTATACTTCTTCTGTCAAGAAAGGGGCAGCGTTTTATTTTTACTGGAATAGATACTTTCTTTGAATAGCAATTTTCCTTCCCCGCATGCAGTTTTTCAGTTCAAACTATCCTTTGTGGACCTCAGAATGCTTTATCTATCATCAACATATTCCACGAAGCATTGCTCCTGATCAAGGAACTAATTTCATACCCAAAGAATTGTGGCAATGGGCCCACATTCATGGAATTCACAGGTTTTGCCTTCTTCCCAACCATGCAGAATCAGCTGGCTTGATAAAATCTTGGTACAAATCTTGATAAAATTTTAAAGTCTCAGTTAAAGTGCTGTCTGGGTGGCAATATCCTTCAGGACTACAGCAAAGTTCTTCAGAAAACTGTATATGCTTTGAATCAGTTTTCAATATATGATGCTGTTTCTTCCATAGCCAGGATTAGTGGATCCAGAAATAACAAAAACAGAGATGGAAATGGAAGTAGCACTACTATAAGATATATTATTATATATTATATCTTATGTATTATATAATTATATATAATAAATATAATTATATATGTATAACATAATATACCATATGATATGTATAATAAATATAATACCTATAAAATATTTATATATAAAATATGTGATAATATAATAATACATAATACTCACTATTATGTCTGGTAAGGCATTAGATATTTTTTTTTTATTTTTGTTCTTATGGTATTATCCCTTCCTGGACTATAGGTCTTAGTTCCAGAGGGAGAAATGTTTCCACCAACAGAAACAACTATTATTTCTTTGAATTAGAAGTTAATATTGCCACCTAACCACTTTGGGTTTCTTCTGCCTTTGAATCAAACAGGCAAATACAGGAGTTACTATGCTGAATGCAATGATTAATTCTGACTACCAAAGAAAATTGAACTACTACTCCACAATGGAGGTAATAAAGACTATATCTGTAATACAGGTGACCCCTTAGAGTGTCTCTTAGTATTGTCACGCCATGTGATTAAGGTAAGTAAAAAACTATGACCCAAACTAGGCAGCACTACAGATTATCCAGACTCTTTAGAACTGTAGATTTGGATTACCACACCAAGTAGAGAATCTCCAGCAGGTACAGAATCTCGACGAGGTGGGTGAGGTGCTTGCTGAAGGCAAAAGGAATACAGAATAGGTAGTTATAAATATCAGCTATGTTATATATATATAAATTATGTATAAATATGGTATTATGATACATATATAATTTATAATATATAAACCTATAAAATATAAATTATATATAATAAAAATGGATATGTGTGTATACATATATATTTCTTTGGTTTTCTTTCATCTTATTCTCTTGTCATGAAACATAAGACATATTTACTTTATATATTAGTATTTAAGTATTGCTAATTTTATATCATAGTATTTAAGTTACAGGATATCAAAAAACAGTTAACGCTACTCAAGAATTTTACCTCTTTTTCTGAAGAAAGGTTAGTGCATTTTTTATTATAGGTAGGGTAGGACTATATTAGGCAGAATTGTGACCTGTTTTTATTTGGAGATTAAGTATGAATTAAGAAGATGTATATGAGTACTATGTTGACAGGAGGCAGACTTTTGATAGTTAACTTTATGTGTCAACTTGACTGGATCAGAGATGTGTAACTGGTTACCTATTATTTCTGGATCTGTTTATAAAGGTATTTTTGGATGAGATTAGCATTTAAATGGTAGACTCAGTGAAGCCAACTGACCTCCTCAATGTGAATGGGCATAACCCAATCCACTGTGGGCCTGAATAAAGCAAAAGGCAGAGGAAGGAAAGATTCTCCCTCTTATTCCTTCCTCACAACTGAGTTCAGACATCTCATTTCATCTTCTCCTGCTTTTGGACTCCAGTTTACACCATCAGTTTCCCTGGTTCCCAGGCCTTCAGACTCAGACTGAATTATTCCACTGTCTTTTCTGGGTTTTTAGCATCTGTATAGCAGAACATGGAAACTCTAGTTTCCATAAACAAGTGAGCCAATTCCTCATAATAAATACATTTTAACTATGCATTGTTTTATAAATTGGAAAACATAAAACCAAAAAGAGACAAAAGCAAAAACAAAAACAAATGTTTTATGAACATTGTATTTGTCAGAATGAATAAAGCACAAACAATTGAATACAGTATATATGAATTTTTTTTCTCTAAAGGAAAATAGAGCACCATACAGAATAAAGAGTGAAGGATATTGTCAATATTTTAGAAGAAGCCTTTAGAGAAGAATTGCCTGATTAGTTATTTGGAGACAGGTTGATGGTATTTTCTGAAAAATGTTAGTAAGTCCTGTATATGTTATATCTGTGAGGAAAGTATTATAGAAAAGAGAACAAGTATATGAAAAATATTAAATAGGAATATGCATAGCAATTTGAGAATAGTAAAGAAATAATTTAAAATGGGGCAGTGTTAGCAAGTGGGAGTATATAAACTTATGAAAGCATATAGTTTGTAATAAGAAATATGTTGGGCTGTATAAGCCAGTGTAAGAATTTTAAATTTTATCACCAGTCAGAAAAAAAGCCACTGGAGGGTTTTAATAGTAGAAGTGACATGATTTAACTTGTATTTTCAATAGCTTTTAAGGATTAATTTTGGGAAATATTTTGAGAAGCAAGAATGAAAATATTGAATATTAATATTGAAAAATTTCACATGAGTTCTAAAGGTTGACGGAGATGGTTGTTAATTGTAAATTGTGAGGAAAAATGTTGAATTCTGAATACTTTATTAAGGTAGAGCTTACAGGCTTTTATAATGAAATGAAGGTGAGGGGAAGAGAAGTTAAAGATGGTTCCAAGATGTTTGCTCTAGGTGGAAAAAAGGAATTACTTTTTCCTGATATGGAAATGCCTGGAGAGAATCAAGTTTGGAGAAATCAATAGCCTGGTTTTGAATAGGTTAAATGTGAGATGCTTTTCAGACTTCCAGTGTGAATCGAACACATGGATAAAAAATTCTAGTTTCAGAGAGAGATAAGAGCTAGATACAAATTGGGAATCAATTGTATACAATACAATTGTATACAATACAATAGAAATAGTGTTTAAAAACATGTGACTGGATGAAATCATGTAAAGAGGAAGTATAGATAACAGCATAGACTAGTTATTTTCAAGAATGGACGTAACAATCTCCAGAGTGAAAAAAAAAAAAAAAAAAAACAATTGGTTATAAAGTTTCATATATTACATGTGTGTGCGTGCGCGTAAATGTGTGTATGCCTGTGTTTGTGTAGTTGAAGGGATATCAACTGTGTAAAGAGGTAGTTATAGTGTTTAGTTTTATCAAAATAACAGAGATCTGCAGTTTCAGTGCTGCCTATACTTTAGTATCACCTTCATGCATTCTCTATGACCACCTCCACGGAAGATATTTATGCATGCTTTCTTGTTAAAGTTCAGCTCTTATTTTCTTCTTCTTTTTTTTTTTTTTTTTTGAGACGGAGTCTCGCTCTGTCGCACAGGCTGGAGTGCAATGGCCGGATCTCAGCTCACTGCAAGCTCCGCCTCCTGGGTTTAGGCCATTCTCCTGCCTCAGCCTCCCGAGTAGCTGGGACTACAGGCGCCCGCCACCTCGCCCGGCTAGATTTTTGTATTTTTTAGTAGAGACGGGGTTTCACCGTGTTAGCCAGGATGGTCTCGATCTCCTGACCTCGTGATCCGCCCGTCTCAGCCTCCCAAAGTGCTGGGATTACAGGCTTGAGCCACCGTGCCCGGCCCAGCTCTTATTTTCTTCTATGGAGTTCAGAATATCTTCTGCAACCAGCCCTCAGATGTCATTCCCACTGTTAGAAACAAGATATTGCTGATTTTTGGTTTTGCCCTTCATGAAGTGTCGTTACCTTAAACAACCATTCTGACAAAATTATTTCTGAAAACTGCAATTGCATGGATCTTTTTTCAGCATCTTCACATACCTCAGTTTGATCTTTAGTGACTTTGACAGCCCTTCCTCGTGTGTACTGGTTTTGAGTTACAAATCACTTACAGTTTTAGAGAAGTCAGTTTCCAACTCTGTTATCCCCTATTTCTGCTGTTTTGATATAATTTTAATACCCTGAAGTTTCTGCTAATATGAGCTTAAACACTCAATGGTGAATTTTTCTGAGAATAAAAATAAATATTTTTATTTCCTGGTTTATGATAAAAATATTTATTTTCTTTATATTTTCTGGACATATCTGCCCTCTCTTTGTATTACTACGCTAGGACTAACAAATATTAACTTGAGTTAACCTTAACAATAACTTAAGGCCGGGCGCGGTGGCTCAAGCCTGTAATCCCAGCACTTTGGGAGGCCGAGATGGGCGGATCACGAGGTGAGGAGATCGAGACCACCCTGGCTAACCCGGTGAAACCCCGTCTCTACTAAAAAGTACAAAAAACTAGCCGGGTGAGATGGCGAGCACCTGTAGTCCCAGCTACTCGGGAGGCTGAGGCAGGAGAATGGTGTAAACCCGGGAGGCAGAGCTTGCAGTGAGCTGAGATCCGGCCACTGCACTCCAGCCTGGGTGACAGAGCGAGACTCCATCTCAAAACAAACAAACAAACAAACAAACAATAACTTATAAAAGTGTATAGTATACTTAAATTAGCTTTTATCTGGCCTTTACGAGACTTGGTTAAGATGGATTTTTTCTGGTCTTTTCAGTAGAATTATTGTTTTGATCCTAGGACGGCCTTGTAATTCTCTACATAATTTATCAAGAGTAACGTTATTAATAATCTGCTGAGCACACTTTTAAAAATAGATTTCTTCCCATTGGTTAGTATATTTTCATTATGAATTACAGAGGTTTTGAGGTGAGTGATTTAAGCTCTAAGACACAACAGATATTACATTTCTTGACAATTATTTTATGCCTTAGGTTGGACGAGCCATAGAGCTAAAGAACATTTTTTCCCCACGTTACAAATGTCACGTTTTGTAAAACATCTCTGATTACAGAGTATCTTCTTTTTAATAAACTAAAAACAATGAAGACCTAAGTATGAGAAAGTCATGCATTTTCTCCTAGGTGAAAAAGAATTACAACTTAACTGTCAGATATCATGAGAATTAAGATTTGTACATGTTAATATCATAATTCATTAAATAATGTGTTTTAAATTTGTTTTTTGCTGTTTTAGCTCAATATTCAAAATGCACTCTAAATTTCTATGCTTATTAATGGTAGACTCATTTTTGAACTAGCTTATTGAATCTACTTATTTTACTAATTCAAAGGAAAGCAAAAACAGCGTTTTTTAACCTATAACTTGAGTATTTTGCATCCAATTGATTGTAGTTGGGTAAATATATACTTGTCCTTACAGCGTTAAACACATAAGCAGCAGTGTTTATGCTATTTATATGTGATTAACTTGTAAAAAATTCATCAATTGTACTGAGATCTGCACAGCTTATTTAAAAATTATGTATAAAGTTTTGAAGAATAAAAATGGTTTGACAAGTAGGCAGCCCACAAAGGAACTGACACATAAAGGGAAGAGGATCAAACAGGAATATAGCAGGCATATTCACTCTGTAGGCTGCAGTGTCTGGCTACACTCCAAGGGAGTTGAAAGAACAAGCAGACATGAAATATAGAAAAAGAATAGAGACATGAATCTCAAGGTGGAGAAATGAAAGACCATTTGACATTCAAAAATGATTTTTTAATTTTACATCTTTGACACACAGTCGATAAACTTGCCTCAGCTTAACTTAGTTGACAATGCATGCAACTGTTTTTCTAAATCTGAGGAAAGCAACACAAAAGCATGTATTTAAAAAATGTTTCTGCTGAATAATGTGAACCTACTATTTTCGTTTCACCAATTTTCCATAGCATAAAAGATAATCCTGGTAAATTTTGTATGCAAGCCTAAATTCAGAAAATCTTTAAATTTGTTAACATTATTTAATATATTTTAACATTTTATTGAAAGATCACATGTTACTTTGATTAAGTGTAATGTTCTAATTAACCAATGCATTTTGGTTTATAATTTTTATTTATTTGTCAATCATCTACTATTTTTAAATTTGAAAAACTATTTATTTTGGTTTTGTATGTAAAATTCAAGCCCGTCAAACATCTGTATGGCACTCAACTTATCTTCAATGTAGTCATTTGAAAATGCTCTTAAGTAAAACTATATAAATATGATACTATGGCAAGTAGCTCATAGACAACAAAACCATACCAAAGTGATAACATCTGATAATATATCAACTTCTAGTAAAAGGTGGTATTTAAATAGTGACTTTTTTTTTAGAATTTACACATGCAAAGCTCACTCAATTTTCATCCTCGCATGTACAAATCTTAAAGAAATAATGCTATCTGGGTAAGATGGCCATAAATATTAAATTACTGTAATAAGAAAAAAAGAGGTTACTGCTTACTGCAATTTCTGTACTTCAGAATATGGGCTTTTGTATTCTGATAAATGCAGATAAATTGCCCTCCCAAAAGGTTCTTTTGATTTAAACTTCCTCCACTAGGTATCTTTGTCTTTGTCATGTGCAAATAGTTATAATTTAATGTTGGCTCAATTTGCATGGCCTTGATAAATTTTAAGTTGGTAAATATTTTCATATTTTACTGGCAGCCCATATTGAACTTCTGTAAATCAGCTAATATTCTTTATTCATGTTTTCAATAAATTGGTTCTTTTCCAATTAATATTAAGGTTTTTTTTGTTTCATATCTTTTGTAATTATTTTCTTCTAGTCAGTCTTTATGTATTCTGCTTTCCACTTTGCTGTGGAAGATCATCCCCATCACCATACATGAATTCAATTGAATTTATATTTATATATCCTGTAAACTTTATTCTACCCATGAATGTATAATCAAATATAAAATATCATCAATGGGCCATTACATCGATCTTCATTCCTACCCCCTTAAGAAATTCATACTTACATCTCAGAATTATCTGTGGATTTATCTGAACCCATTTTTTCTTCACTGTTATATTTGTTTAACCAGCAGATACTATTCATGATTTTTATTAAAAGTGTTCATGTACCAAGTCCCATTGATATTATAATTGTGGAAACTTTAGTTTTATAATATCATATGATTTTTCCTAGCCTTAATTTTATTTCAGTACCAGGTATGAAATTATAAATCCCTTTTCTCTGGGATTTTTATTTGGGAAACAACTTTTTGGAAGTGCATCTTGAAACATTATGCGAATAAGCTGTAGGAATTTTATCTCTTCTCTATTGTTAGTTCTCAACATTCATTCATGAAGTGGAGAGAAGCACAGTATTATTACTATCTGTTAGAAAAGAAATACTGGCATCTTTGTTTAGGACAGGTAAATGGAAACATTATGGCTTTTAGGGAAAGTTATTATTTTTGTTCATTGTTAACCATTGTCAGTTTAATTTTCAGTCTGGCTCTTGGTTTATGTGTTCCAAATGGAATTATATGCTGTATTTATAATATTAAACTACAACTCAATTCTGATGGTATTTCAGTGGGGGAAAATTACCTATTATATTCAATTGAATTTGTATATTGTCTTCATGTTTCTTATAAACTAGTGATTGTGAATTTAAGTACAATTAAAAGTATGTTTAGACTAAACAGATCACTTGACATTTAGATATTTTAATCAATCAGAATTTTTGTATTATCTATATCTATACTTTATTTCCTTGTACTAATGTGGTTACCTTCAAATATTTGCCTTCATAATGTTCTTTTCCAGGACAGTACTAAAGTGCCCAGAATATCATACAACTAACTTACTAATATGGCAGGAAGAGAACAAATTCTTGCCATTTAGAGAAGAGAAATTGGCAAATGCTTTGAATTAGTTTGGTCTGTGTTTTATATAGTTAAATACAGACAGGAAACAGAAACATATAGTTTTTGGAAGACACAGAATATACTGGAGCTACAGGATATTGTACCCCCAAATTTTGTACTTTTTACCTAAACATGTCAAAGGCTCAGATATCTGTGAATATGTCTGAAGATAGTTACTAACTCTAGATTTAAGAAAATAAGGGCAAGTCATATAAAATATAATCTCCATTCTGTTATGTCCATCATCATGATTATTAGAGTAGAATTTGAGGTTCAGTAATAGATTTTTTAACTTTCCTTCCTCAGAATGAGAGAGTTCTCTAAACCTGACTAACAGGTATTCAAAGAAAAAAAAAAAGAAGCCATTTATAATGCTACCTGTAATGAATAATATATTTTGCATTATCATAAGTCTTACACTAATTGTTAACCACAGTAATTTTATTTGTTTCAATGTAAATAAATGTGTGTTTTAATTAACAGCATAGTAAATTACTTTATCTTCTGTGCAGTTCATGTTGATGGACTGACTTTGATAGGTGCTTGCTCTTTGATCATTCAGAGAAATATGTTCCAATTCTTTCATATTCAATCAAAGATTTGTTTCAGATTGTCTCCTATTCAGAATCTCCTTCTGTTTTTCTCAGTATTGATTTCATTTTTATCGAATTTTACAAATAAAAAAATAAAAGGCCTTATCTGTATTGTTTATTGTTCCAGCTCTTCGGTAGTGTTTTCACTAACTATAAGCACTCTTTTCTTACCTGAAATTTTTAAGCCCATTATAACCCATTTCCTTGGTAAACTTTTGACCTCCCATCTTTTTCTTTGTAAACGATGTCACGGTCTCTTCTACAATGATGTGACCTCTTTGTTTTTCCATCCAACGTAATTTTTGCTATAATAGAATCTAAACACAGAATCCTTTTATTATAGATTTTGAGAAGACACTTTGATTAAATTATTGAATTTACTTTTTGTCTTTTGAATAAAGACAAATCTGTGCAGTATTCACATCTATTTGTTGACCAACTGTATACGACTATCTGTGAAAATTTGAGAAAAGCTTCTAACTTTGTATTTAGTCACTTAAATCTAGCTCAATTATAAAGTCTAAAGTGATTTTAAAACATTTTTTCTTGACTAATTTTGTTTATTTTTCAAGGCAACTATGTTTTTAATCTCCAAGATATTTTTTTTTTTTATATTCTACATTCAGCTTTCTCTCACAGTCAGTCTCCAGAGGTGTAGTTTTATTGATTCAAATTCATATCTACTTCTTTATTCTTTAGCCAAACAGTTTCAGTTGTATTAAAAGTATTTGTTCTGGAATGAGTGAGGATATTTTTAATTTTGAGTTCATAAATTTAGTAACTGAATTTGGAGTCATATTTTTATAGTTTTTTGTCAATTATTGTAATTTTATTATTCACGAAAGTATAAATTAGTTGATAGTCATTTTCAGGCCTCTTAGAAATATAAAATACATATAACATACTTCTAAGATCATAATTATCTTAAATGTGCATTGAATAATTACTTTGAAGGGAAGTAATGTAACTTTCACTCTTCCTGAGATATTCCCATTACATTATCTTAGTTTCTGCACATCTTAAGTATACATGTTTTAGTGAAGAAATATTAGGAGCAACATCTCTCTCTCTCCTTTTCAATTCACTCCAGTCCTCCCCAAAGTTCAATTTCAAGTCAATTTCGAATGTGTGCTCCATTTTCTAAGGAGTCAGTAGTCCTATGAGTGGTATATGTGGTTATCTGTTGGGAGAAACGATCCTCTGTGACTTTGGGAGGATAATTTATTTTCATATTAACAGGATGCGAGTATCTGGATCTTCCACACTTTGGCTTTCTCTTTTCTATCTCTTTTAAATATCTGTCAATTAATGAAAATGGATTACAAATATATGCTTATTTGTTGACTATCCCATATGTCCCATTTCTTTGTTGTTGTTGTTGTTGTTGTATTTTCTTTCTTTCTTTCTTTCTTTCTTTTTTTTTTTTTTTTTTCCAGAGGGAGTCTCACTCTGTCGCCCAGGCTGGAGTGCAGCGCGGCGGTCTCTGCTCACTGCAACTTCCACCTCCCGGGTTCAAGGGATTCTCATGTCTTGGTTTCCCGCTAGCTGGGACTGCAGTTACGCACCACCACCTCCGGCTAATTTCTGTACTTTTGGTACAGACGGGGTTTCACCATGTTGACCAGGCTGGTCTTGATTTTTTGACGTCAGTCAGACACCAAAGTGCTGGCATTACAGGCATGACCCACTGCGCCCGGCCTGTTACTATTATTTAAATTACATCAACAGATTTTAAAAGCTGTAACAGATTTTCAATCTGCTTCTTTTTTATTAGTTTCACTTCTTACATTTACTAACATTGCAATTTAGATATACTAAGAAAATATTCAGTTTTTATTTTGTTTTGTTTTTAATCCCCAAGCCACTGTGTTCTTCTTCATAAGCCTTCACTTTTTTTTTTTTTTTTCATGAAGTTTCAGTGGCACGTTTTCACCTGCCCGTCACAGTAGCCCATTGTGTACTCATTTTGTTCCCTCTCTAGAACTTCCTACACAAGTGGACTTTTGCCAGTCCACTAACATTTTTTGGGCTTCTCCATCGCCTTGCAGGTAAAGGATACACCACTATCTCCATTTCAAACTACCATATACATGGGAAAGCCAAACATACCTTCAGTGTTTCAGGATTCTCCTCTGCAAGAGTCCGTATTTTAATGTATAGGACATATGCTCACGTTCTCTGTTTGTTTTGCAGTGAGGGTTCAGGTGTATCATCTAAAGCCCTCTTATCAGTTACACTATATCTGGGCTGGTATTGGGAGTTAGATGAAAGAATTGCAAGTAGTATATTTGAGCAATTTTTTGCAGCAACAAAAGTTGGAATACCCAGATTTTAGAGGCTGCATTTCCAGCAACAGAGTTCTAAGTTTAGTATTCATTGTGCAAGCAACAAAAGTGGTAATGTCAATCTTCTGTAGAACATCAGCGATATCTTCATATGAACAGTTCTGTCATGTTACTTTTGATAATTTTTCATAACTATGAAGCCTCCAATTCTAGTTCTTCACCCCTTTGGTAAGATTCATGTGCTAATCAATATATTTTAGTAACGTTAATTTATTCTTAAATTAGCCAGAGTTAGTTACTGCTATTTCAATTTTTTCATTCAATAACATATATATGATTTTTAAAAATTCAAAATATTGTTATATTACTACTTTTTATATAGAGATAGGAAAGCAGAAGGCTTTTATTTTTATTGCTTATATTTACATATTTATATAAACAAAATTTAATATAATGTGTGTCTATACCTATACAAAATTATCCTTTGTACATACCAACCAAAATGTGATAAATAAGTCCCCATTAGGAAAAAATCATTCAGAATTAATAAGCTAGTGTCAACAGCAGGAAGATATTTAGTTTTAATATTTGGACAAATAGTAATAAAGATGAAATGTGCTTCACAACACCAAGAGAGAGTAATAGACTTAGATTTAGGGCTTAATTCTGTCACTACTAAGCTCTATGCCCTTTTGCAAGCCATTTAATCATGTTTTGGTCCAGTTTATTTCCCTGTAAATGTACTGAGTTACATGGGGCCCTCATAATACCTCTTCCTTTAAATTTTAGGCTTTGTAATAAACATTCCTAAAAGAAGTTAAGCAAATATTATGGGTTTAGCACATTTGGAATATTAAAGTAATTTTTTAAAGTAAATATTTACAAGTTAATCTGAAATTACAGAACTAGCCAAAGAGCAGTTTTGGGGAGTAGCCCTTAAATATGGAAGAACAATACCTTATCTTAATACTGTGAGAACATGTAGGACTTTATTAATAAACTTCCAAAATTGAAAGCCAATTACTTTAAAAACTTTTTTCCCTGCACATTCATTGCTAGAAACAGTTAATCCGTCTTTAAAAATACCAAAAATAAATAAATAAAAGTCTAAATTGGCATATGTCCTGGAAACTGTTTTTGGCAATATTAGTGAGGTAGATTGTCTCTTTACTCAATTTCACTTTTCCCATCTGCACTAGTTTCTCATGTGACAGTTTCTCTCTATAGGTTTCTGGCAATCCAACCAACATCAGTTGCTGTAAATATTATCATAAGAAGGAAAGGAAAGAAAGCTTATTTCTTTAATGTACAACTAAAATGCTAAAGTTTTAATTAATATCCAATAACTAACATAAGACAACACTTTCTTTGACAAAGCCAAATGAACCTTTTTAAACAATCAAGGGTTTGCCCTTATCCTACCAATTAAATCTCAGCTGACTGAATACTCCCTTTTCTTTTTCTTAGAAGAATGTACAAATCCCAAAATAGGTACACATATTTATTTTCTCCAAGGTTATCCTTGTTTTACTCATTTTGGTTCAGAGACCACTTAGATTCCTAGTTGGAGTCTTGATTTATTTTTCAACAGCTGCAACAAGACTGATAATATGATTTACTTTATTTATTGCACTGGAGTTCCAATTCTCCCAAATCCAAGTCTTGCATTTGCCCCATTTTTGCCATTTCAGAGAGTCATGAACACAAATTATAACACTAGCCTCATGTGCATAATATTAAGAAAGTTCAAGCAGAATTTATACACAAATGTGATTACCATAGCAAGTTATATTATAAACGAGTGACAGTCAGCAATGGTGGTACTACTAAGTAAAGGGCATTTTATACATTTTCAGGGATTTTCTTGGTTTCCTCAATAAAATGAAGCTGCTATAATACACATTTAATGACGAGGGATCATAGACATTAGATTTGCTGCATGATGCCTGTTATCAGTCAACATCCATTGCCATTACCACTCATGTAACTATTCCCACTGCTCTCCCTTCCCCAATATAGCCAGAATTGAAGGATTAAATCTCAGGATTTCCTTGAAGATAAGTTTGGATATTTTTATTTAGGTTAATCCAATGAGATTCTGTTGCCACATATTTGGAAGGTGACCATAATATGAATGCCATCTTTCTGTGACTACTGTCATTCATTGTTGCTTAAGAAAGTTGTTGTTTTCCTACATCATATTTCATTGTCTGTTAAGTGGCTTTACATTTGTCAAAAAAAAAAAAAAAAAGAAAGAAAAAAAAAAGAAATGAACATAGCTCTGGTTTCCTTGTATGACTCACTGACACCAGCTTTGGGTGTCCACACTGCAGTATTATTTGCCTAGAGACTGCTATGTGAGTGCTGTCATTCCCAGATCTAGACCAGCAGAACTAGTCTTAGAAATAGAAACTTAGAAGTAGGAAATTATGGAATTGGGTATGTTTGGGGGAAATGCATTTCAACAGCACCAGGCTAGAACTTGTTTCTTCTGTCATTCCAGTACTTTTGTAAAATCCTAGTTTCCTGTATTAAATTTGTTACCATTTATAATACATATAATAGTTTATATTTCCAGTACTAAATTCTTAATTCATTCACATTATGAACTGGAATGCTCATTGTGATTCACAGAATGAAGGATTCCTCTTTATTCCATGAAATTTTTGAATATTCTCCAAGACCTTCATTTTATTTTATTTATTTATTCATTTATTTTTGAGATGGAATTTTTCTCTTGTTGCCCAGGCCAGAGTGCCATGACACAATCTGAGCTCACTGCAACCTCCACCTCCTGGGTTCAAGCGATTCTCCTGCCTCAGCCTCCCAAGTAGCTGGCATTACGGGCATGCGCCCCTGCACCTGACCCTTCATTTTATTTTAAATATATATTTATATTTGACATATGAATATCTAGATAATACAAATCTAATAAATAGTGATGAAAAGCAAAGCCGCTATTAACTGGGGCCCCAGGATGGAGGAATGGTTGTCAAGAAAAGTAAGGAGAAAATATTGGGAAATGATGGAAATAGGTTCTATTTTTATTATTGTGGCAGTTATACAGGTGACTAGATTTGTTGACATTTAATTAAATGGATACTTAAAATACTTGCATTTTTATTCATATAAATTATAACTTGGTAAAATTAATTTAAAATGATTAACTTCTGCATTAAGTGTGCCATTTACAAAAACACTTTTTCATATATGAACTGTGTTTAAAATGATTTGTGCCTAGAATTTAACTGTTTAAAATATACAAATGCTATCTATTTTGGCACAGTTTTAATAGACACAGAATTTTCCAGGAGTACTACTGCCTTAATTGAAAGAGCTTGCTTTGGAACTTTTCCAAAAGTATTTTACTCTTCCTAAATATCATATCAACAGTGTTAACATATTTGTCAATACAACACACTAAACTGGTTTTCATCTGTATCTTTCATATTCACAGTGATTCTAAATTTAAGAACAAACGTCTGATATTACATCAGGCCTTCTAATGTAATTATGCAATTTCTTACACTATGAAATTATATAATGTCATATTAAAAATACTTTTTATTTATTTCTCCCTTACATGACAGTAAATTTTTGAGATATATATTTATATTGTGGTAACAGATAGAAAGCTTTGTTTGACTGCTAATCACACTGCTTATTCATTCATTTTAAGAGCATGTCATAAGTATTGTCTGAAGTGGTTAGATTACTGCAGTAATAATAGTAATAATAATAATAATAATAATAATAAAGAAATCCCTGGCTGCACAGATTTCGCCTTCTACTAAGGTAAACTGATAACAAAAAATAAACGGAAAGTCTGGGTGTGGTGGCTCACTCCTTTAATCCTAGTACTTTGGGAGGCCCAGGCAGGTGGATCACGAGGTCAGGAGTTCGAGACCAGCCTGATCAATATGGTGAAACTCCATCTCTACTAAAAATACAAAAATTATCCAAGCATGGTGGGGGGTGCCTGTAATCCCAGCTACTCAAGAGGCTGAGGCAGGAGAATGGAATGGTTTGAATCCAGGAGGTGGAGGTTGCAGTGAGCCGAGATTGTGCCATTTCACTCCAGTCTGGGTGACAAGGTGAGACTGTGTCTCAGAAAAAAAATAAAAAAAATAAAATAAAATAAAAAAGGATAACATCAGACGCAGATAAAGGCCACAGATTAAAACAGAGTAGTTGCCCAATACTACTTAAAAACTTAGATGCAAATTTGATAAATTTCCCTTAGGTTAACTGTTACAGCATTCCTCATATTCTGAAACTGTAATGTAGAATAAGAGTGCAAAAACAACAAGAAAAATTTACTTTTCATCAAAACAAAGAAAACAAATAAAAACAGCAAACCTTTGCCTTAGTTTCATCAAATATCCCTTGTGTTGCCTTGGGTTCTCCAGGATGAAGAAGCTGAGATGAAGTTTAAAGTGCAAAAGATTTATTGGAGAATAATACCTGTGAAATAATAAAAATAAAAGTAGAAAGCAGTGTTAGCTAGAAATAGCTGTCAGATTATGATATTATCAGAGGGAGGAGTCCTAACTTGGACAAAAATGGGTGGACCCTAGGACACCCATCTTGCTTAGTCATTGGCTGAGTTCCACTCCCAGAAAAATCCACCCTGGACCACCATCACTATGTTGCCAATGGCTAGCACCACTCTGAGAAGAATGTGACTTTGGCTAGAATATGGAGGTGATTTTGAAGGAAGCTGACAGCTGGAGGCTGTCAGAAAACTATAGCCCTCACAGCTGGACAGTAAGTCATTCCTTGAAGAGGTAGCTAAATGAAGCATCTCCTAGTCTTCCAAACTCATCTCCTGCAAAATTCAGAAATTTGCAGTGCTACAATTGCTAATCAGCAGGATTTATTTTTGTTTTGTTTTTTTCTTTTCCTCTCATGTTTATCATGACCTGAATGTCAATCCATTATGCTTAAAAACCATCAATGCTTACTTTAACAGGTCTCTATCTCCTATTTTCTCATGAGCAGGTTAATCTATATTTACAACAGGTGAATCTCTAAGCAAGACTCATGACCTTATTGAAAGTGCCTTTGCAAAAATCGTAACTGGGAAAATTATTACAGTGAAAGAGATCTGACCCAACCAACTGCATCTTGCTTCTAACCTCTTAAGCTGCCCTTATTCATTTCTGGGCATAGTCTTAACTAACTTTGGGAGGAACTGAGTTTATAGTTTAACTTTGAAACAAAAATGATAACAGTCCTTCCCCCCCATAAAAACCCTTCCTGCTAGGGGACTAGACTACCTTCATAGTACTAAAAAATCATCCTGAAGATAAGAAATTATATTTTAGGAGTCAAGCAGCTGGAGACTGCAAGATTCTTAACCTCCCCAAATTACTCCTGGGATAACATCACCATTGTAAAACCAAGGATCAGTGCTTGAGATATTTTCCAGGCCCTGTACTCAGTAGATCAGCTGGCACCACCCAGATCAATAAACTCGTTTGTCTGGTCTTGTAGCCCCCAACCAGGAACAGACTCAGCACAACAGGACAGTTTCAATTCCCTATGATTTCATCTCTGACCCAACCAATTAGCACTCCAGACTCATTGATCCCCTACACACCAAATTATCCTTAAAAATTCTCATCCCCGAATTCTTGGGGAAACTGATTTAAATCTTACTAAAACTCTGGTATCCTGTACAGCAGGCTTTGTGTAAATTACTCTTTCTCTATTGTAACTCCTCCGTTTTGATAAATTGCTTCTTTCTAGGAAGCAAGCAAAGAGAACCAACTGGGTGGTTACATGTTAATTCTCCAAGTGCACAATCTCCTACTCTTCTCTCTGTATTTCTCTGCCCCAAATGTCCTGTATGTCACTGCCTTTGTTCTAGAGTTATTTAGGTTCCTGGAAAGAAAATTTGTCATATATGTCTATAGCAGAGAAACTCTCTTAATATATATATATTTTTAAAAGAGCAAATACGTTTTTATTTTCTTTGCTTACTTAGTCCAGAAGCCTGGGAACTTATTGAGAATCATATAATATTCTTATACTGTTATATCAATATAAACGTTTTCCATGATTTTCAGTATAAAATTTTGCCATTTATCTTATTTTGTTTAAATCTAGCATTAAATAACATCTGGAACACCAATGACAGCAGAAACATTTATTTCAGGCAATATTTTAACTGCTGTAGTTGGCCGTGACCTTACTTCCTTGAATGTTTTATTTTTATTTCTGTGTGCTGTTATTTTCTTTCCAGCAGGTCAAGTTGAATTTTCAAAACTTTAATATATGTTTTCTCCCCTACCATGTGTACATGTATAGAATATGCTCAATCTGTTGCATCTTTTGACAGAAAGATCAAAATCTGTCTTTAAGCTAATTCTATTGTTCTCAAAAATGCCTGAATTCATCTTCCCTGCCCTCAAGTAATACTTTGTTTTTCTGAACCAAAATTTGAGGCCCTCTATCCTACTGACCACAGTGTTCCCTGAGCTATTAAGAACTCTTGATTTTTCGAGTCACAGTATGGGAATTATTTTTAGCATTGCTCTCTTTCTTTCTCTCTTCTCTCCATTTTGCAATTGGGTTTGTAAAAGATTTATTTGATGTTGCTCAATGCAAATCTAGATGATACAATTTATTTTCATTTGTTTATTAAATTCTAAACACTTGTCAGAGAAAAAAATAAAATGCTGCTTTTGAGAGATTTTATTTATTTCTTCATCATACTGACAAACTTATCTAGCACAGAGAATCTTCATTAAAATTGCCTAGGCTGATTGCTTAAGATATGCAGGCCTCAACTCATCCTTTTGCCAGATATAATTAATTAGCATTTCTGTGGGTAGAACTTGAGAAGCTTTATTTTAAAAATGTAACCCAGGTGTCTTTTTGCCCTAGTACCATCATCCAAAAGAAAAGGAGTTTGTATTTGATGGCGTATATATCTGCACTCCTGGTCTTTGTGCCTATAGCTAGGATGAAGTGGAAAGGTGTCTGAGCTACCCACTGAGGTGGAAAATAATATTTATCCATAATTTCATAACTAGAATATATGTCATGGGAAGTCAGGGACCCCAAACAGAGGGATCAGCTGGAGCCACAGCAGAGGAACATAAATTGTGAAGATTTCATGGACATTTATCAGTTCCCCAAATTAATGCTTTTATAATTTCTTACACCTGTCTTTACTACAATCTCTGAAAATAAATTGCGAAGATTTAATGGACATTTATCAGTTCTCAAATAATGCTTGTAATTTCTTATGCCTGTCTTTACTTTAATCTCTTAAACCTGTTATCTTCATAAGCTGAGGATGTACATCACCTCAGGACAACTATTGTACAAACTGATTGTAAAACATGTGTGTTTGAACAATATGAAACCAGTGCACCTTGAAAAAGAATAGAATAACAGCAATTTTAGGGAACAAGGGAAGACAACCATAAGGTCTGATTGCCTGTGGGGTCGGGCAGAATAGAGCCATATTTTTCATCTTGCAGAGAGCCTATAAACTGATGTGCAAGTAGGGAAGATATCACTGAATTATTTTCCTAACAAGGAAATTATTAAGACCCTGGGAAAGGAATGCACTCCTGGGGTGAGCTCTATAAACAGCCATTCTGGGAGTGTCTGTCTTATGCAGTTGAGACAAGGACTGAAATACTCCCTGGTCTCCTGCAGTACCCTCAGGCTTATTAGGGTGGAGAAGAAACCCTACCCTGGTAAAATTGAGGTCAGGCCAGTTCTCTGCTCTCAAACCCTGTTTTCTGTTGTTTAATATGTTTTTCAAGACAATACATGCACAGCTGAACCTAGACCCTTATTAGGAGTTTTTTATTTCACCCTTTGCCTTGTGATCTTTATTGGCCTCAGAAGCATGTGATCTTGTTCTCCTTTTTTTCCCTTTGAAGCATGTAATCTTTGTGACCTACTCCCTGTTCATACACCCCCTCCCCTTTTGAAGGGGAGTTTAATAAAAACTTGCTAGTTTTGCAGCTCAGGTGGGCATCACAGTCCTACCGATATGTGATGTCAATCCCGGAGGCCCAGCTGTGAAATTCCTCTCTTTGTATTCTTTCTCTTTATTTCTCAGCTGGCTGACACTTAGGGAAAATAAAAAAGAACCTACGCTGAAATATTGGGGGTGAGTTCCCATGATAAATATACTCTGTTTTTTTCATTTTTAATGTGATTCTATATTCAATATATTATTATCTTAATGTTTATTCCCTTAGCCCTTTATTCATAAGTGAGATTAGACCAGTTTTGAGGGAGACTATATTTGACAGGTTTGTGTTTTAAGGTAATGATGGTTTTACAAATCATGTGGGAAATATTTTCTTTTGCTAAATTTTGGGAGAGTTTGTGTAACCTGGACAGTATTTGCTCCTTTACATTTTGAAATAATCTATAAATCAACCCTTAGTTTTTTACAGGAATGCCAACATTTAAAATTTTCTGTTTCATCAATCACATACAAGTAATAATTTCTATTAAAAGACTTTTTTTCTGCAGACATTTTAATAATATTTGATTACCTACAGTTGTAAAAAGTATTATCATCATAAAACATTTATAATTATGAATGTTTTCCCAGAGAAAACCTCTTCTTAGTCTGGCTTAAAGTAGAAACATCTTATACACCAGGAAGTTTAGAGGTATTTTAGACTCCAGATACAATAGCAGCTCAGTGATATCAACAAGGAAAGGAATAATTTTATCTGCTTGCACTGAATCATCAGTATTGGCAGCTAGCAGTAGTTAGCTACTGGGTTTGGATGCTTCCTTGTTTACATCTAGGAAGATGAGTGAAACCGCTTCCCCAAACATGGAATTCAAAAATCTTGCACTCTGATTGAACCATGTTATGTCACCTGCCTACTTCTAATCCAAAAAAAGTTAATAAATAAGTACAAGATATGCGAGTTGACTAACTAATAAAGATCCTTCTTTAGATGTAGGTATATGTAAAAAGTCACTTAAGAGAGAAAATAGAAAATGGACCTTTTCCAGGCAGCCAAATGATTTCTACAAAATTATTTTTAAATATTTGAAAGATCTTACAAGGACATTTTCCACTTAGTAGATTATAACTATGATCTTAATAAATAATTCATTATTCATTTAAACATTTTATGTATTTTACATTTATTAAACTCCTAAAAATTGGTTTCAAGGAGTATTACTGATATTTTATATTGCATTTTTCTCATTCTTAAGATCTAACATTAATTATCAATGTGTTAAATAATAGCTTATTCTTTTGAAATAGTGTATTTTTTCAGGTTATTGATATGGAATAACTTTTTTCTATTTTTTTAAATAAAATTATAAACTTTAAAATTAATTAAATGCCCACTGTGTAATAAGTAATATGCTCAAAACATGATATTTATTTATTTTCACAATAATCATATGTGGAATTACTATAATATCAATTTTCTGAGAAGACAACTGAGTGTAAAGAGGCTATATAACTTTTTCATAGTGGTAATAAGTGGTAAGTCTGGAATTTCAATCCAGATCTAGTCTGACTCAAAACCTATATATAGGAGAAAATAACTCTTTCCCTATCCTCTGAGTTTCAGTGGCTGTGGCCCACAGGCAAACTAAAAAATAACAGATTAACAGGAGAAAAAGAAAACACAGAGTTTATTTATGCATAGATGGTGCAAACACTTGGGACAACTCAGTGATACATAACCCAAAGGGGTGGTTAAAATTGGGAACTTATATATCATCTTAATAAAGGGCAATATATTTTTAGAAAATGACAAGACAAAGGAAAAGGGTTTTGGGCTTCTAGTGACAGCAAAATTGGGGAAGGTAAATATATGGGAGAAACTAATAGAAGATAAAGTTTTCTGGTGTAGGCCCAAGGCAGTACCAAATTTCTTTCTCCAGTGATAATGGTTGTTTGCCTCCTCCTGATATGGAAAAGAGGAGGAGGAACATCGTCACAAAGAAAAGGTTATACTCTGCCTTGAGGCTTTTGAAAGGGGTAGAAAATAAAGTGTCCTGTTTATCAGCTGCTTTCAGCTTAAAATGATCCTTATGCCAAATAAGCATACTTTTGGGTGATTTATTCTAATCTCCTTTAACCATAAGCTTAACTTGGAGGCAATACTGTCTATTATAGACACAAAGAATAACTTTCGTTAGGTTAAAATTCTTAAACTTGCTATGTATATTCAGAGTTCTATTGACATTTCCTTCACATTTAGTAAGACGAAGAAGTACAATGTCAAACTAACGTATACCTTTTTTTGGCAGCTTATTGTAGGAAATGTAATTTGCAATATTATTCCAAAACCTTGTAAAGATTTATCTAAATAAGAATTGCCTTTACTTTTTTTTTTCACAATATAACATAATCCTCTCACTTAAAAAGAGCATTATTGTACAACAAAGTTTCAAGAACAGCTTCAAATTATCCATAATGCTCCCACCCAGATATAATCATTGTTATCATCTGTTTTTCATCCAATATTTAATTCATTTTTCTATTTCTTTTACATACTACTGAAATAAATATCTGAACATTTTAAAGCCTTTTAAAATTTGTTTTTTAATTGCTTGTCAAAATAGATAAACTGTCTAGCAATAGAGTGCATGTTTCTCTGTACATGGTTCACAGTATGATCAATGAAAATCAGAATTATAATGTTTTATGTATTTTCCATTTTGTTGCATTTAGGTAGTTCTACTTATTTTGATAAGTTGCAATATTGTTTTATACTTAAAATGATAAACTTGATTTTAATTTTTAAAGTTAAATATATTACCCATTTGTATTTCTGTTACTGCTATTATTTTTTTGTGGTCCTTTTTTATATTTTTATTTGGAAAAAATACTTTAGTAGGAACATTTTTTTTCAATTTTTGAAAATATGACCCTAAACTATTTTCAACTGAATACTTGAATTTTATAGCTGGGTAACCATTTTTGGTTTTGATTTTGTTTCACACACAAATTTCTATTGTCTAACAGATATTTATGTACTGTATCTCTAAGAGTTTTCAGACTTAATTTGGTATAAGGTACTTCCTCTTTCTATGCAAACTGAACCAATTAAGGAACAAGAAACCATGCATTATAACTAGAACCCTTCTATTTTTTCATCCATGATGTCAGTAGTTTATTTATTTGGCCTACCTCTTCCCAATCTTGATTAGGCATGTGTTGTTCTTATTGATTGATATTATTTTCTATGAGTTACAATTTTCAGATGCTTTTGGAGGAAGTGCTAACAGGTACAATAAAGGGATATATTTGGCTATCATAGATAAATTATCAGTAGAGTAGAAGGATTACTATCATGTTTTCTGGACACAGGCAGTGTCTACTGGAGCTTATAATCAAAAGATGCTAGAAGAACCAAGCAGAACTACATATTCATGGTGATGGCATTTGCATTAAATTTACATTATTAACATAATTTAAATTAGCACCATTTTGTTGAATTGAAAATGACTACCTGAGCCAATTAATAGGTTTCTCTGAGACTAATTTTATTTTATTTTCAGTGAATTTTATCTCATATCTGAAATGCCATAGTTTTTTTTTAATTAAAATGTTGGTAGTATTATTAAAAAGCTGTTTCTTCGAATGCTTTTTCACCATTTTAAACCACATGCACCAGATTTATATTTTAGAAAGAAAAAAGATTAACATAGAAAATTTATGTTAGGGGAATTAATAGGAGATTATATTAATATTCTAAAAGAGAGATAATGAGCACTCTTAGTAGGTGTCTAGGAATGAATTAAAAACCACAAATTTAAAATGCCTACCTACTGCTACTTCTTTGAGCATTGTACTACAAACAATATTAAACTTGATGTCTGTAAAATACTAGCAAACTGAATCCAGCGTTATTTAAAAAATATTATACCATGACCAAGTAGAATTTATGTATTATTGTAAAACATCATATAAACAGATTTAACAATTTTACTCCATCATTTCAATTGATGCAGAAAAATCATTTGACAATATCCAACATATTTTATGATTAAAAATCCTCAGCAAACAATGAATAGAAAGAATACATTCAATTTGATAAAGGACATTTACATAAAACTCACAGTTTATATTACATTTAATGGTGAAAGACTAGATGTTTACCCCTAAAATCAGAAAAAAGTAAAGGATGTCTGTGCTTGCCACTTCTATTGAACATTATACTGGGAGTTCTAGCCAGAGCAATCAGTCAAGAAAAAGGAAAAAAAAAAAAAAAAAAAAAAAAGGCACCCATATTGGAAAGAAATAAGTAAAGCTGTCATTTTTCTCATAGGGTATGGTCTTGTATATGAAATTCACTAAAAAAAATTAGAACTAATAATTTAGCTCAGAAAGGTTACAAAATACAAGCTTAATATACATAGAATTTAATACAATATTAGAACTAATATTTGGAATCCATTAAAAATATTAGAACTAATAAATTCTTGGTAAAGTTGCAAAATATAAGATTAATATGTAAAACCATTGAGATTTCTATATATTTTCCAGGGATGATTCAAAAATGAAATTAAGAAAAGAGTTTGGTTCATAACAACATCGAAAGAATGAAATTGTTAACAAATGTATCTAACTCAATAAGCACAATATTTAACTGTAAAAGTTATGAAAGATTATTGAAAGAAACTTTAAAAGATTTGCATAATTGGAAAAAAATCTCATGTCAATGGAATAAAGGCTTAACATTTTTAAGAAGGCAATATTCCCCAAACTGATCTACAGATTCAATGTCATTCCTGTCCGGAATACCAACTGACCTATTTGTAGAAACTGATAAGCTAATTCTAAAGATGAAAAGAAATTGAAGAAAAGCAAAATAATCTTGAAAAAACAAAAGAAACACTTTCCAATTTCAAAACTTAGTACAGAGAAACAGTAATCAAATCAATGTAGTACTGGAACAAGGATAGGCATGTAGACCAATGAAACAGAAACAAAAGTGCAGTAATAAACCAATACATATATGATTAAGTAAAGTTTGACAAGAGTGCCAAGACATTACAATGGGAAAAAGAATAGGCTTTGAACAAATAGTTGGGTTGCTCCAGTTGGTACAACTGGAAACTGGGTAGTCAAATGCAAAATAAAGTTGGATCCTAAGTCACTCCATTAAAAAAAAAAAAAAAAATTAACTAAAAAGAAATCAACAGCCTAAATATAATAATTAAGAGTCTAAAAGTCTTAGAAGAAAAGATATGGTATTTTCATGACCGTGGACCTGGCAAATGAATCTTAAATATGGCACCAAAAACATCAGCTTCAAAAGAAAAAACAATATAGGTAAATTGGATTTCATCAAAATTAAAAATTTTTGTAATTGAAAGGACACCATCAAGAAAGTGAAAAACCACAAAATGGTAGAAAGTATTTGCTAATTATATATCTGACAGGCAAATTGTATTTTTGTTGTGTTTTCTTTTGTTTTTGCGACAGAATCTCACGCTGTCATCAAGCTGGAGTGCAGTGGCACAATCTCAGCTCCCTGCAACCTCTTCATGGCAAATTGTATATCAAATGTATGATGAACACATAGAACACCATAATAAAAAGACAAATTGCCTAACTAAAAAATGGGCAAATATTCAGAATAGACATTTCTCTAAGGAAAATATGCAAATATAATAATCTCATGAAAATATGCCCAAGTTATTAGTCATCAGGGAGACAAATCAAAAACATGTGTCACCACTTATCAAACACTAGAATGGCTGAAATTTTAAAATGAGATAAAAAATGCTGGTGTGGACATGGAGATATCAGAATCCTCACACATTGTCAGCAGACAATAAAATGGTGCTGTCAATTTGGAAAATAGTCTGGCAGATCCTAAATGAGTAAATCTAGAGTTACCATATAACACAGCAATTCCACTTTTAGGTATAAACTGAAAAAAAGAAAATGAATGCATGTATGCACACAAAAAATTGTATCCATGTATTTATGCAAGAACTATACATAATAGTCAATATTTGGAAACAACTCAAATGTCCATCAACAGATTTATGGATTTACACATGCTAAATCCATAAATGGGGCTGGGTGAGGTGGCTCATGCCTGTAATCCCAACACTTTGGGAGACTGAGGCGAGCGAATCACCTGAGGTCAGGAGTTCAAGACCAGCCTGGCCAACATGTTGAAACCCTGTGACTACTAAAAATACAAAAACAAACAAAAACAAAAAAAAATTAGGTGGGCGTGAAGGCAGGCGCCTGTAATCCCAGTTACTCAGCTGGCTGAGGCAGAAGAATCTCTTGAATCCGGGAGGCGGACGTTTCAGTGAACTGAGATCGCGCCATTGCACTCCAGCCTGGGCAACAAGAGAAAAAAAAAAAAAAAAAAAAAAATCCATATATGGAATATTACTCAGCCACAAAAAGGAATGGAGTACTGAAACATACCACATCCATAAACCTCAAAAATATTATGCTACATGAAAAAAAGCCGGTCACAAAAGATGGCATACTATATGCTATCTTGGAAATGAAGTTCAGAAGAAAGATAGCCATAGAGACAGAAAATAGATAAGTGGTTGCTTACTGTGTTCTTCGGAGTATTGAGGGTTTAGAACAGCAGTTTCCAATTTTTGGAGGGCACAAAGGACCGGTTTCATGGAAGGCAATTTTTCCATGGACAGCGGGGTGGAGAGGGAGGGGATGGTTTCAGTTTGAAACTTCCACCTCAGATCATGCAGCATTAGTTAGATTCCCATAAGGAGCACGCAACCTAGCTCCCGGCATACGCTGTTTACAGTAGGGTTTGTGCTCCTGTTGAGCATCTAATGTCGCTGCTGATCTGACAGGAGCTCGATCTCAGGCGGTGATGCTAGTTCATCAGTTCCTGCTATGTGGCCTAGTTCCTAACAAGGAGCAGATCAGTACCAATGTGTGGCCTGGGGGTTAGGGACCCCTGGTTTAGAGAAATGATAGGTAAAGGGTAACAGGCTCTTATTGTGTCATGAAAATGTTTTAAAATCTACTGTGGTGATAGTTGCACATATCTGTGGACATACTACAAAGCATCGAATTGTACACATTTAAAGGGGGCATCATGTAATGTGTGAATTTTACATAATACAACTATTGTTAAAATATACTCCTTTGAATTCAGAATGTTCTCAGTGAATAGATAAGTCTGAGTTATAAGAATTCTTCATGGTTTGATAAAGAAAATACTGGTTTATACAAAGATATCAGTCAAATCTCAGGTTTCTGGTTGTTCAAGTTATTACTTTGATTCTCATCCCCCAAATTTGTATTTATTTAAAAACTTTTACTTTACTTGTATATCTGGATAAAACATTGATATTGATTAATTTATTGGGGTTAATTTATTCTTGTCACACTGAATCATACTGTAAAATGGAATACTAAATGAAATGAATTATCCATATTCAATAAATATATTTCTCTCTCTAAAGTACTTTAATATATTTCCACAACAACAAGTACAAAGAAAGAGCAATCAAGCAATATGACCATTCTTGATTCAGAAAGGCTAAAACAGCACTTTACCAATTTCTTGCTCACACTGATAGAGACTGAATTTCAGCTTGTTGGTAAAATACATCATTCTCTCAATCTTCCAGGTTCATGAATATTTTCAAATATTATTTTGCCTATTAATTATAAAGGCAAATAATTTGAATGATTAATTACAATTTGTATATTTATAGAGATATTGCCTCCAGCTTTAGCATACGAAGTCAATGAACATTCATAATTTATTTTCTTCCTCATTTCACTAAAGCAATCTGAGGCATCAAGCACCATCTCTGAATGAAAAGCCTTTTTCTTTGGTAACCTGACAATAATTTATTGAAGATTGTTTTAAATCGTCTATAGACTTGGTTTGCCCTCTTTTGGCAAAGTTTTGAAATACAAATGTAAAGACGCTGGTGACAAATATTTATTTTTTCTGCTTTTGAAAAAGGTTACTTTTTTTTTTTTTTCTGCTTTCATTCTCTAGGCTTTCAACGTTATACTTATGGGAATAAACATTGTTATTGATATTACACTTAATGGTTTGGAACAGCAAATTTAATTAACCTTCCATATTAAAAATGACTCCAGTGATAAAAATACAGCTTACATAATTTTCTGATTTTAAGTCTTGTGAAACTTAATATCCATCCTAAATTTTGAAACTGCACAAACTTAATCATCCATTGATTATTCATAAAAGCAAGAACACTAAAGTTATATTATGCTGCCATTGTCTTCCTAGTAAATGGTAAATATTCATTTTTCAATCTAGTCCAAATGGTAGCTGCTGTTTTCTGACCTATCCAACACAGTTCCATTCTTTTTATGTTGGAATTGTAAGCTCACTTCAACATGCCAAATTGGTGTTTACATTTCAAATATTAAAAGAAGATTTTAATTCCATAATTCTCCGTTACTTCCTTTCTTGACACTTTTTTTTTTTTTCTAAAACACAGAATTAACAGCTACAGATCGGTTTTTCTAAGGTAAGAGTTTAGTTTTAGATTAACAAAGGATAAAACTCTCCTTGATTTCATATTATAATACTCAGTTTTCTAGCTGCTTAGAATTTTCATGTAAACAAAAAATCATTAAATTTTAGGGGAAATACAAGCTTAGTAAATTACACTTTAACTGAATTCTGTTTTCTTGTACTTTATGATAAAATTCTAATGTAAACTCCCAAAAAATATATTTCACTTTAGCAATACAATCTTCAGCAGACTGAAGCAATTTGTTTGATTCTGTGGCATACCACGAAAATTATTTTATTCATTCCTTGGTACAAAAATAAGTTATATGCTGCTCATTCTATATACTCATTTTTCATGTAATTGCTTTTGTATTTTCTAGCTTGTTCAATTTAATATTCGATGTCTTAGTTTTATAATTAGAATTTTTAACTAAAGCATAACAAAATTACTTCAAAGAGCATTAGTCTGAGAAATATCTTTTAATTTGATCTTTAAATGCACATTCATGATTATATTTCTTTTTACAGTAAAAATATCTTCCAAAATTATATATAATAAGGGTTAGAGTTGTCATCCTAACTTTAGCGTATATTATATTTGTTACACTTGGATATCCTAAATAGTCTGCTGATTTATTTTAATAAGATAACAAATCTTCTTAGGTGACCTGAAGTAAACTACTTAATCTCTCTGCTCTATTTTCACATCTTGAAAAGAAAGATACTAATAATACCTAAAAGTAATATGATGATTAAATTAAATTAATACATGTAAAGTGCTTAGCAAAGTGCCTGGCATAAATGTTTTCCCAATAAATATTAATTATTATTATTAAAACAATTAGACCTAGATATAGCTTAATATTAATTAACATTAGTTATAGATCCTTGGGTGATGTTAGCTGTAGAAGAATTATAAACTAAGGGTCTTTCTTGGAATTTGGTTTATTGCATTGCTAATTTCTTCGTTAAAGAAAAAAAGGCTTTATGTATATTAAAAAGATGTAAAAATAAATGATATTTAAACTAATTAAAAGATTAAAGGAGAAATCAAGAACAGAAGGAGAAAATGTCATTTAAATAATTAAAAAAATCAGACATAGAATTTGACACAAATATGCTTAAGATACATGCCTAGTCTCATGATTTCTTAAGAAAACTTTTACCTTGAATAATAAGTAGGCTTGAAGGAAATGTGCCATGTAATTATGTATTCTAGAATGTGATTGGATAGTATATTTAAATAAATTGTTTTTAGTACTACTCAGAAGAGAGGAAGCCCTTGAATTACCTTGAATACAGAAAAGTTCTTCACAATTTCCAAGAAGCTGGGTGGCCTATATTACACACTACAATTTGCCAATTTGGATTTACAATGACAAATGAAAAGCAATGATATGTCCAACTTGAAAAACAATTGTCTTCATATTATCATTGAAGAACATCCTCCCTGAATATTTAGAGGGAGACGAGAAAGGCTGTGAATCAGGCTGTACTTTTAAATAAAAAAGATCTATGTGATTTTGATCAAATTATTGGACTACTATGTTGATTGGCATCTTGTAGATTTTTGATGATGTTAAGAAATGAGAGAGATGAGAGAAAGAGAAGGAGGGGAGTGGAGAGAAGAGAAGAGTATGGATAGTGAGAATGAGAGGAGAGGCGAGAAAGAGAATAGAGAGGCTGGAAATTTGGAAAGTAGTAAACCTCAAAATGCTATCTGAATGAAATAAGATGTCCTTCATAAAAGATTTAAACACTGTCAGTTCAAGATGGCCGATTAAGCAAACACAGTGGCCTCTCCATCCTACAAAACCAGCCTAGAATTAAATTCTTAGTGAATCAGAGACTTAAAAAATGCAGATGAATTACTATCTCTCAAGTAGTAAAAAATAGATTATTTTTTCTTGTGTTCATTGCCTAATGTAAGCAGAACTAGAAACTATTTATACATGTCTTGTGTCACTACTTGCACATTATTTGTGTGGTTTCATTTTAGGTACATAAACTGTAAATTGACATTGATTTTAACTGATGACTCTATATTTAATTGGTGAATTCATCCTGTTGATCTTTGCTGTAATTTGTGAAATGTTTCTATTCATTGTGTTTTCTTATTTTTTATTTTCCATATCATGGTTTAAGTCTTATATTCTTCCTCTCTGTACACATTCTGAACTATTCAGTTATTCTTTTTTTCTGTTATTCAATTGTTTATTTTATTTTTATTCCATTTGATGAACACTTCTATTTATGAAAGTTCTGCATTATACATCTGTTCCTTTGATCATTACATTCACATTTCAAGTCAGTATTTCTCTAGCCTTCATTTTCACCTCTACAAAATTATAACAATTGTAGGTGAGATTTTTAAAATTGTACACAACTCATCTTGTTTCATTTTTATCTAGAAAACCAATTTTTTTAGTTATGAATTTACTAAATTATTTTATCATCATTTCTTATACCACATTTCTTGCTCCTGAGCTTACTAAACTTTTCTCAGCAGTGTATCCTACAATAGTGGTTACTTTCAGGGATTTCAAAGGTAATGGATTTTAACAATTTCTTACACATGTAAAAAAGTTGTAGTTGCTGAGAATCACTTTTAAAACAGTGCTGAGGTGGGTGGATCACGAGGTCAGGAGTTCAAGAGCAGTCTGGCCAACGCGGTGAAACCCCCTCTCTACTAAAAACACAAAAATTAGCCTGGTGTGGTGGCGCAGGCTTGTAGTCCCAGCTGTTCAGGAGACTGAGGCAGAAGAGTCACTTGAACCTCGGAGGCGGAGGTTGCAGTGAACCGACATCATGCCACTGCACTCCAGCCTGGCAACGGAGCAAGACTCTGTCTCAAAAACAAAAACAAACAAACAAACAAACAAACAAACAAAAAGGTAGAGATGTAATACGATAAACCCAAGCTACTTATTTCCCGGCTTCAACAATTATCAAAAGTTCAGTAATCTTCCTTTATTTATACATTTCTTACCCATCCCACCATCCCATTTACACAAATTTAAAGTTCTTAATTAGCTACAGTATTTTAATATAAATCATGGACATCATGTAATTTCTGCTATCGTTATGTCACTTTAATTGATAGTAATATTGAAAATTATATGATCACCTGGCTATGATTGCATCTAATAATTTTAGAAATAACTACTTAATATTATGTATTATGCAGTTCATATTCAAACTTCCCAAATTGGCTTTGAAGTGTCCCTTGAAATCTGATTTTTAAAATTAAAATCCAGGCCAGGTGTGGTGGCTCATGCTTGTAATGTCAGCACTTTGTAAGGCCAGGAAGGGAAGAATGCTTGAGCTCAGAAGTTTGAGAACAGCGTGGGCAACAGGGCGACACAGTATAACCTAATCTCTACTAAAAAAAAATAAAATAAAATTAGTTGCGTGTGGTAGTGTGCACCTCTAGTCCCAGCTACTTCAGAGGCTGAGGAGAAAGGGTCTCAGCGCTGCAGTCAGTTATGACCGCACCACTGCACTCCAGCCTGAATAGAGCAAAACTACGTGTCCAAAAAAAGGAATGAAACTTCAAACAAGATTCAACATTTTCTTTGGTTTTCCGTTGCATAATCTTTTTCTATTATCTAACAGTCTTTTTATCTTCCTTCTTCTGTCCTATTTTTCACTGATGGAAATGGATAATTTGTTGGAAAGTTTTGCATTCCTTTTGGCATTGTTTAACATACAGTTCTATCTCTTTAATTTCCTTCTAACTGATAGGTGATTTGTGCACTTCCTGTTTCATCACATACACAAAATTATAAAGATATTTGGTAGCATCCATAGAATGAAACTAAGATTATTTTTTTATTTTAATTTATGAACTTAATCCCTCCCTTATAAAGCTAATATTTTTAGCATCAATTTATGATAGTTGCAAATATGAATGATAGTTTTGACTGAATGGCAAACGCTGGAATAAAAGATTTTGTTTTTCAGAATTAAAAGACAATTGTTAAATGTGCTATCAACTGAATTTTAGTCTTTTAAACTATTTTTATTTTTCTTTCTATAGAAAGGTTTGCAGTATACATTCCTTACTTTTTGCACTTTAAAATTTAACTATTATGTGTCAAGATGTGGATTATGTTAATTTTTGTCTGTTTGTTGTTGTGATCTTGACCTTAAACTACTTAAGTCTTTCTTCCATTGGGATGATTTATTTCTATGATTTCTTTATATATTACTCTGCCCCATTTTCTCTTTCATTATTTTATTTTTTATTGTCTCTCAGTGCTAACTACTGAAATAGTACCTCAATTAGATTTTTTATTTTTTTATTTTTATTTATTTTTTTTTTTTGAGACAGAATCTCCCTCTGTCGCCCAGGCTGGAGTGCAATGGCGTGATCTCAGCTCACTGCAACCTCCGCCTCCCAGGATCAAGCGATTCTCCTGCTTCAGCCTCCTGAGAAGCTGGGACTACAGGTGCCCGCCACCACGCCCGGCTAATTTTGGTATTTTTAGTAGAGACAGGGTTTCACCATGTTGGTCAGGCTGGTCTCAACCTCCTGAACTAGCGATCTACCTGCCTTGGCCTCCCAAGGTACTGGAATTACAGTCATGAGCCACTGCGCCCTTCCTCAATTTGATTTTTTATAATTACTTTTTTATTGGTATAATTTTGTTATTATTGTTTCTTCCTTTCCATCCTCCTCCCCTCCTTCTTCCTCTTCTTCCTCTTCTTATTCTTATTTTTCTTATTATTATTATTACATAATGATTATGGCAAATATTATTCTGCCATAAGATATTAGCTCATTCAGTTATCTGGACTTTCTTATTTCTTATTATTGTGGTAGTTTATTCATAGCAGTAGAATATAAAATAGAAATTCTATAATATATGTTGTATATTTTCCCTTTATTTAGAATAAGAAATATATGCACTTCAGTAATTTTTTTTTTATTTTGTGTTCTCAAAATCTATCAATTTAATGAATATGGTGGATATTCAATAATCTGATTAATTTTATTAAAACGCATGAAACAGACTCAGGACTCTAAGTAACTAGACAACTCTCATAAATAGATAGTATAGCTATTATATGATAAGTAAGGTTGGAACTATAGTAACGTAATAAAATTAAGGACATTAAGAGGGCATTGGTGCCTGGGATCAGAATTTTCAACATATCTAGGATTTCATCTAACCCCCCCTGGTTAGGTAGCTACTATCTTTCCTTGAGTTCTTTTCTCCAATTGTTGTCTTACTCTCTCACAAGGCTGACTGGTAAGGTGGCAGAAGCCAAGATGAAAAGTCCAGATGCTTGGGTGGGCTATTTTAAATGAACTCAGCTCCAGGGTTTAAGGAGTAAATTCTGGTTTGTTCTTTTTTAGGTATATCCTCTGGGAAGGATAAGCTGCTTCTAGTTCAAGCATAATACATTCTTCATATGATTCTCATCAAGGCTTATGTTTTATAACAAAAATCTTGAAATACCAAGAAAATCAATAATAACAGTGTACATTTGCAGAAACTTTTCTTCTATTTATTTAGGCTCTAGGAAGGTAGCTTAATGACTGTGGTTAATATAGATGTTTGATTAATAATGAGTTCCAGCTATATCCACAGTCTTACTCTCGTCTCCGAGCTATGGCTTACCTTCTTTAAAAATAAGAAAGTAGGAAAACCAAATATCACAGAGTTTGGCTTAGGATTCCAAGTACTTGAGACAGAAGTTCAGGACCTAAGAGCAGTAAAGATTTCTGCTTCTTTATTGTCCAGGGAAAAATCTAGCTTCATCAAAATATATGATGAGCATGAAAATACAAAAATAAACTCATCCTTTGTCAATGAGAGGTTGAATTTTAACAGTGGTAAGCTTAATTCTGATTATTTGACATGATGATAGAGCACTATTGAATATATTGCATAAGCTGGATAAACATGCATTCTATGATCACTACAAAGTCTATAATACTGTAGTTGCCTCATTTGATGTTTCATAGTATGGCCATATGAATTTACTTCTCTGTAGTAAAATAGTTTGTTAGCCGCATTGCTTTTGAATGTATTACATAGAAATATGTGTTTTAGAATGCGTAAGTGCCTGTAAAGTTCACTGAAAGTATTAGAAAGATGAGACTTAACTTATGTACAGTGTTTAAAGCAAATTAGATATTCTGAATGTTATTTAAAATGGCAGTGAAACAGATAGCTTAATTCAGCAAATTATTGCTTGGTTCAAAATTTATGAGAAATAATTACTATAGACTATTGAAGAATATAGATAACACCTCACCATTTACTGTGGGGAGAAGAAATCTGAGTTGGTTCCTGAAACATGGTTCGGATTTATACTGGCTAAGAGAAAAGTGGTGGCAACTGTGGATATGTGAAAGTGGGAAGACTAAAAAGTGTGTTCTGAGGAAGTGATTGAAACTTTTAGCCTGAGTGAATTACATTTAAGAGTTTAGGGACTCTGAGAAGATCATTTAGTCTTCATTTTTGAAAGCTTTGAGTGTCAGACTCAGAGTGCAATTTATCCTGTAGGCAATGGGAAATAACTAAACATTTTTGAGCCGAGACGTGACATGATAGAAGGTTCGTTTTAGGAGTATTGACTTATCACAGTATGAAAAATGAATTGCAATATGGAAAGAGAATGGCTCTTGAAGAAGAATTGAGAAGCTATCCTAGAAGAGAGTTTAGGCTGTACAGGAATGACACAATTCATTTTTAAAACTGCCAAATAAGCATTCAAGCATGAAGAGATAACAATAAAGTACAAAGTAGAGAATTAGGAAATGGTTATAATTATAATGGATAAGACTCAGTCACTAATTAGAAACTTTTTTTTGGAAAAATAAATAATCAAAAGCCCTCTGGTGGTACCGATAAAAATAAAAAATTTATTTCATCTGATAAATATATAACTACTTTTTAAAATAATAAATATCTATAATTTTGATACCAAATTTATGATCTCCTGAATTATATATGTATGTAAATATGTATGCACACATGCATATATGGCAAAGATGTTATGATTCTTTCTAAATATTCCTTATCTTGGAAGGAGTCCACATTGCTTCACATTTTGATATATATAGAAACATCCTTTAAGTAATCTATGTGATTTCAACTGATTAAACATCACAGTCTTCCATTTGTTGAGGGATGAAAAATTGTCTTATATTTTTTGCAATATGAAAAATACATTCCTCAATGAAGTGAAAACTATTTTTAAGGAGTATAACAGATTTTATGAAGTTAAATATTGCTGATGATTCTAATTCAAGTAAGGAGGAAGAAAACTCTCTCATCACAGTCTCATTTTTCTATAAGGTCTCCATGGGATTGTCAGAAGGCATGCAAAAGTATATTAGACCACCACCTTATTTATGACATGGCCCACATATACAAGAAGGCTAAATGGAGTGGGAAAATATAAAATGCTCAGCATGTTCAGGACATTTATTTCAATGCATATATCACACTTTTTTTTTTTTCTTGGTGACAAGCTAGATCTTTCCTAGTTTCACTGTCAAAATTGCCATGCCATGGCATTAATAAGGTGGATGAATTCAGGAGACTCTATCTAAGATTCTTCAATTCTATCATAATATACCTGTAAATAGTGCATTAATAGGAACCCAGAATGCAAAATAAAGTCAACAATAGTCAACCTTATAAATAATTCAGGAATATCTCCCCTTCCTGTGGAGATTTCTTTCCTCAATTGAGCCCTGTAATTGATTTATACCCCATTTTGCTGTGGTTGTCTTTGATTTCTACTTTCAACTTGTAATTAGTTGAGCAACACCTTTTGATTTTTCGTGCATAGTCTTGCTTAACTCACCCAGATAGGTGAAAATTTATCATATTTAGTGGACATAAGAATTTTATAAATCAACTAATAAAATATATTGTATGTTGTCATTTCACATGCAGTTTCTGATTTTTGTTGAAGACGGCAATTCAAGCACATATGTGATTTCTTCCTCCTTTTAAAATTTGCGTTGAAATGGACAAAGGAATAAATGAGAGGGGAATATTTTAATTTTCATTTTTAAACAAATTTATAAATAGTATATGACAAGATCACAGGTTAGAGTCTTCGATAAATTGAATTTTTCTCTTTTCTTTTTCTTCTTAAGATAAATTGAGCTTCAGATAAGGATCAAAATTGTCAGGATTTATGTATGTTGAGAAAATAACTTAAGTAGATAGAATCTCTAGCAGAATCAAAAATAACCAACCATCTGAAAGGCAGAGGTAAACTTTAGGACAATTGTGGAAATAAGTCAAACTCAATTATATGAAAAATTTGGAAGAACACCAAGTTCTAACATATGTATATTTCAGGGTCTAAGATGTACTCAAAATGGTATAGCTTCATTTGACATGAATAGAATAGTAAAAAAGCAGGTTCTCGGTGCTGAAACTTCCAAGGAAAGATAGTCATCCCAAACATAGAACTAGGAGTCATAACCTATCTAACTACTAATTGTCACAACAAGTATGAAGAATGAAATAGCTGAGATGGTGGTAAGTATCCCCATTTTCCCCGGCATTATATCAGTTCTCCTTTGCAACAAGTCAATGAAATCACATATCAAACACAGACTCATCTGAGATGACAAAGAGTACAGAATAAATTTAGGGGCAGTTGATAGGTATATGAATCAACCCTACAGCTTGATTAAGGCATGTGGAATACTAACACACTTCAAAGTAATTATGGTATGATAATCTTAAAGAGGGAGACAACATCTTCTATCACATTGGCCTTTGATTGAAGGTATTCCTTGCTAGATAGAGAAGTGAGTAGGGTGTAATGAGTTACTAATTACAAAAGAAACCAAAAAAAAAAAAAAAACAAAAATAGTTTGTCATAGGAATAAAACTACCTGCCTTTATCTCCACAATTTTCACAGCTGATGAAACGTTGTTATAGAAAACAAAAAGAAATCTGTGAGAAAATACATTCTATTGCTTAAGCCACTCAGCCTAAATATACTAGTATAAAAAGCCTGTCTTAGAAATGAAGAATATTCAAATTATTAAATAAAATATTCAATAGAAAAAAATAATCTAAGAAACAAGACAAAGTATACCCAATAAATGGATTTACCACAAACAATGCAGAAAGTATGTATGAGAGAATTTGTGTGTGTGTGCGTGTGTGTGTGTGTGTGTATGTGTGTATTTAAAAAGCCAAAAAATGGGACTAAAACAGGTAGGAGAAAAACTAGAGACAATAATGCAGTAGGAGAAAAACTAAGGACATGTGATATCATAGAAAAACAGACGAATTGAGAGAAAGGAGTAATCAACTGTATGAAATCTTACAGAGAATTTGAGAAAATCAGAGCAATAGTTTGACACTAAATTTGTAACAAAACTTGACTCATTCTTGGCAAAATCATTTTAAATAAAGTGAGAAACATCAAAGCCAAATTGGAGGAGCGTGAGGAATATCTGGGGCATGTGGAAGTGGAACAGTCCAGAAAACTTTTTCAAAGCACTTTTCTATAAAATACACCAGAACAATAAGATTATAGTTGGAGGAAGGCATGATGTCAAAGGATGGCTGTTGTTATTTTAAAAGATGTGGAAGCGTTGTATTGAAGGAGATGCTCCAGAAATAGGCTAACATGAGACTGGCCAGCAGTGTGAATTTTTAGTGTCCTTTTGTATCGTGGAAGCTGAAAAGCTAAAAACAACATTTCCTACTCTGTCTTATACACTATTTTGCATGAGAATTGGATTCTGACAATGAGATGTGCTATTTGAAAAGCAGAGTTCAGGCAGAGGACATTGTCATTCTGTTCCAGTTATTTTTTACTACCCAGACAGATCATGGACACATAGATTTTTCTGTGGTAGAGTTCCAGGGTCAGGTGATGAGTATCATGGGTCTAGTAAAGCAGTTTCAAGGTTGAGAGCAGTCGCTTTTTGATCCCTAGATTCCATCCATGATGGTGTGTGCTGCAACATGACAGTTACAACAGAAGCTTCCTGATTATCTACTCCCCCATTGCGCACATGAAGTAACTACCTTTGCTTTGGCTATTCTTGTAGTCTTTTTTCTGGGAGTCATTCCATAAAGCCAAGACAATACAGAATGTTCTCTCAATCGCAAATATATTAAAGTAACTTATATTTATTCACGGATAGATATAGGTTTCATGAGAACTATTTGAGAGTCAATTAGAAAGGATAAAATACAAAATTTTGTATATAGAATGAGAAATGAAGTTAAATATTAGAATGAGAAAAAATGACAAAATAAACATTTTAAAAACTATAAAACAAAGGAGGCTGAGGTGGGTGGATCACCTGAGGTAAAAAGTTCAAGAGCAGCCTGGTCAACATGGTGAAACCCCGTCTCTACTAGGGCTAATATCCAGAACCTACAAAGAACTCAATCAAATTTACAAGAAAAAAACAAACAACACCGTCAAAAAGTGGGCAAAGGATATGAACAGACATTTCTCAAAAGAAGACATTCATACAGCCAATAGACACATGAAAAAATGTTCATCATCACTCGTCATCAGAGAAATGCAAATCAAAACCACAATGAGATACCATCTCACACCAGTTAGAATGGCGATCACTAAAAAGTCAGGAAACAACAGGTGCTGGAGAGGATGTGGAGAAATAGGAACACTTTTACGCTGTTAGTGGGATTGTAAACTAGTTCAACCACTGTGGAAAACAGTATGGCGATTCCTCAAGGATCTAGAACTAGATGTACCATATGACTCAGCCATCCCATTACTGGGTATATACCCAAAGGATTATAAGTCATGCTGCTATAAAGACACATGCACACGTATGTTTATTGCGGCACTATTCATAATAGCAAAGACTTGGAATCAACCCAAATGTCCATCAGTGACAGACTGGATTAAGAAAGTGTGGCATATATACACCATGGAATACTATGCAGCCATAAAAAAGGATGAGTTTGTGTCCTTTGTAGGGACACGGATGCAGCTGGAAACCATCATTCTCAGCCAACTATCGCAAGAACAGAAAACCAAACGCTGCATGTTCTCACTCATAGGTGGGAACTGAACAATGAGATCACTTGGACACAGGAAGGGGAACATCACACACCAGGTCAGTTGTGGGGAGGGGTTAGTGGGGAGGGATAGCATTAGGAGATATACCTAATGTAAATGATGAGTTAATAGGGGCAGCACACAAACATGGCACATGTATACATATGTAACAACCTGCACATTGTGCACATGTACCTTAGAACTTAAAGTATTATACACACACACACACACACACACACACACACACACACACACACAAAGCCAGGCATGGTGGCAGGCGCCTGTAATCCCAGCTACTCGGGAGGCTGGGGCAGGAGAATCGCTTGAACCCAGGAGATGGAGGTTGCAGTGATCCAAGATGGCTCCATTGCACTCCAGTCTGGGCAACAAGACAGAAACTTCGTCTAAAAAACAAACAAACAAACAAACAAACAAAAAACTGTAAAACAATATCACAAAGTATAGAAAAATTAATATAACTTAAAAATATGTGTTTTATATACTTCTAAACATTTTCTTTTTTTTGGAATCAGTAACTTTGATCACTTCTTCATGTGACAATAACTTTATAATATCATTTTATGTAGAGATAATAGAAATAATTTATTTCTGCCTCTAACTTGATTGCTTGAATATTCTTTTTAATTTTGAGAGTTATATGCATAAAACATGATTTTACATAAAACCATATCCATTGTTTATAACATTGTTATCATTTTGTGCCTTCCAAAAAAAAATTCTGAAATTCTGATAAACTCTGGCACAATTTTTATCTACAGTTAGATTTATACTGCATATATACCATATGTGTGTATATATATGACAATATATCCATCACACACAAATTTGCGTGTGTGTGCATACAGACATGTACACACACATAACACATCTAATTTTATTTGATGCATTTTAAGTATATTTCTGACATGAAGGAACTTCCATTTTGTTTAGACATTGATGAGGAACACATCATTACTTAGACTTTTGCATATGATGGTTGAAAGACTTTTGTCTTTATATACTTCAACCATTATTTAATCTTCTGTTGCAGACATTCTCCTAGTGACAGGAGCCATAGTACTTGTTTATATCTTGATGTAAATGTTGGCCTTGCATTTTCATTGGGTGAGTTAGGATTTTCAAAGTTTGGTGATTAGTACTATTTCTCAATGCCGTATCTAAAATGAAAGAGTTAGCAAGAGTTTAACTTTACTTGGAAATGATCCATATAAATGTATCCCATCAAGACTAAGTAAATGCATCAGTTTTTCCATAAATAAATCTCCAAATATAATGGAGGAGAAGGGAGAGTGGAAAGGGGAAAGAGTATTAATATGCAGATAAAATATCTTTATTTGGAAATTTTTAACAAAGCAAATATTATACAATGTCTTCTCTTAGAGTCTTAAAACCAGTACAAATGAAAGCCTCTAAAACAAGCTTCATCAGCCTTATGGAAAGTCGGCCTCTGCATGTATTTCTACTGCTTCTGCTTAAAAGAGTCCCAGTGGTTGGTTTCTGCTTCTTGAAAATAAACACTGACTAACATGAGACAGAGATTAACACTATTTTATGTACCCTTCACCTTAATAAAATTATTTTTAAAAACATCAATGGTTACCTTAATTAGATTGAAGCCTTACTTCTCAACATGGCTTAGATCACTCTGCATGTTTCCTGTTCCTTTCCAAACTCCCATTTGGTATAATTTCAACCATGCTTCCTGTAAACTAATAACACTGATCTTTCTTCTCTTCCTCAAACGTGGCCAAACAATTCCCACATGAAGAGCTATTATTGTTCCTGGGCCTAGAGCTGTGCTGTTCCAATAGAGTAGACACCAGCTACTTGGGGTATTTTGAATTTAAATTAATCAAAGACAATTCAACTCTCATTTCTCAGTTAAACAGCCATAATTCTAATGCCAGGTGGCACATGTTCCTAACGACTAGCATATTGGATATCACATATATTGAACATGTTCATCATTGCTGGAAGTCTCAATGGTCGCTGTTGGCCTAGAATTTTTGGCTGGAATGTTTCATGCTGACTCATTGTCATCTTTTTCGACTCCGATATCTGGTTGCTGTAGTTATTGTCACCGTTCCCTCTAGCCATTAGCTTCCAAACTTTATTAATTATTTTCTCTTCTTGTCACTTACTACTAATCTGAATATGTATTTTGTATAGAATTATTCATTTGTATATTAATATTTTGTTCTTTGTTTTCATGAGTATATATGTGTGTTTGTATAGGAGAGTAATATCCCCAGAATCTTCTAGGATGTTGCCTGGACATATTATATGTACAAAAGTATTTGAAAACAAAAGGATGAAGAAAAAAGAATCAATCTGCTGTCATCTTCTTATTCAAAAATAGAAGACATTGCTTTTGGATAAAATACACGATAATTAACAAAAGTGGAGAAATGAAGTGTGTATCTGGTACTGCAGAAAACTGAATCAACTTAAGGATTCTTATAGGTTAAGAATTGAATTAAAATTCAAACTCAAAACTTAGGTCCTGTGCAAATATATCAACAAACAAGAGATTACTGTTAATTTTATTCAAGTAATTGCTTTTGGTATGTTTACTGTACTTGATGGGTTTTATTCAATGCCTATCATTCTATGCCCATTGCTTGGTAATATTCAGTGAAATGTTATTTTATTGATGTACTAAATAAAATAAAATAAATAAAACAATATTTCATCGTTCTTTTTTACTAAATAATATGCACTTAAAATACTGCCAGATTCAATCATTTTTCTTTGTTAGTATTGAAACAACAGACACACACATTTCAGTAGTTTTGTTTTTAACTTATTTTCAATATTTAGAAAGGTGTTTTTATAAATGTGAAAAGTTGTTTACCCAGTCCTTCTTCCCTTAGCTCACCTAAAAAACCATTAAGTTGTCCCAAATTTTCTTTAAACTCTCATGCCATCCATAACGTGATGACCCGTATTCAGTCTTTTCTATGTGAGACAGATACTGCAGTCAGGCAGTATTTTACTACTCCATTTACTTATGTTTTTCTCTCTGCCCTTTTCTACATTCACAATGTAATGCTATCCTTATTGTCTTTCAAGGCCAAAATCATATACCTTCTCAGTGAAACCACCCAGACAGAATAAATGTTTTCTTTAATCTGTACACACAGGAACAATAAGTATATCTGAATTCACTCTTTTAAAATATAGTTACTTGTTAGTAAATTTATTCTGTTAGATTACAAGTTGTTTATTAGTAATGGGTTTATGTCCTATCCATCATTTTCTCAGGATCTTCCCATAGTAAGTCCTTAATTACTACTGCTATATCAAATACTAATGCTTTAGTTTACAATAAATACAAGGTACTCATGCAGTTTTAAAACACAAAATGATCAGGAGGATAATTGTATATTTAACAAACACTTCAATACATGATGTGTTTAATGTATTGAAAGTATATTGCATGTGAAAGCTTCTAGTGTGTTCACCAAAATGATTTTCTGGAAAGTTCTTTGATTATTGTATTTCTATGAGAGACTTTAGACTAAAAGGATTATTTATGTATTTTTTTAGTTACAGAATCTATTAATAGGATGAAGTGCATCTATTTGTCGTTGAAAGGTAGGGTAAAAGTGCACTCTAGCAGCTTCTTATGTGAATTGCCTTTGAAGTGAAAACTTAGAATACAATATTTGGAAAAATATAAAGGCCATAAGCACCATCATCTTGCTGATTCATTGCATAAGAAATTTCATTACAGAACCCATAATTTCATATAATCCATACTTTGGAGAATTTAAGAATTCTATTACACAAGGTTTTGAGTTGTTATTTATTTTTATTATTATTTCAATGTAAGCTTTATTTCAGTTCTAATGATCATTAATTGGCACTTTAAAAGTTTAGTTATTACTGCAGACAAATTTTTAATGTGAAGTTTACAATAACAATTTAATATTTTTAAAAAGACACAACAAATATATTTTAATATCCAATTGTGATCATCTTGAGTACGATACATTACATAGCCTGAGATTAAAAAATAAAAATTCAGAAGTTACTTTCATTTTTATTACGATATTTGTTAGAGTGTGCATTATGTTTGGAAAGGGGGTTGCTATCCCTTAACCTGAATGTCAGTGTAGCTGGAAATATAGTTTCTCACGTCTTCTTTTCCTCTGATGAGGCACTTTTATTTCGACCACAATTACTGGTTTATATATCCTAATTCCATTATTTCCTTTACACACTGATATATTTGTCAACTTTCAAATTTCTTAGGTACAATTCTTCTATTGCATCTGACATTGATAATCCAGAGCTGAAAGCTTTCTTTGTGACTAACTGAAGGAGATGAATAAGGGGAGAGGAGCTGAAGCAAGACAAAATCCAAACTCATTCATCTTACTCCTTACAAGATAGAGTTATTTTCTCATTAGTGCTTTAAAAATTGTAATTTTAATTAGAGTGCATCATTTTATAAAATATGTCTGAAGCAGAGATGAAGAATATCCTGTTATTTCATTGATTTAAATAAGTGTAACAATAATACAAACTATAAAAGAACTAAATAATAGAAATTGTAACTTATAACCCACAACCTATTTCCTAGTACCTGACAGAGAGAGAGAGAGAGAGAGAGAAAGGAGAGGGGGGAGAGAGAGAGAGAGAGAGGGAAGGAAGGGAGGGGGGGAGAGAGAGAGAGAGAGAGAGAGAGATTTGGATATTTAAGCTCACTGAAAGCTCCGCCTCCCAGGTTCACGCCATTCTCCTGCCTCAGCCTCCCGAGTAGCTGGGACTACAGGCGCCCACCACCATGCCCGGCTAATTTTTTTGTATTTTTAGTAGATAGGGGGTTTCACCGTGTTAGCCAGGATGGTCCATTTAAGCTAATTTCGTGAGAAATACAAATATATTTCTAATTCCATCTGAAGAGAATCATTATTACTAATGTCTGTTAGCAGTTACTAGGAACTAAATATTATTATCTAGGCATATTATACTTACAGTCAGCTTTTATTATTATTATACAGATCTTTATTTGTGTATATGTGGTTGGGGGCGCTAAAACAAGCAATATAATATAAACTTTTAAATAATTTTTATAGATGTCAAGCAAAATGTGTCTCCATTGATTAATATCCAATGTATAAATTATACACGGTTTTGATTTTATAAAGCCAAAATTTTCTTAACTCTATGCACTTTTACACTTCCACCCTGGCAGGGGTGGCTCGAGACCTTTAAAAAAACCATTTTTAATTTTCTATGTAAGTAATCATTGTCTACTCAAGATTGAATCAGTTATTTTTATTTCACATTCACATATAATCTACTTATATTACTTGCTGCACTTACAAAACTTCCAGTATGTTACTGAATAGAAGTGTTGAATATAAGCATTGAACGTTTCTAAGTTGAAAGGTTAGTCTTACAAAAAAAAAAAAAAAATTGGTAGAAATGTTTGACTTGATTTGATTCTGCAGTTCTTAGGTTTCCTAAAAAAAGTTAAATTCAATTATGAGTGGCTGTTGAATTTGATCAAATCATTTGTGCAGATAATGAGAATATCATATTATTCTTCCTAGATCAATTTTATACTTTATAATATTTATAAACTTTCTAATGTTGAGTCATGCTAGCATTTTTGAAGTAAAATGTGATAAGAATTTATTGTATTTTATAAGATATTGGGTGAATTTTACACTCATGTTAATATTCAACACTAACTTGTAATTTTCTTTTTTTATATTCCTTTTGCCTGGTTTTGACAGAATGTTGTTCTAGTCTTACAAAGGGAATTTTTAATATATTTTTATTTTTATTCTCTGGAGAATTGCATATAAGTTAGATTGTAAAAAAAATCACTACTAACATAAATAAGCCTGATTTATTCATGGTGGCAAGATTTAAAACCATCAATTCAGAACTACTCATGCTTTATATTATTTTATGAATTATTTAATTATTTTTCTAGCATATATATTTACTTTTGCATTTTCACCAGTTATATTAAAAACATATAGTGAATAATTCAATTAAAATATTATCAGGTGGAAGTGGCCAGGACAGTTCACTAGAAGCAGGTGGGTGCTTCTAGTGAACCCACCTGAGGGGAGAGTCACTCTCTCTGTGGGTGACCCTCACAGAGAGGAACAGAAGGGGCCAGTAAATACAATACCTTCATCTGTGATATCCAGGTGCTTGCACTGGGGCTAATCAAGGAAATACCTTGACCCACGGAGAATGGGGAAAAGCGAGGCAGGACAATGGCCCACGTGGGAGCAACACAAAACCAAGGAAACCTCCCCGACCCAGGGAAGTGGTAAGTGAATGTGTGACCCCTGGAACCCACTCTTCTCTCACAGATCTTTGCAACCCTTGGATCAGGAGATCTCCTTGTGAACCCACTCCACCAGGCCTTTCAGTCTGACATACAAAGTTACATGGAGTCTTGCAGAGCAGCAGCTCAGGCATGCACAGAGACCTCAGAGCCTTAGATACTCGGGCTCTCTAGGCTTCCCAGCAAAAGCAGCTTCGACTCTGACCAAGTGGGAGGTTATACGCCTGTACATATACCTAAAAAAGAGGCTGAATCGAGGAGACTGAGCAGCAACAGTCGACTGGCCCCACTTCCATACCATCTAACAGGAAAAGACCCACTGATACGAAATTTCAGCCAGCCACCAATAGCAGTATTGCACCTTCCTGGGATGAAGATCTTGGGAACAGGAGTGGGTCACCATCTGTGCTGTTTGGGCAACTTGGCCATTCCAGCCTTCAGACTTTGGAGTGTCTGAACCAACTGAGAACGGAAAGAACCCCCAGCACCATACAGCTGCTCTATGAAAACGTGGCCAGCCTGCATATTTAAGCAGGTCCCCCCAGTCTTGCTCCTCCTCCTGAGTGGGATTCTCCTCAGGGTCCCCCAGCCACTCCCATCAATGTTTTCCACCTGACACAGATTTGAAGCCTCACTGGAATCTTGGGATGGAGCTCGCAGAGGGAAGGCTGGACCACCGTCTTTGTTGTGTGGGTGACTTAGACTTTCTAGCCTTCAGGCTTTGGAGAGTCCGAGCTGACCTGCAGCAGAGGGAATACCCCAGCATAGCACGGCTGTTCTGTGAAAATGTGCCAAACTGATTTTAAAAGCAGGTCCCTGACCTGATTCCTCATTACCAGATGGAGCTCCCAACTGAGGTCTCGAGCCACCCCTGCCAGTGCTCTCCAGCCAACAGAGATTTGAAACATCCCTGGGATGGAGCTCCCAGAGAGAGAGGCAGGTAGCATTTTTTGCTGTTTGGGTGACAGCTATTTCAGCCTTCGGTCTTTGGAGAGTCTAAGGTGATATGGGGCTGAAGTAGAACCCCAGCACAGCCCAGTTGTCCTATGAAACCTGGTTAGATTGCTTTTTTTTTTTTTTTTTTAATGGATCCCCGATCCTGTTTTTCATCATCGGGTGAGACCTCCCAACTGGAGTCTCCAACTACATCCCGTGGTGTTCTCTGGCTGATGGAGGTTGCAAACCTTGGGATGGAGTTCCCAGAGGGAGGGGTGGGTCATCATCTTTGATGCTTGGGTGACTTAGCTATTCTTATCTTCAGGCTTTGGAGTGTCCAAGGCAACTGGGGACTGAAGTGGACTCCCAGCACAGCACAGATGCTCTATGAAAATATGCCTAGATTTTTGTCTTCCTTTTTTAGACAGAGTTTCACTCTGTCACCAGGCTGAAGTGCAGTGGCACAATCTTGGCTCACTGCAACCTCCGCCTCTGGGGTTCAAGCGATTCTCCTGCCTCAGCCTCCCAAGTAGCCTTCCATCTCATTTCTCCTTAGTGTGTGAGACCTCCCAACTGGTGTCTCTAATCACCTCCTACAGGTTCATTCGGACCAACAACAGGTGTGTACCTCCCTGGGACAAAGTTTTCACAGGGAGAGGCAGGTTGCTATCTTTGCTGTACAATACCCTTCACTAGTGATAATTCCAGGTACTGGAAAATCCTAGAACTGGAAATGGGAGCAGGCCCTGAGCATCCCACAGCAACACTATGGAAAAGTGGCCACACTGTTATGTGTGTACTCATTCTCATATCTCCTCACCATGCGAGTCCTTCAGGTCTGGGCCTCCAGCCTCCCCTCTCCAGAACTATGAAGCCAGCAGCAACTTGGCAACTCCCTCAATAGAGCCTCACATGGCAACTGACAGCCTCTCTACCACTGCCTTTGCAGTGGAACTGCCCTGACGTCCCACAGACTAACGAAAGAGCAAAAACTCTAAGTACCTTATCCACACCTCCAACAAACTGCAGTTGACCGAAGGTGAGGAAGCCAGTTCATCTCCCACAGGTCCCACACACCCTACACTGCTTGTCACCAGACAGGGAACACCAGGGTTGGGCCTACAGCACAGATTCTCCATCCTGGGCTGACTGCACTGAGCAATTTTTGATATGCATCTCCCCAGTGTGGAGCCCCCAGGAGACAAGCAAAAGACTGTTGACCACAACCACTAAGGTTTCTTTCTCTGATGTATCTATGTTAGGGAAGAAACAAAGACTGAGATTGTCTCAGAGTGGTAGTGAGCAGCCCAAGAGTGCAAAGCCACAGCACTCAAGGGAGAAGGGAGTCAATGCCTTCAGAGCCTTGAGAAGGAACACAGCTGCAACTGTGAGGAAATATAGGGAAGCAACAAAACCAAGCAAGAGTCTACCAACTGACCTATAAGCCTGAGTGCCACCTACTGGATCGCATGCCAAAGCTTCAACACCAAAAATTCTTCACTAACATATGCCCCCTCTGAAACCAGAGATAGTAAGTCAGTTTCAAATAAAGATCCTGCACAATGCCTCAGTCTGATGAAACCATCCAAAAAAGAAGTCTATTAACTGACTCAATCTACGCTGCAGTTAAAGAAACACCCACATACAGAGATGAGATAGAATCAGTGCAAGAAATCCAGTAACTCAAATGGCCAGAGTGTTGTACATCCTCCAAACAACTGCAGCGGTTTTCCAACAAGAGTACTTAGCTCAGATAAATTAGGTGGAACGACAGAAACAGAATTCGGAATATGAATAGGAATGAAGACTATCAAGAATCAGGAGGATGACAAAACCCAATCCAAGAAAAATAAAGATTCCCCTAAAGTGATACAGGAGTTGAAAGATGAAATAACCCATATAGGAAATAACCCACTTAAAGAAACGCCCACGTGCAGAGATGAGAAAGAACCAGTGCAAGAACTCCAGTAACTCAAATGGCCATCCTCCAAACAACTGCAGCAATTCTCCAAGAGTCCTTAGCAAGGATGAACTAGATGGAATGACATAAATAGAACTCAGAATATGAATAGGAACGAAGATTATCAAGATTCAGGAGGATGGTAAAACCCAATCCAAGAAAAATACGGATTACCCTAAAGTAATACAGGAGTTGAAGGATGAAATAACCCATATAAAAAAAGAAACTAACAGGTCTGACAGAGCTGAATAACACAATACAAGAATTTTGCTATGCAATCACAAGTATTAATGGCAGAGTAACTCAAGCTAAGGAAAGAATCTCAGAACTTGAAGATGAGTTCTCCAAAATAAGACAGTCAGGCAAAAATAAAGAAAGAAGAATAAAAATAAATGAACAAAACCTCCAAGATGTATGGTATTATATAAAGATGCCAAATCTATAAATTACTGACATCCATGAAAGGAAGAGGAAGAAAGCAAGCAACTTTGAAAACATATTTAAGGATATCATCAAAGAAAACTTCCCCAACCTTGCTAGAGAGGCTACCAGTCAAATTCAAGAGAGAACTCCTACAAGATTCTACACAAGAAGATTATCCCTAAGATGCATAATTGTCATATTTTTACAAGGTCAAATTGAAAGAACGTTAAAGGCAGCTAGAGAGAAAGGGCAGGTCACCTATCAAGTTAACACCATCAGGTTAATGGCAGACCACTCAGCTGAAACCCTTAAGTCAGAAGAGATTGGGGGCCTATATTCAACATTGTTAAAGAAAATATATGTTAACCCAAGAATTTCATATCCAGCCAAACTAAGCTTTCTAAGCAAAGGAGAAATAAGATCCTTTTGCAGATAGGCAAATGTTGAGGGAGGTTTTGTTTTTTTGTTTTTTGTTTTTTGTTTTTTCCACCAGACCTGCCTTACAAGAGATCTTGAAAGGAACATTAAATATAGAAAGAAAAGACTGCTAACAGCTAACACAAAACACATTTAAACACACAGACCAGTGCCACTATAAATCAACCACACAAACAAGCTGGCATAATAACCAGATAGCAACACAATGACAGAATCGAATCAAATCCACACATATCAATACTTACATTGAATGTAAATAGTTTGAATACCCCACCTAAAAGACACGAGTGCAATCTGGATAAAAATGCAATATGCAAAAGTATGCTGTCTTCAAGAGATCTGTGTCACATGAAATGGCACCCATTCACTCAAAATAAAGGGGTGGAGGCAAATTTAACAAGCAAATGGAAAACAGAATAAAGCAGGGATTGCAATCCTAATTTCAGACAAAACAGACTACAAACCAACAAAGATTAAAAAACACAAAGAAGGGTGTTTCATAATGCTAAAGGGTTCAAGTCAACAAGAAGACCTAACTGTCTTAAACATATATGCACCCAATAAAAAAGCACCCAGATTCATGAAGTAAATTCTTAGAGAGCCACAAAGAGACATAGACTCTTACACAATAAGAGTGGGAGATGTCAGCATTTTAATGACAGCATTAGTCAGCATTTTACTGACAGCATTAGACAGATTATCAAGGCAGAAAATTAGTAAAGATATTCAGGAATTGAAGTCAACATTTGACTACATGTATCTGATAGACCTTTAGAGAAGTCTCCATCCCCAAGCAAGAGAATATACATTCTTCTCATTGCCTCAAGTGCACACTCTAAAATTGAACACATAACTGAACATAAAACAATTCTCAGCAAATGTAAACAACTGAAATAACACCAAACACACTGTCAGACCATAGTGCAATAAAAATAGAATTCAAGACTATGAAAATAGCCAAAACCATGCAATTTCATGGAAATTAGACATCATGCTCCTGAATGACCTTTGGATAAATAATGAAATTAAGACTGAAATCAAGAAGTTCTTTAAAACCAATGAGAAAAAAAGATACAATGTACCAGAATCTCTGGGACACAGCTAAGGGAGCATTAAGAGAGAAATTTATAGCACTAAATGCCCGCATCAAAAAGTTAGAAAAATTTCAAATTAACCATCTAACATCACAGTTGGGAAAAAAAAAAAAAAGAAGTAAGAACAAATCAATCCCAAAGCTAGCAGAAGAGAAGAAATAACAAAAATCAGAGCTTAATTGAAGAAAATTAAGACACGAAAAACAATTTAAAAGATAAATAAAAGGTAGAAAATTAAACATTCTATGTTTAAAATAAAACATTCTATGTATAAAATTTTGTATAAATTTTGTATAAAATTTGTATGTATTTTATTTAAACATTCTATGTTTAAACATTTAAACATTGTATGTATTTTATTTAAACATTCTATGTTTAAACATTCTATGTTTAAATAAAATAAAACATTTATTTATTAAAAAAAATAAATAAAATAAAACATTCTATGTTTAAAATAAAACATTCTATGTATAAAATTAAACATTTAATGTAAAATTAAACATTAAACATTCTACCTTTTAGTAGCTCAGTACTTATATGGACTCCTGTACTTGTTTTTAGCATGAATATTGAATACTATTTTAATTTTATTTACTTTTCCAAAAGCTACTGTCTTTTATATGTCTCATTTTTACAGAGATTCTCATTTCTACTCCAAGCATTCTAAACCCAAAAGCCTTTTGAGTGTTTTATAAGGTTGTTTTATTCTGTTTTCTTTAATGCCAATTCATATTTCCTTTCCCCTCTTGGAGTAGTTTGGCTCTCATCTTCAAGAAGCTGTAGCTCAGCCTATGACACTCTCACTCCCAAACATGACAGAAGTCTACTACGAACAGATGCAATTTGTTAAATAAGGAAATAAGAAAGAAGTCCAATGTTATTAACTAATTTTATCTAGAAACAGATATTTTTAAAGAAATGTTTTCAAAAAGAAAATGTGCCAGTTGATATTCTTGGATAGTATATCATACTCATCTTTTATTATATATAAATGCAGAGAATTCCACTTCTGGGCAAGATGGACTTGGACTAGATTTATCTTACTATGTGAAACAACTAAAATTGTACAAAATATATAGAAATAAATGAGTTAAAAGATATTATATGTCAGGTAACAAACAGCAGTGTCTACTGGTGGAAGAGTTTCCTGACTTGGCTACAAGGAGAGAGAGTCAAGGCTGAGCCTGGCAGATTGCCTGAATTGAGGTGCAGAGAGACTGATAAAACCAAGAGGCAAGGATTCTCAAAGATGAGTATTGCAGAGAAGAGTGGTGGCCAGAGATAGAAATCTGGAGATCTGCATAAGATCTCCTTCAGATACTCAACTGACTATGGATTCTTGCATGAATGTACAGATACTATCTAACATACGGAAAGAAAGAGTCAAAATGATTAGAACTAACAATTCTTTGTGTTCATACAGGGTCAACAATAGTGTATGTTTCTACCAGCCAGACTGGAAAGTCTCAAGATTCATGGAGCGTTGGGTGAAGTACACAAAGACTCTTACCTTAGTAGTAGCAGATTAATTAGAACTAGTCTAAGCTCTCCAGACCTGAAGAAAAAAATATCTTAAAGGCAATGCACAATGGATCCAACTATTTCCATGTGAATTAACTGCATCCCTGAACAAAACTTCACATTTAAGAAATATAAAATTGTCCAACACCAGACAAAGTAAGACCCATATCTAACATCCAGTCAAAATTTATTAAGCATGCAAAAAGTTGAAAACACCAACCTGTCATGAAGAAATAAATCAAAATCAAACCAGAACCGAAATAGATATCTTAAAAATCAGGTAAGGAAATCAAAATAGTTTTTATAATTGTTCCATAACTTTTAAAACACACAGAATATTTATAATAACCATTTTGATTTTAGTTACAAATATAATACTATTTATAATTATACAAGTATAATCATATAAATTATAATTGGGATATATTTATACACATACATATATACACACACATATGTATATATCTTCCAAATTAATCTTATAAAGATGAAAACTTCAATGTGTGATGGGAGTACTCCACTGGATAAGATAAACAACTGATCAAATATTGAGAAAGAATTAGTGAATTTAAAAATGTATCAAAATATCTGAAAATATGAAATACTTAAGGATAGATCTGGTATATAATCTCAATATACCTGGACAAATCATTTGGCTAAATCCAACACCTATACCTGTTCAAAATTTTCTATAAGGTAAGAGAATATCCTAAATAAGATAGAGGCCATCTATGAGATATCTACAGCCACCATTATACTTAGTGGTGAAAAAGTGAATGTTATTAACCTAAGAGCAAACAAGGATATATATTCTTATCACTTCTAGTCATCTATTCATACATGTAGGTATTACATCATATATAAGCGTTATATGTAATGTATAACTACATAATGTATAATATATATATACATATATTCTACTGGTACATACGACGTAAAATATAGTAAAATGTAAACCTCTTATAATCAGTCATTCTTGAATTTTGTAACTCAATAAATGATGGTGATTGTGATTTCTACTATTCAAATAATTATAATGATAGCTAGACTTAGAAAGAAGTGAGCATCAGAAAAATTTCCAGATATAATGTTTAAATATTATGGTACCTGCAGTCAAAAGATTGACGCAAATTGATAGCAAAAATGAAAGAGATGCTTAAAGATGTGTGATTTTTAAATGTTCATCTATCTCACTTGGTGCATTGTTCACACAAAATATTATTTACAATGTACTAAACATGATGCAAAGAAATTAATAGAAACTAACATGTGGTAGTATGTGGGTGGCTTTAGGACTCCTGTTTCAACACTCAAAGACAATTTCTCGAGTTCCAAAATTACCTGTCAATATATCCCCTTCCTATCTTACATAAGTTCTGTTTGGTTCAAGATAATTTTGTGATTTGTCCACAGATATGATATAGCTTAAATAATGACAAAGTAAGCATATAATGAATTGCATAACTTTTAATTTATGAAAATGTTTTAAAAACTCAATAAGTTTAAAGATATGTGATTTATTTATAATTATACAGACAGACTCCATTCTTAGGTAATAAAAATAGAAAACTTCTGTTAGCAAATACCTTTAACTTACTTAATGAACTTCTTTCAAAAGTTTCTGTAACCTATAAGTTGACTTGCTGGAATATTTGGCTGAATAAGTAATAGTAAATTCATGTGAGAGTATTTCTTAATTCGGAGAATTTTTTTATTGAAATAAACATAAAATATGTATTGTTTTATTTTGTTAACTCATGTTCAAACACTTTGTATCTGGAGAGAAGTCTCTTCAATAAATATGTTTTAACAATTCATTGGAAACACAAGGCAATCTGAAGAACTAATGGAATGTTGGGAAAATGACAGCTAAAAAAACAAATTGGAGCTGTCAGCATGGTGGTGATAAAGCTACTGCAAGTTAAAATGGAAAAGGTCAGGTAAGGGTTACAAATAAGGGCAGAGACTAAGTCCTGTTCAGATTTAAATACAAAAAAGTGTTGGAAACATGCTTTGATGTGAGGTTACACAGCGTACAGAAAGAACAAGTGAAAAAAATTGCCTGGTCATGGGTGGAAAAAATAAGAGTCCTTCTTGTTAACTAAAACTGTTCTCTGGATCATCTCTAGATCTGATCTTCACAATGGAAGAAAAATAAAATATAGCTTTAAATAGAGTTTCACAGAATGATAAGCATAATAGATCATATAGCCATAAGTACAATTACTTAGTAATGCCACGAGCTATAGGTATTGGTACTTATACCGGAAGTAGAGCTAGGTTTTATTTTAATTTTGGGGGTCGTGGTTGGTCTTATTAAGCCAAAAAGTCGATATAATAAAGTAAAAAGCCAGAATAAATTTTCATATCAATAAATCCAATATTTAAAACTTTACGATATGTTTCAAAACATTGTGTAATTTCATTTTGTCAGTTATAACCTGTTACATAAATTAATATTCTCCTCTGCATTGAACACTGAATTGATATTTGGTTGTCATCATGATTAGAAAGAAAAAAAGAGGAATATGAAGACAAGGGTGAGAAAAGCTGATTTACTTTTTCATCATGTAATATGATTCTTATATTATAAAAATTAAAATATACGTAATATATTTCCTCAAGCCGTTGGCTTGTTAGTTTGTGTTGCTTTAAAAAATATATAAACTCCCAAATTTTAAAATCTTAAAAGAAGAAAGATGCAAGGAAAGTCTTTGGTAATTTACATTAGTTTAAAAAGTATAGTCTAGTAGACACTTTTAGAAAAAATTAAATTGTCACTGGAGAAAATACATGTAAATAGGAAAAATATATTGAAAAAGATGCTATAATACCTGGGGGTAACTATGAAAGTAAGGAGGAAAGCTGCAAATAAAAACACAGTCTCCTTGTGTGGTTATCTTTTTCCTGTTGATTTCTAAACAATTAGCATTTGCTTAGGACTTGTTTTAGTTGTGTAACAACCATCACATTTCTTGATGGTTTATAATGATGTCTTACTGTTTGTCAGCCTCGTGTGGGTTTACTGGACTGTTCTGTTCCAGGTGGACTTAGATGGGACTTTAGGGCAATTGTATACAACCTTAGGCTTGACTGAGGGTTAAGCTACTGCTGTTGACCAGAGGCTGGATTCTCTTCCAGTGGCCTCATCCTCTCATCGCCTGAGAGTCCTGAGAGCATAAGGGCTGGATTCCAGAAAGCAACCTTCAAGGAGGGACCATTTCAAGAGTAAGATAGTGATAACTTCCAGGCCAAGTAAAAGTTCCATTTGGGAAAGAAAACTTGCCAAGGGCCAGGGCCAGGATGCAGAGATGCATGGTCACCAAAGTTCTTCATATAGAATTTTGTATACAGAAAATGACAGCCAGTAATCATTTTTAAAAATGATTTAATTTTATAAATATAAATGTCCTAAGACTTGGCTTGATAAATATAAAAAGTGACCAATGCAAGGAATACTCATTTAAATAACAAGGGAAAGAGGTTGGCAGAATGGCAGAATAGTAAAACAAAGAGACTGATCTCTACTTTATTCTAAAGTAATATATAAAAAATATTCTAGCAATTGACTGGCTTTTTGAGATTAGTGTGTAATCTCCCAAAGTATTTTAAATCACCAGTATCCAACATTTTGGGCACCAGGGACTGGTTTCAAGAAAGACAATTTTTCATGAGATAAGGTAGGAAGGTGTTTCAGAATGAAACTGTTCCACCCCAAATCATCAGGCATTAGATTCTCATAAGGAGCAGGCAACCCAATCTCTCAGATGCACAGCTGACAATAGGGTTTGGGCTCCTATGAGAATTTAATGTTGCCTCTGATCTGACAGGAGGCAGAGCTCACCTACCACTCACCTCCTGCTGTCTAGACCGGTTCCTAACAGGCTACGAACCAATACTGGTCTGCAGCCCAGGGAATGGGGGACTCCTGCTTTAAATTATAAAACTTAACTACATGGTAAGTTTTAATTCATATATTTAAAACTTTTGTTTTGGAATGTGTGTGGGTGTGCAGATACATTATATAGTGATAATATGTTAAATTTAATCTGTTAATATGAAAAACTCACAACTTTACAGATGGATACCAAGACAATATACAGCACCACGCAAATTAAGCAGTGTAGAAAACGTATTCAAAACCAACTGAGAAGAGAAATGTCAAATTTCTAGTCATATATCAGTTACCAGGGGTATTAACCAGCATTTATGGCTGAGCACGTGAGAAATCTGACTTACTTAAGCATGAAAACAAAAAAAGCATTTATCAATGCAGAAATGCAAAGAAAGCTGCAGAAGTGGGCATGGATGATAAAACAGGAATAAGAGGTGGCAAAACATCAACAGTCACAGCAAACATGCTCCAGTACTTTCTAGTGGGGTCACAACACTTTTGACCATAGACATTGCAGTGCTGTAACCACAGGCATAGGCTTTGGATGACAGTTGTCAAGCTTGCTTGTCAGTGCTGCCACTGCCTCTCAGAGGACATAATATTGCCTCATTGCTACTCTGCCTTCCTTGAAAATGATTGCAGTGTGATCCGTGCTTCCGGTTGTCACTGGCTCCCAATTCAGTCTGGTTTACTGCTCCTAGCTACAAGTGGTAGTGGACCCTTTTTTTCCTACCAAGACTTTATAAGAAGGAAATAGGGCTTTGTGGCTTCTTCTTTTCCTATCCTTTCTGATGTCCCTCTTTCCTTGGACCAAACAAACAAAAAACATATTTTGAAAAACTGAACTGCATTTTCTTTTCTGAAAACACATTTTATTAGTTTAAAATGATTTAACATTCTTTACTAATTCAATGACAATGCATTGATTTATTTTATAAATTATCATTCAACCATTGTGGAGGACAGTGTGGCGATTCCTCAAGGATCTAGAACTAGAAATACCATTTGACCTAGCCAGCCCATTACTGGGTATATACCCAAAGGATTATAAATCATGCTGCTATAAAGACACATGCACATGTATGTTCATTGTGGCACTATTCACAATAGCAAAGACTTGGAACCAACCCAAATGTCCATCAATGACAGACTCGATTAAGACAATGTGGGACTTAATATACCATGGAATACTATGCAGCCATAAAAAAGGATGAGTTCGTGTCTTTGTAGGGACATGGATGCAGCCAGAAACCATCATTCTCAGCAAACTATGGCAAGAACAGAAAACCAAACACTGCATGTTCTCACTCATAGGTGGGAATCGAACAATGAGAACACTTGGACATAGGAAGGGGAACATCACACACCAGGGCCTGTCGTGGGGTGGGGGGAGCGGGGAGGGATAGCATTAGGAGATATACCTAATGCAAATGACGACTTAATGGGTGCAGCACAGCAACATGGCACATGTATACGTACGCAACAAACCTGCACATTGTGCACATGTACCCTAGAACTTAAAGTATAATAAATAAATAAAATAAATAAATAAATAAATAATCTATTAATATAATGAATAGATCAATGGAAAGATCACATTAGCTGAACATTTATATCTGTTTTTTATAGCAACATTGAGGTTCTGTCTCAAACCTACAAAAGCAAGAATTACATGCAATTCATAAACAATGAAAATACAGTAAAATAGAAATACAGCTATTATATTCCACAGAGTGGAAAACTTGATAATGAACAAATGGAATGCCCTTAAAATCTTAGTTATTAAGAAGTTTATTCTTAACTGAGTGCGGTGGCTCACACCTCACAACTCAGTTAATTAGAATGCCTACACAGGAAACTTGCTTGGGTCCAGGAGTTTGCAACCAGCCTGCACAACAAAGGGAGGCCCCATTTCCAAAAGTATGAAAAATAAAATAATTTTATGGATGTTGTGGTGCACACCTGTAGTCGTAGCAACTCAGGAGGCTGAGGTGGGAGGAGTGCTTGAGCACAGGAGTTGGATCAATCACACCCCAAACCTCAGCATCACACAATATACCTATGTAACAAACCAGCACATGTATACCATGAATATAGAAAAAGAAAAAAGTGAAACAATGTGTTCACAATTTGAATAAAATAACTTTTCCTTTATACTACTTTTTCACTCAAGCAAATTTAGATGAGATGGCAAAATGCAATAAATTATTACTCTTGTAGTTGAGTAATAGCTTCAAGGTAGTTAAATATGAAATAATGAAATTACACATCATAAAATATCTAAAAATAAAAGACACAAAATGTATAATCTGAATTTTATCATTATTTATCATTATTAAATAGTAATTAAATAAAAACAGAGGGACATTGTACAAAATAACTGGCCAGTGCGTTCAGAAATGTCAGCATCATGAAAGAATAAAAGGACTGACGAATGTTCCAGAATAAATGAAGCTTGAGAAGATGCAACAATTAAATGAATTCAGATACAGAAGAAAAGACGCTAGAAAGAGAAATGACAAAATGAGCATATGATGTGTGGATTAATCACTTTACAGCTTCACATCAGTTCTAACTTCCCAGTTTTGAAAATTGTACTCTTGGTATGTAAGATGTTAACATACGGGGGAGCTAAGCATATGGCATATGAGAATTCTTTGTCCTAGTTTTGCAACATTTTATAATTGCAAATTAAAATTAAAACTGTTTAAAAATTAAGTTAGTCAAATTTTATTAAATAAGTGAACAAGCAGAATAAATATAATTGAAATCATGCACGTCTATAGACAGTTTTTTCTAACTGGGTTAAATATATCCAGCATTAGACTTTACTTAACATAAACATTCTGTGTATTGATATAAACCTTATTCTTGGTGCCTCAAATATTCCCAGAATTCCCAAACAAGTAGCTGCATTTAATAGGTGTTCTGTACACAGATAGTTTAAAGTATAGTCAACATGAAATTGAGATAAATACAGATTTTTCCTTTATGCTTTTATTTTCAACGGGTTTCTTAATGACATAAAATAATGAATAACAAATCATGAGCCTTTTTAAAAGGCTAATAAACAAAACAAACATATTTTATTTATATTCTTCATTACCCATAAAACAAATTGTAAACTCTGTGTAAACAACGGGTTGGAGAGAACTGAGGTTAAATGATGCAAACTTGTGGATGACATGATGTTTTGGAGGACTGAACGAAAGCAACTGCTCTTAAGATGTACCCAATGGACCAATAAGACGAATATTTAGAGTGCAATATTTCAGAAAACCATGTTTTCCCTAGAATAAAAGAAATAAAATAGTGAGTTTGTTCTTCACCCCCAATCTATTTAGAGCAATTTGTCCCATCCCACTGCTGGTATTTTCAGTCAAATTTTGTGACTTTTTGCTATTTTTGTTTGTTAAAATTTAGGATGTTAAAAAAATCTATATCCAGTTCACAACTTAGTCAACGTAAATTTAATCTTCACGTAAGGATTGTCTTGCTTCTTGAAGGTTCTTCCCTCTCCCTCCTTCACCTTGGATTGGCATCCAAGTCTGAGCAAAGTTGAGACAACATTACTGATGGCAGAGGTGGCCCGTCTGGACAGGCTGCTGCCATGAAGCCATGTGCAGTGGGTGAGGCGGGCCTGCGGCTGGAGCCCGGAACTGGGAACAGGCGGGAGCCTCTCCTGCTTCTGAGTTTGAGCGGCCGGATTCCCGCCCTCTCGGGCACAACTGCAGCTGCCCATTGGCGGCTGCAGACCTGGGCAACTCTGCCTCACGGGGACCTATGAAGCTCACCTGTCCCCAAAGGATCAGAAGCGCCTGAATCCACTACCTGGCCTCTCCCAGCTCGCAATACCCCTCTTATTTTGAAGCAAAGTGGAGGCTAAGCCCAGGTGCTGTCACAACCCATCCGGCTGTGTGTGCACTTGGAGAAGTGATAACATACCATTCCCCTGCGTCATTGGCCCTCTCCAGACATTGATTGGTTGTCAAAGAGTGGGGGAGGGCCATGGGGGCACTGAGGGTAGCTCCACGTGGGCATACAGGTGCCCCTTGACACCAACAGCCAGGGAGCTGTGGGCATTGTGGATGGCAATTTGATGGTGGCAGGACGCAGATAGGCTCCTGGGTGGAAAGGGGCAGGTCCAGGTGAAGCTTCACCTTCAAGCCAGAGATGACCTGAATTCGGGGGACCAGGCTGACAGTTCCAGGGACCAGAGAGAATTTACAGTGTTTTGTCTGGGCCCAAGATGGCTGCCCAGGGATCAATCAGCATGCACTCTTTTCCCTCTGAAGCTGATGATAGCCCCAAACTCCTCTAGACTTGGGTAGACAATTGGACGACCTGCCTGTGAATAGGAGCTTCCCACTTCAAGTCTTCTCTTCACTGAGGACTGCATAGATGATGGGATAACCTGTCTGAGACTAGGAACAATGAACTCCAGGTCTTATCTTTGATGAGGGCTGCACAGATATGGGGACAACTTGCCTGTGGATAGTAGCTACCCACCTTGGATCTCTTGAGAACTATTTGAATGGGAGCTACCCACTTTGGGTCTCCTGAGAACTGTTCTGCCTCTCAATGAAGCTCCTCTTCACCTTGCTCATCCTCCAGTTGTCTGCTTACCTCATTCTTCCTGGACATGGGACAAGAGCTCAAGACCCAGTGAACCGCAGGACTAAAGGAGCTATAACACAAACAGAGCTGAAACACTCCCCCACCATACACACTTGCCACATTGTAGGTGACAAGGAGAGAAGAGCCGTGGCTCTTTGGGGAGCCCAGATCTAGGGGCTCCCCAAGCCAGGGCTGTGACACCCTTTTTGGGGTTCTGCAGTTCCTGACATCTCCAAGCTTCTGGGTATCACCACTTCTCCTTGTCCAGGTGCAGATGCCCACAGCCCAAGTGCAATATACCTGGTGTAGCTGCTGCCTCGCATGGAGCTGGAACCTGTCACAGTGCCTGGAACTGCCTTCACCACCTCAGCAGCCAGCATGTCTGGATGTGCACAGTGGCTGGACCCCTCACTCACTCGCCCACACACCCTTTGCCACTCTGCACCTGAACTCAAGCAGAAGGTGCTGCCAGCCACAGAGGTTTCCCTCTGGCAAATCAACACTCTAAGGATTCTGTGACATTGCAACATAAGGTAATTGTTAGTGTGTTTTGGTCCCTATTTTCTCTCTGCTGATTGCCGTCATTGATTTATTTTGTTGCATTCTGTTTTACAAACGATCTCCAAATATTTCCTTAAAAAATCTGCACATGGTCTGATATAGATTATGTTTGGCAGAAATCCCTCTGTGTTGAGGATACTCCTGGGAGACTTAGCTACACCTTCTTTTTGAGACTATCAGGCAGAGTCATGTTGTCATTCCTTTGATGTCTCTGTTTCTTTGTCTTATGTTAAGATAGTCTCTGGCAAGCAGACAGACCCACTCTCATGTAACTTCTGTGCTTTCATTGCCCAGAGGAATTGTTACTATCCTGTTTCACATTATTTGAGGACATACGTAAGACAATTAGGGGAGAAGTGGTGACTGCAATCCTTCCTCTTTCACATGACCGCAACCTCTCCAATTTCTCTCCTATTATTGTGTCTCCTCTTTCCCTTCATCTTACAGAGTGTTTCCCCTTCATTCATAGAGACTGCTTGTCACTGAATTCTACTCAGGAAAGGAAAAGTAACAGATCCTTCTTTTTCCTTAGATATAAAATCATTTAGTAGGAAATCCTCTCATTCCCTATCCAGCACTCTATCTTGGCTAAATAATGAAACTTTTATGTGTCGTGAATTCTCACTTTACATTTCATACTAATGTGTTCCAAAAAAAGGGGATAATAACATGGCCTGGTTCAATTAATATTTAGTGAAACTACTGACTGAATAATAATCTATAATCTAGTAGTGAGGTAAAATGACAGCCTGAGTTCCCCTGCATATTGTTGAGAATTATAGATTTCTCAGAATATCATTTCCAATTACCATAACTTCCTATCCTTCCCCCCATTGGTATTCTGATTGGATTCTCTTATCCTGTCTTCTTACACAATGACATGAAATAATCAAGGGATGTCCCACTCTTTGAGGTGTAGTACCCAACTCCAGCTTGCATCAACTGACACTTAAATGTAACAATCTGGAAATATCATGAATATGGTGCAGGATTGCTAATGGTTAACCAACATTAGTAGTTTTATCTGGCAGGTGTTTGTTTTCACAGAAGCTGAGTTTTATTTAGTCTTGACTCATTGAGCCTGAAATGCATAGAGACACTTCAGGGAACTTAGCTCCCTGCTGTTCAAATGGCAGGGCTCTGTAAACGAGTTCCTTAGGTAGATGCCAGCACATGCTGCTTTAGATTGCATGATTACATTTTAAAATCTACCAAAAAAAATTATAGGACTAGGTTTAGGAGTATTAGTGGTTGCCCCGAGGACCTTATAATTGATGATTTATCATAAAGATATTTAGGATTTTTAACCGTTCCATGTTTTCATTCTTAATGTTTCAATATTTTGTTAATATCACCACATCTGTATACATGAGAACATACTGGTTCATTCAGAATTAACAAAAACAATTCAATATCATAAAAGAATTAATATTTTAACAGCTGATGGTAACAAATGTTACCTTCTTGACAATATCTAAATCAATATGCAAGTTTTAGTGTTGCTTAAATTTAAAAAGAAAAAAAATGCTAGATATATAATTAAAATTTACAGCAAATATAAATATTTATGAAATTTTATGCCATGGAATATAAAAATTCAATTAGAAACATGTCCTCAACGAAAATCAGGAAAAAATTCCCCTCAAATGTTTATATTTTAAAATATACATCATTTTGCCTCATTGAAATGGGAAGTAGAATAAGATGTTTACATAGATGAATAAACAAAATTATTTGAATCACATGTATTTCTTAAAACTTTTTTAGTCAGCGTTATTGTGGTATAATTGACATTAAATGAACTGCATATGTTTAAATTGTACAATTTGACATTATGGCAAACATATACACCATGAAACTATTACCAAAATACAGATACTCAATGTGTGTATTACTACATGTTTTTCCTCATGTCCTATGTAATTATTCCTTCTCTGCCACAGCTATCCCTCTCATCAAATGTCCAGGAAACCACAGATCTTCCTATGGCTATGCAACAGTTTGCATTTCCTAGAATTTCACACAAATGAGATGATACGGCATGTACCTTTCTCAGGATTTTATCATTCAGCATAATTAGATTTCACATAACCAACATCAGTGTTTGAGTTCCTCCACTCCAAAAATTAATATAAACTGTCTTTTAATTTTTAGTTATTCAAGTAGTTGTACAGTAGTATCACATTGCAGTTTTAATATGCATTTACCTAATGACTAACAATGTTGATCCTCTTTTCAAGTGCTTACTTGGCATCTGAATATCATCTTTGGTAAAATATATGTTTTAATCATGGAACAATTTGATTAATTGAATTATGTTCTTTTTATTGAGTGGCTGTTTTTTATATACTCCACGTCCACTTATGTCTATTATTAGATACTTGACTAACATTTTACTAAAACAGTTAAACATTTTTTTCTTATCTTAATGAAGTTAATTTTCATAATGTGTTAATTTTCTAGTCTAATTCAAGGTCACAAAGGTTTCTCCTATGTTCTTTCAAAAGTTTAGAACTTTAGATTTTATTAAGGTATGTGTTCCAGTTTGAGTTGATTTTTTATATTGTGTGGAACATGTCTGAGTTTGTTCAATTTTAATTTTTACATATATGCATGTCCAATGGAAAATTCTCTTTTAATTGGTATATTTAGATAATTTACATTTAATGTGATTATTGATTTGATTAGGTAGAAATGTATCATCTTTCCATTTGTTTTACATTTATCTTCTTCATTTCTTTATTCCCTTTCATTTTTGTGTTTTAGTGATTAATTGAATAAATTGTATGCTTCTATTTTATCTTCTTTGCTGGTTTAGCACCTATAACCTTTTATTTTAGTGGTTGCTTTCCTATTTATAGTATAGATTTCTTATCTTATTATAATCCACCTTTAGGTAATATTATAACCCTTAGCCTATAGTTAATACTGTAAGTAAAAAGTTTCATTTCTCTCCATTAGACTTTTGCGGTAATAGTGATATGCACTTTACACAATACATTGTTATTATTATTGTTTAAATAGTTGATTGTATTTCAAAAATATTTAAATAGCAAGATAATGTATTCATTTTATCTGGATCTCATGTATTTACCAAGGAAGCTGACATTTCTTTGTCTGTCCTTGGAGTAGATTCATATTCCCATCTTGAATCATTCTGCATTTTCTTACAGGAATTCGTTTAACATCTTAAAGTTGGGTGTACTCATCATATATTATTTCAACTTTTGAATGTCTGAAAGTCCTTATTCTGCCTTAATTTTTGAAAGATATTTTCTCAGTATAAAACTCTATGCTCACATAGTTTTTTCTTCCAATACTTTAAAGAAGTTGTTTTCATGCTTTAAAGAGGTGGTTCTATTCTCTTTTTACTTGCATGTCTTTAGTAAAATTTTGTCGTCATCCCTGCCTTTGTTTCTCTATATTTTTGTCTTTGGATGTTTTTTTACTATCACCTGATTATAGGTTTTGAATGATTTATTATGATGTATGTTTGTTTAGTTTTCTTGATATTTCTCTCGTGCTTGAAGTTTGAATTTCTAGAAATCTTGAGTTTATACTTATTATCTAATTTGTAATATTTAATGTTACACTATTTTAAAGATGTGTTGTTCTTTCTATAAAAACTAGACACTTTAGGATATTTCAACATCTTAAGTAAGAATTTGGTGGATTTGGCAAGAAGTGTACCATGGAATAAAGACTGTATTTCCTGATTGACTTGAAGAAAGAAGGGTATGTTGAATGCAGCTTGAAGTGTACACTGTAATAAATTACAAAAATAAACAAGCTTTGGTTATGCTAAATTTCAAACATTTTGTTAACAATAGAAACCATTTAAAATGTATGTCCAAACCATAATTGATTCAGGCACTCAGAAGGAATCATAGGACTTGACAGGAAGCAATTTTTAAAAGGAAAACCTGAAGTGCAATCTGGGTAGGAGGATGAAAAGGTGTGAAAGATTTTATGATACATTTAACTCTTTTGTTTTTTCACACACCTGACTCAATTCATCCAGAAATTATTTTGATCATGGCTTAAATACAAGCAGATTCCAACCACTTAACACCTCTAGGGCTACCATTCTGAGCCAGGACACCCATTAACTTTTATTAGGAAATAGACTAACTCCATACATTATCTCTCTGCTTCTGCTCTTGCTTCAGTTAGTCTCTTCTAAGTATAGCAGCTACAAAAACCATTTAAATATTCTAAGCCAAAGATTACCATTTTCTTGCCAACATCCAATTTATTTAGTGTATAATCCAATATTCTTACACTGGCCTATTAGGCAGGCCATGGATCTAATTCTCCATTACCTCTTTGACATTATATTTCACAGTTCTCATAGAATACCTGCTCCTAGAATACCTGACTCTGGTATTTCCTCTGTCTAAAATATAGATCCCCAGTATCACTAATATAAGTCCTATCCAAACGTTTTCTTTTCAATAGACTACCTGCTAGCCTATTTAAAATTATTTTTATACTTTAATTTCTATAAAATATGTAGCTTTCTATCATACTGTATAATTTATACATTTCTTTACCAAGAAGAGGATTTTTGTTTTGTTTTGTTGGTTTGGTTTGGTTCACTGATTTTTTTTTTTACTTTAATTTTAATTTTTGTGGTTACATAGTAGGTGTATATATTTATAGGGAACATGAGATGTTTTGATACTGCCATGTAATGTGAAATAAGCACACCATGAAGAATGAGATATCCATCCTCTCAAGCATTTATCTCTTGAATTACAAATAATCTAATTACACTCTTTAGTAATTTTAAATTGTACAATGAAGTTATTATGGACTATAGTAGCTCTTATTTATTCTTTCTGTTCTTTTTTCTGTACCTATTAACTATTGCCACCTCCTCCCCAGCCCCTAGGACTACCCTTCTCAGCCTCTGGTAACCATCCTTCTGTGCTCTATATCCATGAGTTTCAATTGTTTTGATTTCTTAGATCCCACAAATAAGCGAGAAAAGGCAATGTCTGTCTTTCTGTGCTGACTTATTTTACTCAACATAACGATCTCCACTTCCAACCATGTTATTGAAGGTGACTGGATCTCATTCTTTCCTGTGGCTGAATAGTACTCCATTATGTATATGTACTATATTTTCTTTATCCATTTATCTGTTGATAGACACTTAGGTTGGTTCCAAATCTTAGCTATTGTAAACAGTGCTGCAACGAACATAAGAGTGCAGATATCTCTGTGATATACTGATTTCCTTTCTTTGGGGTATATACTCAGTAGTGGGATTGTCAGATCGTAGGATAACTCAATTTTTAGTTTTTGGAGAAATCTCCAAAGTGTTCTCCATAGGAGTTGTACTAATTTACATTTCCACCAAGAGTGTACAAGTGTTTCCTTTTCCTCCATATCCTCACCAGTATTTGTTTTTGCCTGACTTTTGTATATAAGCAATTTTAACTGGGGTGACATGTAATCACCTTGTAGTTTTGATTCGCTTTTCTCTGTTGTTCAAAGTCATTGAGCGCCTTTTCATATGCCTGTCTGCCATTTTTATGTCTTCCTTTGAGAAATGTCTAATCAAATCTTTTGCCTGTTTTTTAATCAGAAAACTGACACTGGACCTCTTCCTTACACTTTATACAAAAATTAACTCAAGATAGATTAAAAACTTAAATGTAAAACTCACATTATTAAATATTTTTCTATAGAGTCATTTGAGCTCCTTATATGTTCTGTTTATTAATTCTTTGTCATATGGGTAGTTTGCAAATATTTTCTCCCATTTTCTGAGCTGTCTCTTCACTTTGTTGATTGTATCTTGTGCTATGCAGAAGTTTTTTGACTTGATGTGATCTCATTTACCCATTTTTGCTTTGGATGCCTGTGCTGTGGGGTATTGCTCAAGCAATTATTGCCTAGATCAATGTCTTGGAGATTTTCCCTGATGTTTTCTTGTAGTAGTTTCATAGTTTGAAGTCTTAGATTTAAGTATTTAATACATTTTTATTTGACTTTTATATATAGCAAGAGATAGGGGTCTAATTTCATTTTTCTGCATATGGATTTCCAGTTTTTCTAGCACCATTTATTGAAGAAAAGACAATCATTTCCCCAGTGTATGTTCTTGACACCTTTGTTGAAAATGAATTCACTGTAGGTGTGTGGATTCGTTTCCAGGTTCTCTATTCTGTTCCACTGGTCTATGTGTCTGTATTTATTCCAGTGCCATGCTGTTTCATTACTATAACTCTGCAGTGTAATTTGAAGTTATGTAATGCGATTTTTCAAAATAAGAATTATAAAGAATAATAAAAAGAGAGGCAATCAACAGTAATAGGGAACTATCAGAAAAAAAATGAATCAAATAATTAGAAGTATTGTGAGATAATAAAGTTCATATTTTATATTGCAATAAAAGTTAATACATATGATGAATTTAATATTCAATACAAAATATATAGAAGGATATAACTAATGGAATGAAAAATAAAGACACGATTATATAAAAGATAAACTTAAAATCTGAAAATAAAATCTATATATTAACAAATAAGAGACTATGTACTAATAGTTTAAAAGTGCATACAAATAAAGAACACTAAAATAGTTTTAGTAAAAATAAAGATGTAAAAATAACTACAATTAAATAAGTCAAAGTAAAAAGGAAATTATTTAAGTTGAATAGCTTTACCATTAGAGTCAATAAGTGTGAGTAAAAATTCAGAATTTTAAGTGTTCAAGCAATAGAGTTAATTTTCTAAGCCTTGAATTCTCACATGTAAAATAGAGTAATTTTGCACTTTTTAATGTAGAGATTGTTAGGAGTAAGATAATGCACTTCATGAATGTAACATGGATCTTAGCACATAGTAAATTGTCAACAAAGGATTGTTATTTATATAGTAGAACAAGGTATTCCAGAAAATGAGCCCTGGAGAGTGAGAAGTGGATTGTAAATAACGGCAATAATTTGGCATTAATAAATTGTTGAAAATATGTTAAAATGTTAAATCATAGAAGTTTTTGCATAAATTTATGCAAGTATAGGTATATATAATTTAAAATGGAAAATACAGATTAAATATTAGCAATCAGAGACTAGACCGACTGGAACCCTCAAAGTGTATAACAAAACACATTAAATGATATTTGTATCTTATGCCTTATGACAAAGAGAGCCACCTCATCAACTACCAAGAGGTGATCTAACAGTAACACTCAGCTTTAGCACTCCTCCCCAGCCCATTAATAGAAAGTATTATTTATGCTCCCAGTTACCTTCTCCCAATAGTCATAGTCACCTTCCTCTTGAGTTCACTCTTGTGTCCTGTTGCTTGAGTAGTCCTTTATTTCTTGACTTTAAATATCTACATATTTTTAGTCATTACAGTCCATTTTCTGGGAGGACTATCATTGCATTCTACAATCCTCTAGTGGTTCATAGTACTATCACTATCTGCAAGTTAAAATTGCCTAGACAGCTGTAATGAATTAAAAAAAAAAAAAAGCAAACAAGCAAAACAAATGAAATAAGTCACAGATTGGTAGACTACACCACAGATCAATTAAATCAGAAACAAAGTGAATTGGTTCCAGGAAATATGTTCTATAACTCCTCAGGTGATTTTCAGCCTACATTGAGAACAACCACTTTGCATCATCTATAAAACACTCTTGATGGATATCTTATTTTAACATTGGATTTTTGATAGGGAAATTATTTCTCTTTCCATTTGGTCTTTTTCAGCAGAGTTTCTTTATCCAAATTTTGTACATAGTTTCGAGTTTTTTAGATTATGAAAGAAAATATTGCACTGCTCAATGTAATCTTCAAAAAGCCCAGCAGAGCAGGTCTAATCTAATACATATGGTGTTTCTTTCTCAAATAGCAGAGTGTAACCTATCAAAAAGTATCTCCACAATACTCTTGTTTATTTTTGCATTCCTTTGCTGATACTTGTGTAACCTTTGGTACCTGATTTCAACTAACAATTTTACTCAAATCTCTCGCCATTTAATATACGAATGAAAAATATTTCAGTGATCCAAGTAGATGCTTTGAAAAATGTATTGGGAGGAGGGAAGGACCAGTTTACAATGAACACTGATGTGAATCATAGGAAATACAGCAAAACAATTATTTGCTGATTTTCTCTACCGTTATGAATGCATTTATTTGTGCATGTGTATGTATATATGGACCTTTAAATTAAATGTGACACTACCATTCTAACCACAGTTCTAGAAAATCAGAAGCAATTATTTAATGAGATCTCAACAATTTTTAGAAACTTGACATTTTCTGCAAGCATAACTTCTCAATGTCAAAAATATAGAGCACCTTAGTTTTAAGTTGTGGTAAAATAATCTGGGCACCACTCTAGAATTTACCTTCTAAATTTGGCAGTCTAATTTTGCCTCGTAGCCCTGCCTACATGCATGTTTTGAAAGTCCCCGTCTTTGTGTGCTGGTCCTTAGTCTTGACTTTATATTAAATCACTTGGGGTGCCTTAAAACAAATACTATGACACTATTATAGATTAATTAAATAAGAAAATGGGAAATGTTGGAATCAGAGCATCATCATTTAGTGCTTTTTCTTTGCCTTTGTGCTTTTTTTTTTTTAATAAAAAGTAAATTTACTTCTATTATTAAGTTGTTCAACCAGGACAATGTTATATGAAATGGCTAAATTAAACAAGGTAAGAATTCTAGGATATTCCTTTTTTATAAAAGCAAGTCACACAAGTGCTTGCCCAAGTTATTGGGAGTATCTACATGCTGGAAGAGATAACCACAATATTTTCTTAATGAGGGTATAGGAATATAAATAAATTTCCATATTTACTGTCCTGGTAACGTGGATACAGAAAGCTGGAATCATCCTCTCCAGAAGATTGATGGGAAAAGTAGAAGCAATTATGAAGAAAAGGTCAGTAACACTGAGCAACTCTCAACAGTACTGCTAGAAAAGCCAACTTGATTTAATTCTCATAACTATTGAAAAGGTTGGCAGTGAGTGTAGGATTACCATAGGTATGCAGTAGATTTCTTCAAAAGATTAAAGGATAACTGTTGTTGCTTTAACTGTGCTTCACCGACAAGTAATATTTAAAATACTTCAAGTTGACCTTTAAATGGAAGAACAAAGCTGAAATGCCAACCAACTAATCCATTCATGTGTTCTATGTTCCTATTTATAAGAGGAAATCTTTAGAAAAATTATTTCAAAGTCAATAGAGAAGCTATTTCAGAAACAAAACATTTAGAGTAATATTTATTGGGTGTGTATATAATTTATTTAAACTTATACATTATTATTCAATTTTACAATTTGATTGTGAAAATACTGCTTTAAATTGCATATTTAAATATTTCTGTTGAATTGTATGTCAGTATTTTACAACAAGATTACCAGTAGTTTGTGAAACTTACTAAGTTCAGAACTGTGGTTCTTAGGCTGACCTCACTGATGATAGCTTTACAAAGGACACTTTTCTGTGAATGTAATCTATATTTGCTGTTATAAATATTGGGTCACAGACCAAAATAGAATGAATGTAAATTCCAGGAAAAACTTATTAATTACAAACAAGATATTTATTGGTTAGTAGCAACACAATCTCTCTATCTACTATGTATGTATGTATGTATCTATCTATCTATCTATCTATCTATCTATCTATCTATCTATCTATCTGTCTATTATCCGTCTCTATATTCTCCCAGCAGATAATGACTGAAATGTCATTTTATTCCAGAAATATATCTCATTTTCCACATTGTATAGCTTAATTATAATATATGTAATGAAAATGACAAAAACCCTAAAAGTATATAGCTAAATATATATATATATATTTAAAAAACTAAATAAGCCCATCTAAACAGCATCCAAATCAATGACACTACATCACTTTTAACCCAGAACTTCTGATTATGCCTTCTTTTAATTATCTCTTGCCTTCCACCCCATAATTCTCAGGAGTATCCATTTTACTATCTTTTAAAAAGACTGGATGTTTTGTCTGATTTTTGCATGCTATAGAAATTCATATGGAACCAGAAAAGAGCCCACATAGCCAAAGCAATCCTAAGCAAAAAGCACAAAGCCAAAAGCATAACACTAGCTGATTTTAAACTATACTTTAAGGCCATAGTAGCCAAAACAGTATGAAACTTGTAAAAAACAGATACATAGATACATCTAACAGAATAGAGAGCCCATAAAGTGATACACCTCCAACCAACTGATCTTTGATAAAGCTGGTGATAACAAGCAATGGGTAAAGGACTCCCTATTCAACAAATTGAGCTGGGATAACTAGTTAGCCATATGCAGAAGAATAAAACTGGACCCCTTCCTTTCTCCATATACAAAAAAGTAACTCAGAATGGATTTAAATGTAAGATCTCACATTACAAAATTACTAGAAGTAAACCTAGGAAATATCCTTCTTGATATCAGCTATGGTAAATAATTTTTGGCTACGTCCTCAAAAGTAATTGCAACAAAAACGAAAATTGACAAATTGACTGATTAGACTAAAGAGCTCCTGCACAGGAAAATAAGCTCCTGCACAGCAAAATAAACTACCAACAGAGTAAACAATTTACAGAATGAGAGAAAATATTTGTAAGTCATGCTTCTTATATTGTTTGGCTGTTTCCCTATCTAAAATCTCATTTTGAATTATAATCCCCACAATTGCAACGTGTCACAGGTGGGACCACAGATGAAGGTAACTCGATCATGGGGATCATTCCCCCAGTGCCGTTCTCCTGATAGCGAGTGAGTCACATGAGATCTGACGGTTTTCTAAGCGTCTGGCATTTCTCCTGTTTGCCCTTCTCCTTCTTGCTGACCTGTAAATAAGGGACATTTTCCCCCTTTGCCTTCTGCCATCATCATAAGTTCCCTAAGGCTTTCCCAGCTATGCATAACTGTGAGTCAATTAAAACTCTTTCCTGTATAAATTTCCCAGTCTTGTGTATTTCCTGTTAGCAATGTGAGAAAGAACTAATACAGCATCTAACAAAGGTCTGATGTCCAGAATTATTTAACAATTCATTTCATTATTATTTAATAATTAATGAATTAAACAATTCAATAAGCAAAATACAATTCCAATGAAAATCAGCAAAGTATATGAACAGACACTTTTCAAAAGAAGACATACAGCCAGATGTGGTGGCTCACACCTGTAATCCTAGCACTTTGGGAGGCCAAGGTGGGCAGATCACGAGGTCAAGAGATTGAGACCATCCTGGCCAACATGGTGAAACCCTACCTCTTCTAAAAATACAAAAATTAACTGGGTGTGGTGGTGCACACCTGTAGTACCAGCTACTCAGGAGGCTGAGACAGGAGAATCACTTAAACCCGGGAGGCAGAGATTGCAGTGAGTTGAGATCATACCACTGCGCTGCAGCCTGGCAACAGAGTGAGACTCCATCTCAAAAAAAATAAATAAACGAATAAATAAATAAATACAAGTGCAACAACAACAAAAAAAGTTTTATAATCATTAACTATCAAAGAAATCCAAACCACAATGAGATATCATCTCACACCAGTAAGAATGTCTGTTATTAAAAACTCAAAAATGAACAGATGCTGGCAAGAGTATGGAGAAAAGAGAATGCTTATACACTATTGGTTAGAATGTAAATTAGTTCAACCACTATGGAAAGCAGTTTGGAGATTTCTCAATGAACTTAAAACATAGCTACCTTTCAACTTGGAAAACCCATTCTTGGGCATATACCCAAATAAAAATTAATATTTCTCCTAAAAAGACACATGCACCTGTATGTTCATTACAGTGCTATTCACAATAGGAAAGACAACTTAGGTGCCCATCAATGGTGAATTGGTTTGAAAAAATGTAGTTCCTGCATGCCATGGAATAATACACAGCCATACAAAGAATGAAATCATGTCCTTTGTGCAACATGGAAGTAGCTGGAGGCCATTGTACTAAGCAAATTAATGCAGGAACAGAAAACCAACTACTACATGTTCTTACTTACATACACAAGTACACATGGACATAAAAATCAGATCAATAGACTGCGAGAGGGGGAAGGGAATCAGGGAGGAATGGGGTGGAAAACTACCTATTGGGTACTATGCTCACTGCTTGGGTGATGAGATCAACCATATCCCAAACCTCAGCATCACACAAACCTGTGCATGTATCCCTGAATCTAGAATAAATATTGAAATTGTAAAAAACATAATGTTGCATATCATAAATATATAGTCATTTTTCAATTAAAAATAAATTTTAAAAAGGAAGAAAGAAATCATATTGTATCATATGTATTATTCTGTGTTTTTTCTTGCTCTGCATTAAGTTTGTGAGGTTCATCTTAATTTTTGCTGTAATTGTAGGTTTTCCATTCTCATTGCTGTGTAGTATTCCATTGTATGAATTATCACAATGTATTTATTCATTTTGCTGTAGATGGATACTGCATCTTTTAAACAAATTGATCCAATTAAATCAAACCAGCATTAATAACACTCAGTATTACATTAAATCAGTGTCTACATATCTGAGTTACTGGTGATTACAAACTACCAAAGAAAGGCTATTGAGAATAGCATCCCTGTAAGGCTTCTAATGTAGAAACCATATTACAAGTAAAGAATAAAATATAGCATAGATTAATCAAAATTGTTGAGGAAACACATTCATTATGTGTATATATGTCTATATTACAACAGCAGTTGAGTAGGACAAAATGCATGTTTTTACGAACCAGAACATGCTGACATCATCTCAGATAAAGAAAGAAACTCACTGCAATATAAGAATATGACTGAAGTAGGAATCTGCTGTGAAGAAATAAGATAAGTGTCTCATTGAATAGAAAGGATAGTTGGGTTGATAGAATGACAAATTGTGAACCAAGGGCCAAATATGGTACTTTTGGGTGTTCACTATATATTAAAAGGCATGAAGCAGGTTCAGCATTTTGATAGTAAGTCAAAGTTGGGAACTACACATTGGAAAAATGGAGGAAGTATAAGTTAGTGTTAAGCAGGTGGAGGTATTTGTGACCATTTGTGAAACTGAGACAAGAGTGGAAAAGGTAGTAAGAAAACTCAAAATATAATAACTAGAATTAGAATTTAGCAGAATATTCAAAAATAGTGTTGAAGAAAAGGGTAATATCAAGCTCAATTTAAGGGTCAAAATTAGATACAAAGAAACAAACATGGGATAGAGTTCATAGGATAGTAAGAAGTGGTGACATAATAGTTTAACAAAAGGTATGACACTTCATTCCAGAATATAGTATTTCTGTTCACTATTTTATATTTAAAATGCCTTCCTGGAGTGCGGAGATAAGATAAAGGGATTTTGATTCTTACCTTATTTGACCCATCAAATCTGAACAAGGGAAATAATTTTGACAGAAAGCTGAAATTTTGGTAAATTTGATTTTAAGTCTACTTGTGCTCGTTTTTTTAAGGTAGCATATTTTCCTTAAGAATGAGAAAATGCTTATTTAAATGGACTACCTTTCATGATGTTCCCTAAACCCAAAGTAAGTGATGTATTTTCTTCCCTACTGCTCTATACTGTCGTCCTTTCTTCTCCAGTATATTGGAGAGAAAATGTTGGGAAGAAACAATAACACTGATTTAACTGATGCTGTACTTCACTCTTGGTTATCGTGGCTAGCTACTCTGATGAATTCCGTTTTTTAACATTTCTGAATGATTCCAATACATACCTATGTAGAATAAAAATACAATAACATCTAAAAATGTGCATTTTACCCCTCTGGCATTGTAGTGTCATTAAATTTTCTATCATCTCTCTTATACACAGATATAACTAAACTTGCTTAATTTTAGGAATAATCTACATCCTTGCCTAAATTTCCTCAGATAGCCATATTTACCAGAAGTCTGGAATATAGTTAAGTATTTTTTTTTTTTTTACTTACGTTTTCTTCATTAGGAAAAATGATAGCTTTTTTTTTTCTGTCCTCTTTATCAATTACCATTTTCTTTAATTTCTCTAATTTTGAAATCATTTTCTTTTACATTAGTTGTGATGATATTATTTTCATTCTTATTTTGTTTTCGGTCTTTGTAAACTCGCTGCTTAAAATCTTTTTTTTTTTTTTTTTTTTTTTGAGACGGAGTCATGCTCTGTCGCCCAGGCTGGAGTGCAGTGGCCGGATCTCAGCTCACTGCAAGCTCCGCCTCCCGGGTTCACGCCATTCTCCTGCCTCAGCCTCCCGAGTAGCTGGGACTACAGGCGCCCGCCACCTCGCCCGGCTAGTTTTTTGTATTTTTTAGTAGAGACGGGGTTTCACCGTGTTAGCCAGGATGGTCTCGATCTCCTGACCTCGTGATCCGCCCGTCTCGGCCTCCCAAAGTGCTAGGATTACAGGCTTGAGCCACCGCTCCCGGCCTAAAATCTTATTTCATTATGTTATTACCTTGACTTGGTGCTCTTACTTTATATAATCATTATGTTTATTATGTTCTTTAAAGCATGAAATGGATGTTTTCCCCTTAATTTTGTTTCCTTTAATTTCTTATCAGATTCTTAAACTCTAACTTCTACTATTATTTTTATTGTAATATATTTGCCTATTTGACATTATTTGCTATTGTTAATATTGTTGTTGCTGTTTACATTTAATTTGAGTGGCTCTGTTCAAATCTTCTATTGGCTTTAATCAAATGTGAGTACATTCTTGTCTCCCGTCGCACCATATCTGACCATTATACTTGTTCTTTTTTGAGCGAGATTTCGAAATCTGTGGTTTGAATCCCCTCTCATTTTAGTAGCCTAGGATAACTAGTCAGGGGTGCAAAGAGACTTCTGATGCATCTACGTCCAATATTTTTCTTGAAATCTGAACAGTTCTGTCATTTCTTCAAAAACTTTTTTTAATCACCTGTATCAGCATACATCCTGAGAGTGAGTGGTATATTCTATTCTGAGGACACCAGGTTTCAGATAATTTGTTTTTGACATTGACAAATTTTGTTTTTCCTTCCTCTGCTAAATCCTGCAATGGAGGGTGATAATAAATTGAGTTGTTTATCCTCAGGAGTTTTGCATTATATTTTTCCCATGTCGGCTACTCACTCCCTCACTCTATCTTCTTATTTCCATATTAAGAGTAATTAAAATATTAGAGATTTTTCCTGCTCATCTGCATTCCCCTTTAACCTTCCGTAGAAAATGGCTGCCAGTCTAGGAGTCATTTCATTCAATGTAAAGCCACCAGAAATATTAGCTACTGGACATACTCTTGCTGTGCCACACTCATAGTCATTGGGAAAAAAAAGTCCTTAAATTTGCATAATCTATTTATAAATATGTCAAAAGTCAATTCTTCTTTTCATTTACCAAAATGACTACACATTCACTACCATTTTTAAACATAAATCCCTTAATTCCCACCTCTTAGAAGGTGGTCCTGCCTCATATTTCAAAGAAAATAACGACAGCCATCAGGAGAGAACACCTTTAACTTCTTTGCAACTAAGTTACCAGCATGTACAACATGCTTTCCTCCTGTATTTTTTATACTAATAGAAGAGCTGTTTCTTTGATTAGGGTCTCTTTTTTCACCTACACCCTGGAGTTCATGCCTTTATAACTCTTCAAGGAACCTGAATCCCGATGTATCTTTCTCTTTTGTATCTTCATCTCATCCTCTAGTTTTAATAATTTTATTGAATCAGTATGAAAATACTTCAATAATTAATTCATCTTTAAATGCATAATCCTCTCTTTTATTACTCCTGCCAGGAGCCACTCTGTCTCCATGTGTAGAGTGAAAGTTTCTTAAACAGGTCTCTAAACTTTTAACTTTTATTAAATCTACTGTCTCTCTTAATCCAATAAACCACTAAGCCGTTTAAATGCTGTGTCATAAATACTTCTAAATTCAACCTAATTTTGCCATTTTCACTGAAAATATATTCATCTGGACCACAACATTTTTTTAAGAAAATTACCATAGTTGAACCTTTAAGCTAACTCAATTTCAAACCACAGCCATATCACTTAAGAATGGGGAGACAAGGCCGGGCGCGGTGGCTCAAGCCTGTAATCCTAGCACTTTGGGAGGCCGAGATGGGCGGATCACAAGGTCAGGAGATCAAGACCAACCTGTCTAACCTGGTGAAACCCCGTCTCTACTAAAAAATACAAAAAACTAGCCGGGCGAGGTGGCAGGCGCCTGTAGTCCCAGCTACTCGGGAGGCTGAGGCAGGAGAATGGCGTGAACCCGGGAGGCGGAGCTTGCAGTGAGCTGAGATCCGGCCACTGCACTCCAGCCTGGGCGACAGAGCGAGACTCCGTCTCAAAAAAAAAAAAAAAAAAAAAAAAGAATGGGGAGACATGCTATACAATTGAGGTTTGTGTAAGTAAAACACATAATTAGGAAATTTAATCATGCTTCAAGCATCATAGAGTACACTTACACAAACCTAGATGATATAGCCTACTGCATTCTTAGGTTTTGTGTATTGCTACTACACATGGGCTATAAACATGTATACTATGTACTGAATAGCACAGGCAATATGGCAGTTATTTACTATTGTTTATCTAAACGTATCTAAACATAGAAAAATACAGTAAAAACATGTCATAAAGAATAAAAATGGTACACCTATATAGGGCACTTACCATGAATGGAGGTTTCAGCACTAAAGGTTGCTCTGGCTGACTCAGTGACTGGGTGGAGAGTGAATGTGAGGACCTAGAACACTACTGTACATTACTGTAGACCTTATAAATACTGTACACCTGTGCTACACTAAATTTATTATAAAAATTAAAAATTGCACTATTATGATATCTACAACATAACTAGGCAATAGAAATCTTTCATCTTCATTGTAGTTTGATATAGGCCACTGTGTTATATGCAGTCTTTTGTCACCAAAACGTCTTTATGTGGCACATGACTATAATCAAAGCAAATCAGAGTGGACTTCCAGTAATGCAAATATGTTAGCATGTCCACTTTCAATAATTCATTCACTTCCTCTTTTCGTTAAAATGGAATACAACCCTTAAATATGATAAGCAAGGTTCTACAAGATCTGTTTTGTAGACTTATCTAGCTTTAGCTTCTTGTCCTTTACCATATGCTCACTATGAATTAGTTACAATAAATATTTCCAGTGCTTCACAAATACAATGCATCTTATTTCCATTATGACACATTCTTCCCTTTTCTCTTCTAGAACAGAAGTGCCTACTGGTAGTTACCACTCCTCTTTTGTACATGTAAGTTAAAAATTACATCCAAAGGACGTTTTTGCTTGATTATTAAAATAAACTTTTTGGTCTGTTTTTAATGATGTTTATGTTTTCTCTCTAATAGCTTTAATTATACTTTATTATTATGACTATTATAATGCATATTTTTGTAAAGTATAAATGCTTTGAAGGTAAAAAAAACATACTGCCTTTTTTTTTTCAGTATATTCCTACAGCTACTACAGTCGCTGAATCCTAATATATGTTTCTTTTCTAATGAAAGAGAGAAGAAAGTGGGTATGAGTCTAAACAGGATGTTGACCACATTTTCAGAGATTATGATGAGTGCTAGAGAATGAATTAGCTTCCACTGAGAGTGTTTGAAAAGAAATTTTACCTTAAACAAAAGGAATATTTAGAGATAAAATTATTAAAAGTTGCAGGGAATTCCAAAGAATGAAGCAGAAATATAGAGTAGAGTAAAGAAGATCAGGAGAAAAGAAAATAGAATAATGGCTCAGAGTTGAAGAAATAGTAAGTAGGAGCAACTGTACAGTATTAGGAATACTGTATTCTAGGAGTTCTTTGTTTCACTTTTCTATTTTCAGATACACACACATACACACACACACACAGACAGACACACACACACAGAATGGTATAGAAAATTCTTAGGTTAGCTGAAATATCCTGATCCCTTCCCCACCGTCTAAATCATTTTCTTGGATTTATATTTCTTTAGGTTTTTCTAGGATACCTGGCTAGCTTACTTGAATTCTGATACTTATAATTTATCGTTTAATGAGCTAACAATTTTTACATTGTATTTGAATTTTAATAATTAACAATATTTGTTGCAATAATAAAGTGAATGTAAATTTTTCTGAAAGTCTACAAATTAAAAATATTAAAAGTAGAATTTTTTTCCTGTCATTTCTTGATTCACATCGCAGGCAGCAGTCTTTCTTGCATACATACAAAATTGACCTTGGAGAGAAGGAACATAAACAAAATTAACTGGCTGTTCAAGAAGGCACTTTTCTTCTACCCTCATAGTTTCTAAAGGTTAGTATTTAAAAAGTGTCTGCTAATTTTCTCTGGTCATTTCACTAAGTCAGGTCCACATTTTAATATAGCATAATCACAAATTCAATGCAATGTTTTAATTATCTTCTTTCTTGAATGGAAAAGTAGGGCAGGTGAGTAGTGAATTTTCTGAAGGCAGATAGATGATTGTGCTTTAAGCTCAAATAATATGCTGCTGTATTCAATTAGTCCCCAAAACTCCAGATGAGACTGAAGGGAGTAATGGGATGGGAAACAGGGTAGAGCTTCCTTCTACAGTGGTGACCTCCTGAGCACGGAGGGAAAATTGAACTGCCTCATGCTTGGAACCAGATGATGAATACCTGAGAGGAAATCCTCTGAGTGGTGTTTATTTTCCACTCTTTATGCTGATCTTAAAAATGTTCCAGTTCATATTCTCCATGGGATGTTCACAGGTGCTGAAATTACTGCAATTGGCAGTCCATATTATTCTTGGGGAATAAAGCTCAACAAACTATGGAGAATATTGGCCAGTCATTAATATTAGCATATTAATGCAATCAGACTGACTCTCGAGGGAATCTGAAAGAGAAAAATAAAATGATTGTATTTTACATGACCTTTCCTTTAAAAAAGCACAAGGAAATACTTGTGAGAACATCTATGAATAATTTCTAAGATTTATATCTATTCACAATCACAGAGAGATGTTTATCCTTTCTCTGAACTATTCAAGGTTTTAAAAGCTTTAAGTATTCTTTCATATAAGTATATATGTATGTATGTATGTACGTATAGGGGCAGTTACTCAAGTGTATGTAAGACACTGGCTAAAATTTTGACCTGAATTTTCTAGAAAAGCACCCTATCTTTTAGTTAACTTATCTAGTTAATCAATTTTTCAAATTAGTTTTTATTTCAATGAGTATGCACACATTACACCTCTCTCTGTAACTATGAATGCAGGTACAAATATATATCTATCACCTATCTATACACATAGAGAACATCATGAAATTCTAGTTTCTGATAGCTTTTGTTAACATGTTTATGTTTAAACTTTTTGTATTTAAAATGTTTCTTTCAAACAAGAAAAAGTGTCTTAGAGCTCATTAAGAGCTTTTTAAAACATCTCCTGATTTTATAATTTTAACAATTCTTTAGAACTTATTTGCAAATATATTCTGTAATTATACTTACAATTTATTTAATCAAACACTTTTTATTATAAATTTTTATCATTTTCAGATTCCTCAGAATTATAAACCTGGCAATTATAGGTATGTTCTTAAATAAATTTGAGGAAACGTTGTCAATTATTTTCCTAGAAAATGTACTGAAAAGTGTTTATCATATTATACTAAAATGCCCTCTCAAACTGTAACTTCTTTTTGTACACCCAGCAGCACTGAGCAATATTGCTAATTTCTTTCCAGAAACTAGAAATTATAAAAAACATACATACACACACAAAGAAACAAATATTGCTGCATTATTGAAATTTTATCTTTCAGTAAAATAGCTCTTTAAATTTGCATAGCTTTACATGCTAGTGATATAAACTATTTCGTCATTATTATCAAAAAATTATTTTTATTTATATTTTTAATTTGTGTGAAGTACTTAAATATGTTTATTATCTTCTTTCTGATTTCTAGACACTCATTCCCAATTCACTGTTTGCCTCTGACTTCTGAAAAAAAAAATTCTAAATAATATTTCTACTTTTATGTAAATAAATATATGATCTTTTCTCCTTCTTTTGTGACTTTTAGCAAGTTTATTTCCAGAAGTCACATTTATATTAAATAAGTCACTAGTAAGTCCATTTATGTGTTTTTAAAATACCGATGTGTAAACAGTAATCACCATTGCTGCGAGCATAATCCCCTTTGCTGTATAAATTAAGATACTTATAGAAATGTCAGATACTTTTCAGGAAAGGGAGCACACCACAACTGAATTAGCCAGCTGGCAGGGAAGGTTAATATGACAAATGTTATCACATTAAAACAACAACAACAACAACAAAAATTATCAATGCTATTTAGACATGGCAAGATTATTCAAGATCCAAAAAGTTTGGTGGTTCTAACTTACAGTGTGGGAACAACCACACTCGTGTACTTTCTCTCATTTTACCTTGGCAAAGGTATATACCCAAGTTAAAAAAATTATATAAGGATGAATGAACTGAAAGCCTCAGACCTGTAGTTTAAGGTAGGATTAGAACCAGAAATCAAACTACTTGGTATAGTAAGCAAGAATAAAGATTGTTCTCGTTCCAATGTTAAAAGAGACAGCTAAAAGAACCAATAATTTGTTTAGACAATTACAGAAGTCTGAGTAGTCTTCGATAGGCTTGTTGATAATTCCGGATATACCAAATAAGAGTTCATTATTATTTTTAATATTGAGACAGTAGCCTCAAAATTGTAGATTTACTTGCTCCCATATCCACTGAATATTTATTGGTGCAGGTAAGAGATATTAATAAAGTTATTTCTAAAAATTGTTTGAGAAGTAGATTCTTTAAAAAAAAAAACTTTGATTTTGTAGATTGAGAATCCAAGTAAACACTTAGCAGATAAAATCAATGCCATTCAAGTAATATGTATGTAAATAATAAATTTATCTGGATTATTAAAAGCTCTAGTTTAAGGTAGGATTAGAACCAGGAAAAATTGTGTAATAAAAATGATAAAGAATTTCTTAGGACATAAAGTATGTGTAAGTGGACTACAATGCTAAGGAAAAGAGATCAATTGAATCCAACAGTTTGTAAACAAGATGAAGTACAGACAGTCCCTAACTTACGAAGGTCCAACTTATGTTTTTTTTGTTGTTGTTACTTTGCGACGGTGTTCCTACAACCAGTTTCTCATTTTTAGTACAGTATTCAGGAAATTCCATAAGATATCCAACACTTTGTTATAAAATAGTCTCTGTGTGAGATGATTATGTACAACTGTGTGCTAATGAAAATGTTCTCAGAATGTTTAAGGTAGGCAAGACTAAGCTATGTTGCCTAAGGAGGCCAGGTACAGTAAATGCATTGTTGACTATGATAGATACAATTTACAATCGGCTTATTAGAATATAACCCCCTTGTAAATCAAGGAGCATCTGTATATTGTTCCAATAGACTGGATGCATCGGTGATGGTGAAAACACATGGAATGTAGATGCAGATGTCCATTATATAATATAAAAGGAGAAAAGAAAAATGTTAAGGCTGAAGATATATGATAACAAGTTGTTGAAAAAGAATCAAATATGGTATTATCCATGAATGAATGCAATTCTAGGCATGTGGTACTTAATAACAGAGGATAGTAGAACGAAGATACCCTCTAAGAAATTCTCTCTATTCCAAATATAATCTTCCTCACCTCCACTGTGGAGTAGTTGTTCAGTTTCTCCTTGTTATTCAGGATCACTGACCTCAGCCAGCACTGTAACTTCCTTTTTTGGCTGATGATTCAGAGGCATAAGGAGCCCTGAGTAGACAGGCAGTACGCTTAACCTTCAGTTCAACAGAATCACTGTTGTATCTCTTGATGGAAGCATTCTTTACTTTGGAACTAAGATCTCTTGGTCAGTAGATCATAAAGGCACAGGAACAGAAAGCAAACATTTTTGTAGTGAGTCACCAGGGATAAGACTGAGTGATGCCAATTCCGTTTGCACACTTTGATTCTTGAACCTGTGAATCCTGGCTATAGGAGAAACAACACCATGCATTGGATGCTGATTCTGAGCATATACAACATTCTGGGGAATCTTGCTCTTGCCCTGCAAGTTATTGCCAACTGACTGGCATTGTAACTAAATATTCAAAAGGCCCGCCTTTGCACTGTTATGTCAAGCCAGTTGTTTCAGAACAGTGGACTACATGGTAAAGCCAGTGAATGTCATGAGCATGGGCCCTTTGCCACACTTCGTTTGCCAGGTAGTGAGTTCCTTGTTGTGTGGAATACAATGATGGTAGATGTGGCATTCTGTAAGTCCACAGATGGTAGTTTTTGGCAGAAGCATTGTGTGCAGAGAAGGCAAATCCACATGCGAAGTGTTTATTCCAGTAAGAACAAAATGCTGCCCTTTCCATGGTGAAAGAAATCATCTAGTCCTGGTAATTACCCAAAGGAATGGTGTACTATCAGAGTCTCGAATTTGGCCTTTGCTGCTGGCAGATGATGCACTCAGCTGTGGTTATTTCTAGGTCAACTGGTGGGTATGGAAGTCCACGTTACTGGACCTCTGTGTAACATTCCTATCTGCCAACAGGCTACATTTTTCATGAACCCATTCTAGATGACAGGGTTGGTTGAGGAAGAAAGCTAAATGATATACACTGAATGAATGATGCTATTCAGTTTATTAATAACATCGTCTCTTGAGGAGGTCACCCTTTGAAAAACATTCACAAGGGACATAAATATCTTCATTTTCTTATTTTTGCCCATTCAGAGAGGTTTATCTGCATCTCTTCCCCATATGTCCTTGTTACCAGTTTTTTAATAATGTTCTTTTCAAATCACTAGACATCCAGCCAACCACTGGCCACAGACAGTGAATTAGTATCTCATCACCTGTCTGGCCATTTCTGCTTCAAAGCAAAGCAAATGACCAGGATATATATCAAATGAAAACAATGTCAAAAACTTGTAAGTCTCTATGAACAGAACTTTGAGTAACTAATTGATTCCATTCTCATATAAAGGCTTACTATACCACCATTAAAATCATTTTATATATAAATATTGATTAAGTGTAAAAAGCATTTTTGTATATCTTCATATATATCAAGTGTGATTTATCAATCATTTTACATAAATATTTTCTAACATTTCTATGAATAACATTATTCATTTTATAATTAAAAATATGAAATATAAACAACAACAATAACAACAACTATTTCATCAATCCAATATCCCCTTTCATTTCTTGCCCCTTTCCCTTCTGGTTCATTGCTAAACTTCTTTAAAGTATTTTACATACTCACTGCTTCTACTTTACCTTTTAGGCACTCTCAACCCCACAGAAATCTGTCCTGTATTCACATGAAGTATCTGAAATTTTTCTAAACATGTACACTACTAACCTCTTGACATTAAGCATTCACTGGAGAATGCTTCGTTTATCTGTCGTCTTAATACGATTCTATACTTTGTGATTTGCCTCTTCTTTTAAATAGTTTATTCCCTTATTTTCTATGAAAGCATAATTGCCTGATTTTCTTTTTACTTTTCAATTTTATTTAAGATTATTTGGTAAACTCTTCTTTCTTTTGTTGGCGTTCTCCCAAACTCTGATTTCACTTTTAAGTCCTTCTTTTCATTTTATGGGATAAAACTGTTGTAGCATATTTAGTTTCAAACAATGTATGTTTGATGAAAACCAAATATGAGGGGAAAGTTCGTACTAGTAAACAACTGGGAGAAAGTTTGAAGCAAAAAAAACTATGTATGACAATGCTCAGTAAATAAATGCTCTTTTATTTTTTTCCCTCTAGTGTTTGATAGTGACCATTCATTAATAATACTTTTCACAGAGATTCAAATTGTAGGAGCTATTATTTAGTTGGTAAAGATAGTTTTTTTGTTTGTTTGTTTTTGTTTTTTGTTTTTGTTTTTTGTTTTTTGGTTTTTGGTTTTTTTGCATTGTAGAACTTACTTCATATCTAGGGAGCTTGTGCTTAGAATTTTTAATAGTCACCTTTTTCTGGCCCCATTATTGCCAGTGTAGAGGTTAGGGCAGGGGAACAAAGGGAAACTTCTGTGCAATTATCTGTTTATAATAACATTAAATCAAATGAAATTAAGAAAATCAATACTGAATTCAACTGCTCATGGTAAGTTCTATAAAGTCTATATCTTTAATAATCCCTCTTTAGTTGGTTTAAAATCCAGTGTGATGACCACATAAATAAATATGTTTTTGTGGATATCTGTATTTCTTTGAGGTAAGTTGGGATGCCAATGTGTTATATTTGATTTTGTAAATACTATGGTGAATATTAGCCAATTAAATGAATGAAGAATATAAAAGTTGCATAGTTCTGTAATCGTTGGGTACAAGAAGCTTCTCTGGATAGTGTCAGCTTCTTTATATCAAGTATATGTTCCCAGATGTTCTGAGACAGTATCCATTTAAGCATGAAGCTTCATATGCCAGAATTGAGAGCTCTAAACTAGATGGATTAAAAAGTTAAAAAAAGACGTAGACTACTATGAATACAATTTTTTATCTTTTGTTTGATTTCTTTGTATTGCTGTACATTTAAAATGAATAGCCAACATTTAAAATAAAGCCTGTATTTAAAATAAGGTGTAACTATCAAGTTGTATACATACTCTGACAGTGTAAATCATATTCCCAGGTTCAGCTAAAATAATCATCATAAACAATGCTTTCTTTTAAATAATTAAATCTAAACAGTACTGATATTTGATGATAGGCATGATACTCATTTAAATTATTTTAAAATTAATAGATTGTTCATTTAAATTGAAAGCAAGAGAACAGACCCTTGCTCACCAGATCTCTTTTTATGTGCCGTGCAGGGAGTATGGGCAGAATTAGAACTGCTTTCAAAGATTTGAAATTAATCTCACTTAGATTTTTCCTGAAGAGGTAAACTGTAAGTTCATCACAAAATGATTCAGAATGCAAATATGTAAGACCCCTGAAAGGGACAATGTCATCTGGCTCAAAGGGTCAATTTGTGACTCTTAGTAAATAAAGACCTGGGAGATGCAGGATAGTGATATCTCCGTGGCCCCTGATGTGAGAGAAGCAAATCTGGCCTTACCAAGACCTGCTGCTCCCTCTAAACAGAGTTCCCCTGCAGTCAAAATATGTAAGAATGCTGAGCTCCAGCCTGGCCTTATAACCATAGATCTTGTTAACGTTTCATCAGTTTAAGCTTCAGAACCCAGAGAACTATTTGATCTCGCTTTGATATTTCTTCTGCATGTGACAGGTTTGGGTTTCAGTATCTAGCTAGGCACTGAGAAATAACTACCCTCAAAAGCTCAGTCATAAATAATTATTCAGATCTTCAAAAGATTTTTCATTTATTCTCTCATGACACTTATATCAATGTCATGCCTTCCTTAATAGGGTTAACAAAACACATTATTGCCAGTGCTTACCATTTAAATTTTCATTCTCATTCCTTTATTTCTCAAGGCATTTGAATTGGTCCAGATTTTTTTAATTGCACCATTTTGAACCTATATATGAAAGAAGAACTTAAAATACATCTCTTCTTTCAACCATTTATTAAAAAATAAATATTGTTTCAATATTAGAAAAAACCTGGAAGGAAGGCAGAGTTACATACATTTAAGGAGGACATAGTGTTTATTTAAAAATTGTTGGACTACATTGTGTAGGTAATGAATAGTCCCTGATGGCCCGTGAGCAGTGGAATGGCTACAATACAAAGATTACACAGGTTTCATTGCCAGAGTTGAATTAAAAGAAGAAAGTGCAGAAGAGACATTAATCTCTAGATACTGGTCTTAATTCTTCATCTTCAATTCAGTCCCTAGCCAACAGAATTCCAGTTTCTAATTTTCTCTTTACAGAATGAATTGTTATTAAGATTATCAGTGAGTTCATAATAGCAAAATAAAATGTATTTTCTTCAGCTTTCATCCTATTTGATGCAAGTATAGTATTTGCTTTCCATGTGATTCTTCCCTTTCCCAGTATTCATTTGATCATGTATTTTTGTTTCATTTCCTGTCTTTTTATTGTCCCCTTTCTCTCACACTTGTTTAAATATTTGCCATCATTTTGTACCCTTATTTTCTTTAAACTTGACTTTATATTTTAAAGCAGTTTTAAATTTACAGTTTCCATGTGACATTCCTTCCCTCTAGTATCTACTATTATCAACATCTTGAAATAATGTGGCATATTTACTACAAGTAATGAATGAAAATTGATACACTACCATTAAACAAAATTGATAGTTTACATTAAGGGCCACTCTGCTTCATGTATTCCATGGTTTTGAAGAAATGTGTAATGACATGTACCCATCATTGTAGTCCATACAGCATATTTCACTGCCCTAAAAATCTCCTGTGCTCCACTCACTCATTTCTCCCTGCCCGTAAAGCCCTGGAAACCACTGATGGTTTTTTTTTTTTTTTTTTTTTTTTTTTTTTTTTTTTTTTTTTTTTTTACTATCTCTGTAGTTTCGCATTTCTATAATATCATGTAGTTGGAATCTTACAGTATGAAGCCTGTTCAGATTGATTCCTTTTACTTAGTAAATATGCATCTAAGCTTCCCTCAGGTAATTTTTTTTTTTTTTTTTTTTTTTTTTTTGAGGCAGAGTCTCACTCTGTCACCCAGGAGTGACAACAACCTCGGCTCACTGCAACCTCCACCTCCTGGGTCCAAGTGATTCTCCTGCCTCAGCCTCCCGAGTAGTTGGGATTACAGGTGATTATCCATCACCACACCTGGCTAATTTTTGTATTTTTAGTGGAGATGGGGTTTCACCATATTGGTCAGGCTGGTCTGGAGCTCCTGACCTCAAATGATCCCCCTGCCTCGGCTTCACAAAGTGCTGGGATTACAGGCATAAGCCACTATGCCTGGCCTCTTCCAGATATTTTTCATAGCTTGATAGCTCATTTATTTTTGTTTCTGAATTATAATTCATAGTGTGGCTGTACCACACTTTTTCCATTTACTTATTTGAAGAGCATCTTGCTTGCTTCCCAGTTTTAGTATTTATGAATAAAAATAATATATGTCCCTCTTTTTTAATCATCATATTTTGTTGCTCCTTGGGACTACAGATTCATTGCATCTGTTCTCAATTATTTCCTGTCCCTTGATGAAGTACTATATTTACCTTTATCAAGTTTTGTATTTTTAATATGTTTGCCACAAAGAAGTCATACAAGTATGACAAAAGGAATCTCCTTAAGCCAGAATTCATCTTCTTGTAGCTAACCTGACATCCTCAGTCCTCATTTCTCAGATCTACTATGCGAGAACCTTATCCCTGGTCACCCAGGATCAAAGTTAGACACTCTTTAGCTTTCTTTCCCCATTCTTATACCATCACCAAATCATTTAACAATATTGGCACAATATTTTGTTTCCTACATTCTTTTTTCACCCTTACAACCTCTGACATAAACTGTCATAATATTCTATCTAAAGACTTGGTCTTCCAGGCTTTGTTTCTTAACTCTGTTAACCCAAAGTCTTTATGTAGCCAGATTTAGCTTCTTAAAGTGTAAATCTGTTCATGTTATTGCAACAAATGCAATATTGCAATAATGTCTATTTAAAAATAGCCTAAGTTAAAATTATTTTTTTTTTATATAGTGGGCCCTTTATTATCTGACACTAGCTGACCTTTTCAGACCTAATTCTTACAACTGACTCACAGATACAACAAATTTCTATAAATTTCTTTACCAGGCCTATTTCTTCCTGCTTGTGTTTTTGCATGTGTTTACTTTTATCCCACTCAACTGGAATGTCCTTTATCTTATTTTGCCTCTTAGTAAAATCTAACTCTTCCATTAAAATTGTAAAGAGACTACTTTTGAGGATTTCCCCTAAATGTTTTACATAAAATTTTTATTTCTCTCCTTTGTGATACCTAGAGTTTTTAACATATGTCTCTTTCAGTCTTTTCATATGCTGTTAAAATATTTTACACGAATATTTCACCACCCTATAGTGTTTACCTCAAGAACTGAAATCATCACGTGTCTTCTGAATTTGACACATATACAAACCCGGCAAATTGAGTCGCCCATATTAATAAGTGACTGAATTACACAACTGAAACGAGTCATTCAAGGGGAAATTTATCAGCATTTATACTAAGAAGGTTGTACATAACAGATCTATCTTGCTTCATTTTTCTGGTCTGTGGCCCATAAAGAGATACCTAGGACTCTCAAATGTCAGAAGAATGAAGAATTAGTATTCAAATATCAGCATGAGCAATAAATGAAATTTCTAAATACTCTACCATTTAATGTCAAGTTCCTGAACTATACAGGTCTGCAGAAACCTCTAAAATCATGAAACATTTTCAATCAAGTAATGGATTCTATAATCTATTCTCTGAACTTAATAACCTTAATAAATATGTGATTAGCATGCACCTATTTTTCTTGCCTAAGACAAAAAACATTTTTTCATTTTGTTAAAGTAAAAGCTGCTTTAATCAAAATTTAAAAATAAATTATTTTTTTTAAAGGACACTTTAAAATGCTGACAACAGCTGATTAAGTCTGCTACAGAAACCTTTTCATTATTTTTATTTGGAAAACTCAGAAATCACTATATTTCACTGGTAAGAATTCTGATGTTAAAGCCTTTTTTTAGTGTTTTGTAGAATTACTTTACCTGAGTGACCCCACTCCACAGCGATTTACAGACTCACCAGTTTTATACATTTATAATAACATAGATATACACAGTAACATTATCAGTCATCCCTTTCTTGGAAAAATATTTATGTAAACTGCAGGTCAATAATGTTAATGAAGATTTCTACATTCATTGAGAAAACTGTTTTTGACTTCAAATGATACATACTTTAGTCCGTATCTAATTCATCTTTTCTATCTGCAACTTACAGATTTATAAAAATAAATAATCTCAAATCATTTAAATGAAAGACAATGTATGTATGCCCATATCCGTATGTATTCTGGGGCAGGTGACTATCAATACTCCCTTTCTTCTAGAATCATATGCTCAAGATACTTTAAGAAAGGCATATCATGATGAATTTTTCCCATAGTTTTGTTGAAGCCAACTGGGAGTGCACTTTTGTTCTCCTGACACATTTGTGGGTCAGGTAGACACGTAGGGGCTGGCTACCTAAAACCAACTAATCACTAGGTCTGTTTACAATAAAAAGACATTTCGAGGCACATTTCTGCTATATGAATTTCTGACAATTTTTTCTGTAAGAGTAGCCTCTTTTAACATACAAATAGTTTCCTTTATGTAGAAAGTGGATATAATGCCAAAGGGAGTATATCATATCTCTATTTAATAATTACATATAAAAATTTTTATTTACTACTTTCCTTGCTTTCAGTCTCCCAGTCTTGTCTCTAGTTGGATTAAAACATTTTCAGCTGCAGCCTAGCCAACATAGTGAAACCCTGTCTCAACTGAAAATACAAAAAATTAGCCGGGTGTGGTGGCAGGAGCCTGTAATCCCAGCAACTCAGGAGGCTGAGGCAGGAGAATCCCTTGAACCCAGAGGCAGAGCTTGCAGTGAACGGAGATAGTGCCACTGCACTCTAGCCTGGGTGACAGAGTGAGACTCCATCTCAAAAAAAAAAAAAAAAATCAGCAAATCAGCTGTACAAAGAACTGTGTAAATATGGCAATAAGAAAGGTTTAAGTAAGCACATATATATGTATATATATATTTTTATATATTTATATACTTGTATGTATTTATATATTTATATTTATTTTTATATATATTTACATATTTATATATTTAATTGTCAATTCTTGGAAAGTCTCTGGATTCCATATCTCTCTACATTTTAAAAACACAAAAATGATTTTATTCATGTATCTATTGTTCCATTTTTACTAGAAAATATTTTTTTCTATGCTGTCAGAGATTTTTACTTGAATCTCCTTTCATTTATTTGTTCTTGGTTTTGTGGTGATAGGGGTTGGATATTTTTTATTTATTTTATAATTAAATCTATGTAAACCATAAAGCCCTCAGTGCAGTTGACTTGAATTAAGACTGTGGGTTATTTTATCAAGTCATAATTTTACTTTCCCCTGAATTGTCCATGCATTCGAATATTGCTTATAAACAAAAGGCTTTGTTTCTCCTAAACAAATAAAATTCTATTTGTGTTTATATTTTTATATGTGCTGTTATTTCTTGGGTTTTTCAAAAGTTCTGAAACTTTCTTGGAGACATATTATAATTCTACTCCTTGTTACATTTTGGCATAAAAATTATTCTGAGGTATAGTGATCTTGCCCCTTTAAAGATATTTGCCCTCAAATTGTAGAGACAAGGTCAGTATCTAGATGTATCTTATTAAGATAAAAATAAGAATCGTATCAGAAGTTATCAGGACCTAAAGATGACTGGTGGCAAAATGCATGTGGATAGACGTTTTAGGGAAGCTATCCAGGCAGCAGTGAAATGATGGCATTGTCACTGTGTGTTGTTTAGAAATGCCTGCATTTTCTAATATTTCAAAGCTTAATGAACTTTGTTCATTCATTATTTTACAAAACAGTATCATATATGAAACAGATAGGGGTGGTACTTCTATTAAACTTGTGTATTACCATGCATTTATATCTTTTTCTGTCTTCCTTGCAGCCTTCCATGACCCTCAACCTAGTGGAATTTTGAAATTACTTATTTTGTTCAAACTTTTCATTTTGCCACTGAAGTATAGGAGGATTCAATGACACAGTTCAGTTCTCACACACACAAAAGAATGTCCTTCTACTCTATTCTCTGCTTAAACCACACTAAACACCAAAAACCTACTAACTAACTAAATAATAACAAAGAATAAAACAAACATAATAGTCTAGTTCCTAAGTACACAGGCTCTGGAGCCAAACTGCCACTGAAAGATTTTATGACTTTTGATAATTTGTGTTTTGGTTTCATAATCTGTAAACTAGGCTAATAAAAGTACCTTTTATAGTACAAATTAATGCTATGAAAATTAAAGCTTAATAATCATAAAACTTTTCAGAATATGTTTTAGTTCATTGTAAGTGCTATATGGTGTTTATTAAGTAAATTTATATTGTAAAACATAATACTTATAAAAACGTGCATAGAATATACACATATAATTTAGTAAACAAGTATGAAATAAACATCCATGTATCTATGTAACCTTAAACAAATTCAACAGATAGAAAATTGCCAGGACCCCAGATATAACTCCAAAACTACCACACATCTTCTCAGTGATAAATTCCTTTTTCCTCCTTGTGTATCTATATAATAGCTACTAATATTAATAATAATATTAATATTAGTATTATTAATTATTAATGTTAATAATAATATTAATATTAGTATTATTAATTATTAATGTTAGTAGTAGTAGTATCATCATGTATTCTTACAGAATCATTTTCTCACTTTCCTTTACATTTTTGCAACTTATGTGTGCAATCCAAAACAATATAGTCCATTGTCACTCTTTCTGAGAGATACATAGAATAAAATCATATTGTATCTTCCTGAGGTCTGGAAATGTTATTTCAGGAGTACATTGCCTGTTTTTAATGATAGGTAGGGTCATATTGATATGTAGTATCTATTATACGATTATATGTCATTTTGTTTTTTCAATTTTTCTATTGTTATTAGACATTTGAATTATAACCGGTTTTGCTGTTATAAACCAAGATCGGTGCAGATTTTTTTTCACATGAAACTGTAGTATATGAGTATAAACTGTAGTATATGAGAATAAGTGAATTTGCTAAGCAATATGGTATGCATATTTCAACTTTACTAGATAATAGCAGGTTTTTCCAAAGTATCTTTACCAATTTATACTTTCAAAGCAGATACGTAAAAGTAGTCATTGTTTTACATATTACTACAGATAAACTTCTCTAAAACGTGTTAACTTCAAACAACCTAGTGATTTATCATTCCTCACATTTTCCATGGGTCAGGGATTAAGGAGCTTCTCAGCTGGGCAGTTCTGGCTCAGAGTTACTCATTAAGTCACAAGCAAACATCACCTGGCACTAATGGTCATATGAAAGCCTCACAGGAGTTAGAAGATCTGCTTCAAAGTTGATTAATTCACATGGCAGATGAAAAGTGAAAAATGGCAGGCAGGGCATTTGCCAATGGCAGGCAAATTGGTGGTGGCTGTTATCTTGGTGGCCAAGTTTCTGTCCACATGGGCCTCTTCAATGTCCTCATGAATGGCACGACAGGCAGCTGGCTTTCCCCAGACTGAACAATCCCAGAAAGCAAAGCAGAAACTGAAATGTCGCCGGGCGCGGTGGCTCAAGCCTGTAATCCCAGCACTTTGGGAGGCTGAGAGGGGCGGATCACGAAGCCAGGAGATTGAGACCATCCTGGCTAACACGGTGAAACCCCGCCTCTACTAAAAAAATACAAAAAACAAACAAACAAACAAAAACTAGCGGGGCGAGGTGGCGGGTTCCTGTAGTCCCAGCTATTTGGGAGGCTGAGGCAGGAGAATGGTGTGAACCCGGGAGGCGGAGCTTGCAGTGAGCTGAGATCCGGCCACTGCACTCCAGCCTGGGTGACAGAGCAAGACTCCGTCTCAAGGAGAAAAAAAAAAAAAAGAAACTGAAATGTCACTTAAAACCTAGTCTCAAAGGGCATAAATTACTTCTGCAATATTATGTTGATATACAGGCTAGCATGATGCAATTCAGATGGCATTACACCAAAGTATTAATGTCCAGGAAGCAAGGCTTACCAAGGAAAATCTTGGAGGCTGGATATAACACACTTCTAATTTCTCATAATGTGAGACTTTTAAAATATTTTAAAAGTTTTAATTTGGATGTTTATTATTACTAATTAAGTTAAGCATTTTCACATGTTTATTGGCATTTACATATTTTGGGAAGTTTTTTTTATATTTTATTTTTTATTGTTATGGTTACCTAGTAGGTATATATATTTATGAGGTACATGAGATGTTCTGATACAAGCATACAATGTGTAATAAGCACACAATGGAGAATGAGGTATCCCTCACCTCAAGCATTTCTCCTTTGAATTACAAACAATTCAATTATATTATTTAATTTATTTTAGAATATACAATTAAGTTATTATTGACTATAGTCACCCTGTTGTGCTATCATATAGTCTTATTCATTCTTTCTATTATTTTGTACCCATTAATTGACACCACATGCCCTAACCTTCACATTACTCTTCCCAGATTCGCATGACCATACTTCTATTTTCCATGTCCATAAGCTAAATTGTTTTGATTTTTAGATCCCACAAATAAGTGAGAACATGGAATTTTTGTCTTTCTGTGCCTGGCTTATTTTATTTAACATAATAATCTTCAGTTGCATCCATGTTGTTGCAAATGACTAAATCTCATTCTTTTTGATCACTGAATAGTTTTCCACTGTGTATATGTACCACATTTTCTTTATCCATTCATCTCCTAATAGACACTTAGGTATGTTCCAAATCTTAGCTATTTTAAACAGAGCTGCAACAAACATAGGGAGTGCAGATACCTCTTCAATACACTGATTTCCTTTCTTTTGGGTCTATAACCAGCAGTGAGATTGCTGGATCCTACAGTAGCTCAAATTTTAGATTTCTTCTTTTTCTTTCTTTTTTTTTTTTTTGGAATGCCTAAATTGTTCTCCATAGTGGTTGTTCTAATATACATTCTCACCAAACGTATAGAACTATTCCCTTGTCTTCACAGCCTTGCCAGCACTTGTTACTTCCTGTCTTTTGGGTATAAGCCATTTGAATTGGGTGAGTTGATCTCTCATTGCAGTTTTGATTTGCATTTCTCTTTTCATATGCATGTTTGCCATTTGTATATCTTCTTTTGAGGAATGTCTATTCAAATATTTTACCATTTTTTAAATCAGATTATTAGATTTTTTTTCTACAAAGTTGTTGGAGCTCTTGAATATTCTGGTTACGAATTACTTGTCAGATGCATAGTTTGCAAACATTTTGAACACATTCTCTGGGTTGTCTCTTCATCTTATTGATTGTGTCCTGTGATATGCAGAAGTTGTTTACTTGATGTGATCCCATATGTCCATTTTTGCTTTGGTTGCTTGTGCTTATGGCAAAATTGCTAAAGAAAATTTTACACGGACAAATACTCTGGAGACGTTTCCAAATGGTTTCTTTTTTTTTTTTTTAATTTATTTATTATTATTATACTTTAAGTTGTAGGGTACATGTGCATAACGTGCAGGTTTGTTACATATGTATACTTGTGCCATGTTGGTGTGCTGCACCCATCAACTCGTCATTTACATCAGGTATAACTCCCAATGCAATCCCTCCCCCCTCCCCCCTCCCCATGATAGGCCCCGGTGTGTGATGTTCCCCTTCCCGAGTCCAAGTGATCTCATTGTTCAGTTCCCACCTATGAGTGAGAACATGCGGTGTTTGGTTTTCTGTTCTTGTGATAGTTTGCTAAGAATGATGGTTTCCAGCTGCATCCATGTCCCTACAAAGGACACAAACTCATCCTTTTTTATGGCTGCATAGTATTCCATGGTGTATATGTGCCACATTTTCTTCATCCAATCAGTCACTGATGGACATTTGGGTTGATTCCAAGTCTTTGCTATTGTGAATAGTGCTGCAATAAACATACGTGTGCATGTGTCTTTATAGCAGCATAATTTATAATCCTTTGGGTATATACCCAGTAATGAGATGGCTGGGTCATATGGCACATCTAGTTCTAGATCCTTGAGGAATCGCCATACTGTTTTCCATAATGGTTGAACTAGTTTACAATCCCACCAACAGTGTAAATGTGTTCCTATTTCTCCACATCCTCTCCAGCACCTGTTGTTTCCTGACTTTTTAATGATGGCCATTCTAACTGGTGTGAGATGGTATCTCATTGTGGTTTTGATTTGCATTTCTCTGATGGCCAGTGATGATGAGCATTTTTTCATGTGTCTGTTGGCTGTATGAATGTCTTCTTTTGAGAAATGTCTGTTCATATCCTTTGCCCACTTTTTGATGGGGTTGTTTGTTTTTTTCTTGTAAATTTGTTTGAGTTCTTTGTAGGTTCTGGATATTAGCCCTTTGTCAGATGAGTAGATTGCAAAAATTTTCTCCCATTCTGTAGGTTGCCTGTTCACTCTGATGGTAGTTTCTTTTGCTGTGCAGAAGCTCTTTAGTTTAATGAGATCCCATTTGTCAATTTTGGCTTTTGCTGCTGTTGCTTTTGGTGTTTTAGACATGAAGTCTTTGCCCATGCCTATGTCCTGAATGGTACTACCTAGGTTTTCCTCTAGGATTTTTATGGTATTAGGTCTAACATTTAAGTCTCTAATCCATCTTGAATTAATTTTCGTATAAGGAGTAAGGAAAGGATCCAGTTTCAGCTTTCTACTTATGGCTAGCCAATTTTCCCAGCACCATTTACTAAATAGGGAATCCTTTCCCCATTTCTTGTTTCTCTCAGGTTTATCAAAGATCAGATGGCTGTAGATGTGTGGTATTATTTCTGAGGACTCTGTTCTGTTCCATTGGTCTATATCTCTGTTTTGGTACCAGTACCATGCTGTTTTGGTTACTGTAGCCTTGTAGTCTAGTTTGAAGTCAGGTAGCGTGATGCCTCCAGCTTTGTTCTTTTCACTTAGGATTGTCTTGGAGATGCGGTCTCTTTTTGGGTTCCATATGAATTTTAAAGCAGTTTTTTCCAATTCTGTGAAGAAACTCATTGGTAGCTTGATGGGGATGGCATTGAATCTATAAATTACCTTGGGCAGTATGGCCATTTTCACGATATTGATTCTTCCTATCCATGAGCATGGTATGTTCTTCCATTTGTTTGTGTCCTCTTTTATTTCACTGAGCAGTGGTTTGTAGTTCTCCTTGAAGAGGTCCTTTACATCCCTTGTAAGTTGGATTCCTAGGTATTTGATTCTCTTTGAAGCAATTGTGAATGGAAGTTCATTCCTGATTTGGCTCTCTGTTTGTCTGTTACTGGTGTATAAGAATGCTTGTGATTTTTGCACATTAATTTTGTCTCCTGAGACTTTGCTGAAGTTGCTTATCAGCTTAAGGAGATTTTGGGCTGAGACAATGGGGTTTTCTAAATATACAATCATGTCATCTGCATCATCCTGATACCAAAGCCTGGCAGAGACACAACTAAAAAAGAGAATTTTAGACCAATATCCCTGATGAACATCGATGCAAAAATCCTCAATAAAATACTGGCAAACCGGATTCAGCAACACATCAAAAAGCTTATCCACCATGATCAAGTGGGCTTCATCCCTGGGATGCAAGGCTGGTTCAACATTCGCAAATCAATAAACATAATCCAGCATATAAACAGAACCAAAGACAAGAACCACATGATTATCTCAATTGATGCAGAAAAGGGTTTTGACAAAATTCAACAGCCCTTCATGCTAAAAACGCTCAATAAATTCGGTATTGATGGAATGTACCTCAAAATCATAAGAGCTATTTATGACAAACCCACAGCCAATATCATACTGAATGGGCAAAAACTGGAAAAATTCCCTTTGAAAACTGGCACAAGACAGGGATGCCCTCTCTCACCACTCCTATTCAACATAGTGTTGGAAGTTCTGGCTAGGGCAATTAAGCAAGAGAAAGAAATCAAGGGTATTCAGTTAGGAAAAGAAGAAGTCAAATTGTCCCAAATGGTTTCTTGAAGTAGTTTCATCGCTTGAAGTCTTCAATTCAAGTCTTTAACTCATTTTGATTTGATCTTTGTATATAGCGAGAGACAGGGGTTTAGTTTCATTCTTCTGCATATGGATATCCAATTTTCCCAGTACTATTTATTAAAGAGACTGTCTTTTTCCCCACTGTATGTTCTTGTTAGCTTTGTCAAAACCAATTATTACTGTAGGTGTGTAGATTTGCTTCTGTGTACTCTATTGTGTTCGGTTAGTCTGTGGGTCTGTTTTCATGCCAGTACCATGATGTTTGGGTTACTACAGCTCTGTAGTATAATTTGCAGTCAGGTAAAATGATTCCTCCAGTTTTGTTAAATTTGTTTAGGATAGTTTTGGGTATTCTGAGTCTTTTGTGGTTTTATAAATTTTAGGATTTCTAAAATATTTTTGTGAAGATCATCATCAGCATTTTGATAGGGATGGTGTTAAATCTGTAAAGAGTTTGGGGTAGTATGGACATTTTTTTTTTTTTTTTTTTTGAGACGGAGTCTCGCTCTGCAGCCCAGGCTGGAGTGCAGTGGCCCGATCTCAGCTCACTGCAAGCTCCGCCTCCCGGGTTTATGCCATTCTCCTGCCTCAGCCTCCTGTGTAGCTGGGACTACAGGCGCCCGCCACCTCGCCCGGCTAGTTTTTTTGTATTTTTTAGTAGAGACAGGGTTTCACCGTGTTAGCCAGGATGGTCTCGATCTCCTGACCTCGTGATCCGCCCGTCTCGGCCTCCCAAAGTGCTGGGATTACAGGCTTGAGCCACCGCGCCCGGCCAGTATGGACATTTTAACAATATTGATTCTTTCAATCCATGAACGTGAAATAATTTTTCATTTTTGGTGTTTTCCGTCATTGATGTCTTATAGTTTTTATTATAAAGATCTTTGACTTATTTGGTTATTTCCTAGGAAGTTGATTTTATGTGTGGCTATTGTAAATGGGACTACTTTTTAAATTTCTTTTTCAAATTGCTCACTGTTGGCATATAGAAATACCACTGATTTTTGTGTGCTGATTTTGTCACCTGCAACTTTACTGAATTTGTTTATAATTCTAATAGTTTTCTTGTGATGGACTCTTTACATTTTTCCAAATATAGAATCATATTATATGCAAACAAAAATAATTTGACTTCTTCCTTTCCAATTCAGATGCCCATTATATCTTTCTCTTTTTTGATTGCTCTAGCTAGAACTTCCAGTACTGTGCTAAATAACAGTGGTGACAGTGGGCATCTTTGTCATGTACCTGATCTCAGAGGAAAGGCTTTCAGTTTTTCCCCATACAGTATGATAGTAACTGTAGCTCTGTTATCTATGGATTTTATTATATTGAGATATATTCTTTCTGTCATGAATTTTGGAATTTTTTAAATCATGAAATAATGTTGAATTTTATCAAATGCTTCTTCAGCGTCAGTTGAAATGATTATATGGTTCTTATTTTACATGTTGTTGATATGATGTATCAAATTAATTGATCAACATATGTTGAACCATTCTTGCACCTCAGTGATAAATCCAACATCGTCATAATGAATAATCTTTCTAATGTATTGTAGAATTTGGTTTGCTAGTATTTGGTTGAGAATTTTTGCATACATGTGTATCAGAGATATAGTTTTCTTGTTTTGATGCATGTTTGTCTGGTTTGGTATCAGGGAAATTCTGGCCATGTAGAATTAGTTGGAAGTATTCCTTCTTCCTCTATTTTTTTTAGAATAGTTTAAATAGAAGTGGTATTAATTCTTTAAATATTTGGTAGAATACTGCAGGGAAGCTATCAAGTATTGAGATTTTCTTTACTGGGATACTTTTTATTATGGCTTCACTCTCATCGCTTGTTATTGGTCTGTTGAGATGTTAGATTTCTTAATAGTTCAGTTTGTGTAGGTTGCATGTGTCTAGAAATTTGTCCATTTTTTTCTAGATTTTCCAGTTTATTAGCATATAGTTGCATGTAGTAGCCACTAATGATCCTTTGAATTTTTGTAATATCAATTTTAATGTCTCCTTCTTCATTTTTGATTTCATTTATTTGGATATTATGTTTTTTTCTTATGGTGATTAAAGGTTTGTGAATTTTGTTTAACTTTTCAAGAAACCAACGTTTTGTTTAATTGATCTCTTTATTGTTTTCATTTAAATTTACTTATTTATATTCTGATCTTCCTTTTTATTTCTTCTGATCTTAGTTTTTTCTTATATTTCATATTAATGATGGGTTTGGTTTGCTCTTGGTTTTCCAGTTCTTTATAATACATCATTAGATTGTTCATTTAAAGTTTATCCTCTTTTTTAATGCAGGCAAGTATAGCTATATAATTTCCTCTTAGTACTGCTTTTTCTGTATCCCAAAACTTTTGGTATGTTATGCTGCCGTTATCATTTGTTTCAAGATATTTTTTAATGTTCTTTTTAGTTTCTTCATTGACCCAGTGGTCATTCAGGAATATACTGTTTAATTTCCATGTACTTGTATAGTTTTCAAAATTCCTCATTATTAATTTCTAGTTTTATTCCATTGTTGTCAGAGAAGATGCTTTATATTATTTCAAATTGTCTTAGTGGTTTAAGACTTGTTTTATGACTTAGTATATGGTTTTTCTTTAAGAATAATCAACATGCTGAGGAAAATGATTGCATTCTGCTGCCATTGGATGAAATGTTCTATAAATATCTATTAGATTCATTTGGTCTATAGTGCAGATTAAATCCAGTATTTCTTTGGTGATTTTGTTGCCTGGAATATCTGTCCAATGCTGAAAGTGGGGTGCAGTCTCCAGCTATTTTTGTATTATGGCCTATCTCTCTTTTTAGTTGTAATAATATTTCCTTTATAAATCTGGGTGCTCCAGTGTTAGATGCATATATATTTAAAATTATTATATCCTCTTGCTGAGTTGACTCTTTTATCATTATATAATGACCTTCTTTGCCATTTTTTTTGTGATTTTCATCTTGAAAACAGTTTTGTCTATTATTAGTATAGTAACTCCTGATCATTTTGGTTTCTATGTGCATGAAATATCTTTTTTCATTCCTTTATTTTCAGCCTATGTGTGTCTTTACAAATGAAGTGTGTTTCTTGTAGGCAACAGATCAATAGGTCTTGTGTTTTCATCCATTTAGCCAATGTATGTCTTTTGATTGGAGAGTTTAGTCCATTTATGTTCACTGTTGTTACTGATGAGCAATAACTTACTCCTGTCATTTTGTTATTTGTTTTCAGGTTGTTTTGTGATGTTTCTCTTCCTTCTTTCTTCCCTTTCTATCTTCCTCTATGCAGAATTTTTTGTGTGTATGTGTGTTTTGTTTTTTTCTGGTAATATGATTTAGTTTCTTGCTTTTTATTTTCTGTGTGTCTATTGTATGTTTTATGTTTGAGGTTACCATGAGGATTATAAATAGTATCTTATAAACCATTAATTTTACCTGATAACAATATAAGTTTATTTACATAAACAAATAGACAAACAAGCAAAAAGAAAACTAATAAAAACTCTATGCCTTAAATTTGTATCCCTGCTTTTTAATTTTTGTTGTTTGTTTTTATATCTTATTGTACTGACTATGTCTTTAAATGTTGTTGTATTTACTATTTTGATTGGTTCATTGTTTAGTTTTTCTATTTAGGAAAAATGTACTTTACACACCAGAGTTACAGTGTTATATAATATTTTGTATTTTTCTGTGTACTTAGTATTACCAGTGAGTTTTGTACCTTCAGATAATTATTTATTACACACCAATGTCCTTTTCTATTTGAAGTATATTTTTTTCTATTTCTCAGTTTTTGTTTATCTGGAAAAAACTTTCTTTCTCATTTTTAAAGGATACTTTCCCTGGGTATCCCAGCATATTTACTTTTTTCCTTCAGCACTTTAAATATATAATGCCACTCTCTCCTGGCCTACACATTTTCCATTGAAGAGTCTCTTGCCAATGTACTGGAGTTCCATTATACATTGTTTTTTTCTTTTTTTGTTGCTGCTTTTAGGATCCTTTCTTTATCTTTGACTTTTGGGAGTTTGATTCTTCAGTGTCATGAGGTAGTCTTCTTTGGGTTAAATCTTCTTGGTGTTCCATAACCTTTTTGTACATGGATATTGATATCTTTTTCTAGGTTTGGGGTGTTCTCATCTATTATTATTTTTTATAAATGCTGTACTTTTATCTCTTTGTCTCCCTTTTAATGCCAATAACTCTTAGATTTTCCCTTTGAGGCTATTTTCTAGATTCTGTAGGTTTGCTTTACTGTTTTTTCTTTTGTTTCCCCTGACTGTGTATTTTAAAATAGCCTGCCTTCCAGCTCACTATATCTTTCTTCTGCTTGATCAATTCTACTATTAAAGGACTCCAATGTATTCTTATTTTTTGGCTCCAGAATTTATACTTGATACTTTCTAATTATTTCAATCTCTTTGTTAAATTTATCTGATAGAATTCTGAATTTCTTCTCTGTGTTATTTTGAATTTCTTTGAGTTTCTTCAACAAAGCCATTTTGAATTATCTGTCTGCAAGATCATATACCTCTGTTTCTCTAGGATTCATCCTCAGTGGCTTATTTAGTTCATTTGGTGAGGTTGGTATTTTTCCAGGTGGATGTTGATGCTAGTATATGTTTTTCAGGTTTGAGGCATTGAAGAGTTAGGTATCTATTGTAGACTTTGCTGTCTGGTCTTATTTGTAGCTGTCCTTCTTGTGAAGACTTTGCATATATATGAACAGACTTGGGTATTGTGATCTAAGCTATATCTACTTTGGGGGCACCCCAAGCCTAGTAATACTGTGGTTCTTGTGGACTTGTGTTGGTACCAGTTTCATGGTCATGGACAAGATTCAGAATATTTCTCTGGATTACCATGTGGATACTCTTGTTCTCTTCCTTTTCTTTCTCCCAAACATACAGAGTCTCTCTTGCTCTGTTCTGAGTCACCTAAAACTGGGGGTGGAATTACACAAAAGTCCCTGTAGCCACCTCCACTGTGAATGCTCTGGGGTCATACCTGACATACCTGAAGCAAGCACAGTGTTGGGTCTTGCCCAAGGCTTTCTGTAACTACCACCTGGCTAACGTTTATGTTTTCTCAAGGTCCTGGGGCTCCACAGTGAGCAGGTGTCACAACCAGCTAGGCCTGTGTACTTTCCTTCAGGTCAATGAGTTTCCCTAGGCCCTAGGTGACTACAGAGTTGCTATCCGGGAGTCAACGACTAGAGTCAAAAACATTAGAAGTCTATCCGATGTTCTATTGTATTTTGACTTAGCTGACACTCAGGCCACAACATGTAGTCCTTTTCACTCTTCCTTCCAATTTTCAAAAGCAGAGGAGCTTCATCCTTTAGTCACTGCCACCCCAGGTCATGAAGAGTACTGCCAGACTTCCTGCCAATGTTGCCTTAAAGCCCAGGGGCTCTTAAGTCAGCTGTGATGAATGCTGCCTGGCCTGGGACTCATGCTTCAGGACAATGGGCTCCCTTCTGGCCCAGGGTAAGTCTAGGAATGCTGTCCAATAGTCATGTCCTAGAATCTAGAACCCCAAGACCCCACTTGATTCTTTTCCCCATTCCCTAGCTATCCCCCATGGCTGTGCAGGTACCTGATTTTTAGTTCTTATGAAAGTGTCTTATCTGTATAGCCATTTGTTAACTTGGTGTCCTTGCAGGGGATGGGAGACAATCAGTGGAGTTTCTATTCTGCCACCTTGCTCCACCTCTGAGCATTTACATATTTTGTTTATGTTTCATAAAGTATGTATTTTTTGCTTATTTTTCTTCTATGGTCAATTATATATTTTGATCCATGATAAGGTGGCTCCTTCTAAGATTTCTGAATTGGCTTTTAAAAGTGTCACAAGCTCAAATGCCAGTTTACTGGTTGAAAGCATGGACTCAAGTATATAAATTTCTAAACATATAGAAAAGTACTGTTTATCTCTAGAGCTATAGGAATGAAGTAGATGACAGTAAAATCCAAAGTTTTCATTCTGATCACTGAATTAAAATATCATAAATTCATATTTTCTACAGAGTTTCTAGGTAAAAGTTTGGGAATTGTATAGGAAAGAGAGTTTCAAAGACTTGTAATAAATTAATAAATAAAAAAAATGAATACCATGCAAAACAACAAGTCTCACTGAGCATTTCTTGAACTTAGAAACAGATCTTGCTGCCTTATCTCAGGATGCTATAACTCCTTCATCTAAGAAAATTACTTTGCAATTGACTTAGAAAACCAATTCTCCTTGCTCTCTATATTCACAACCCATAATTTCCTACATCTCTATTACTAAAAGTAGATGTCAATGTGGTCATTTGGGAAAAAATCTTAGATGATTATTTTCTTTCCATCTCTCCCCTTACTGGGACTATTAGGCTCAAGTATTTTGATTTTGGCCAGTAATAGCAAAATGCTCACTATCATCTAAATCCACATGCATTTTTCTCAGGCTTCTAATAATAATAATAATAATAATAAACATGGTGCTATACATCTGGTTTAAGAGACAGTTTGTAATGCAGAAGCAGGAGATATACTAGGAAGGAGGAGATGCCTAAGTCTAGGCCTAGAAATATCACCTATTTTAGATGGTGAAATTTTGATGAGCATGCCTAAGTATATGGATAGAGATAAGTTAATAAAGGGTAACATAGGTTTTATTGTTAGTGTCTAACAGTCAGGCAGTTAGTTTTTATCAGTACAAAGAGCATAGTTGTAGTTTCTTCTCAAAAGAAAATTTTACTTCCTGAAGAGGGAATTGCAATGTTCACAATATCCTAGGAGCCACTGTGACTCTCACTAAGAAATGGGACAAGATTAAGACATTATATAAATATGCTATTGATATTCCAAGAATATTGGGTCCAATGAAACTGTAGGCTTAAGTGATGGAGATGTTCATGTGTGTTTCTGTTTACATATATGCATATAAACAGCATCTGGTAGACTAATATGTTCACAACAGGTGCTAGGGTCTGTATTTATTTATTCTAAGAAGAAGATTACATTTGGTGCAGTACATTGTAATCCTTTGCTGTCCTACTGGAAGCACCTATTCATGGCAGTGTCCAACAAGAGAATGCCAGTGGTTTCTTCTGCACACCTTTCAAGATTTTTGTAATCGGTTTACTATCTGAAGTATCCTGAGGAATATAGCATTCATTTCATTTATTATTTTGTTAGCCAAGCTCTAGTGACTACCGTTTGATGGTTCTCATAATATTTTCAAGGGTACAATGTGGAGTTTATTTCAATGCAAAGGATACATATTTCCACTATACAATGAAAAATGAAAAATCATAGGCAGATGTTAGAATCCATATACAAGTATGTCTGGATCAAAAATTGTACCACCTTATCCTTAAAACTGATACTCTGAATGGTAGTCAATGTGAAATAGTGTCTTCATGAAAAAGTCATAGCTCAGGGCTATTGTTGAGTAATTCCTGCAAGGTATGAATACCTTTGTTTTTGTAGTTCACAATTACTCTGGTAATCAGTAATTAATCTGTGTGGGGAATGCTAAATGGACAAATGCATAATAAGTATTGAATTACATTTCCTTAAGATCCTCCAGGCTTCACTTCATTTAAAGGATTCTGGGGGTATAAAATCAGCCAAATATGGGTATTAAATTATTCATTCTACAGATATCAAGTCAAGCCCTATTCTTTAGAGATCAAGTCAACATATCTGAATTGGGGTGTTTATACTATGAAAATTAAGCAGGATATTATAGAGCTTTTTGTTTATTTTTGTCCCAAGGATCCCATGATTAATTAAATACTGCCAAAGATCCTGGGAATCAGACAGTTTTGTGTATCATGTAGTCAGCTATTTTGTCTCTCAGTTATGTGGCTTTTGTTGACTTCTATTCTTATGGGATACTTCCGTACTCAACGAACATTTCCATGTCATGGTACCCAACCAGGAAAGTCTGCTTTAAAACGGGATTACATTATTTTATTTCTTAAATATGTTGAGCAGTTGTATTCATTTTTTTTAATTGTTTTTATCAGTTTTGTGCTTTAAATCTAATTACCAAAAATCTAGTAGCTTAAAACAACACAAATGTATTATATTACAGTTCTGTATTTTAGCATTGAAGATGGGTCTCACTAGGCTAAAATCAAGGTCTCTGAAGTGCTGTGTTTCTTTCTGGATGCTCTGTGGGGAGAATCTATTCCACTGTCTTTTATAAAGTCGGTAAGCTGAGGTTCATGGCCCTCTTGTTCATCTTTAAACCCAGAAATTGTTTTCCTTCTGATCTTGTTTCCCATCATCATATCTCCTTGTTTTACTCTGACTTTCTTTGTCTCACACTTTCTCATTAAGGGCCTTAGTGTTTACACTGGTCCTACCTGAATAATTCAGGATAATCTCCTTGATTTAAGGTTATTTTTGTAGTTGCCTTATTTTCATTTGCTACATTAATTCTCCTTTGTCACGTAACTTAATGTAGCCACAGTTTCCAGGGATTAAGACATGGTCATCTTTCTTTAGATTATTATTCTGCCTCCCACAATAGTGTGAATCAAACATTTACCCATTATTCAATAATTATATAACAATACATATTTTTAGTCAGATGAATATATTTGTGAAGAGTATCAAAGTGATTAAACAATGGGTGTTGAATAAATATAAAGAAAAAAATTGTGACACAATGTAGTGGGTAGCCAAGAATTTCTAAGGTGAGTACGTGGTCTGGGCTAGTAGCAGACAAATCTTAGACTGACACCCCGTTTTTATGTCAAAACCATAACTTACTTGGGGCTGTTATGTTGTATTGCATGTGGAATACTTCCATGAATATTTCATATGACTGAATTGCTATTTGCTTTAAAGAAGTATTACCCCAAATGTGGGAAAATTTAATTTATGCTTCCCAAATCTCAGTCAAGGGGCTTCCTTAACCTCTCACATTTGCTATTAAACTATGAGGATTATGCAGTCTGACTCCTTTACCTCTCCACCTTGGTCTTTCTTTAGCCATTATTAGGCAGAGTTCAATAATTCTTATAAGACATACCCAAATTAAATTGGCCATTCTTCTATTATGGCGTTAATCCACTGAATCCTATTTTATCCCCTATATTTCTCCTATTAATTAGTTCTTTGATCTCTAGAATGATGATTCATCCTTCTTGTCATATGGCCAATATCACAGTGTGAAGTTAGCCATGCTATAGTTTCTACAAAGGAATAAATCAGTTTCTATATATAATTACTTAATAGTCAACACAAAAGTAGTGCTTCAAATTGAGATATATGAAAAATAGAATATTAAATATTGGTTAAATTGATGTGTATGTGCTTACTGTGTTTACCGGGGTTCTTTGAAAACAGATAAAATATTTTAAAGTAATTGAGAATAGGAAAGAGAGTTCTCAGCGTGAGTTGTTCTCTGATTTCTATATAGCTTCCTAAAGTAATTCGTTGTGACACTAGCCTGCTATTTTCACCTGACATAGGTTAATATCATTTGAGTCGTAGGGTTAATGAATTTGGACCTTTTTTGAGTAAATGTCATTATCCTGCAATATATTTGAACTCTTTTGAGTTAATTTTTATTATCCTGTAATTTCTATAGCCAAGGTTTCACTTACTAATGACAGAGTGGTACTCATTAAAGTGAAAGGAATCACAAAATTGAAATATTATTATTGATCAAATTTACATTGCTATTTCTAACCAATTAATATTGATTACATCCTGGATCAAATTAAAATTTCTCAAATTATTTCACAGTGGCCTCAGAATGCAGTATAATCTATTTAATTGTTGATGGAAAACCACTGATATTTTCTAAATTGTTATCAGTAAGTGATTTGCATTAGCTTTGCATTTCAGACACTTTCTGAGTTCTTAATTATTTAACTTGTCAGATCAATAATTGATCATACAAATGACACTAAGAATTGCTTTTTCCCAAAGGAAATTCAGCAATGTTAACCATTTTATGAAAGATTTTAGAAAATGCCTCTAATAACTGAATTCAATTTCCATCTGCAGCATATATAATATGCAATCCTACACATTCATAGAAACACGATAACTTTTATTGACCTAAAATTAACTATTGCACATCTAGTTTCCTCTCCAGAATGTAGAAAGCTAGAAGGAATTCCTGCTTTTACAACAGCAATAAAAAAGCTGAACTAACTTCATGACTTTGTGAGCTCATTAAAAAGTTGTGGTCACCAAGTGAACGGATCCAAATTGTAAAGAAAGACACCGCCTACAGGAAAGAGGAGGTGCTCACGCAGTCAACAGTGTTAGACGCAATCACACGCCAATAAGAAGTTGTAGAGACATTGTGGAACTTTTGTGGGCTGCAGAAATGTGGCAGAGTTTATACCCTCTTATCTGCCATTTCTCCACAAACCCTAACACACTTCACAGAACAGAACAAAAAAGCTCTGAGCTGTGTTGATTGTGGTGCAGACCTGGAGGAGAGGAACAGTGGCCACACAGAAAGGACAAACAGCTCCTCCAAGAAGCTACCCTTCTAACTCTACACAAAAAACAATGCGTAGAAGGAAGAGTAATGCTGCTAGCAGCTAGACCAAATGCATTGGTGAACACTCATTTCAGCTGAGGGACAGCAAGGAGGAGGGAGAGACAAAGTTTACATCTGGAAGAGAGTAAGCATTAAGCACTGAGCTCAGAACTTTAAGCAGTAGAGGAAAGGAGAACTGAGAAAGCTATACATATGCACAAGGTCACAGACCTTGTGCATGCCTGAGGCTGAGTCTTAAACAGAAGAACAGATACTATATTACCCTCACAGTACAATCAAACCAGATTACTTGAGTTACAATGGCAGCAGCACACTTTTAGGAGACGGCCAAAAAGGAAAGAACATAACACAATACTGTCTCTGAGTTACAGTAGAAAGGAAAACCTAAAATTCTGAATCTTATATTAGTGAATTGTGCTCCTACAAAGTACCAACCACCCTAGATACAAGGTTAGAAACTCCTGAACTAAAGACTTAAGCAAAAGACATGTTGTGATGATTTTGCAGTATGCAATTATTACCTCAGTTTTACTATTATTTATTGCTCTACACAACATGTCAGTTTTTAACTGAATGAATGCACAAAAATTGTCCATTAGCCTGTTGATGGTCATCTGAGTTTTAAAAGGGAGCTTAAAAAGGCAAAGAAAAATCCACAGTCAAATAAAAACAAACAAACGAAAAATATCTTCAAGAGAAAGAACAATTATTATAACCAGATTCAGATGTGACACAAATGTTGAAACTATGTGACTATCAAGCAGGGAATTTAGAATAATAATTAATACACGTAAAATTCTAAAACTTTCAAAAATAGGAGGATAGTGTGCATGATCCAATTGGTTATTTTAGCAAACCATTGGAAATCATAAAAAAGAATTAAATGAAATTTATGGAAATTAAAATACATAATGGGAAAGAGCCCCTTCTCTAGGCTCCTCAATATAATCAACACAGCAAAAGAAAGTCTCAGTGAACTTAATGTGTATTCAATGGGAAATACCCAAGTTGAAACACAAAGAAAAAAATCTAGTGAGGGAAGGAAAGGAGGATACCCAACAGCTGTGAAACAATAGCAAATGTTCTAACATATATAATTGTAATTGGAGGAGCAGAAAGAGAGAAAGAGGGAAAATACATATTTGGAAAAATAATGGCTAGAATTCGCTAAAATTAATGTTGAGAACTTCAGTTTTAGTCCAAACTCTATGATTAGTTTTTCAGGCCTGACCACAGGCAATTAAAGGCTTTCCTGGCAGGTGGGAGGGTACAGGTTGTCTGCCCTACGTCAGACTTAGTGCACGGCCAGTGCATTTCAGTCTCTGAAGCGAGTTGCTGTCAAAAACTAGTATTCCCCTACCTGGCCATGCTGCTATGCCTATGTGCCCAAACACTTCTCTTTGGAGATCTGCTTATCAGCAAAAGCTCAAGGTAATTTTTACAGTTTTAAACCATATATATGTGTATGTTTATTTATTTATTTATTTATTGAGACAGAGTCTCGCTCTGTCGCCCAGGCTGGAGTGCAGGGGCTTAATCTCAGCTCACTGCAAGCTCCGCCTCCCGGGCTCACACCATTCTCCTGCCTCAGTCTCCCGAGTAACTGGGACTACAGGTGCCCGCCACCACGCTCAGCAAATTTTTTGTATTTTTAGTAGAGATAGGGTTTCACAGTGTTAGCCAGGATGGTCTTGATCTCCTGACCTCGTGATCCATCTCCCTCAGCCTCCCAAAGTGCTAGGATTATAGGAGTGAGCCACTATGCCCAGACAACAATGTATATTTTTAATAATACAGTATATATCCTTCTCTGACTTTTTTTACACTCAGTGTTATATTTGTCAGAATAATTCTTGCTTATGCATAAAATTATTTGTCATTGATTCTTACTTCTGTCAGTTATTGCATAAATGAATGTACAAAAATTGTCCATTATCCTGTTGATGATCATCTGAGTTCCTTACATTATTAAACTTACATACATTGTTTTTATGGATATAATTTTAGGTGTCTCTTTGAGCAAATATGCAACAATGTATTTAGGGTTTAGGCCTAAAAGGGAGATCCCAGGATCACAAAATAAGCACATATTCAATTGTTCTGATAATGCCAAACTGCCTTCTAATGAAGTGTGTCAGTGTATGCTCACATCATCAGAATATGAGCATTTCTACTGATGCATTCTTTTCCTTAACAGTAAGGTTTAACATTTACAATTAAACGTTCTTGATTATTAATAAAATTGAGTGTCTTTTGATATGTGTACAGTCATTCGTGTTTTTTCTTCAGTCTTCTGTTGGTCTTTTAAGATTTTCTCTGTCTTCATTATACTGAAGGATCTGCAATCTACTGTGTGCTTGACACTTTTATTTATTGCTATTTGAAGATACAGTCATTCAAATAATTGAAAGTTTCCCTTCTCTCCTAGAGCACACAATTTGTAACAAGTAAATTAGCAAGTATATAAATAAGACAATTGTGAGTATTTATAAACACTCTCCAGGTTTTTTGCTGTATAAGAAATTCTCTATTAAGTTTTGTAATAATGCAAGTAGATAAAATATCACATTGTTTTCTATATAAGTATTATACACAGGATATTTCAGTCTCTAGCATGCATCTCTACCTGGACTCTTCCCTTCTGTCTTTTCATTTCTACAGTGTCGCAGTGGGCTCTATATGCCACAGGTTGTGTTTTTTGCAAGTAGACACCGAGATGGAATTTGGCATGCATAATGTTTATAAGTGATAAGTATTTGGGAAAAAGATGGGGATGAAGGTGTGTGGTTGGGCAAAGAAAGAAGTTAAACTATGATGCAAGCTCAACAAAGCCTCGGTCAACCTTATGTTGGGAGATCTGAAACACAAACAGCCAGTTAGAATAATCCCACATTGGCCAAAATATAAGGACCTTTGTGCCTCCACCTCAATTAGTCATTGAATATGGGCTGCCCGGGTTATCATATGCCATTTTAAGTGGGTCTTTACAACCGTAATACGGAACTAAGAACATGGGGCTCTTTGCTTGCAGCCCAGCCACTTGATTTCAAAATGAATTTATTTATTTTTTCCTTCTCTTGCATTTAAAGATATAACCTTGAGGCAAAATGGAAAAGCTTTTTTTAATGAACATTAAAATAGACTCATATCCCTCCTCTTTTCATCATATATACTCCCTTTACATTTATCTAACTGTGTGCTAGTATCTAATTACATGTCTTCTTAAATGTTCCAGCGGCTAATCTTGAGACAGGTAGACCAATTCTGCAGACCCAGCTGCAGAGTTCCAGAGATTGCTTCAAGATGACTAATTAACAACGCAGCCATTGTCGACATGCTGTCAGCCTGAGGTCCAGGTGGACTGCAACCCAAGATAGCCACCTGAACAAGACACACAGCCATTATACTCATACCCATTCTTACATGCCTTCCTTATCAAGTTTTCCTTTTGAAACCCCTGCCTTTCCCCCCACACTCCAAAAAATCAAAGTAGTTACTTTGGATGGGAATCCAACTGCTTCCCCTTTGCTAGTTTTGGTTAACAATAAGTCACTTCCTACCACCAGACCTCACTCGTGGTAATTGGGCTCTGCAAGCAATGAGCATGCGGACCTGATTTGTTCAGTTGGTGACACACCCCATGTGCTCCGGGGGCTGAGCCCAAGGGTCTGGTTTCCATCAGACAAAGCATGAGGCTGCCTGATGCCTGTGAAATACAGCTGCTTGTGGCTAGCTGACCCCTGAACTGGAACGGTGGGGAGTTTCCTTGCGGCTGTCTTAGGGGGAATCCTCTCCTTCTTTTCCTGTTGAAGTGTCTGTTGCCTTCACTGTTTCGTTGGTGCAAACGAAGTGACTTTTAGAGAAGTCGGCAAACTTTGAAACTAGAATTTTGGAACTCTGAACTTTGGAACTGAGTGAGTTGGAGTGCATCCGAACACCCTGTGCCCCCTTTGGACTGTTGCTGGGGCTCTACTCTGTTTAGACTTGGCCGATAGTGAAACCATTTGAGCATTTTATGCGTTTGCATTTGTGGCACCCTTGGGGCTTTGCTCGGTTTGGACTTAGTCGCCTGTGGGGAAGGTGGGGAGGGAAGGCGTTTGAAATTGAGGTGAGGGATTTGAGACTCTACCCAGCCTCTTAAATGGATATGTATTTGGAGGTGCGCCATTTATTCGTACATGTGAGTGTGAATATGTGCCTTTTGTACGTGGACCTTACTTCATTCTGTCTCTCTCTGTATGTCTCTTTCCCCTTTTTCCAATTTAGCCAAAAGCTCCCTCTGCCTGAAAACAGTTCACCTTGACTGGTGACTTGCAGAGGTGGGAGGGATTTGTCTGGAGTGCTGAGGCTTTCCCTGGCAGGAGAAAAATGAGGGTGGTGGGGAATTAACCCTTCGCGGTGCAATGGCTGGAAGGCTCCCATGTCTCCCCTCCTGTCCTTCGTTTTCCTCTTCTTTTCTGTAAAGCATGACTTCTTTTCTGCCCTCCATTCCTCTCTTTTCTTTTGGCCTTTTCTTTATTTCTTTGTATTACAAATAGTTATAATGGCAATTTGCTATTTTCGTATTTTAGCAAACTTAGCTAATGCGTGCTTTTGATGGTTTCTGTTTTGTTGTTTTGTAATTATAACACAAACTAATGTTTTCATAGATATTTAAATATGTTAATTATTCTGGCTCTTGAAGAGGCATTTTGATGTGTAGACTCCAGTTTATCTTCCATCAAATAAGTTTTTTCTGAATTTCTGAATTATTATTTGTTGTTGTTTACTTGGTTTAGTACTTAAATTGTCTTTATTTTATAGATTTTGCATCTTCTTAAATTCTCCTCCTTAGTGCAATGAATGAGGCATGATAGTTGCATCCTTCCATAGTGGAAACTATAGGAGGCTTAAAAATTTTGTTTATGAACTGTTACTTTCATTCTCAAAATACTGGCTTATAATAGAAGAGAATTTACCTCAGTTATTTTTATCACTATAAATGAAATGCAATTTGTTGGTTGGAATGGTTAAGAAACAGAATACTTGTTTTATAACTGTTGAAATAATTTAAAAAATTTAAAAAATAACAAGAATCACATTTGTGGGAACAAAATTATATATATATATATATGAGAGTGGTTTCATTTATAATTTGATCACTGATTGCCTTCTTATCTACAGAATTTGCTAATTCCATTGGGGAACTGGCTTGAAGCCTTCCTACCCCAAATATGCAAATCTAGAATTTTATACCCAACTAAAAATAACCTTCAATATAAAAGTCATAATAAAGATGTTCTTAGACAAACAATTGCTAATAGTGTTAGTCTCCTGTAGAGCAACGCTGCCAAAATACTATAGGAAGTTCTTCAGGCTGAATAAAAATTATCTCAGATGGTCTAAAGAAGGTATAGGAAGAATTAAGATCTTCAAAAAGGTAAATAAATGAGTAAATATAAAAGACTTACCTGTTTAAACCAGTACATCTCAAATTTTGACATGCATCAGAAACATCTTGTTAAAATAGGGCTTGTTAAAATGCAAATTTCTGAGCTCAATTTCAGAATTTCATAATTTCATGTGTGTGTGTATATATGTCTGTGTGTGTATATATATATGTGCGGGTGGGGTGTTAATATTATCTGTCTATCTATCTGTCTGTCTATCTATCTATCTAATGTATTGTAAGAAACCATCCACATTTATTGTTGCTGCAAATGATAGCTGTGGTATAAAGACAATATTATCATTAGTGAATCCATTTCAGTTTTGAAATTTATATATCTAAAAATATGGGTGATTCTAACTGTTATTAGAATTATTAGTCAAAGTCAATAGCCTCACAGGTTAAATATTTTTAGTTCAGTTTAAGTAGGTTTACGGAGAGTGGTGTCTAATGTGTATTCCCTGATCTCTTTGGAGACAACATAATTTTGTTTATAGTTCATATGTTCTTTTCATACAAGGTGTAGAACATAAACAGTAAAAAACTATACAGGAAACATTATTTCTTGATACTGTGCTCATCAACATGGCATGAAATATCTACTTTCAGGACTTAAATCACTGCCAGTTAGGGCCAATATTTGGCTTTACAAGTTATATTTGATCATACATATATATCCTCTCAGTTTCTACTTTTTTTAATTTTCATAAAAACAACATGCTTTATGCTTTTTCTATGAAAGAGGACTTTAAGCAATAGTTAGAAAACGAAATGTTTGGAATACATTTATATTAAATTTTATTAATTACTTTTTTAATAGGTGCCAATAAACACATAAGACTTGAACAGTTCTTTCATAATATATTCCCTTATTGCAGTAAAAATAATTCCAATATAGGCACACATATAATCACAGGGGGTCATAATCACTAGAAATTAATGTTGCAATTGGTAGTATTTATTTAATTTTCAAGTTTTGGAGGAATTTTAACTATATTACCAAATTTAATCATTCTATTAATATGATATTAGTATTATTATTCTAATTCTGTTGATGAAAATTGAACATTAAAATATTAAGAAAATTCTGTTAGAGCTAGAATTTGGGTGTATGCTTACATTCATTCTCAAGTAAAAGAAATTATTTGCAGTAAATTCCAGGGCCCTCTGAAATGCCATGTTATCTTTGTGGAATAATTCTTAGAAATATAAACAGGTATAATTACTTAAAAATACAAAATGAAACAAAAGTAAGGAATGGAGGTGTGCTAATTTTTGTATAACGGTATTACAATTTGTTTTATCATTTTCAGAGCCAAGGAACTTACAGAGAATTAAATATATTTTACTTGAAAATATCATATTTCTTTCAAGAAAATGAATATATAACTTATGGTAGTGTCTTCTGGGATTGGTGGTTCAAAGCCAAACTGCAGTATAGGGTAATGAGGCACTGAGTATTTTCCTCTAAGGAATGTTCATAACTTTCAATACCTTTTGGGATTGTCTGTAAGTAAAGATATCACATAAAATTTCACTAGCAATATTTGAGATTAAAATGAAAAAAGAAATAGTTTTTAAATTAACTTTAAAAATAGTTACTGGTATGAATATTTTATGGAAAGCAGTTCCACCAATTAGCTCCTAGGTGTGCAGAGACCTGATAGCTGGATGCTGCCTAAGGCACATATGACATTAAAAAAATAAATCAGCTCTGAGGAATTCAGAGGACAGGTTGGAACATGAACATAGATTAAGTCACATGAAAATGAAAGGATTAAAGTTTGAAGTTCTTTAAAAATTTGCAATAAGATTGTAAACTCAATTCTCAGTTGCTCAGTCTGTAATTGCTTGGATACATGCATGCTAGAAGACTTGAAGCCAGATGTTGATCTTTCATTCTCACCCTATGGATTCTGTCCTCTCTTTGAATTTATTATTGATTCTTTCAAAATAAATATTCACTGGGGTTTAGATTAGAGATGAAAACCTGGCACATAATTATGCTTGTGAATCTCACTATCAGAAGATTTGGCAAATGACTGTTTTCTATTTGAGTCTTCTCAAAAATCAGTAGCAGCTTTCATTGGCTTTTATATCAATTAGCTAGAGAATTGATTTCAAGTTAACCCACAGAAGCATTTTATGACTATGGAAATATTTCAGAAGTTTTATGTAACTTGAATTACATTTTAGAAATCATTAGCCTAAGGAAGAGTTGGTTTATGAGATTTGTTTTTGGTTTTTTTCTTTACCATTATTTTGGAAATTAGAGTTAGCCAGTAAATATTTCTGTTTTGTACGTAATTTGTTTTGGTCTGTTAGAATCCTTATGTTTTAAAAATATAGAATTATTCCAGCTTTCCTTACATCTCACATTTCTACATTTTTATGTCAATACAAATTATAATTTAATATTCTTGGTAGTTTTCATACTGCTCACTCAGTTGCATCATGCTGCCCAACTCTCAGGGGCAACATTAGTCTATGGTCTAATGTGAATAGCATCCTAAGGCGTAACTACAATAATAAAGCCTGGCGTGGTGCCTCACACCTGTAATCCCAGCACTTTGGGGGGCCGAGGTGGGGGATCACCTGAGGTCAGGAGTTCCTGACCAGGCTGGCCTACCTGGTGAAACCCTGGGTCTACTAAAAATACAAAAATTAGCTGAGCATGGTGATTGCACACCTGTAATCCCAGCTACTTCAGAGGCTGAGGCAGGAGAATCGCTTAAACATGGAAAATGGAGGGTGCAGTGAGCCAATTGCTCCACTGCACTCTAGCCTGGGTGACAGAGAGAGACCATCTCCAAATAAATAAATAAAAAATAACAAATAAATAAGTAAATTAAAATAAATACAGTGTAACTACAATAATAGTGTCTTTGTTTTTGTGAGTATTGTTGGAAAAGGGCATTATAATACAATGGAAAAAACTATGTAAAAATGAAATGTAATTCAATTTATATCATAAATATTTTTGAGAACCATTTATCTACTCAGCAATTATTTACCAAACTCTACCACATACAATTTGTGGTATGTGCTAGAGATTAATTTTGAGAAAATCATACATAATTTTTACTTTCATGGAACTTTATGGAATTAACTTATAGAATTAAAGAGTTAATTAATCTTAAACATATATAACTTTCTGCTTTAATAATTTCTAAAGAGAAGAATTACAGAAAATATATGTATAATGGAAATTTGAAAAATGATTAATAAATGAAAACTTCTTTTTATAAAGTGGCAGTTGAGCTGAAAATAGAATAAATCAGTTAATGGAAACATGTATGTGGGGTTGCTTTTGACAAATATTCCATAAATTTCTTATACTGAAATGAGCTTGGAACAATAAGAAATGAAAGTTCACATGAATGTAGCATAGGGAACAAGTGAAATTGTAATAACAGCATATCACTCTAGAGATAGATAGAGTAGAGCTAAAGTAGGACGTACAATCGAATTGAAGATTTAGATATTTACCTGAAAAGTAATGGTAACCAATTCAATTTTTTTTTAAATTTATTATTATTATACTTTAAGTTCTAGGGTACATGTGCATAACGTGCAGGTTTGTTACATATGTATACTTGTGCCATGTTGCTGTGCTGAGTTTCTTCACAGAATTGGAAAAAACTGCTTTAAAGTTCATATGGAACCCAAAAAGAGACTGCATCTCCAAGACAATCCTATGTCAAAAGAACAAAGCTGGAGGCATCACGCTACCTGACTTCAAACTATACTACAAGGCTACAGTAACCAAAACAGCATGGTACTGGTACCAAAACAGAGATATAGACCAATGGAACAGAACAGAGTCCTCAGAAATAATACCACACATCTACAGCCATCTGATCTTTGACAAACCTGAGAGAAACAAGAAATGGGGAAAGGATTCCCTATTTAATAAATGGTACTGGGAAAATTGGCTAGCCATAAGTAGAAAGCTGAAACTGGATCCTTTCCTTACTCCTTATACATTTTTTTTTTTAACAGGGGATTGAATAAAGTTTAAAAAGACCAATCTTCCTGGACACTTCATCAGTTTCCTAATATGTCCCTTTTTCTTATTTCTCGTGTGACATTTTAGTTTATATATATTTACTCATCCTAAGCAAGGTCCATATCTGCTAAGATAATTTCTTATTCTGAATATCAATTAAATTTTTTTATTTTCATATCTGCTAAGATAATTTCTTATTCTGAATATCAATTAAAGTTTTTGTATTTTCAGAATGAGAGTCACAGCTAACTATGAGGAGAGCTAATCTTTTAACTGTATTTACAACAAACATAATTAAATGATAATCTCTTAAAATTAATCATGTTATTTCAAATTCCACATGTTAAAACTTTGCCTATTAAAATCAATATTTCTTTTTTTTTTTGAGGCGGAGTCTCGCTGTGTTGCCCAGGCTGGAGTGCAGTGGCGCGATCTCGGCTCACTGCAAGCTCCGCCTCCCAGGTTCACGCCATTCTCCTGCCTCAGCCTCCCGAGTAGCTGGGACTACAGGCGCCCACCACTGCGCCCAGTTAATTTTTTGTATTTTTAGTAGAGACGGGGTTTCACCGTGTTGGCCAGGATGGTCTCGATCTCCTGACCTCGTGGTCCGCCCGCCTTGGCCTCCCTAAAATCAATATTTCATGATTATAAATGAGTTTATAATATCAAAATGTTGGTGGTGGTAATTATGATAGGAAAGAATTTCACAGTCACTTTTTTTCACAAAAGTAGAAGTTGAGGTTAATCCAGTATGAGCATATCTTCTCTTGCATGATGAATTTAAAAAATGATGACATTGTGGTTAAAATTTTAGTTTTTAGCTTGAAAGTCTGTATCAAGAACTGACTTTGCCTTTTTTTTTTTTTTTTTTTTTGATATAGAGTCTCACTCTGTCACCCAGGCTGGCCGTGCAGTGTTGTTGGCTCACTGCAACCTCTGCCTCCTGGGTTCAAGTGATTCTCCTGCCTCGGCCTCCCAAGTAGCTGGGGCCATTTTTAGACATGGTATAATATATATTTTCCACCAATACTAGAATACACGTATTACTTGTATTTTTTTTGATGAGAAAACCAGATTTGGAAAGTTTAAGCTGTTTCCCCAAAGCACTATGTTAAATAATCTCAGATTGTACATACCTAAGAATAGATGATCTTGCCCTAAATTTCCTCCATGTAAATGTAGGCTCTGTTAGTATTTGTGTAAAAATGAGCAATCTACCTCCTTTTCTGTGCTGTTTTTACATTTGCAAGTTAGTGATGATAATATGATCTAAAAATAGGATTGCCAGAAGGAATAGATAATGTTATATAAAACAGTGTTTAGCACATAATGCTTAATGGCAGTTGTTCTCATAATCATTATTGCTATTATTTAGTGCTAATAGTGATAGCAAGAGTAGTTATGATATTTATGTAGTGTAAAGCATGAGTGTGAGGTAAGAAAAAAAACGGGATGTGTAAGATGTTGATACTTGATTATCACAGTTTATTTTCCCTTTTGCAGATATATATATATAAATATATATATCTGCAGAATATGCATCTGTAATATTTTGTGCGGATGGAGATAGATTATATTCCAAGTATCCCTTAGTGTTAGGTGATCATAATAATAATGTTATAGTCAATGGGATGTGGGCAGAAGTAATGTTTGTCTCTCTCTGGCCCAGTTCATAAGTATATCCCACAAAGTGATAATTTGTATGTTCTCCTCTTTCACTAACTGGATGCCAATGACGAAGGTGATTTTGGAATTTTCAAATGGTAGACTCTCATCTCTTTGAACAGAGATAACACATATTTGAGCTAAAACAATTTTGGAGTCTAAATTCTTCTGTTTTTTTTCTTTCATAGCATCATGATTCTTTTTTTTACGTAATCTTCAGCATATCAATGTATATCAAAACCTATAATGATACCAAGAGATTCTTCTGTCATAGCTAGATATAACCTTCATTCAGATAGAACTATGAACACAATGAATATTTATTCAAAGAACATATATTAACATTCACTAGATAAAGTTAAAAAAACTGAATTAAAAATGCATAGTTTATGTTAAAAAACATTTTTACAAAAATTAGTTTTACATTATATATTTTCAAAGCAGCATAAAAGTATAGGAGGCTTTATTATGACAACTGCCAATTCTATCAACGTAGAAGCGTTTGATTTAATAGAGACTCTTTAGTCAAAGTATTAAACTCTCTCATTGTCTAACTCACTTTTTACAACCCCCAACTATATTAATAAAACTTTTTAAAGTACCTATTTTACAATCATTGGAAACATAAATTACTAAAGTTGTCTGATTTTATCAATTATTAATAGTGTTATTAATTCTTATAAAGATATGTAATTATGAAAAATATAATTTGATACCTGAAAAAATGATATCCAGAAAGATACAAATTATGTTAGCCTAGGTCAGCAAGATGTCAGAACAGAAATTTCACAATTCACATTCCCCAATGGAAACAAATATTAGCAGCAATTCACAGTCAAAAGTGCATTTTCAGGAGCATTGGAGTCCAGATAGGAGATTGTGAATCCCCAGTGGAGTTTAAAACCAAAAAGGTCCACTGTAAGAGGGCAGGCTTGTGCCTCAATGGCAAGCTTACCAACCATAGTCCTAGCTTTAGACTAAGCAGCCATATACTTCTGGAAGATTAGCTCTGCCATGGTTTTCACACCAGCCTCATTAGCTCAGGCACCTGGGTGGATTCATGCCCATATCTACCCTGGATAAAAGGCTCTCTGACATTGAACCTGACTACAGATCCTCCAGCAGCCCTGTAATTTGGCTCCATCTCCACACTATCACAGTCCATGGACAGTCTTGCCTGCTTTGGTACCTAATGAGCGCTATGCCTCTTTATGCCCATGTTAACAGGCTCACTGACATTTGACTGGACAACAGCCCCTTGAATAAGCTCAATGGCCCACTCTATCCCCATGCTATCATGGTCTAGAGGCAGTGTTACCCACTCAAAAACCTGGCAGGAGCCATGAAAATTGGCATTCCCAGTAGAAGCCTGCTGACCTCAGACTTGCCTGTAGACCCTGAAATAGCCTAATGTTCTGGATGCAGTCTTGCTCTACTGGGTTCCTGAAGGCAGTCCTGCCTACGCAGGGGTCCACTGGGGACCTTATCAATGAGTCTTTTTGGCAAGAGCTGTACCTATATAAGACACTAATAAAAGGACTATCATATTCAGAGTCAACTGTAGACCCAAAAGTGGCCCCACAACCCATTTTTATTCCTGCTCACCTGCAGTCACAGAGTTAGTCCCGCTAGTCTGGGTATCCAGCAGAAGAAGGTCTATATCTGCCAAAATCAGTCTGTAAACACAGATAAATGTATTTGCTCCTTCAATGTACAGACACTAATGCAAGTCTACAAGGATCACCAAGAATCAGACAAACATGACACACTAATAAAGGCCCAGTAATTGACTCTAAAAAAATGGAGTTTCATAAACTGCTTGACAGAGAACTCAAAATAATCATCTGAAGGGAACTCAATGAGCTACCAAAAAAAAAAAAAAAAAACATGTAGCTAACTGAACAAAAATCAGAAAATCAATACACAAGTAATATTAAATGTGTAACAAAGAAATGAAACCATACAAAAGAAAGAAATCCTGGAACTAAATAATACAATGACTTAACTTAAAAATTTAACAGGTAGCTTCAACAACAGACTCAATAATTCAGAAGTAAGAATCAGCTAACTATAAAGTAAATCATTTGAAATTATCCAATTAGAGAGGTAATAAAAGAAAAAAGAAAGCATAAAGGATTTATGGGACACCATCAAGAATAACAATGTAGTCATTACAAGAATCTGTGAAGGAAAAAAGGGAGAGAAACAGCAGAAAGTACATTAAAAGAAATGACAGCTGAAAACTTTCTAAATCTAGAAGGGGAAATGAACATCTTGATTCATAAAACCCAAATTTCCAAATAGAAATAATTAAACTGAAAAAAGTCAAAGACAATGAGATAATTTTCTAAGCAGCAAGAGTAAAAAGACATGCCACATACAATAGAGCCCACTTAAGACTACCAGTCTGTTTGTCAGCAGAAATTTTGCAGGCCAGGAATGAAATGATACATAAAAAGTACTAAAAGAAAAAAAGAAAAAAAAAAAAAAAACTTGCCAACAAAGAATACTTTACAGGGTGAAACTGTACATTAAGAATAAAGAAAAGACTTTCCAAGACAAACAAAAAAATAAAGAAGATGTTTAACCACTAAACCTGTGTTACAAGGAGTGCTAAAGGAAGATTTTCACGTTTTAAAGTACAGATGCTAAACAACAACATTAAAATGTATAAAAGTATAAATGTAATTTAAAAGGTAAGCAAAGAAACAGAATATTTTAATAGTGTAATAGTAGAACATAAATCATTATTAAAAGCAGTATATAAATTAGAAGAAAAAAGTAGTCAGAACAACCATTACCACAGGATTATTTTAATACCAATACACTGTAAAAAGAAAATGTAACATCATTTACATAAACTGCATATGCAAGAAAAAACATGAAGTGTAGAGTATCTGTATCCAATTGAAGTTATGTTATCAGCTAAAGCAGACTTATTTATCTAGAAAACGTTCAATTTGAGCCCATTGGACAACAAATTGCAGAGTAGATACACAACAGGTAAAGGGGAAAGAATCAAAGCACATCATACAAAAAATTACCAAACTACAAAAAGAAAAAGAAGAGAAGATTAAAAAAATTACAAAGAGACAGAAAACAATTAACGAAATGGCAAAAGTAATTTCTTACCTATCAATAATTATTTTAAATGTACATGGATTAAATGGTTACACTTAATATGATCCATGTAATCTATTATAAATAAAATCGATTTAATAAAATGTAAATGTATATGAATTAAACTTACCAACCAAATGAAACAGAGTGGCTGAATAAATTTATGTATATATAAAAATGTATTACATATATATGTATGTTATCTATAAGATATTTTCTAGATTTATGGTACAAACAGGCTGAAATAGAAAAGATAGATAAAGATATTTCATAAAAAACAGTCACAAAAAGAGGACAGGGATTATCATACACAAAATAGACTTTAAGTGATAACTTGTCTCAAGAAACAAAGCAGGTCATTATATGATGATAAATTGTCAATGGAATATGCAGATATAGCAATGATAAATATATATGTACCCAATATCAAATATATCACAAATTGAATATATTCAGCCTTTTATTTGTCAATGATACTTCAATAAATCTGGGAAAAATAATTATATAAGAAAGAAATAATTTCGTCTCTGTGAGGTCCTTTCTACAGTGGTGTGCCACATTCACTTAATGTTTCATTTATTGAAGTAGTATTCAACTAGGTATTAGTAAGAATACTTAATTAGTGTCACTATGTCCCAAGATTACTAATGATAGAGATTTTTAAATATTTTACTCTTTTATGTTTGATCTGTGCTCACACAAACATAGAAAATCAATATGTATGGCTATATTTTTCAGATTGATGCTGTAGAATTTCTCCAGTTATGCACTATGAATAAGTTCTGGAGATCCAATATACAAAATGGTGACTATAGGTAATCATTCTTGTATTGTATATTTGAAATTGGTTAAGTATAGATCTTAAGTCCTCTAACCCAAAGCTTAACATGTGAGGTGACGGATAGGTTAACTAGGATGATGTAGTGACTCACAATATATAGTATATCAAAAAATCAAATTGTTCACTTTAACTATATAAAGTTTATATTTATCAGTATAACCCCAATAAAGCTGAGAATAAAGAAATCAGCTTTGGGGAAACAAAAATGAATCATGTTAGTCCAGGCATTTATATATGCTCATAGGCTCATTTTAAATGACTTTATTTGGGATCTAGGCCTTTATGTAGAACATTTGAAAGCTGGTACTGGTATATTTATTTCTTTATGTTCAATCCTTTTTGACTTCCTCTATTACTCCAGTCTGTATATCTAGCAGTCTCCTCTCAAACATCTCTACTCTTTCTTCAAATATATTTGCTTAATCCATTCCCAGAATGCCAAACTTGACTTTTCTTTTGTAAATTTATGTACGTGTTTATTCATATTGTATTGTTTCCGGCAGTTACTGGCTCAACAAATGTGTTTTAACAATGACTTTCATTCAGATCAATATTCTAAATACGTCACTCACAACAATAAAGATGGTTTTAAAATACTTATAATCCTTTTCTAGCCTATGCATAATTAATTTAGTCCTCTCTAGAAACAATTTTACACAATAATAAAGAAATAACCCTTTCCCAATTTTCAGTCTCTCTCAAGGGCAATAAGAGATGATATTGACTAGACTATACTCCTTATGTGAACTGCATGAAGTCAGAAAAATAAAGAGCATATCTTTAAAACAAAACAATGTACTCGGAAAACATTGTAGTAAAAATGGAAAATGTTTTAGTGTTTTTCAAGTTATACTCTAGTAGTCAACTGCCTGCATGAAGGTAGGCCCTAGGTATACATATATGTATGCAAGCTAATGTTAATGATAAAATTGAGGACTTTGCCCCTAAAATATCTTAATTACACATTTTATTGTCATAATGCTTTCTGGTTACCCACATTTAGTGCTGTGTCATAGGATTTATACCCTTTTTTACCCATTTATAGTCTTTCAAAAATGAAAGCAGAATAAGGTTAAAAGATGGGCTATTTCAGACAAGAGATCCAGGACAGACTTGTTTGACTTGAGGCCACTTTATTATTACACTGAATGTGACAACATAGGCATTCAGAATCTGGTGAAACAATCTTCTAGGAGCAGCTAACAAGAATCCTAAGACAGGAGTGTTTATGTTTGGGTTGAGACACATTGAGGAGCTGAGTGATTGACAGCAAGGGGAGCAAGACATGAGGTAGACTTGTATTCTATTCTCAGTGAAATGGGATAGCTTTAGAAGCTTTTTAATAAAAGGGATATATGATCTAAATTTTCTACTCTAAGTATCATTCTCTGTATAGCATGGAATGTAAATAGTACAAACAGAGAAATAATGAGAATGCATTTGCTAAATTTTATAATAACTTTATTATTTTAGTTTATACTATACCAGTATAAAGTGAACATTGAATATTTTATGATAATTTTGAGAAATTTTTATTGTAATGAATAGTTTCAGCAGTTTAAAGTCTCTTCAGACTTTAGAGTTCCTTAAGAGTTCCCCAAGAATCATTATCTTAAAAATATTTTATTATGAATATTATCAATTATTTGGCAAAATTGGAGTAATATAAAGAATCATAAGTGGGAGTATTCTATTGATATATAGTCTCTAAACAAAATACTTCAAATGTAAAATAATAAATATATTTCCAATTATACATGTTCTCAAAATATGTTAGATACATTTTAGACTAATGTTAGTTTTAATATTATTTTATATTAAATATTTTATATTTATGTTATGCTATTTATGACCCTACTAATAAACCACAAGTAATGTATTCTTGGTTAATTTTAAGATATATATATATCTATGTGTATATATAGAGAGAGAGATATATATAGTTTACTACATTAACAACTTTTATTTAAAAATAGACTTTGAATCACAACTCAAATGTTTTCCCCATTTTATTAATTTTTACACTTATTAAGCTCCATTAAAATTATAAATTCAGATGCAGCTTGACTTACAATGGAGTTACAATTCAATAAATCTGTTATAAATTGAAAACATTATAAGTAAAAAAAGGCATATAATGCACCTATCCTACAGAAAGTCATAGCTTAACCTAGCCTAGCTTAAATGTGCTCAGAAACTTACATTAGCCTACAGTTGGGCAAAAGCAACTAACAAATAGTCTATTTTATACTAAAGTGTTAAATATCTCATGTAATTTATTAAATACTGTAGTGAGAATGAAAAACACAATCGTCGTGTTGGCTCTCAATGTGTGATTTTAAATGAATTCATATCTTTATTGCACAGGTATAAAGTCAAAAATATGTTAAATTGAAACATCATAAGTCAGGGTCCATCTATATATCTTGCAGTATTTACATAAATGGGGCAGAAAAAATGATCCAACATTTGTATCATTAAAATCAAAGAATGGGGAAGTGAGAATAGAACTGCAGAATAATTCAGTGAAATAATGACTAGAAACGTTGTAAATGTGGTAAAATACATAATATACAGAGCTAGGAAACTGAACTGTAAATAGGATAAATTCAAAGAAACCCCACATATTATGAAGACCCCTTAAAACCCAACAAGACATGTCACAGTGAAATTTCTGAACAATGAAGACAAAGCAAAACCTTGAAAATAGCTAGAGAGAAATTATTCATTACCTACCAATACAAATATTATATCTAAAATGATATATACATAATTTCAAAACAATATCCATGTTTTAAATATGTTTAAAATATATACATAATTTCAAAACAATATCCATGTCTCAACTGACATGATGGTGTCTAGAAAAAAATTGCACAATATTTTTAAGTGCAGAAATAAGATAACTATTAACTATGAACTCTATATCCAGTGAAATTTTTATCATGAATGAAGGGGACTCAAAGACATTCCATGTCAAAGAAATAGTAAAATAATTTGGGTAGCATACCTTGAGGACATCATTGAAAAATGGCCGAAGGAAATTCTTCATAAAGCAAAGAAATTATAAAAGAACAAATCATGGATCACCAGGAAGAAAATTCAACTGAAAGAATAGATATGTGGACACATGCAATAGACTACCTTCACAAGTTGGATAATTCATTCATTGTATAATTCATGCAATAGGCTATCTTCAAGAGTTGTATAATTCATATTGATGATTGAAACTAAATAATGACATCATCAGATAAAAAAGAAAATGATAATTAAAAGTCAGAAAGTAAAAGATTTGAATGAAAGTCTTCTACACTGCACTTGAAATGTTAAAATGTAGATACCATTAGACTGTGTTAAGAGTCATATGAATAAAGTAATACACAGAGCAAATATACTAAGACATACACTCAAAGCATTATGAAAAAATTAAGATAGAATTCTAAAAAAAAAAATTTCAAGTATCCAAGAAGGCAAAAAAAAAAAAAAAAAGAGAGAGAGAAACAATGGAATAAGAAGCAGAAGGAACAAGCAGAAGATAAATAATAAAATGGGAAATGTTTCTCTGATATAGCAGTATCGTTTTTTTAATTGTACTTGGTTAGACATGTCAATTTAAAGAAGCAATTGACAGAGAGGATAAAACACACAGCCTATCCATATGATGTTTCCTGGAAAATTTACTTCAAATTCTACAACATGCATAGATTTAAAGTTAAAAGGATGGAAAAAATATATCATCAATTATTACTTCACATGTAAGTTGCTGGACCACAGCTCCAGAGTCTCTGTTTCAGTAGTTCCAGGGTGGGATCTGAAATGCTGTATTTTTCTTTTTTTAACTTTTATTTTAGTTTCAGGAGTACATGTACAAGTTTATTATATAGATAAATTGTGTGTCACAGGGGTTTGGTGTACAGGTTATTTTGTCACCCAGATAATAACCATAGTACCTGATAGGTACTTTTTCTATTCTCTTCCTCCTTTGACACTCCACCGTCAAGTACTCCCCAGCATCCATTGCTCCCCTCTTTGTGTCAATGTGTATTCAGTGATTAGCTCCCACTTATAAGTGAGAACATGCAATGTTTGGTTTTCTGTTTCTGCATTAATTTGCTTAGGGTAATGGCCTGCAGCTGCATCCAAATTGCTGCAAAGGACATGATTTTTTTCTTATTGTGGCTGCACAGTATTCCATAGTGTATATGGACCACATTTGCTTTATTCATTCCACAGTTGATGAACATGTAGGTTGATTCCGTGTCTTTGCTGTTGTGAATACTGATGTGATACACATACAGGTGCATGTGTCTTTTGGTAGAATATTCATTTATCTTAGCGTATTCAGTAGTGTGATTGCTGGGTTGAATGGTAGTTCAACCCTCAGTTCTTTGAGAAATCTCCAAACTGCCCTTCACAGTGGCTGAACTAATTTACATTCCTACCAACAGTGTATAAGCCTCCCTTTTTTTCTGCAATCCAGTCAACATCTGTTATTTTTTGACTTTTTAACAAAAGCCATTCTGACCGGCATGAAATGGTATCTCCTGTTTTGATTTTTAATTTATTTGATGATTAGTGATAATGAGCATTTTTCCATATGTTTCTTGGTCGCTTATATATCTTCTTTTGAGAAGTGTCTGTTCATGGCCTTTGCCTACTTTTTAATGGGATTATTTGTTTCTTGATTGGTCTTTTAAATTCCTTGCAGATTCTACTAGGCCGTCGTCCGATGCATAGTTTGCTAATATTTTCTCCCATTCTGTAAGTGGTGTGTTTACTCTGTTCATAGTTTCTCCTGCCTTGCAGGAGCTCTTTAGTTTAACTAGATTAAAACTTTTCCAGTTTTATTTTTGCTACAATTAGTTTTGAAGACTTAGTCATAAATACCTTCCTAGAGTTTGTTCTAGGATTTCCCTGTCTTAATTACATCGTGAAAACATAGTTTCAGCATTAAGTATTTATTCAGATGATTACAAATAATAGAAAGAATATAGAAAATTCAGTTCATTTAAATAAATGTAATATTGTGTCTTGTAAGTTGACAATTATCAGGCTATATATTCGTACTCTGCCATCATTCAAGTTTATAGTCTTAAATTAAAAACTAGATAGCAATTTATGCATATATTTAAAAGTGAATTTAGTAGGTATTCCTGTGTTGATGTTAGGTTGGGTTATTTTAGTTGTATTTTTCAAATTTGGACTTCTTTTTCATAAAATCAGAAGCAAAAAAAAAAAAAATAGAAAAAAAATGCCAGTAACTAAAATTGTATACAAATATTCTGCTTTACATGGGAGATGAACTTTACTTATGAAATAGACAGAGTCATCATCAAGGAAACACTAATATAAAATGAACATTTGTCACATAAGACTGCTTTTATAAAATAAAATGTTCAAAAATCAAATATCCTCGAGAGCTGAGATAATGTTTATACAAAAAAACTGTTTTAGATATGCTAGGACAACTAATAACAATGTTAAATTAGTGATATAAAGATTTATTAAAAATATAAGGATTAAGAAAAAAATAAGTTATACTTACTCTTTCAAATATATATATATAGTAATAGAATGAAAGGTTAAAAATGTGTACATTCATTCATAGAAGGCTGAGAAAGCTACAAAACTTTATGTTTAAATAATATACATTTAAACTTTGTCACGATTTCCAAAATTAGAGTTGATAACATGCCCATTTTTTTTCAGAAAAAAGCTTTAAACTGATTTTCATAGTATAATGTTGTCTGATAATTTAAGGTTAGTAACATTCCTTCAAAGAATAATTGTGCTAATAATTTTTAAGCCATGTGTAATCATCAAGATCCACATAAAAATTGTAATTATTTTATCTTCCTAGACAGTGAAATAAAATAATTTTGAACAAAGTTAAAGTATGTTCTCAAATTTCATCCAAGACAAACTAAAAGGCTAAAATTTGAAAATATTTTATAAATCATTCTGAATAATTTTACTGAATCATCTAGAGTATGATCAAGACCAAACATTTTCTGCGTAAATAGGCTAAATGAATATAAATTGTTTCTCTCACTATGAAGAACTCAACACTTACTGCAAATTCTAAATTCACAGCAATTCTCCAGGTAGAAGTTGATGGTTTTGTGCTGATTAGAAAACAAATGTAAAGAAGGCTATTTTAAGATAAGCTGTGTGTGTTCAACATAAGGCCAAATCTAAAGGAGGTCAAATAAATTTGTAAATACAGTCATACAACAAAGCATCCATAGTTCAATTGGCATCTTCTTCTCAGGTTCCTGTCTATAACTTCTATGAATAAGATTATGTAATTCACAGGATTTTTGTGATTAAATGTGTGACCACAAAAGACTCTAGAGAAAATCAAAATCAAATAATGTATTGAAATTAATACAATTAAATATTATATCTAAAATGATATATACATAATTTCAAAACAATATCCATGTTTTAAAATATAATTTTACATTTTTTATTTAAATAGAATTATATGTTTAAGTCATAAATTATATCAAGGAATATATAAGGAAGATAGTTAATGCCTAGGAATGTAACAAAAATATTTTAATGCTTTCTCTATATGTTTTGATTCATAATTAAGAAAGTACCTAAGAATGACATAAATTGAAAATATAGAATAAATTATAAGAGACTCATAATTGTAAATCACATAAATCATAATTATTTGTGACATTAATAAATTATGAGTGGTTTATAAATCATTTCTGATAACAGTTAATTAACAAAAAGTTACTTCAACCATTCTGAGAAAAACAATTGGAAACCTTATTATAAATGATATTATTTACCCATAGAAAATAACCCCTAAATGAATTATAATTTGCAAATTGAAAATGTATGCTGGTATTCATCTAAATCATCTAAATTTGTTAATATTTTAATCTCTTGCAATATATTGGATACAACAAATTATAAAATGAAACATTCTAAATAAAATTCTATGACATTCTACGCGAGTTGGTGACCCAGTTATTATGGAAGGATAACTGATGGTCTTCAGTAAGTTGTTGAATATTTTCCCTTGTAAGTCTGTTGTTTTCAAGAACATAGTGAACTTACAATATTACTCTAAGCTTCTTTCAATTTTATGAACTCTTTCTGATGAAGAAATAATCTGATCACCATACACTGACAATGGATAATACATATTAGAATATCAAACATCTTAGTTAAATTTTCACATCAGAATTCAATTTTTATTTTTCTTCTGTGTTATTCTATACCACTTCTGGTTAAATTACACTAAATGTTATTTCTACACATGAACTTAATAGGGATTACTTCCATGGCAACTGGTATAAGTTTTCAGTAAAGAATAGCTTTGAAGGTACTGTATCTTTGGGATTATGTTTTGAGTTATTCTGTTAACCCTAGGGACTTTTATAATTATTTTTTTCTTGGAAGGACTTAATTTGAAGAACAAAAGATCAGATCAGATTTAAGTTAGAATAGATGTTTCTCTTTTTTTCTCTCTGAGAAATATCAACAGAGACACAGAGACGTGCTTGCACCCTGTGTTACATAACTGATAATTTAAAACTAAATTAAACCAATTATTTCCAGGTATGATTGATATTTCAAAGACATTGTTTCCATTGGTAAAATATATTCATTCACATTTGCCTTCACAATTATTTATTCCTTAGGGAGTATACCTATTTTGTTTACAGTCAGAAAATCACATGGGATTTACCCTATAGAGGCTATAGAATATTTAATTTTTAATATAATTTCATTTTTATTCTTATTTATATGTAAATATAATTTGATAATAAATAATGGGTAATAATTATTTTAGTTTTTATTTTCTCAATGAACATAAGTTTTCTAACATGGTAATTATCTAGAAGGACATTGAACATAGACTAGTTAGCAAGCAGACATTGGCCCTGATCTCATGAAGGAAGCATTTAATTAGGAAACATTACAATTTCATATAAGTGTAATTTTATCTTCTTATATGAGTGCAGAAGACTAAGACAAGTGAAAAGACAAAATAGAGTTACACACATTAAAGTAGTAAACATCCATAAATCTATCAAGGTTTAAAGTGCTTCAAACACATCAGAGGGATAATCCACAGTATATGAAACCGGCACATAAAATGCTGCCTTAGTTGAGAGAACAACCTTGAACAACAGAAAATGAGCAGTTCTTTTAAGTATTTCTACATTTCTGGGCCTTTCTATTCCTATTTTCCTGACACCACGTTGCAGGTCTGGAATAAGCCTTTTAGTTCTTCTTTTCATGTGTTTTAGACATTTGTGGTTATTTTTCCAGCTTCTTCATTGATGGATTACATACTGTTCTTTTTTTTTTTTTTTTTCATTATCTCTAGAGAGCACAGCACCTGTCTTTATCTGTGTATAGCCTGCATTTTGTCATACAGAACTACATTAATGTGATTTTTTTTTTTTTAACATGGAGTCTCATTCTGTTGCCCAGGCTGAAGTGCAATGGAACAATATCAGCTCAGTGAAACCTCCGCCTCCTGAGTTCAAGCGATTCCCCTGCCTCAGCCTCCCAGTAGCTGAGATTACAGGCGCCTGCCACCACGCCCGGCAAATTTTTGTGTTTTCAGTAGAGGTGGAATTTCACCATGTTGGTCAGGCCGGTTTCGAATTCCTGACCTAATTTCTTTCCACAGAGCCCCCAGCTCTGTGTATCTTGTAAAGATATAATTGCCTTTTAAAAAATGTTTCCTTAACTTGGAAGAACACTGCTACTGAAACCACTAGAATCAACAAAGATGCTCAGCACACAAAATGCTTAATTATGGGGTTAATATAAGCGAACTTTTCTATGAAGTTCTTTACACACACTACTTGCAAATCTTCATCAGCCACCCATTCCTTAACACTTCAAGGGGTTGCCTGAATAATTCTTCTAGAACTTACCTCGAGTAAGGTTATTAAAGACCTCATATCTTGAATGCAATGTACATACCTTAATCCTAATTTGTCTTGCCCTGACTTTAGCACCTTATAGGGTTGGCCTTGTTTTTCTCTAAAAATATTACCTGTCTTGAATTTTCTATTTCTATTTCCATGAAATGCCATTTTACGTTTTCCTGTTATTTTTCTGGACATTCCTTTGTAGTATCTTGTCAGCTTCTCTTAATTTATACACTCATTAATGATTAAAGTTTTCCTGAAATTTATAGTGGAAGTTTAAAACATTTTAGTGGCATCTACTCTGGTTATTTCAGTTACAATCTCTTTGTGAGAGCTCTCATATTCATATACCCAGTTGAGATTGCTCTAGGGCCTAAATATGGAGCTTCTTACTGACAACCACCTTGAACTGTCTCACCGGCACTGCCTGTTTAACACAAATCTCCTCTCCAAACATATATATTCTCTGTGTTCCCTAAGTCAGGAAATTACACCATGGTTTACATAATGGTTTTCCCTCAGCCCCAAATCTGGGATTATTCTTGATTCTCTTATTTGTCATCAATTCTATCACAAATCTAATTTATTCTATATCATACATACCTCTGAAACCCACCCACCATCTTCTTCCTCATGGCCAAGTGGCCATCATTTCTCCTCTGGATTATTGTAATATTCTCTTAAGTGATGTTTCAAAATTAACTCTTCCTACTTTGTTATTTCTTCTTCGTTCTTTAAGATCTCCTTTTGTAAATGTAAAACTGATGGTCATCTGATGTATAGAACAATTCAAGGCCTTCCTACTGATATCTGAACAGACCCAAAATCTGGCCAATAATACCATCCAGAAAAGGTTTCTTTCTGTCTAACTTTCTAGGATCTTTTCACATATCTATTCCTTTAACTCTCCATACCTTAGCTATATTGACTTTCATTTGGTTCCTTTATTTGTCATGGTTATTTCAAGCCCTAGGTCAGTTTTTCTGTTCCTGAAAAGATATATTTAAGTCTTACTATTCCTTTATATGTGTATTTGCATGAGAACACAAACCTATATAGATTCTTCTATTAATTCTTCACATAGAATGCTGAAAATCAATTCCTTATAATTATTATAATTGAAATGTATTACATGATAAATATATATGTTCTATGATATTGAAGTTTTCCATTAGCACAGCACTTGTGTTAGTCTTGTTCATCATTATAGTCTAAGTATAGAGCTTGATAAATTGTAGGCATCAAATAAAAAGATATTTGAATAAAAATGAATAAATCAAAAACCTTATATAAACAGAATAATTAAAATTGTTTCCATGAAGAAAAAACACAGAGGCCAAATTTAATTTAAAAATTTACTAAACCTTAAAAACAAAAAATGCATCCTATTTTATTGTTCTGAAATTAAATCTAGTGCAGATGAGCCAGGGCCCACAGCCAGTGAGGTAAGAATTTATAAAATCTTGAAGAAATTCAAAATGAAGCAATGCTGTTCCCTAGAGTTTAGAAGACTAGTTTTTTCAGGAGTATACATTTCTGAAATTTTACTTCTGTTCTTTTAAATTTATTACTCAGATTTTATTGTACCAAATAAACTGTATTTATATATTTTAAAGTTTATGCATATAGGCAAATATCTCTAAAATTTCTCTTCTAATAAAAATACTTACGGCCGGTCGCGGTGGCTCACGCCTGTAATCCCAGCACTTTGGGAGGCCGAGGAGAGCGGATCGCAAGGTCAGGACATCGAGACCACGGTGAAACCCCGTCTCTACTAAAAATACAAAAAACTAGCCGGGCGAGGTGGCGGGAGCCTGTGGTCCCAGCTACTCCGGAAGCGGAGGCGGGAGAATGGCGTAAACCCGGGAGGCGGAGCTTGCAGTGAGCCGAGATCGCGCCACCGCACTCCAGCCTGGGTGACAGAGCGAGACTCCGTCTCAAAAAAAAAAAAAAAAAAAAAAAAAAACTTACATATACACATTTAGATATTTTGCGTATTTATTCAGTAAGTGTATTAATTCAAATCTTATGTTTAGCAGTTATTAATATTCCTTTTGCACAACATCATAGGCTTCATAGACAGACATTCCCGGAGCTAGGATTCCTATACTAGAAACGTTGTATACTGCCTTACACTGATTATACTTTAACATATGTAAGCAATTTGTTGAATTCTTATTCACTAAACGTTCTTTTCCCATCTTCTGGCCTGTCTCAGTGGGTCATGCCTGTAATCCCAGCACTTTGGGAAGCCAAGGCAGGCAGGCAGCAGGCAGATCATTTGAGGTCAGGTGTTTGAGACCAGCTTGGTCAACATGGTGAAACCCCGTCTCTACTAAAAATACAAAATTAGTCGGCGTGGTGGCACACACCTGTAATCCCACCTACTCGGGAGACTGAGACAGGAGAACCATTTGAACCCAGGAGGCAAAGTTTACGGTGAGCTGAGATCAGGCCACTGCACTCCAGCCTGGGTGACAGAGAGACTCCGTCTCAAAATAAATAAATAAAAATATAAAAGTAAATATATTTCCCATCTTCTAGTAAATTGCTGTTTTCAGAATTGATCGTAAATCTATACTTTCTGGGCTTTCATCCTTTTAAACATCTTAGCCAATAACTTCTGTACTCCATTCTGTCTAATATATTAATTGATGAAATGGGGAGTAATTCTCATAATCCTGAATATCTTATTATATTAATTTAGTGTGTTGATATTACTGCCTGGCATATACTTTTAATCTTCAACTTTCTCGTATGAATTTAAAATATGCCTATTATATTAGTATTAATCTTTTAGTATTTTAATATTGTTACATTTTACTCCTTGATTAACACCGAGTAGGCTACAAAATACATTATATTTTATACTAATACTTTAAATACATAATAAACATTTTATATACTTCTTTGGAATAAGTTAGTAACATTTCTAAATATAGTTGAAGGAATATAATGAAGTCCTTAACTGCAAACTAGTTGATTTTAGATGTATTCAATGTTTCATAAAACATTCAGTAAAAATGGCAATGTATTTTTAAAAGATATTAATACAAAGTCTATAAATTTACATAGATTAATACATGAAAAGTAACTCAGTTTTTATTCATAAAAAGAATAATTCTTTTTAAAGAGATAGTTTGGTCCTAAGTTGTGTTTTTTGGCTCATTTCATTGAAATGGTAAGCTTACTTGGCTCTTAAATTAATATTTTTTCAAAGAAGACATTATATAGTCACAATAACCAAATACTCTTTTATTTATATATGTCAAAAATCAAGTGAATAAGATATACTCAAGCTAAACTGTAATACCTTCAGTGAAACATTTGTCCAATAAAACACCTTTGGTAAACGTTTGCTATTTTTTCCAAGTGCCATAATCAAGATTCATTTAATTAATGAAACTTTTAATGCAATTTCACCTTCTTTTCCATTTTAGGTTAATAATTATCAAACATATGGCAATGCTGGACTTTAGCTGATCACCGTGCTTCTGGAAAATAACAAAAGTTAAGACATCTGTTCACCATTTTGTGTGTCCAAGGACCACCTACTTTTTACATATGACAAGAACTACCCACCTCCACTCTTCAGGTAAGACTTACTGTCCACTCTGCCCCGTGACTCCCCCACGTCTTGGGGACGACTCCCTTGTACCTGAAGCTATACTACTGTAAGCCTCCTTTCCTTTTTTAAGATGTCTGTCATTAATGAATGTTCATTCTATTGCAATAGCCTGAATAAAATCATTTTCTCAATTGTTCGGTACGTATTGTCTGTGACAAAAGAAAGATAGGTTATAATTTGGCATATATTAATAATTTTAGTCTTTTTATTTATGAATTATTCTATCTTTCCAAATGCATAATAAAACGTAATTTTTCTTTTTATTTTGAGAGGGAGTCTTGCTCTATTGCCCAGGCTGTGACACAATCTTGGTTTACTGCAACCTCCACCTCCAGAGTTCAAGCAATTCTCCTGCCTCAACCTCCCGAGTAGCTTGGATTACAGGCACCCACTACCACAACTGGCTAATTTTTGTATTTTTAGTAGAGACGAGGTTTCACCATGTTGGCGAGGCAGGTCTTGAACTCCTGACCTCATAACCTGCCCATCTTAGCCTCCCAAAGTGCTGGAATTACAGGCAAGAACCACCGCACCTGGCTGTAAAGTGTAATTTTATACAAAGTTATAGACACATTTAAATATATATATATACACACACACACACACACACATATATATATATATCTCGACATGCAAATATGCTGTATTGTCCTGTTATCATGCTGCTAATAAAGACATGCCCAAGACTGAGTAATTTATAAAGGAAAGAGGTTTAATTGACTCACAGTTCCACAGGGCTAGGGAAGCTTCACAATCACGACAGAAGGTAAAGGGGAAGCAAGACACCTCTTACACGGCAGCAGGCAAGAAAGCTTGTGTTGGGGGAACCCCCTTTTTAAAACCATCAGATCTCGTGAGACTTATTCACTATCGCAAGAACTGAATGGAAAGACCTGCCTCCAGGTCTTTTCAATTACTTCCCACCAGGTCCCTCCCACAACACGTGGGAATTATGGGAGCTACAATTCAAGATGAGATTTGGGTGGGGACACAGCCAAGCCATATCATACACACAGATTATTCACCTGAATTAAATAAAAGCAAATAATAGAAAGAATCGAAATATTAAATGAATATGGAATACTTTTCATAAACTTTATATGTATGTACACATTTGAACACACACAGACATAGTTTATGGTGGCTACATGAAAAGATTAGGTAGAAATAGGTCATTTCAATCTCTTCAACTAAATATAACTATTTAAAAATCCAAAATAGATTCCTGAAATCTTTATATGTTTTTATTTGGGTTCAGCAAAATCTTTTGACTTTAAAATGTTAGCACCACAAAGCACCTCAGTAAGAGGACAATGAAACACTCAAAGGGTAATAAGTCCAGAAATCTCTCTCCATTTAAAAAGTTATTTCTTTATAAAAATTTTATTTTCCTGTTGATAGAATACAGAACTAAAACTCAAATTTTGCTTAGTGACATAGTGAAGTCATATTCAGGATATGGATTTTTACCCTACCAAAGAGGTGATAATGAAGACATGTAGGTTTCCTATTCAGCCTTTGTACTCAAAGTTTAAATTCAAAAAAAGAGAGACCCTGTATCTTAGAATGACTTCCCCTCTCCTAGCAACCACATTATTGAAATTCAAACTGCTAACATTCTAAAATCCCCTTTTTAAATAAGGATAGAACATGCTGAAGAAAAACGTTACAACGAGAAAATATATGGGAACAAAATGCCTACGCAGTGCAGAAGTCTGAATAACTAAACCACTCAGAGTAGAGGAAAAAAGTGAGATTCCAAAGATCCAATAAAGTCGATTCTTAAAAACGTATAAATCAGTTCCTACCTTTTTTATCAAGTTCAGATTTCTCTGTCCTTAATCATATATTAAGATAATCTAAGATAAATTATCTTATATTTTGCAAAGCAACCATAAGTTTAAAAAATACTGGAAGAATAATCAGCATATTAAATTCATGAAGAATTTTTACAACGTGAAGAATTTTTAGAAAACGTATCTCCAAATAGAGTGTACAAAAACATTTTCTAATAATTGTTGCTTGAAACTAAATATTTAATTTTTTAAAATTATAATAGAAGCATACTAAATAATATGCCTAAATAAATCTAGAAAACAGTTCATTGTTTTCTATCAAAAATAAATGTATATTTATATATTTATTCTAAAACATTGAAATTATATTAAATTTGACAAAAATAATAGCCACAGGAGGCACAGTTTTTGTAATTTTTTAAATGAGAACAAAATATTAAAGAATATATTTATTTGGTGAGAAATATATTAAATAGTCTATTGCAGCAGGGTAGGGCACCATTAAATCCTCAAGTTTATTTATTTTATTTTATTTTTTTAATTTTGAGACAGTTTCCCTCCCAGCCTGGCGTACAATGGCTCAATCTTGGCTAACTGCAACATTCACCTGCTAGGTTCAAGATATTTCACTGCCTCAGTCTCTCTAGCCGGGATTACAGAAGTCTGTCACCATGCCCAGCTATTTTTGTAATTTTAGTAGAGACAGGGTTTCACCATATTGGCCAGGCTGGTCTCGAACTCCTGACCTCAGTCGAGTCGATCCGTCCACCTCAGTCTCCCAAAGTGCTGAGATTGCAGGCATGAGTCACTACGCCCGGCCTCAAGTTTAATTCTTAAGTGAGTCAATCAGTTACAGTTCTGCTCAAAGCTTTGAATGCACCTAAAATTTCATCCAACATCTATTACCTTTCATCATATCCTAAAATAGCTTGAAGATGTATATGATTTTATGAAAAAGCTCTGTAAAACAAAACAACAAAATTAAAGGTTTACATTTTAAAGCAACAATATTCACCTATAGTTGATGAATGCACAGTTAGAGTGAAAAAAAATAGAATTTTGATGAATTCTGAAATGGTTCCACCCTATTCAAACAAGTTGTATTAATGTATATATACATTTCTTAATATATAAAATTCACAAATTGCTACGAATACAAAAGCTTACAAGTTTCCAGTGAGAATAGCCTCTGCCAAAAACTTTGCTTGATTTGCTGTATATTGATTAATTTTGTTACTGTAAAACAAAAAGATATCTTCTAATTGAAAAATATCAAACACAAAGTTTTGAATTATAAAAGCAGCCTCAAGCAAATAATAATTTTAACCCAGCACCAAAATTAACACATTCAAAGGGCGTAAGCAAGCATTGGGCACAGATAAAGCATTCGTTTCAAGGAGGATCCCAAAACCAACAGATGCAGCAACCAAAGCTATCATTTCCCTCCTATGTTAAAATGTATTTCAATTTTGGATTAAGACAATGTATGCAGAAACACAATTCACTAAAGGAAACTATTATGGGTTTGAGATTTTTTTCTTTTATATACTGTTGATTACATAGAGAAAAATGTTATTTATAGGCTTCTCCCTATTTTCTTTCTTTTTTTTTTTTTGAAAGGGAGTCTCACTCTGTCACCCAGGCTGGAGTGCAGTGGCCGGATCTCAGCTCACTGCAAGCTCCGCCTCCCGGGTTTATGCCATTCTCCTGCCTCGGTCTCCTGAGTAGCTGGGACTATAGGCGCCCGCCACCTCGCCCGGCTAGTTTTTTTGTATTTTTTAGTAGAGACGGGGTTTCACCGTGTTAGCCAGGATGGTCTCGATCTCCTGACCTCGTGATCCGCCCGTCTTGGCCTCCAAAAGTGCTGGGATTACAGGCTTGAACCACTGCGCCCTACCAAGCTTCTCCCTATTTTCAAGCCAGCCAGCCATCCTAAATTCATAGATTTTATTGTAAATTATAACAAATCTAGACCATGATATTATTGCCTGCTCCAAACAATGGACTTTCCCTAGTTTATACCATTAACATTTTTATCAATGGTATTTATATTTGGTATTATTAGGAGGTCATTATAATTTTACAGGAATGTCTAACTGAGATAATTTATTCACTCTTTTATGTTAATCTTTTTCTACGTAGCATCACATAAGATAATGGAGGTGTGATTTTTCCAGCAACTTTTGCTAGTTTAATAAATGACTTAAACGACCTCCTCTTCCATATTCATTTTGAAATTATACTTAGTTTGTTAATATAAAAGAATAAGCATAATACTGCTGAATCTACTATGCATTACATTTCATGATTCTTTCATATTGTTTTGATCAGGGAATAAAGAAAAATATCTTTGGCTAGTTTTGATATCCTGAAAGTTTATCATGTTTTTTTTCTTGACTGAATAACCTCCTACTTTGGGAAGTCCTTAATACTTTTACTTTAATCATAAAATTAATTGGTAGATTATCTTTCCATATATGTATGTGTTTGTATGTAGGCGTGTGTGTAGTAAATCAAAAGAAGTTGAAAAACAATATTCTCTGATAACCTCTACATATTATAAGCTAATTTTTATCTGGATATTTATAGAATTTATATTTTCAATTAAATTTTATTTTTCAATTGTCTATACCACCACTGGCAAGCTCAAAGTCTCCCAATACACTCTTCATGGGCCTGTGGGCAATGGAAGATGATACAGAGTCCAATATTTTCCCCTTTGCCTATTGGAAATGGATAGGCAAGAGACTTGCCAAAAAAAATCAGATCTGATTCCTCAGATCCCAAATCCTATAAATAAACAGATGCTGTCCCAAATATCAATAAGTTGAAATTGAGATCTGAAAAGCCTTTGTGATAAGATGTCTCTAAATTGGCTCCTAAATATCTCTATTTCTGGTATTTGTACCTTATGAAATGTTCTCTTTTTAAGTGTGACCTGGACTCTTTGAAATGCTACTAATTAGTAAAATACTGCATATATAATGAGACATTACTTGGAAAACTACTTTACAAAATTGACTGTTGACTTTCATCTAAGGTGCTCTTCCTCACTCCCTGGCTTGCGCACTTTCTGGGAAGATATTTGTCATACTGTGAGATACCCTGTGAAAAATCTCAAACTGCAAGAAGTGAGAGGCTCCAGACAATAGCCAGGTAGAAACTGAGGCTTTTCATTCAAAATCTTTGAGGACCTAAATATTTCCATGAACCAAATAAATGAACTTGACATTCCACCCTCCCCAGGTTGCCCTTCAGATAAAACTCCAGCCCTGGCCAACAGCGTGATTAAAAAAACAAGAAACTGGCCGGGCGCGGTGGCTCAAGCCTGTAATCCCAGCACTTTGGGAGGCCGAGACGGGCGGATCACGAGGTTGGGAGATCGAGACCATCCTGGCTAACACGGTGAAACCCCGTCTCTACTAAAAAAAATACAAAAAACTAGCCGGGCGAGGTGGCGGGCGCCTGTAGTCCCAGCTACTCGGGAGGCTGAGGCAGGAGAATGGCGTGAACCCGGGAGGCGGAGCTTGCAGTGAGCTGAGATCCGGCCACTGCACTCCAGCCTGGGCGACAGAGCGAGACTCCGTCTCAAAAAAAAAAAAAAAAAAAAAAAAAAAAAACAAGAAACTTTAGCCAGAGGTATTCAGCTGAGCCACTGTCAGCATTCAGTCATTAGAAACTTTTAAGTGGATCAATTTGGAGTAAACTGTTATGTAGCAACAGGTAACTGATATAATCTTCTACCCATTGTTAGGATATATGGAGCTTAAGGAAAAAAAATGCAGTTTTATAGAGATACAGTGAGAAACTGCAGAATGGCAAGCACAGGTGGAAATTAATTAGGGAATTGGGGCGTGTGAATATGCTTAAACTGTTTGAGCCTGTTAGGTACATATTTGCTTTAGTGGGATAAATACATTTTAAAAGTCCAGGATGGCACAGACATTTATATTTTTAATTCACTTATCTCATATTTTATTTCAGTGTTAACTACTCGTCTATGTCAAATCAATTATGCTCATTGGATTATTTTACTTTTATTTAAATTTTGTTATCTGGTATTTATTATATAGAATATGCAAATTGAAGTCCTGTCCTTCAGCAATCAATAAGGTAAAGGAGAAGAAAGACACAAATAAGTAGAATTTTATGATACTTTAAGATACAAACAGACTTCACTTTGCATAATAGTGTGAGACCATAAAAATTACCATGAAAGCTGAAACTGTGCAAATAAACCTTAATAATCAATTGGGAAAATTATGATTGTTCCATGACCTATAAAATATTTACTAAAAATTTTAAAATGCTCTTACTGTGGGTGCAAAAGTATATAGGGAAATAAAAAAATAGTAAAACTAATATTTATTTAGTACACTGTAATTTTTAAACTTAAAAAAATTAAGTGTTTTATTTCTTTGTAAAAAAACTTATCAAGAATATTTTGAATATTGATTGCCTTCTTGTTGTATAACTTATACCACAAAGCAGGAAGCTTTTTGTATGTCTTGGAGAACTGTTATATTCCTTTCTAAATTTGGATCAGTCCCCAATATTTTATTCTTTACACTTCCAACATTAAGAAATATCTTTGAGAGTTATTGGAATGTGAAGCTTTGCGTTGTTTTTGCTTCCTGTATGTCATCTCTAGTCTTTCACCATAATCAGCTTCTTTATTTACGTTGATAAGTTCACCTTCACCAAATTAACTCTGGCTGCCTATTTAGAGCCTTTCAGGCAGTGGCAGCGTCGACATTGCCACAATCTGCCATTTCACCTGTAAAATCTATGTAGTGTTACATACTATGTATTAAATAGAGATTATATATATTATAATATATTATATATGTGAAAGGAAAATAAACCTCAGGACTCCCAAATCACTAAGCCAAAGCAAAAGTCAAGCCGGGAGCTATGTCAGACAAACATACCTTCCATTATATTTCTAAATATGATTGCTGCAAATGTAAAAAGCTACGCATCTCCCTCACAATTTGCCCACAAGGAAATTCCCTGTGGGCAAAGGTCAGACAGAAGTCAAAGTCATCCCTCTGAGGCTCACCTGAGACAAATACATATCTGATTACTACCTCTGCCCTATTGTTTATGTAAAAATGCAGATTCGAGCCAGACTAAATTGTGTGTTCAGTGGAAAGCTGATCAAGAACTCAAATTGTGTATTCAGTGGAAGGCTAATCAAGGACTGAATATAATATAACCTTTGACTCTCATCTAATTATAACTTGGAAGCCCCCACTTAGAATTGTCCCACCTTACTGGTCCAAATGAGCATATATCTTATATATATTGATTAATGTCTCTTGTCTGCCCAAAATGTATAAAAGCAAGCTGTATTCCCCCCATTTCAGGCCATGTCATCAGGACCTCCTGCAGCCATGTCACAGGCATGTCCTTAACCTTGGCAAAATATTAAATAAACGTTCTAAATTGATTGAGACTTTTTTCAGATACTTTTTGGTTTACACAGGCAATAGTATATATAATACAATAATGGTATTATACTACTAATATATACTATATTCTATTAAAATACTATATTATATTAATATATAATGGTATTATATATAATATATGGTTTCATTTTTCTAAGACGTCATGTAAGTTTATCACTAGGAGATAAGGAAGCAACACTACACATTTGTTATCTGTGTGTAAACTGAATCACAAGAAAAGCTGTGATTAGTCATTTATGAGGACATGAGTCTACTGTATACATAGTAATTTGTGGGCTGCAGAACCAGCAGCAAACTTTATACTTTACGCAGTTACAGTTTACATTTTGTGATAATTAAAAATTGCACTTTGTTGTTTGTGGGCTGGTGTTATTTTCTCTAAGTCATGGAAACTGAAATTTGCACATATCATTTCCATGAAGAGTGAGGTTTTATTTATTTAAAACCTGTAGTTCGAGAACATCAAAGCCTAAAAAAAATGGTAGCTCCTTCTATTTAAACTTACTTTTCTGGAGGAAATGGTTAAATCAGCATGTGCAGGTTGCTCAAACTCTACATATTCAGGAAAACAGAGTAGCTTGACAGTTTAGGAAGAAAGATGATCTCTGAGATCTCAGAATATTTTGTTTGTTTGATAAGTGTGTTTATGTATCCCTAAAGCTTTGGTCCTGAAGGACCAGTGTGATTAGGTAGTTTATGCTTATACTGTGATTTATGGTGGCTGAATGTATTCATCCTAAAGGACTGGAACCTGAGTAGCTGAAGTCAGTCATGCAGGGACTAGATGCCTATGTGGTAGGACCCTATATTAGTCCATTCTTATGCTGCTAATAAAGACATACCCCAAACTGGGTAATTTGTAAAGAAAAGAGCTTTAATTGACTTACAGTTTAGCATGGCTGGAGAGCCTCAGGAAACATAATCATGTCAAAAGGCCAAACAAACACATCCTTATTCACATAGCAGCAGCAAGGGGAAATGAAGAGCACAGAGAAAAATGCCCCTTATGAAACCATTAGATCTCATGAGAACTCACCACTATCAAAAGAGCAGAAGCATGAGGGTAACCATCCCCATGATTCAATTACCTCTTACTGTGTCCCTCCCTCCACACATGGGACTATGGGACTACCAATTTAAGGTGGGATTTGGGTGAGGATATAGCCACACCATATCATTTTATCCCTGGCTCCTCCCAAATCTCATATCCTCATAATTTAAAACACAATTGTGCCTTCCCAACAGTCCCCAAAAGTAGTAACACATGCCTGCATTAACTCAAGAGTCCAAGTCCAAAATGTCATCTGAGACATGGCAAGTCTCTTCCACCTATGAGACTGTAAAATCAAAAGCAAGTACATCACTTCCTAGATACACTGGGTTTACAGGCATTGGGTAAATACACCCATTTCAAATGGAAGAAATTGGTCAAAACAAAGAGGCTACAGGGCCCAAGCAAGTCCAAAGTCCAATAGAGCCGTCATTCAACCTTAAAGTTCCAAAATAATCTTCTTTGATTCCATGTCTCATATCCAGGTTAGGCGGATGCCAGAGGTGGGCTCCCATGGTTTTGAGCTTTGGCTCCCTTATGACTTTGCAGGATATAACCCCATTCCCAGTTACTTTCACAGGCTAGTGTTGAGTGCATGAGGCTTTTCCAGGCACACAGGGCAAGCTGTTGGTGGATCTACCATTCTGGGTTCTGGAGGATGATGTCCCTCTTCTCACAGCTCCGCAAGGCCATGCCAGTGGGGACTATGTCAGGGATTATGACCTAACTCTGTCTGGGGTTATGACCCCACATTTTCTTTGTCCACTGCTCTCACAGAGGTTCTCAGTGAGGGCTTCACACCTGTAGCAAACATCTGCATTGACATCCAGGCATTTCCATACATCCTCTGAAATCTAGGTAGGGGTTCCCAAACATCAATTCTTTACTTCTGTGTATCTGCACGCTCAACACCACGTGGAAGCTGCCAAGGCTTGGGACTTGAACCCTCTGAAGCCTCAGCCTGAGCTGTGGCTTTACCCCTTTTAGCCATGGCTAGAGTGGCTGGGACATTGGGCAACAAGTCTCTAGGTTGTACACAGCAGGGGTGCCCTGGGCCCAGCCCAGGAAACCATATTTTTCCTCATAGGCCTCTGAGACTGTGATGGGAGAGGCTACTGTGAAGGTATCAGATATGCCCTGGGGACATTTTCCCCATTGTCTTGGTGATTAACATTCAGCCCCTTGTTACTTATGCAAATTTCTGCAGCAGGCTTGAATTTCTCCTCAGAAAGTGGGTTTTCTTTTCTATCCCATTGTCAGGCTGCAAAATTTTCAAATTTTTATGCTCTGTTTTCTCTTGAATGCTTTGACACTTAGTAATTTCTTCTGCCAAATACCCTAAATTATCTCTCTCAAGTTCAAAGTGCCATGGAGAGCTAGGGCAGGAATAAAATGCATAGTAAGAATGACCTTTACTCCAGTTCCTAACAAATTCCTCATCTCCATCTGCAACCACCTCAGTTTGGACTTCATTGTCCATATCAGTATCAGCATTTTGGTCCAAGCTATTCACTAAGCCTCTAGGAAGTTTCAAACTTTTCCATATTTCACTGTCTTCCTCTGAGCCCTCTAAACTGTTCTAACCTCTGCCTGTTACCCAATTTCAAAGTTGCTTCTAAATTTTGGGGTATCCTTATAAGAGCACCTCAATCTCTATCACGAGAAGAGCAGCATGGGGGTAACTGCCCCCATGATTCAACTATCTCATACTGGATCCCTCCCACAATATGTGGGGATTATGGGAATTACAATTCAAGATGAAATTTGGGTGGGAACACAGTCAAAACATGTCAGACCCAAATTTGAGCTCTGGACACCCAAAGCTGCGTGGGTTTCTTTGATTGATAACACTTTAGCTTTCCATGTGTTGTCACAAGTTGTTGCTGGGAGATCTAAACAGGTCCTTGAAATTCTACCAACAGAAGACACCTAGAAGATTGAGACTGGTTTTACTTGGACCTTGTCCCATAGATCTCTTCCTTTTGCTGATTGCAATCTATATTCTTTCACTCTTAAAAATGTAAACATGAGTATAACAACTTTCCTGAGTCCTTCTAGTGAATCACTGAGCCTAAAGGTGATCTTGGAGACACTTGACATACCTGTGTATCTTCTGTCTTATGGCATTCCATCCTCTTCTTAAGCATTCTTTATTTTATATGAGACTATATATATATATATGTATACGTAAAATATATATTTTTCTTTTTCAACTTTTATTGTAGGTTCTGAGGGTACATATGCAGGTATGCAAGTTTGTTACGTAGGTAAATTGCATTTCTCTGCGTTTGGTGCACAAATGATGTCATCACCCTTGTAGAGAGCATTGTACCTGATAGGAAGGTTTTTAACTCTCACTCTCCTCCCACCCTGCAAACTCAAGTAGGTTCTGGCATCTATTGTTCTTCTCTTTGTCTCCAAACATATGCAAGTTTAGCTGTCACTCATAAGAAAAGAAAAGCAAATACTGCATGTTCTCTCTTATAAGTGAATTAGGATAATGACCACCAATTTTTTTTTTTTTTTTTTTTTTTTGAGATGGAGTTTTGTTCTTTTTGCCCAGGCTGGAGTACAATGGTGCAATCTCGGTTCACGATAACCTCTGTCTCCCGGGTTCAAGTGATTCTCCTACTTCAACCTACCGAGTAGCTGGGATTGCAGGCATGCGCCACCAAGCCCGGCTAATTTTTGTATTTTTAGTAGAGATAGAATTTCTCCACATTGGTAGTCTTGAATTCCCAACTTCAGGTGATCTGCCCGCCTCGGCCTCCCAAAGTGCTGGGATTACAGGCATTAGCCACCATGCCCGGCCTCCACCAAATATTTTTTATAGAAAATGAAACAGCCATGATCCTTACCCACATGAAGCCTGATGAGAAAACAGAAAATTGGGGTAAACAATCACATTAACAAAAATATGATATTATTTTCAACTGGGTTAGTGTTGGCTGAGAAAAATAGAAGTTGATGCAATTTTAGGTAGGGAGGAAATATTTAGGAAAGTAGCATGTGAACAAGCACTAGGATAAAATATGGGGACAGTAAGATGTAAGAACAATAACTGAAACAACTCTGAGAGGAGGATATTGAGAAAGCCACAAGCAGATTTAGTAAGAATCAGATTTGTAGAAAATATCTTTAGAGAGGTAGGTATAGGCCTATAGGCCAATCATGGAGGATTTAGTTGAGTATAAAAGCCGTTCTTTGTTTTATATGTATGATGAAAGTAACAAAAGTTAATGTACATGTTAAATATATGATTATGGTTTCTCCGCACAGGATAAAATAAAAAGAGAGAACAGGTTAGCAGTATGGAGATTAAAAAGACAACAAAATTAAAGTGAATATATCCAGCTACAGTTCCAGCTGCGACTTGCAAGTCTCTGTAATTTCACATGTGTCAATAGAGATGTATATATGGGAATACTTACTTTATAAATTGTAAGTTATATTAAAATGCATATGATTTTTTTAAAAAGCATCCAGAGTGATTGCAGAGCATGTTCAGTAATAAGAAGTGAAGCTCTTCAACATTTTAAGGGCAGGAAAACATATATAGGTGGAGTTTCCAAAGTGGTAGGAGAGAAACCTTGATGATATGGAGAAATATTTCCAAATAGAGGGCAAGACTAACTGTGTCAAAAGCTCTGAGGTGAAAAATATGTTGAAGATTGAAAAGCAACCATTAAATCACTCTCTGCGGATAACTTTCCCTCTCAACTTCATATTCACTCACCCATTCAACGATTATTTCCTGAGCTCCTGTTCTATGTAGAACCCTCTTCTAGGCACTTAGGCTATATCACTGAATAAAGTGTCTTGTTAAAAAGGATAAGTATATAAGTAAAGGAAAGAAGTACAACTACATGAATAAAAGAAAGAAAAAGTAAGATAAATCAGAAGTATAAGTAAAGGTGTATTAAATAATGTGGTTAGTTATAACCTTCAATGAAACAGTAACATGTAACTAAAGACTTGAAAGAGCTGAAAAAGTGATTCATGAAAATATAAAGTCTAAGTGTGTTCCAGGAATATTTCTTGTGCATATATTATAAGGTTAAAGCGTGCCTGGAGTACTGGGGGAGCAGTAAGGATACCTACGTGCTCAGAACAGAGTGAAAGGGGAAATTACTAAGATAGGTCTCAGAGATGACAATTACAAGATCTGGTATTTACACTGCATGACACGGAGAAACATTGCAACATTTTGAGCAGAATGACAATAACACATTTGGTTTGCAAAGACTATCTGCAATAGAATCCAGTTTTCTGGGGTAAGAATTAAAACAAAAAGCATTAATTAATTGGCAGCTTATTACAGTAATCCAAGTAATAATTTATGGTGGTTTGTTACAGGATTATAGCAGTGGAAGAGATAAAGAACGGTTATATTTTGTTTATGTTCTTAAAAACAGACTCAATACAACTTCCTGATGCAGTGAACATGGATTACAAAAGGAGGCAAGAATGACTCCAGTGTTCTTAATCTATACAACAGTAAAGGCAGTTTTAGTAAACTGAGGTGGGGACTGTGGATGGAGCAGGTTTGGGGGTGATGGTCAAAATGTCAGCTATTGATTTATTAATATTTAGGTAAAAAAATAGTCATTCAAATAGCAAAGTTAATAATGTAGTTGAATATAACAGTCTAGATTGTGGTAGAGAGATGTGGTTTTGAGAAAATATCATGAATAAGCAGGAGTAATATAATTCCCTGTTATCATCATTTACTGGCAGTAACATCCATCCTTTTCCTTTCTTTTGTAATGAAAGGCATGACCCTTCCCTGAATATAGCCTAATCTTTCCAATATACCTGGCATTCTATCCCCACTCTTCAGAGTAATTATTGTGCCATTTTTTCCACTGACTTTTTCTCATGTATTAAAAATATTTCTCTGGTAGAGATGAAAGCTTCTGGTAAAAAAAATAGATATATATTATATATGTATATATATAATATATATATGTATATATATGTATCAGTTGTTTTACATCTGTTCCTTGAATCCACTGACAACATCAAAGCCAATAAGAAAATGGAGGAGAAATGTTTCTCCTTCGTTGCGGTTAGGAAAAATGTCATAACTCCAATGATGATCCATGAAGAACAGCTGAGAAATAATTTGAAATACCATCTAAAAGAGGAAAGATACTTAGAGCCAACATATATTTTCCTGAGAATATATTCTTATATCTTGATCAAGGCAAGTTTTTGTTTTGTTTTTAAGTAAAAACATTTGTTCTTAAATGCTCATCTGTGTCTCAATGTTAGCGGTATGCCTCTTTGGTAAGAAATAACCAGAACATTGTAGGATGTTTAGCTCCTCTGAGTCCACATCCTAGATGTCAGTAGTATCAGCTTACATTGTCACAACCAAGTCTGGCTCTAAGCGTCCCTGAACTGATTTTGGGAGCTGTACTCTGTACTGTTCTAAATGTTAAATAGTATTATTTACAGTTATTTGTTTTAGGCTTATAACTGGCAAGTCAAAATGGAAAACGAGCTCAGGTTCAAGTTCAATAAGTGTCAGGCTTACTGATAGCAGAGGAAAAACTGTGTAGAAATACCACCCTTATTGTCTATGACATAGGCTTCTAATTATAAGACACTAGAGACATTGACATCTACTTAAAAAAGGAAGATACCATCACAGAAAAGCTGTCATATAAAAGGTCTACAATATAAAATACATCAACAGTTATGAAAAACCAATGACAGAAAACATGCAAATGTTTATGTTAGCTATTTATGAGTAAATGGCATTTATGAGTAAATGGCATAAATAGTTAGCTATTTATGAGTAAATGGCATTATGTTAGCTATTTATGAGTAAATGGCATGTTAGCTATTTATGAGTAAATGGCATTTATGAGTAAATGGCATACTGTATAAAGAGTATAAAGTATCTCTTTATACTTTCACATTTCCAAAATTTCACAGTGTGTGTGTGTGTGTGTATGTATATGTAAAATTAAAACATGAATTTAGCAAAGTATCTTGTAAATTTTATGATGAGAATATGTTATTAGAGTCTTTCAGAAGCAATTAATACTACTATAATTTGCATTGTTTAACATACATCAGTAGATTAAATATATTTGTAATTATAAAATAGAAACATAATGCACACCTTAACCTTAATAACTATAATGTCATCTAAGGAGAAGGTTAAGTAAATGTGTTATTGGAATAAATTATTTGATAATTTAGTGAATAAAATGATAGAATTTGCATTTGCAGTTTTTCTGGAACTTAAAACAGTTTAATTAACAGGCTAGCCTTGACACAAGAGTATATAGAAAAATAAGTCAAGTGATATTGTAATAAAGCCAAAAACATTTTAAAAATGATTTTAATATTAATCACAATATTTTTATTATAAATATGGTACAGTCATGCACTGCATAAGAATGTTTCAGTCAATAATGGACTGCATGTATGACTGTGGTTTCATAAAGTTATACTGCTTTGTTTTTATTGGACCTTTTCTATGCTTATATACACAATGGTAAATACCATTGTCTTACTACAACTGCCTACAGTACTCAGTACAGTAACATAATGTACAGGGTTACAAACTATGAGAAGTAAGCTATTCACATACCTTAGGAGTGCAGTAGGTTACACCATCTAGGTTTGTGTAAGTACATCCTATGTTGTTCAAACAGTGACAAAATTCTCTTAACAATGAATTTCTCAGAACATATTCCTATCCTTAAGAATAGGATTTTAAAATGACTGCATTTAAAAAATTTTCTAAGTAGTATTTCAACACCAGAAATTATGATTAGTAATGTTGATAAGGAATAAGAAAACAGCTAATAGATTTAAGCAGTCTAATTTTTAATCTCAGTCAATACATATGTTATATAAATCATCTAAGTCACAGAGGTAATTAAATACTTATATTTCATGGGAAGTATAATAACCATTATTTTATATATTCTTATTTATGCTCCAAATTTATTTGTAAGGAATAAAGATGTTGTCAGAATAAAAACATCATTTCAATATGCTTAAAATTCAATTAACTCTCTTTTGGCAGAATCAATGAGACAATAATTATAAGACATGAGCATACAATAAGCAAATTCTTGAGAAGTGGATTTTATTATTCTTCAGTCAATATGGAATCAGCATGACAGTGTATTGAAATTTCATTTTTATCACACTTTTAAAACTGTCATTTCTGGAATAGTAGAGTTAAAGATCTGCAATAAAATAAAAAAGACTGCTGTTTACAGCAATCAGAGAAGGAGTATGTATTTTAATCTTAGCATTGTGAAATGCGCTGAGAGCTCATTTACCCATTGCCATTTACAATTTGTGAATCAATTTGTAAACAATAGTGCCTGCCTATATAGTTGGTCCGTTCTGTGAAATTTTACTTCAGGAATATTTTATGGGGTATTTAGGAGATCATACATCCCTTTATTTATTTTGGTCGCCATTTTCAAACTTCTATGTTTTTACCCTTCCATTTTCTGCAGATTGCCATTTCAGGACACCTCCTACATGTGAGGAAACATGCATTGGTCTTGTAGTATTTTTCTCCTCCAAATAAAAGTCAGTATGATCACAACTAAACTATCAGAAGTGAGTTTATGGGTAGCGTTAACCACCTCGTTTATCACCCAAACTGGAACACTTATGGTACTTCATTGCAGCAGGCATAAATTGAGACTTTTCTGGGCAAACTGAAGTGTTTGTTCACTACATTTATAGCACATTTTTAAAACTGCAAAACAATTACATTGCTATTTGCCTCCATGTGTCATAAGAGACAATTGACTTGAATCCCACGGGTTGAGCAACAGCCCACAAATTTGACTTATATTTATTTATAAAGTTTATGTAACAGGTCATTGGATATTCAAACACATATTCTAGACCTGGAGAAGAAACTCCACCTTCGTAGATGACATTGAATGCAGCTACTAATTATGGTATCTCTAGTTTGGTTTTAAGAGAATAGTTGGGACTATAAATTGCTTCTCATGGAACATATAGTGAACATATTACATCAACTTATCCTGAAAAAAGGTGTTGTTCAATATCTATGTAATAAGCAATACTGTACCTTTCTATTGTTAAACGTGTGAAAGGCACCTCAAATTCACATTATTCTGATTATGCCTACACAGTGCTTATGGGCACTGCGATTCTTCATGTGAAAAATAGTAATAAATTTTAAGGCAGCTGCTATGCAGTAAAATAAAACAAATAATAATAATTACTACTAAAGCAGCTACTAGGCAGTAAGATAAGGTACATGTGCAGCTATGCACATTTTATACTGCCATTTGTGAAGATTAAACAAATTTAAAGCATGTAGAATGTTGAGTGAGAAGTAATAACAAACTATGGTATCTGTTAAAGTTCTTATGTGAAAAATATTATATTCATAATTTAAATATTTGTTTTGCTTTTATCAAAAGACACAAATTGGCCTTTTCTTTGCATGCTACAGTTATGAATGTAACAGTTCTTAGAGATAAAAAATTATTTAAACTATGGCATAAAGGGGTCATTCATATTAGAAATACATGGGTAGATATTTTTTAAATTTGGGATTATTTATTACAGACAAAGTTGTTACTAAGCTTGTTTTAAGTCAATCTCCAGTGATAATTAAAAATGAGAAGATATACAAACAATTTAAATATGTATTTGTCTAGAAATTAAAATAAATTTAATTAACATTTTGAATTATGTCCAAAACCACACCTCTAATAAATAAGAAAACATTAGGCCGGGTTTGGTGGCTCACACCTGTAATCCCAGCACTTTGAGAGGCCAAGGTGGGTGGATCACAAGGTCATGAGATCGAGACCATCCTGGCTAAAACAGTGAAACTTCATCTCTACTAAAAATATAAAAAATTAGCCGGGCATGGTGGCAGGAGCCTGTAGTCCCAACTACTTGGGAGGCTGAGGCAGGAGAATGGTGTGTTTTCATCCACAGTCAGATAATGTTGTTATTGTTGCAGTAACTTTTATTTGTCTTCTCAAATCTTACTTCATTTAAGAAGTACTCAGTAGAGAATTTAATATAAATTTTTATTAAAAGGCAACTGTGATTTACTATTATTTACTGTGAGGCAGAGCTTGCAGTGAGCCGAGATTGTGCCACTGTACTCCAGCCTGAGCAACAGAGCGAGACTCCATCTTAAAAAAAAAAAAAAAAAAAAAAAAAAAAGAAAGATTGCTTCAAAGAGAATACAATACCTAGGAATCCAACTTACAAGGGATGTAAAGGACCTCTTCAAGGAGAACTACAAACCACTGCTCAGTGAAATAACAGAGGACACAAACAAATGGAAGAACATACCATGCTCATGGATAGGAAGAATCAATATCATGAAAATGGCCATACTGCCCAAGGTAATTTATAGATTCATTGCCATCCCCATCAAGCTACCAATGGGTTTCTTCACAGAATTGGAAAAAACTGCTTTAAAGTTCATATGGAACCAAAAAAGAGCCTGCATTGCCAAGACAATCCTAAGTCAAAAGAACAAAGCTGGAGGCATCACGCTACCTGACTTCAAACTATACTACAAGGCTACAGTAACCAAAACAGCATGGTACTGGTACCAAAACAGAGATATAGACCAATGGAACAGAACAGAGTCCTCAGAAATAATACCACACATCTACAGCCATCTGATCTTTGACAAACCTGAGAGAAACAAGAAATGGGGAAAGGTTTTCCTATTTAATAAATGGTGCTGGGAAAATTGGCTAGCCATGGTAGAAAGCTAAAACTAGATCCTTTCCTTATTCTTTACACAAAAATTAATTCAAGATGGATTAGAGACTTAAATTTTAGACCTAATACCATAAAAATCCTAGAAGAAAACCTAGGTAATACCACTCAGGACATAGGCATGGGCAAAGACTTCCTGTCTAAAACACCAAAAGCAACGGCAACAGAAGCCAAAATTGACAAATGGGATCTAATTATACTAAAGAGCTTCTGCACAGCAAAAGAAACTACCATCAGAGTGAACAGGCAACCTACAGAATGGGAGAAAAATTTTGCAATCTACTCATCTGACAATGGGCTAATCCTACAAAGAACTCAAACAAATTTACAAGAAAAAATCAAACAACCCCATCAAAAAGTGGTCAAGGGATATGAACAGACATTTCTCAAAAGAAGACATGCATACAGACAATAGACACATGAAAAAATGCTCATCATCACTGGCCATCAGAGAAATGCAAATCAAAACCACAATGAGATACCATCTCACACCAGTTAGAATGTCAATCATTAAAAAGTCAGGAAACAACAGGTGCTGGAGAGAATGTGGAGAAACAGGAACACTTTTACACTGTTGATGGGATTGTAAACTAGTTCAACCATTAGGGAAAATGGTTAGTGATTCCTCAAGGATCTAGAACTAGAAGTACCATTTGACCCAGCCATTCCATTACTGGGTATATACCCAAAGGATTATAAATCATGCTGCTATAAAGATACATGCACACGTATGTTCATTGTGGCACTATTCACAATTGCAAAGACTTGGAATCAACCCAAATGTCCATCAGTGACAGACTGGATTAAGAAAATGTGGCACATATACACCATGGAATACTATGCAATCATAAAAAAGGATGAGTTTGTGTCCTTTGTAGGGACATGGATGCAGCTGGAAACCATCATTCTCAGCCAACTATTGCAAGAACAGAAAACCAAACACTGCATGTTCTCACTCATAGGTGGGAACTGAACAATGAGATCACTTGGACTCGGGAAGGGGAACATCACACACCGAGGCCTATTATAGGGAGGGGGGAGTGGGGAGGGATTGCATTGGGAGTTATACCTGATGTAAAGGATGAGTTGATGGGTGCTGACGAGTTGATGCGTGCAGCACACCAACATGGCACAAGTATACATATGTAACAAACCTGCACATTATGCACAAGTACCCTAGAACTTAAAAGTATAATAATAATAATAATAATAATAATAATAAAAATGAACATTCAAAGTGATAGGCACTCCAAATACCCTGACTTGATCATTACACATTCTATGCAGGTAAAATGTATTCACATGTACCCATAAATATGTACAAATATTATCTATCAATAAAAGAAAAAAAATAAAGTGAGCAATTCAGTGGTAAAAAAAAAAAAAAAAAATGAAAACATTTAATGCAGTGACCTTGTAAGTGTTTTTCCAGTATGTTTTAAAGTGCGGACCCAAAAAAGCAAAAGCGTATAGTGTTTTTCATATATAACATAATATTTGACTTTATTATTTAAACATTATATTTACACAGAAGGAAAGTGTTCTATACATTTAATATTAAGCATCTGTGAATAATTTTCAAAGGATATTACCGAGTTTTCTTATGCTTAAGAAATAGTATATGTAGAATGGAAGAGCAATTTTAAATAACTGCTAGGTTTTGTATAATAGGAATACATTTTAGTGGTCTTATAATTTATTTGCTCACTTATCTTTGAAGAATTGAACATAGTGATGTTTTTATTTTTCATATTTGTCTGTCGTTTCTCAGGTCTAAGCCAAAGGACACTTCAGTTATCCAATCTTGCAATAAATATATTTAAGTACCTAATATGGGCCACTGTCAGTATTAGGGGCACTGAGAACTTCAGATCTGATGAACACCCAAGAGCTGCTACCGTAAAACAAACTAGGCAGCTACTAGGCAATACGATGAGGCACACGTGTAAAACTTCTGCTTTTAGCTTGGTGAAGAGTGGTTACACAGCCATTATTACAAAAATTACTTTTTTCCACAAATAAAGACATCACTTGTCTAGAGAGTATATGCTGCCATTTGCTTTTGTCATTTAAGAAGTACTCAGTAGAGAATTTAATATAAACTTTTATTAAAAGGCAACTGTGATTTACTATCAAAGGCAATACAGACACATCATTGAATAAAGGAAGATTCTTAAACCTCCTTAGGGACCATCCAGATGCATTATACTCTTTCAGAGTTCATTCTTTCTTTTCCAGGTCTTTCTTCATTTACCACCCCTCCCCTACTGGTAGAAGAGAGATTAGAGGCATTATTTTCTTTATCCACAGTCAGATAATGTTGTTATTGTTGCAGTAACTTTTATTTGTCTTCTCAAATCTCACTAAGTTTTTTCAACCTTTCTCAAAGAAAATTCAATTATCTGCAACCTCCCAAATATTTTATTTGAACCCATCACATTTATTCATTTGTCTGTTTGTTTCTAGCTATTCTGAGCCATAGATTATGTAGGTATTTCAATAACAATTTCTTATACAAAATGTAATACAAAAAATACATATTTAACACATAAAATCAGTTTCTTAATAACTATTAAGATTTCAGTTAATTCTAAACTTTATGTAAAAGTTAAAATGAGCTCAATATGTGTAGACATATTATGTTTTCTTAGGCTATTGATTTGTTTGCAATGTTTAGTAAATGAATAGGATAGTGCAGGGCTTTTATCATATTTCTTAAGAATTTTATGTTATTAGCCTAACTTTTCTGGTAACTTGTTTTCTAGTATATTCATTAGCAACCTCCTGGTGCAACATATCTGAAAATGCTTGACAATTAAAATAATAATAACAACTTTTTATATGAATCCCTAAGCAGAAAAGTACGAAGAAAAGTCAAAGTCCAGAAACTGTGGGAAATCATAAATTAAAAATGATTTTCAAATATTAGAGATGATGATGCCTCCGGGTCATCTGTCAATCTCTAAATTACCTACAGCTTAAAAACAGAAGACAAAATTTGAGACCATGCAGAATAGTAGATCTTATCAGAGAATATGCATAAAACCAGGATTAACAAATGTAAGGAAAATACAATTCTTCTACTGAAGAAAATAAAATTCTTATTCATTTTTATTTAAATTCTAAGTGTATGTGTGCACACACACACTCACACACACAATATTCTAATAGCAATCTTACCTTCACATGGATTTGAGGACCTAATTTACAATATCACTATGCTCTAAGCAGCTCCACGATGGCTCTATAATTTAAATTTTAAAACTACTACTTTGTCACCATTCAGAAAACTAGCAAACAAAAATTTAAAAATATTTTTAGAGAAAATTATTTTTAAAAATTTAATAATTTTATTTAGAATTAAATTTCCTAAACATCAGTCTCTGAAGCATACAGAAACAAAGTACCATGAATGAGAGTAAAAATGAATATAGCAGAATCAGACCCATATGAACAGCAGATACAAAAATAAAATAAAAGCAACATGTTCCAGGTTCCCAGGAGAAATGGATCTATATTTATACACACATATATACAGAAAGAAATGTATTATAAGAAATTAACTCCTGTAGTTATGGAGGCTGAGAATTCTCAAGATGTGGAGTCAGAAAGCTGCAGAGCCAAAACAAACAAACAAACAAACAATATAGTTTTATCTGGGTCTGATGCCCTGAGATTAAGGAGTGCTGAAGGCATAAGTTCCAGTCTGTCTTAGTCCAAAGACAAGAGAAGACTCTCATCTCAAGGACAGTCTGGCAAAGAGAGTGAATTCTTCCTTACTCAACCTATTGTTAAAGCCATCAATAGATTAAATGACACCTACCCATGTTGGGGAAGGAAATCTGCTTTACTGTCTTTTGATTCAAATATTATTCTCATTAAGAAACACCTTCACAGCTACAGCCAGAATAATGTCTCATCACATCCCTGGGCACCCCTTGTCCCAGTCAAATTTATACATAAAATTAAATATCACACAATATTTAATAGAAATAAAGAAATAAAGTAGGAATTGAAAACTATGACAGGAAAAAATTAGGGTATAAAATATAAAAATGAGGCTATAGGGTAGATTTGATTGAAAATTCAAATCTACAAATAAGGGAAACAAATTTATAAATTCTGTAGGGGTACGTGAAATCAATGTGATCACACATCTTGATAAAGTATTTTACATATGGAAAGAAAAACATTCAACAGAAGGTACATTTGTAAGACAGAAATAATAGATAAAATAACCTGGAACTAATATTCTAGGTGATATCGACATAAGGGAAGATGAAGGGCAATGATACAAGACTGAAACAACTATTTGCTTTTTTTATGAGCATTTAATTGGAAATGGTCTTTTTTTAAAAGTGAAGAAGAGAAAGATGGAAACATTAAAAAAACTTACAGAATTTGAAACATACGTATAGTTAAGAAAACGATTATATTCTAAACAGTATAAACATAAAGGACTACAAATTAGACCAATAAAATTAAAATCAGGTCATCTAAAAATGAGAACAACTTCAAAGCAGCAAAATGATAAGATAGCTCACTTAAAGAGTAATAAATAGACTTACCGAATACTTCATAAAAGCAGCAATGAAAGTCTAAAAAAGGGAAGGAATATTCTCAACATGCTTTGAGAAATAGATGTCAACATTGAATTCTATATCCACCAAAACTATCAATTCAAGGGGGAGCAAAAGTATATTGATTTCCAACTGAGAATCACTAGTGGAATTTTTAAAAATATATTTCTGAGATTAAAAAATGGATTGTGAAAAAATGTGTTTCTGGTTAGAATGAGATAATGGGGACAATATTTGGCCTCCCATTTTAAACAACCAAATATGGAAAAAAAGAAAATAAATGTCAGTTCTCAAGAAACAGAATTTGAGACAAAAAAGGAGAGAAAACTTTAAAGTATGGAAGCAAAGGACTTGAGCCTTATCAACTCACTGCATTGACCCAGTTTCCAAGTCATGATCAACAAGGTAGATTCAAGCAAGTCTGCCAAACTGCCTGAGTTAAAGAGAGAGCTGAGCATCCAGGTAGATCAAGACTGCTAGTATTTGCTAATTGGAAAATGCCAGAATATTTTAAAAGAATGATACATCAGGAGATACATGGGTTTATCTGAATAGTGTGAGATTGGTTTTTCATTACAAAATTATAATATGCTTCATTTTTTTTCATAAAAATCTAAAAAAAGAAAACAACTATTTGTCTTAATGTGTATAATTATTATATAGTATCCAGAATATGTTTCTAATAAAAATCTTAGCAAATTAATAGTAGAAAGCACTGTCTTGATCTGATGATGAACATCTAAGAAAGGCCTACAGATAAAAATATACTTAAAAATAAAAAATAAAATATTTTCTTCCTAACATCAGAATTAAGATAAGGATTTTTGCTTCTCAGCATTTCTATTCAGCTTCATAGTAGAGGTACTAGCTAGTACAGTAATCAAGAAAATAAGTAGCAGGCATCAAGTATGAAAGGTAGAAATAACGTTGTTTTTATTTGTGGATTGAAAAAATATGATATAGTATCAAAAATCCATGAGAATGAACAACTATGTTTATCAAGTTAAAATATTCAAGAACAATAGACAATAATCAATTGTATTTTTATATATTGTATATACTACCAAAAAGACTAGAAATTGACACTTAAAAGTAATACTAATTAAATTAGCATCAAAAATATAAAATACTTAAGAATAATTTTTTTTTAATGTGAAAGACCACATCTACTCATGGTTTAAAAAAGAAAAAAAAAAAAACTCTTAATGAACTAGAAACTAAAAGTAAATTCCTTAACTTGATAAAGAATATCTGTCAAGAAAATAGAAAAATTCAAACATTAAAATAATACTAACCTCATAGTTAATTGTGAGAAACGAAGTTTTCGCACTAAGACCAGAAAAAAGGCAAGAATGCCCTCTCTCATCACTCCTTTTCAACATTATACTTAAAGAAATAGCTAATGCAATGCAAGAAAAATAAACAAAAGCCATACATTAGGAATGAAGAAATAAAGCTGCCTTCATTCATAGATGGCATGATCATCTATGTAGAATATAAAATAATCAACAAAAAACTCAAAAAATTATAGAATGATTACAGTGAGATTGCAGGATGCAAAGTCTATCACTGTCTTACATGACATCACTCTCTCTTATGTACTAGCAATGAACAATTGGAATTTACAAGTAGAAACACAATACCCTTTATATTAGCGCTCCAAAGATGAAATCCTTAGGTATAAATCTAATAAGCCAAAAGGCTCTTGCAATTGATAAATGATTTCAGTAATGTTTCAGAATACAAAGTAGATATACATAAATATTCATGCTGAGAACAAAATTAAGAACATAATCCATTTATGATATTAACAAAACACTAAAATACCTAGGAATACATCTAACCAAGGTGGTGAAAGATCTCTACAGGTACCACAAAACACTACTAAAGGACATCATAGATAATAGAAACAAATGGAAAAACATTTCATGCTCATGGATTGGAAGAATCAATACTGCTAAAATGGTCATATCTCCCAAAGCAATCTAGAATCAGAACTTTTTTTTAATCAAACTACCCACATCACTTTTCACAGAATTAGAAAAAAAAAACTATAGTAAAATTCATATCAAAGGGCAAAATAGCCAGAATAGTTAAAGCAGTCCTAAGAAAAAAAAGAAAAATTGAAGCATCACATTACCCAACTTCAAACTCTACTAGAAGGATACAGTAGCAAAAAACACCATGGTACTTGTGGTACATAAACAGATACACAGACCAATGGAACAGAATAGAGAACCCATAAATAAAGCTACACGCCTATGGCCATCTGATTTTTGACAAAGTCAACAAAAATAGGGAATGGAGAAATGACTGCCTATTCAATAAATGAAGCTGAGACAGCAGCTAGGCACATGGAGAATGAAAATGGACCCCCACTTTTCATTACATACAAAAATCAACTCAAGATGGACTGAAGACTTAAATGTAAGACTCCAAACTATAAAAATCCTAGAAGAAAACCTAGGAAACATAATTATAGACATTCGTCATGGGGAAGCATACACGACTAAGGCCTCAAAAGCAATTCCAAGGAAAACAAAAATTGACAAGTAGGACCTAGTTAAACCAGAGCTCTTCCTCACAGCAACAAAAACTATCAAAACAGAAAACATACAGTCTACAATATAGGAGTACATATTTGCAAACTAGGCCTCCAGAAAAGATTTAATATACAGAATCTATGAGGAAATTAAACCATTGAACAGGTAAAAAACCAAATAACTCAATTAAATAATGGGAAAGAGACATGAACAAACACTTCTTAAAAGAATGCATGCACACTGCCAACAAATATATCAATAAGTGCTCCACATCTCTATTCATCAGAGAAATGCAAATAGAAACCACAATGAGATCCTAAGTGGCTATTATTAAATGTCAAAAAGTAACAGATGCTGGTGAGGCTGTGGAGAAAAGGGGACACTTACATGCTATTGGTGGGAATGAAAATTAGTTCAGCCACTGAGGAAAGAAATTTGGAGACTGTTCAAAACACTTAGTATTACTATTTGACTCAGCAATCCGTTACCAGGTATTTACCCCCCAATATATATCATATATATAATATATATCATATATATAATATATATCATATATATGATATATATCATATGGAAAGATTGTCTTTTTCTTCTTAAATTATTGAATATGTTGTTTTATGGGTGGTCAACCATAGACCCATTAATGGGTCAATAGTTGAATTTATGGATTATGGATTTATTATCACAGATTTATAATTTATAATTTATTATTATGTATTTATCCAGATTTTGGCAATAATGAGCAATGCTGATATAATTATTCATACACAAGTTTTTGCATGAGCATTACTTACTTACTTCTCTAGGATGAATGTCCACAACGTGCACTGACATGTTCATCACAGCACTATTCTCAATAGTAAAGACAAATAATTGGCCAGGTGCGGTGGCTCACACCTGTAATCCCAGCATTTTAAGAGGCCGATGCAAGCAGATCACCTGAAGTCAGGAGTTCAAGACCAGCCTGGCCAACATGGCAAAACCCTGTCTCTACTAAAAATACAAAAAAGTAGCTAGGCATGGTGGCACACACCTGTAGTCCCAGCGACTCAGGAAGCTGAGGAAGGAAAATTGCTTAAACCCAGGAGGCAGAGATTGCAGTGAATGGAGATCTCACCACTGTATTCCAGCATGGGTGACAGAATGAGACTCTGTTTCAAAAAATACATACATACATACATACATACATACATACATACATACATACGTACAGTGAATCAACCCAGATGCCCATCAGTGATGGATTGGATAAAGAAAATTTGGTATGTATACACCACGGACTAATATGCAGACATGAAAAAGAACAAACTCATGTTCTTTTGCAGCACCATGGATGCACTTGGATGACATAATGCTAAACAATTTAACACAGAAAACTAAGTATAAATTAACATAGAAAACAAAACATTACATGTTCTCACTTGTAAGTGGGAGTTAAACACTGGGTACTCCTGAACATAAAGATAGCAACAATAGAAACTGGACACTACTAGAACAAGAAGGGAGGAAGGGAGACAAGGGTAGAAAAACTATTTATTTGGGTACAGAGCTCAGTTCCTGGGTGACGGGATCATTCATATCCTAAACCTGTAATGCAATATACATAGGTAACAAACCTGCACATATAGTGCCTGAGTCTAAAATAAAAATTGAAGAAAATACAAAGCAAATAAATAAATAAAAGAAATAAACAGATTCCTCCAAAAGTTAAACTTTTTAACATAGAAATAATTAGAAATTCACATGCAGTTTTAAAAATAAAAATAAATAAAAATAAAAATAAATTATCATATACTCATTACTTAGTTTTCCCCAGTGGTTACATCTTGAAATGTGTAATACATCATAAACAAGATAGTGACATTGATACTGTCAAGAGCTGAGCCATCACAACAGGATCCCTCATGATGTCTTTTTATAGTAACACCTATTCCTCCACTCTAAAATTCTGGAAACCACTGATCTGTTCTTTATTTATGTAATTTTGCATTTCAACTTGTGAATGGATTTATGTAGTATATAACTTGTCAGAATTAACTTTTATGATTCTGCAAATTCCCCAAGATTCATCCAGATTGTTGTATGTGTTAATAGATTATTATTTTCTTTTCTTTTTAAATTGCTGAATAGTAATAGTTTTTTGTTGTTGTTGTTGTTGTTGTTGTTGTTGTTTGTGAGAGTCTCGTTCTGTCGCCCAGGCTGGAGTGCAGTGGCGCAATCTCTGCTGACTGCAAGCTCCACCTCCCGGGTTCACGCCATTCTCCTGCCTCAGCCTCCCCAGTAGCTGGGACTACAGGTGCCCGCCACCATGCCCTGAAAATTTTTTTGTATTTTTACTAGAGACGGGGTTTCACCATGTTAGTACGAATGGTCTCGATTTCCTGACCTCGTGATCCGCCCACCTCGACCTCCCAAAGTGCTGGGATTACAGGCGTGAGCCACCGCGCCCGGCCTGAATAGTATTTTGTTTTATGATTGTTTGACCACAGACCCGTTAATGAACATCTGGACTTATCCAGATTTTGGCAATAATGATTAATGCTGTTATAATTATTCATACACAAATTTTTCATGAACATTACTTATTACTTCTGATATTAATGTTCAGGAGTGCAGCTGCTGGATTGTATAGTGGTTGCATGTTTACTTTTAAGGCTCTGCCATCCAAACTGTTTTCAATAAATGTTGTAGAATTTTACATTCTTATTAGCAATATTTGAGTGATTCAGTTTCTCCATATCTTTCCTAGCGTTTGATATTGGCACTTGTTCTTATTTTAGCCGGTGTGATATGTAGGTAATGACATGTCATTGTGATTTTAATTTGCATTTCCCTAAGGACTAATAATAAAGAACATATTTTTGTGAGCTGATTTGCTAACTATAGATTCTCTGGTGAAATAGCTGTTCTTTTATTTTTGCCCATTTTCTAATGAGATTGTTTTCTTACTGTTATCAGTGTTCTTTATATATTCTAGACATTGGTTCTTTAGTGAATATTTTTAAAATACTTTCTCTGTTTAGCTTGTCTTTTCATTCTCTCTTAAAAATGTCCTTGGTGGAACAATTTTTTTAAATTTTGATGAATTTCACTTTAAACTTTTCTTTGTTGTGCTTTGTTGTTTAGTTAAGGACTCTTTGCCAAACTGCAGAGACCAAACTTTGCCTCACTATAGATCCCCAAATTTTTCTATTTTCTTAAAAGTTTTATAGTTTTGTGTTTTACATTTAAGCCCATAAACCATTTTAAGTTAATTTTTGTGTAAGACATGAAGCTTAGGCATTTTGAGTTAATTTTTGTGTAAGACATGAAGCTTAGGTTATATGAACTGTATTCCATGCTCACCATTAAAAGTATTTGTAACAGGGTGTATAACTCCCAAATCTGATGAGAATGAGCATAGATTAAAGTTTAAAAAATCATTGCATTAAGTAAGGCAAGAGAAGGATAAATTGTTGAAAAGAATATATAAAAATAGAAAATGTTTTAAAGTCAATTAAAATAATTCCAATTAAATCTAATCACAATAACTTAACACAAAAATTTGCAAAACACTAACAATGTGCCAGACACATGGTTTCCATAAGAATGCTAATTAAACCACATTAATAGATTAAAATGTATGGCATATATGTTATTGGAGATAAAAATGGTCACAACCTATTCATAAAGTTTTAATTCAAAGAAAATTATAGAAATTAAATTTTCAGGTCGGGCGCGGTGGCTAAAGCCTGTAATCCTAGCACTTTGGGAGGCCGAGACGGGCGGATCACGAGGTCAGGAGATCAAGACCATCCTGGCTAACACGGTGAAACCCCGTCTCTACTAAAAATACAAAAAATTAGCCGGGCGAGGTGACAGGCGCCTGTAGTCCCAGCTACACGGGAGGCTGAGGCAGGAGAATGGCGTAAACCCGGGAGGCGGAGCTTGCAGTGAGCTGAGATCCGGCCACTGCACTCCAGCCCAGGCGACAGAGCGAGACTCCGTCTCAACAACAACAACAACAACAAAAAAAAAAAAAAAAAAAGAAATTAAATTTTCATACTCCCATTCCTGGATTAATGGGTTATTGGATTAATAGTTTATTAAGGGAATGAAACAGGTGGCTTTACAAGAAGAGTAAGAGAGATCGGAGCTAGCAGACAGCCTTGTTACAGTGTGATGCCGTGTCAACTTAGGACTCTGCAAAGATTCCCTGCTACCAAGAAGGCCCTCATAAGATGCATCTCCTTGAACTGAGACATCCCAGTCTACATAATTGTAAGAAATAAATTCATTTTCTGTAAAAATTATCCAGTTTTAGATACTCTGTTTTATGCAATAGAAAACAGAGTAAGACAAGGTTATTCTTGAAGAACCTGAGAGGATTCTTGAAAGTAAGTCATTAAAGTGAAGTGTCCCCTGTAATATTATGACTGCCAGCTGTTTCCTTAGCCTTCAGTTACTCATCAAAATTAGTATTTAAGTGTTCATATCAGTTTATGACTTGGTGGCCTGGGCTGCAAGTAATCAAAGTTCAGCTGAAACTCATATTCACCTGTCTCTCCAAATTTCTGAATTGTAGTTTACTCTGAAACCGCAGTTCTCTGATGGGTACAATATAATTAATTACTTTTAAAGTTGTCCAAATTTTTCTTGTAGTATGATATTGCGTGCTTATTTGGAAGTTTTGTACATGCCAGAAATGAACTGAAAGCCCAAGATTAGCCTTTCATCCAACAAGGGAAGATATTATCTAAGGTCTGATTCTCTAGGTCTAACTCATTTCCTAGGGAAAACATGTTAAACAAAGGCCAAGAGAGAATACTCAGGCTCTCAGTAACTTTTAATTGCTGACAAAAAAATAAGCTTTTCCTTTATTTAGACTATTTTAATATCAGGAATTTCAGAGCAATAGATTGGTTACTCAGATTCTTTGTATTCTTCCATGAGGCTACATAACTTTGTAATTTTCATGTAATTTTGTGTTAAAATACAATTACTTTATGTTAACATTCATGATTAGCAATTATTGCAAGATTCTGAAAGAATATGACATGTTTCAAAAAATTTATATACCATATCATGAAATATAAGGTATTTTATGGCATTTGCCTTTTATATATTAATACAAGAGTCTTGTCCTGCCAATAAAATCTATTTGTTTTATTGTAGTCATTCTAGCTGTCAAATTTATTACTATATCCACCTGGCATGTGAATCTAAATTCTTAGCATTCTCCTTTTATTGAACAGAATTTATGATCACTTTCAAAGCTCAATGAAATAAAATAAACAATTTCCAACATGATTCACCAGCAGAGTAGGTGATTATTTTGTTGATATCGTGCACAGGAGTTTGAGTTTAAAATAACATTTGAAGATTGTTGTAAGAACAGGCTGTTTAGAGGCATGGTGAACCTAATTTAAGTACAAGATGACATCTGGTAGCACTACATTAATTTATTGTTGCTGCAAGGCAGTATTTAGGTGGAAATATTCTATACTAAGCTTATAATTGTCGAATAAATTTTAGTCAATTCTTGATGTCAAGTGGCATAATTCAGCATTCTTAGATTATTATTTGGAATTATATACAATTTTAGATTGTTACTGCCACTTGAACCTAATGAACTTTAAATCTGTATATAGTGACAGTCCATTGAAATGTCTACGATAATTATGGTTAAACTCTATGTTCCATTCTTCCCTTGCCTCTAATTGAAGAAACTTTGCCATTATCCATAGTAGTCATCTCTTTACACAAATGACTGAATGTGAAAATAGGCCCATATCTACATCACTTCATACAGTGTGTTACTTAAAAGTGTGCGTGCAAGCCTATATGCAAATGAATGCTTTTTGCTTGGGCAAGTTTCATTTTAAAGCAAACCAAGGCTAACTCATAATGTTAACCAGAGACTCATTATGTAAAGAACTCTATCATTTAGCTATACTGGTTTGCACTATTAAAAATCACTAAACTATCCAGTGACAGTGACAATGTCTTTTCTTCTTACTTTAGGCACTGCCATTCACATTGCTAGGTTAAACATAAAAGAAGTTAACATTGTTTAACAAATACACTGGGCCGGGCGCAGAGGCTCACGCCTGTAATACCAGCACTTTGGGAGGCCAAGGTGAGCAGATCACCTGAGGTCAGGAGATCAAGGCCAGCTTGACCAATATGATGAAACCTCGTCTCCACTAAAAATACAAAAATTAGCCATGTGTGATGGCTCAATCCTGTAATCCCAGCTACTTGGGAGGCTGTGATAGGAGAATCACTTGAACCCTGGAGGTGGAGGTTGCAGTGAGCTGAGATCACTCCACTTCACTTCAGCCTGGGCAACAAGAGCAAAACTCCATCTCAAAACAAAAACCAAATACACTCAGCACATTAAATGGACTGTGAATACTATTATAACGTACTGGTTTACAATCAGATGAAAAGATAATGTATATACTTAGGAAATATTTATTGAATAAACTAGTTCTATATGTATAAAATAAACGTATTTAGTATTACAGACTAAATGATGCAATAATTAAATTATTTTTATTAAAAGTGTGTAAAATTGGTCTTTGGTGAAGTTTTATTCAACAAGTTATTTAAAAGAAGGAACACCTATAGAAATATCTCTCACCTTTCTGAAGTCCAGTATATATTGCTCTGCAGGGTAAAGAAGGAATAATGACTCTCCTTCCAGGTCATTTGATGAAGTGGAAGTAAATTTACCTCTGATTAATTTGTGGAGAACTTTCAATTCCAATGCACACAAAAACACACAACGTTTTGTGTTCACATACCTACATATTTTCTAATTTACTTATCTCTATTATTAACATTCTAGGCCTAAATGCAATGTTGCATGTTTTATCTACTTTATATTGCTTTTTCTTGCTGTAAAATTAGAAATTCTAATCACCAAATGGATTCGAAAAGCTATTTAAAAAATATAGAAATGTAGCAGGTAGAGCTCTATGGATTTTGTTTTCCTTGTTGAATATAACAATGCGGTAGGTAAGCTAGTAAATCAGAATTAAAATAAACAAATATATTAAAGGAAAGTTACCAAAAATCAACAGGAAATTTTTTACTAAACAAAATTTTGAAGCAATTTTCATCAAAATTCCAGTAAAATAAACATTTCTACTATAACAAATGTTATTAGCTATGATTGAAGAAAGCTAAAGCTACTGTAAAAAGAGATGTACAATTACTAGTTACCAACGTAACTTTTTTTTTTTTTTTTTTTTTTTGAGACGGAGTCTCGCTCTGTCGCCCAAGCTGGAGTGCAGTGGCCGGATCTCAGCTCACTGCAAGCTCCGCCTCCCGGGTTTACACCATTCTCCTGCCTCAGCCTCCCGAGTAGCTGGGACTACAGGCGCCCGCCACCTCGCCCGGCTAGTTTTTTTGTATTTTTTAGTAGAGGCAGGGTTTCACTGTGTTAGCCAGGATGGTCTCAATCTCCTGATCTCGTGATCTGCCCTTCTCGGCCTCCCAAAGTGCTGGGATTACAGGCTTGAGCCACCGCGCCCGGCCCCAACATAGCTTATTAAGATGGAGAGATAAAAGTATTATAATTTGTTGGTTCCAAAGAAAATGAAAAGTTATTCTCTGGAAAATTGTGACAAAACCTATGAAAGCTGTTGGAATATACATATTAGAATTTATACTTGTTATATAAAATAAATAATATATTATTAAAGATGTAAAGCATAATGACATAAGGGAGAAGTATACAATATTTACTTAAAAATTTTGTTACGACATGATGTTTTGAGATTAATTTTTTGGAGCGTTAGTATTTTGAATGTGAACACAAAATAATATAACAATCAGTATAAATTGATTTATGTTTATCTGGCAAACTATTGTATAACCATGATGAATATTTCTATTTGATGGAAATAGAAGTGTATTATATTATATGGGTTAAACATATGCTTATTTAAAAAACACCAATTACTCTTGTGTCTGAAAATAAATAACAAGAAAGCTGGACCATGCACATATTTTGACATGTCAATATAATTGAAATCAAAATAATATGGGAAAATACGGCAAAATAGCAACCAGATAGTTCACATTCCTAAGGGCTTTGAACTTCTTTATATCAGTAGTTAAAGTATTCAAAAAATGTAAAAAGAAAAATCAAAATATATGAAGACCAAAAATATAATATCTACTTTGATAATAATTAGAATTCCAAGTTAAATTATTATGATATATCACTATTGTCTATTAGATGGCAAAATATTCACAACGAAAAATAATTTCCACTAGTAGGTGCAAGGCAGATCATTCTAATGTGCATACAGATTGGCCAATTTCCTCACGCCTGTAATACCAGCACTTTGGGAGGCTGAGGCGGATGGATCACGAGGTCAGGAGATCGAGAGCATCCTGGCTAACATGGTGAAACCCCATCTCTACTAAGAATTCCAAAAAAAAAAAAAAAAAATTAACTGGGCTTGGTGGCAGGCGCCTGTAGTCCCAGCTACTCAGGAGGCTGAGGCAGGAGAATGGTGTGAATTCGGACGGCGGAGCTTGCAGTGACACGAGATCATGCCACTGCACTGCAGTCTGGGCGAATGAGCAAGACTCGGTCTCAGAAAAACAAAACTAAACAAAACAAAACAAGATTGGCCAATTTCTTCAACATTTTAGGAGGGAAATCTGAAATAATAGATTCAAATTGCAAAATAAATTTACCTTTTAACATTTCATTTTAAGAACCACGTTGCCGTAAAAGCACTTGCAGTAAAAAGATTTGTCATATAAGCACTGTATAGAAACATGTTTACAAACTTGTTATTTTGTTAGCAAAAACAGAAGATCTGAAGTCTCAATAATAGAGAAGACTTTGGTAAACAGTGTGGTATTTGTAACATGCTAATTTGGAGCTCTTAATAAAATCTGGCCTAGAAAGAATTTAAGAATGTATTCTTAAGTGTAAATAACAACAACTACAACAAACCAAAATAATTGTGTAGTATATTCTCATTTCTAAAATATCAAGCCGGTTGATAACATCACTCACAAAAATATAGCTATACATATTTACCTTCTAGATTAGTGTGCAAATAAAGCAAAGATCAAAAATGTAAGCGAAAAATTTAAAGACCTCTATCATTAAAACTCTTATAAAATATATAAATTATGTAAGTATTCTTATTAATACAACTTAATTTAATACAACCTCATAATGGAAAGATTAACTGAATATGGCCCATATTATGAGAGAAAGGATTTCACACGTACTAAACTAGATGTTTCCATCTCCTTATATTTTCATTTTTCCCCAATTTATTGAGATGTAATTAACAAATTGAAATTGTATATGTTTATGATGTATTCTATATTTTGATATATGTATATGTTCTAAGATGATTACCACAATCAAGCTGATTAATATATCCGTCTCTCACATAATTACCATTTTGCATGTGCATGGTGAAAACATTTAAGATTTTTACTTTCTTAGCAAAGTACAAGCATGCAATTTAGGCACCAAGCTGTACATTAGATATTTAGAACTATTCATTCTGCGTAACTGAAACTTTGTATCCTTTGACCAACATCTCCCTATTTCCACTGCATCCCAGACCCTGGCAATGATCATTCAACTCTGCTTCTGTAAGACAGACTTTTTTAGATGATTTCACACACAGTGGGATGATGCAGTGTTTGGTATCTGTGCCCGTCTTATTTCACTTAGCATACTGTCCTCCATTCATCCAATTTGTAACAAATAACAGAATTTCCTTCTTTTTTAAGGTTAAATGGTATTCCATCTAATCTATTTTAAGGTTAAAAAGTATTCCATGAAATAGTCCATTAAATATGTGTGATATACAAGCACATATATATTTTCTTTTATTTTTTCCTTTTTTCTTTTGAGACAGAGTCTTGCTCTGTTGCCCAGGCTGACATGCAGTGGCGCCATCTCAGCTCACTGCAACCTCCTCCTCCTGAGTTCAAGCGATTCTTCTGCCTAACCTCCCGAGTAACTGGGATTACAGGTGCCCGCCCCACTCCTGGCTTTCTTTCTTTCTTTTTTTTTTTTTTTTCAGGCAGAGTCTCGCTCTGTCACCCAGGCTGGAATGCAGTGGCACAATCTCAGCTCAGTGCAAGCTCCGCCTCCTGGGTTCACACCATTCTCCTGCCCCAGACTCCTGAGTAGCTGGGACTACAGGCACCCGCCACCATGCCTGGCTATTTTTTTTATTTTTTTTTATTTTTTATTTTTAGTAGAGACGGGGTTTCACCATGTTAGCCAGGATGGTCTCAATCTCCTGACCTAATGACCCACCTGCCTTGGGTTCTCAAAGTGCTGGGATTACAGGCATGAGCCACCGCGCCTGGCCTAATTTTTGTATTTTTAGTAGAAATGGAGTTTCACCATCTTGGCCAGGCTGGTCTTGAACTCCTTACCTCATGATCCACCCGCCTTGGCCTCCCAAAGTGCTGTGGTTAAAGGTGTGAGTCACCACACCCAGCCACATTTTCTTAATTTACCAGTAGATGGACATTTACATTATCTTTGTATCTTTGCTGTGACAAATAATGTTGCAATGTATTTGAAACTCCAGATATCTCTTTGAGATACTGACTTCAGTTCCTTTGGATATACAACAAAAAAATGGGACTCCTGGATTATATAACTTTATTTTTAATTTCAAAGGAACTTCCATAGATTTCTGTAATGCCTGTACCAATTTACACTACGATGAAAACAGTATACAAAAATTCCATTTTCTTCACAGTGTTACCAACAATGTTTATCTTTTGACTTTTTATAACTACTCTAACATATAAGAGGTGATAATTCATTATAATGTTAATTTTTCTGTCGATTAGTGACATTGTATATTATACCATATACCTGTTGATCATTTGTATGTCTTTTATTGAGAAATGTCTATTCAGTTCCTCCACCCATTTTATAACTGGGTCATTTTTTTATATTGATTTATTTGAGTTTCTTATACAGTTTGCATATTAACTTCTTACAACATACATGGTTGCAAAGATTTTCCTCATCTTTGTAGGCTGCCTTTTTACTTTGTTATTTTGTCCCTTTGCTGAGCAGATGATTTTTAATTTGACATAGTTGTATTTGTCTATTTTTGCTTTTGTTGCCTGTGCTTTTGGGGTTGTAGCCAAAAAGAATTTATTGCCAAAACCAATGTCAAAAAGATTTCCCTTTGTTTTCTTCTAGTAGTTTTGCAGTTTCAGGTCTTCTATTTAAGTCTTTAATCCATTTTGAGTTGACTTTTATATATGGTGTAAGAGATGGTTCTCATTTCAATCTTCTGCATGTAAATATCCAGTTTACTCAATACTATTTGTTGAAAAGCCTTTCCTTCCTCTATTATATTTTCTTGGTAACTTTGACAAATACTAATTGATGGCAAATGAATTATGAATTCTGCTAAAATTGAAGTAATGACAAATCTTAAATTTATAGTGAACTTTGGGTGGAAGAATGGAGAAATCCTCCATTTCTAAATCCATTTGGTAAATTGATGCTTTACCAAAAGTTTATATGGGCAATGCCCCAAAGAAATCGTCAGTTTACAAATACCAAACTCGTTTTAAGAAGAAACAAGATAATGTTGAAGATGAGGTCTGCAGTGGCAAACCATTCACATCAATTTGCAAAGAAAAAATTTATTTTGTACATGCTCTAATTGAAGAGCACCAATGATTAACAGCAGAAACAATAACCTACACCATAGATGATCTCAATTGATTCAGCTTACATAATTCTGACTGAAAACTTAAAGTTGAGCACGTTTTCCACTTAACGGGTGCCAAAACCATTGCTCCCAGGTCAGCTGCAGAAGAGAGCAGAGCTTTCAATGGAAATTTTAAACAATGAGATAAAGATCCTGAATATTTCTTTGAAGAATGATAACAGTGGGTGAAACATGGCTTTACCAGTAAAATCCTGGCGACAAAGCACAATCAAAACAATAGCTACCAAGAAGTGGTATGTGGTCCAGTCAAAGCAAAAGTGGACTGCTCAGGAGCAAAATCATGGCAAAACTCCCTTGGAGATGCTTAAGGCGATTTGCTTGTTGACTTTCTGGAAGGCCAAAGAACAATAACATGTGACTATTATGAAAGTGTTTTGAGAAAGTTGGTTGAAGCTTTAGCAGAAAAAAAAAAAAATGCCTGGGAAATCTTCACCTGAAAATTCTTTTCCATTATGATAGTCTCATGCTCATTCCTTTCATCAAATGACGGCAATTTTATGAGAGTTTTGATAATCATTGGGCATCTACCATATAGTCCTGATTTAGTTCCTTCTGAACTATTTTTGTTTCCTAACCTTAAAAACATGTTTTTTTTTTTTTCAGTTAATAGTATAAAAAAGACTACACTGACATGCTTAAATTCCCAGGAAACTCGGTTCTTTAGGGATGGACTAAATGGCTGGTATCATTACTTACAAAGGTGTCATGAAATTGATGGAGATTATGTTGACAAATAATGTTTATTTATTTATTTATTTTTCTGGTTTAATTCCGTTTTTCCACAAACTTTTTGATGTCCCCTTGTGTGTGTGTGTATGTATTCATGTGTGTGTGTATACAATCTCTTATTGGCTCTGTTTCTCTAGAGAACCTTGACAAATGCACACCATTAGATTTCTCAAAAAGGAAGTAATCATGTGATACTTTGATTCTGATGCAGTAATACTGATTGTATGATAAGTTTTTATAGCAGCAATTGGAAAGTAATACAGCTTTTGTACAGGAAACGACGTGTTACTGAAGCAATTATCTATAAATAGGTAACAATATGTGGCAGGGCACAGTGGCTCACACCTGTAAACCTAGCACTCTGAGAGGTCACAGCAAGCAGATCGCTTGGGGTTGGTGTCAGGAGTTCAAGACCAGTCTGGCCAACATGGTGAAACCCAATCTCTACTAAAAATACAAAAATTAGCTGAGAGTTGTGGTGTGCATCTGTAGTCCCACTGACTCAGGAAGCTGAGGCAGTAGAATTGCTTGAACCTGGGAGGCAGAGATTGCAGTGAGCCAAGATTCTCCTATTGCACTCCAACGTGGGTGACAGAGCAAGACTGCATCTCAATAAATAAATAAATAAAAATAAAAATATGTAACAAATACCTGCAAATGTGTTACCTTACCTGGGGGGAAGAACTTTCTTGAGATGTGATTAAGTTAAGGATATTATAATGAAAAGTAATCCTGGATTACCTGAGCAGCCCTAATGTAATCACAAGAGTCCTTTAAAAGTGGAAGAGAAAGTCAGATAGACATCCAGAGACATGGTGCTGTGAAAAGGACTCACTTTGAAGTGACTGGCTTTGAAGGTGAATGAAAGGAATTTGAGTCAAAGAGAGTGGGTGGTTTCTAGAAATTGGAAAAAACAGGAAATTGATTATCCTCTGGAGCTCCTGAAAGGAGCACAGTCGTGCCAACACCTAATCTTAGCCAAGCTACATTCAAGACAAGATTTCTAACCTCCAGAACTACAATAGATTAAATCTGTGTTGTTTTAAGCCATCAAATTTGTAACAGCATTAATAGGGAACAAATATAATTCCTTAACACTGTCAAATATAATGAGAAACCATGAAATTCTAAAATGTATTTGAAATTCTAAGGTATACACTGTCACTAGTAAAAATAATTTCTAATATTTTGTCATTTTGTCATAATGTTTTTAATAAACACAGGTTTTCAATTAAAGAATTTTTAAATATAGTTATAATACCTTCTATATTCATTAATTTTAGACTTAATTATATTTTATATCATAGTAACAATATAAATGACATTTCCATCTTGGCATTTTTAGATTTCGTGTGTAGGTACAATAGCATGATAACTTTATATGTATTCACTCACATAATATGCTTCTGTTCTTTTTCAGAGTCATAACTTAGTAATTTCTCTTAAATTTGCTCTGTCCTGTGGTTGAATTTAAGTTTGTTCTCCCTGTAGAAACATAGTTTTGACTTTACTTAATAGTAAAATGTATTCTACCACTGATTCTGTTTTATCCTGATAAAGGAAGTAGGTTTCAGTAATAGAATTTAAACATGTGAATGAATGTTCCTATATAGATTCTTGTTGAGAAAGGTTCACATAAAGAGGTTGGTGTTTCATCTAGCCCAAATAGTATTTAAAATACATATTATCTGTTTGCTTTGTACAGACACATACTATTAAAATGAGTATGCTATAAACAAATATATGGTTATGCTGAATATGTTAATGTTTATGAAAAGTTATAGGGGTGCCTTACATTTGAGAAAAACATGAAATCTATGATACAGTATACATGGTGATCTTCATGCTTAATGAGATATATCACATGCGAGCTGCTGACGTATTGGTCAGTGATCTGTTTGTAAGATAAATAAAGAATTATCTATTTTCATTTTAATTATTTTAAATAATATATTAGGAGTGTGTAATATATTTTAATTATATACAAAATGATTTATTTACTTAATTAAATTTTTAATTTAATTATTGTCATGAATCTTTTATTAAAACCTGTAACTACAAATAACTTCCACATTACTTTGCCATATTAACTAAAAGATCTGGGTTATGGTATTAAAATGTAGGAGGCTGCCGGGCGCGGTGGCTCACGCCTGTAATCCCAGCTCTCAGGGAGGCAGAGGCGGGAGGATAGCTTGAGCCCAGGAGTTTGAGACCTCCCTGGGTAATATAGCGAGACCCCATTCTCCATAAAAAGGAAAAAAAAAAAAAAGACAAACAAAATAAAATGTAGGAGGCTATTAAATTAATAACTGTGTAATGGCATATATCATGCCTACAATGTAGTAATAGATCAAATACTATATGGCATAGATCATGCATATAATACTTTCTCTTAGTACCTCTTAATCTTATCAAATGTTTTATTCACAGTGGTGTGTGGGAGGATACCGGTTGTGTGGGACAACAATCAATCTCCTATGATACTAGAAACTGAGAATTTTAGTTAATGCAAGGAAATTATAAGGTACTTGGATGATCTATGAAAGCATGAGGAAAATGCTTTCAAGTCCATTAAGATTGAAAAATAAAAGTAGAAAAGAGATAGATCTCTTCCACTTCTGCACTGAAAACAGGAAATTTCCTAAGGCACTAAATTAATATGTGACATAAGCTAAGTTGATGCTCTTTTTATAGTTTAGATTGATACTTACTGGTATGAGAGGGAAAAGAAATATGACAACGTAGTTGAGAAATGGGAATGATAAAACGTTAGAAGTCTAGTTAATGCATCCTGCAAGCAGGAGTGGAACAAGCATCATAAGATTATGAAATGGAAACATAGTGAACTGTATCTATTGGATGTTACTGTTGAGATTTTTATTAATTCATACCTGTAGAACAAACTTCACTAAGATTTTCTTGGGAAACAATTTCTTATCATTTTTCTTAGTTATTATTTTATAGACAAGAAAGTAATTTCATATATATAATGATCTTATTTTGACACTCATGAGCCATTTTTTGTTTATTTAACTTGTGGTAGATTTTAAATTTTCACTTCATAAATGTACACATGAATGTGTATTGAGCATACATACACTGCTTAGATTGTAGCATGACAAAGCATCTACATCTACAGGTTATCTGAATCTCACATTTCTGTCGGTACTTGACAGGCAATTTTAATGAAAAAGAGCCAAGATTATGCACAGTGAGCTGGTCATTCTTGAATCATTTTATTCACTCGTGCTCATGAGGATTAATTTTCTTATAAGGTTCCAATATAATATGAATATATAGCTGTTAGACTTTTTAGTAAGGTAGAGTAAAAATATTATTAAGCCCAGAGGAGTTAAAAGCCTGACTAGGCAGTTGTGTATATTTTGTAAGGACTATATATATTGTTGTACTTAAATTTTTCAAGTTTGACATGAAATGATGGGAATTTTATCCCAAAGGCAATCATCTTCCAAACAGTATAACAGTGTGAACCAAAATACTGAAAATGTCAACATTTCACAGATCATTGATTCTTAATGTTTCTGAAGTTGTTTTTTAGTGTCCTGTGGCTACTGTTAAAAAAAACTGACATTCTTTTTGTAGTACTTCTCCTTCTCAATGTCTTAACATCTTTTGAGTCAGAGCTAGCAATGTTGTGTTAGTTTTGATTGTTATTTTTTTTTATAAATTACATTCCATACCTGTTAGAATTTGTCACTTGTGTTTTGATAAACTCCATATACAAAAGATGTTTAACATTTAATCCTCTAGAGCTTAAAGTAAAATTCTCTGTCAAATTATAAATATAAAATTATTTCTTCCTCATCTTAGAGGAAAATCTTTTAACTTTTCATCATTGTGTACGATGTTTGCTGTGGGATTGTTTATATATAGTCTTTGTTGTGTTGCAGTGTGTCCTTTTTATACATAATTTTTGAGTTTTTATCATAAATGATGTTGAATTTTGTCAAATGTTTATTCTGCATCTATTGATATTACTGTATAGTTTTTGTTCCTCATCACTAATGTGATATTTTATTTATTGCTTAGTATATCTTGAGCCATCCTTGCATCCCAGGGATAAATCTCACTGGCTTAAAGTGATAGATTGCTGAGGATTTTGAATCTATGATCATCAGGTATACTGATCTGTAATTTTCCTTTCTTGTGATTTCTTTGTCTGGTTTTACTATCAGGATAATTCTTGCCTCACAGAGTGAGTTTGGAAGTAGTCTCCCCTTCTCGATTTTTTGGTCGTTTGAGAAGAATTAGAATTAGTTATTTAAATATTTGGTAGTGTTCCACACTAAAGCTATCAGATCCTGGCCTTTTCTCTGATAGGAGACTTTTTATTACTGATTCAATTTTCTTACTCATTATGAGTCTGTTCAGATTATCTATTTCATTATTTAGTCTTAGTACCTTATATTCTCCTAGGAATTTATACTTCTATATGCTATACTACTGGAAGTCTTAGCCAGAGTAATTAAGTAAGAAAATAAAATAAAAGCCATCTGAATCAGAAGGAAAAAGTTAAATTGTCTCTGTTTGTTGATGATATTTTATTATATATAGAAAACTCTAGAGACTCCACCAAAAATAGGACTAATAAACAAATTCAGTAAAGCTGCAGGATAAAAACAACACATAAAACTCAGTAGCATTTCTATATACTAACAATAAATTGTGCAAAAAAGAAATTAAGAAACTGATCTTATTTATAGTAGTTTCCAAAAAAATACTTATGAATAAAGTTAACTAATGAGATGGAAGATATATACACTGAAAAAAGAAAACATTCATGAAAGAAGTAAAAAAAGGCACAGAAAAATGGAAAGATACTCTGTGTTCCTGAATTATAAAAATTAATATTGTTGAAATGTTTATATTGCCCAAAGCAATCTACAGATTTTATGTAATCCTTATCAAATTTCCATTAAAATGTTTTGTAGAAATAGAAAATAAATTTTTTACAAAACCACTAAAAATCCTGAATGGTGAAAGCAAGCTTGAACAGAAATGAAGTCAGAGGCATCATACCACTTGTACCTGGGCTAAAATATACTACAAAGCTATAGTAGTGAAAACAGCTTCATACCAGCATAAAAACAGATACACAAACTGGTGGAAGAGAATAGGGAGCTCAGAAATAAATCCACACATTTACAGTCAATTGTTCTTTTTAAGTTTTTCTAATTTATATATATTAAATATATATATACACACACATATATCCTTTTTAATGTGCTAAGAATATATATATGTATATCATTTGTATATATTGTAGGTGTGTGTATATATATATATACTCATATATATTTATATCTCTCTATCCTATGTATCGATGTAGGAGATTATATATAGGAGATAATTATATATAGGAGATATAACTCATATATGCAACAAGGCCTCACTGTGTCACTCAGGCTAGGATGCTGTGGCATTATCATAGCTCACTGTATCCTCAAACTCTGGGCTCAACTGAGCTTCCTGCATCAGTCTCCCAGGAAGCTGGGGCTATAGACATGACTGGCTAATTTTATTTTTATTCTGTGGTCTGCCTGTTTATATTTTTAATTGGTAAAAATCATGCCTATTTATCATGAAGTATGAATAAGTTGTGGAATGACTAAATTAAACTTATTAATATTTGTATTACTTCACAAACATCTTTTTTGTGTGTGTCAATAACACAAAATCCACTCTCTTAGTAGTTTTCAAGAAACAGTACGTTATTATTAATCATCTCAAAACTTCTTCCTCCTATCTAACTAAAATTTTGTATCCTTGACCAAAACCTTCCCAATTTTACTCCCATATCCAGCTCCTGGCAACCACCACTCTACTCTGCATCTATGAGTTCAACTTTTTAAGATTCCTTATATAAGCAAGATAATGCACTATTTATCTTTCTGTGCCTGATTTATTTGGTTAATTGATTTTTTTTAAACGTGTGAAAAATCCACAGTGGAGCAAAGAGTCTCTGATAAATTGTGTGGAGAAAATGGGATATATATGTGCAGAAAACAATTGGACTCAACTCACATTCTATACAAAAAATAAACCTAAAATGGATTAAAATGTAAACTTCAGATAGAAACTGTTATAAGAAAACATAAGGAAAAGTATTTTGACATTTATCTGGACAATAACGCTTTAGAAATGACTTCAAAAGCAGAGAACAAAAGCAAAAATAGGCAAATGGGACTGTGCAAAAATCTTCTGCACTACAAATGAAAAAATAAACAGAGTAAAGAGACAACCTACAGAAGGAAAGAACATATTTTCAAGTCACACTCCTGATAAGAAGTTAATATTTAAAGTATATAAGGAAATCAAAGGTCTCAATATTAAACAGAAAAACATGTAAAAACATGGCTTAAGGCTTGAAGCGACATATCTCCAAGGATGGCCTACAAATGACCAACAGGTTTATGAAGAAATGTTCAACATTACTAATGATCAGTTAAATGCAAAACCAAAACCACAGTGAGATATCACCTCGCATCTATATTAGGGCTTTTATTAAAGAGACGAAGATAGCATGTTGATGAAGGTGTGGAAAACAGGGAACCCTTGTGCATTGTTGATATGAGTGTATAGTGGTTCAGATTTTGTGTAAAAAAGTATGAAAATGTCTCAAAAAATTAAAAGTAAAATTGCAATATGATCCAGCAATCCTGTTACTGTGTACATCAGAACTCCTATCATTCGTGAAAACGAAGATGAATGTGGTGGACATGAATTTAAGTGAAATAAGCCAGGTACAAACAGTTAAACACCATATGACCTCCCTTTTTGGGGACCTTAAGAATTTGTACTCATAGACTCAGAGTAGAATGGTGTTTTCCAGTGGCTGGAGGTGGGAGTGGGATTGAGAAGATGCTAATCAAAGGATACAAAACTTCACTTATAATGAAGAAATAAGCTACAGAGAACTATTGTCAACATGGTGACTATAATTAATAATGATGTAACATATGCTTAAGGATTGCTAAGAGAGTCAGTTGTAAGTGTTCTTACAACAAAAAATGATAAGTATATGAGGTAATGGATATTTTCATTAACTTGATTTAACAATTGTAAATTGTTTTGTACGCAATAAAGGTATACAATTTTTGTCATTAAAAATAATTTTAAAATAAAATAAAAATTATTAGCTAAATAATATTTCCTTAAGTTTATCTTAAGAAAAAATCAAGATAATAAACCTTTGTGCAAATATATTTTATCAATGACCACAATATTCCATGCCTGCCTACATAGTCACTTTGGGGGAGAGTCCTCTTCTTCATTATGAAAGCTGTGGTTGGTCATGTGACTTGCTTTTGCCAATTAGCCAGTAACTAATTTGACTCAAGTAGAGGTCCAGAAAAGAAGCTGCATATTTGTACTGTCACTCTTGATTCTCTACCTTCTCCTTCAAAACTTAATTAAGATGGCTCTCTCTTTTGGCTATCTGTGACTACTATGAGAGCAAGTCTTGTGTAAGTCTGAGAATTAGAGAACACGTGGTGGGGAAAAACTCCCATTTTTAAACTGAGGCTATTCTAGATTATCCAGTCAAGAGCCAACCACACAGATAACCACAGATACAAGAGTAAGCCCACCCAAGGTGAGCCTACCCTGGTTGAAATTAGAAAAACAATCTCACTTACTTATCAATCTATACCAAATAGTAAATTGAGTATTTAAGGCACTAACTTGTGGTATGTTTGTTATTCACCAAAGCTAACTGATACAAGCCTAAATCTTAAAAAAGAAAAAATTAGTACACTAAAGCAAATCCCCACCATTGAATACTGTGCAGCTACTAAATATAATGTGTATATCTATATGTACATATGTATGCATAAGGGCTTGTATTAAAATAGAATGAAAGATAAGAAGTTGATAGCAGTGTTATCTCTGGGTGGAAAAATTAAGTATTACAATGACTGTCTCAATTTTGTTTTTCTGACACTTATCAAATTATTTAAATCTGCAATACATTTGAGTTCTACATCTCTGATTATAAAAATATCTTTGGTTTAAAATGTTTGCAATTATTTGATTTACCTATGTAATATATTAAAAGAGTAAGAGGTAATTTACATGATATGAACATTGGAATAAGCTTATATAAAAACTAATCCCTTATCAGAATTCTGCTGTATTAGAAATTTTTTAAAGATTTTTTTTTTATTATTTAATGCATTGTCTCTAAAACATTTCAAACGAAGTGTAGTTTCAAAGGAATTGAAAATTTTAGCTGGTTTCACATATGTCATGTATATGTTCCAGTTTTTATCTCTAAAGGAGGGAAAAATATATACAATTCTTTTGAGGGCTAAATCAGTTAAAATATAAAAGGTTCTTAGGGAAGATTGAATGTGCAGTGGTTCCTTAATAAAAATTAGTTTTTATTATATAGTACTGAGTAGTGCAGTTTGGAGGAAATACTTTGAGAGTCAACACTAAAAATAACATTTTAATCTATAGACCTTGTGGGATAAGATCATGAAGGAAGCATATCTAGATTGCTACAAGAGAAGGTCAAGTGTTAGAATTTTTCAGGATATCAACTGTAAGAATATGCAAAAGTTATTTTCTGAAGTCCTGAAATCAACCTGATCTTTACTTACTGCTGATCCTTAATGATGATGATAGCTAGTAAGCTTGACCGACTTACTTATTTGCAAATGCTAGTTGTTCTCTGAATGGACTTGAAGATCTTCTCTTGCATATGCACACACACACACACACACACACACACACACACACACACACACACACTACCCAACAGCATGAATCCAAGACACTATGATCCTGGCTATGAGGCTAGAGAGCCAGTCATGCTGGAATAGTTTGTCTTGGCATGTGGTTTCAATAACTGGAAATAAGGAAGCCATTAGAGAGGACACAGCTTGAGAAAAAGCCAAACTGGATGTTACTGGTTCAAAGGTTGGCACATATAGCAGTTCCTTTGGAGCAGACAAGGAAGAACAAATTAGAGAGAAAGTTTTATACATAAGTGGAAGTGCCAGACTTGGAAAATTTTTGTGTGCTGAAAAAAGGTATTGTTGAATAGGATGCTCCTTACTGTAGGTTTGGGCATAATATTGGCTGTTAAAAATCATGTTCGACATGAATACATGTTCATAGTAATTTCATATCCCTGAAGAAACAAAGCAAGACAAAAAAAGTCATTTTCTAAAGAAATATCTTTCTACCACTCTAGCCAAATATGCTTCCTTTTTTACACTGCTTAAACAAATATGACAAAATCATATTTAAATATATTCATAAAATATTAATATGTCTAATACTGTAAAGGCTAGTTCTCAAGGACAGATATAAATACCTGTTCTTGTTCTTCCTGTGTGCTTCCAAAACTTATTGGTACAAGTGATGAATTCAGAACAAAGCAGTACACAAGGAGAACTTTCTGGGTGTGAAAGAACAAATGAAAAGATGGATGAACTGTGATATGAACCATGAATTTTGCCTTAAAAGTAGAACACAGGAACATGGAGTCAGAAACATCAACTGTGCACTATTGCCTAAGCAAAGACAACATTAAGAAAAATTAAATAGATTTCCCAAAGGAAAACATGATTGATGAAAGAAAGAAGTAACATTGAAAGCATATTATAAGTGGTTAGGTAACTAACGTTTTGTGGAAGGTTGTATTTACACACACATATACACATACACACATGTATATACATACATTCTGATAACTTTCGATATATATTATTCTGTGTATATCTGGGATTGTGAGAAAAAAATACAAGATTGGTAACAAATTCAGGTAGAAGGATGGAATATGACTGTTGGCCCTCCTCAAACAATGTTTATGTAAATGGAAGGAACCTGGAGTTGGCCTGTGGAGAAAAGGGGATGGAAGAAAAAGAAGACAATGGCTTCTTCCTCAAGGACATCACATTTTGACAGCTAAGACTGACATAGTGATAGCAGTCTTATTGTAATTGACTAATTAGAACAGGATTACAACTTCCTCAGGTTACTTAGCTAAGAGTTACATAAATGTACTGAGGTTAAAAAAAATGTGCAATTTAAAAATGTTTTGCTCAGTTATAATAGTGGTTAATATGTAGTATGACACAAATGGCCTTCTTTTGTAGAGACAAAACATTTGAAAGCACTGCCTGACACTGTTTTGTCAGATATGCATGCTAGACATTTTGTTCATGTATTCTTTTCACAGCAGGAAGTCAAGAAACTGGAAAAATGACTGATTGAAACAGAGGTCTGTGTGCAGAAAATAACTGAGTTATGTTAGTAAATTGTGGGAGAAATCTTAAATGGGGCAGCAATGCAGCAATGCATTGTTATTAATCTTTTCTCATTCCAAATATAGAACTGCAAACTGGCACACTTATATGCACATATATATACACATACTGTTCTTAAAAGATATATAATTTTCAATGTAAATATTTTATATATAATAATATATAAGAAAATTATATTAGTAGGTAACATGGATTTCAAACTTCTTTCTTTTCAATTTGAATAGGCTCTGAATATATAGGTTTTATGTAGTTCCCACATCCTTAGCATACAATAAAGAGAAAAGAATCTCGTAAGCTTTGGTTGAGCTGCTGGTAGGTTTATAATCTAATTTTTTTGGAGGGATAGGAGCATGATATATGGCTATCTGTTTTGGAAATTAGTTTACATGAGAAAGCAAAGTTGATTTTTCATGGAATATAATAACCACTGGATTCCAAAGTGCTGACAATAAAAGATTTAAAAACTATATGCAAACATTTTCTGTCAACTTCAATGGCTTTTCTTTTTTATTCTGTCTGATAATCCTATACTTATTTCTCTTAGGATATAAAAACAATGATAACTATATCTATTTAGGTTATATTGTAGTGGTTTTTATTTGTATTGAAATAACTGTTATAGTATTAAGAATAATAAAATATGACTATTTTGTTAGGCTCCATTTTATTTGGTGTACTTCAAAAAATACATGAATGTATTCAGACAACAAAAAAAACTGAGTTTTTCTATTTTATTTATTTTATTACAATCAAAATACAATTGTAATTGTTTTATAATCAATGAGTCAAAATATGGTTATTTTGCATGTGCGATGTATTATCGGTGACACAAAAGGCAATAAAATAAAATCCTAGCAGTTTATAGTCAAATGCCTACTGTGTAGTCACCTTGATTCTATTACAGTAATCACCTAAAGCTTTCACAACAATATTTTTCTTATACTGTATACTTACTAGACACTGGGTTAAACATTTTTTTATACATTATAATAGTCGACTCTCATGACACAGCTATGAAATGGGAGATTTGAATCTGAGAAGACTCAGCATTCTTGAGCAAGATTACAGAATAATAGATTACAGAATAATAACTCTTGGCTGACTCATTCCCAAAGGCCAGCTTTCTTGCCAATAACATGAATTGTCATTATATGTTAAGAGAATCATTAACTAAAGTAAATGTTATTTGTAATGTTAAAGGCATTGGTTATGAGTAGAGTCTATGTATACCAACTTTTTCTTAATATAATAATATTTTAAGGTTACTGACTATTTATATAACATGCCAATGTAATATAGTGATTGTGTATAAGTACACTTGTTATGAAGACATAGCTATTTCTGAACTTTGGTTTTACTATTTACTAGCTAGTAGACTTAATGGGCTATTATATTAGTTCTAAGAGGAATACATGTGTTTAGATACACAGTAGGAAATGTTAGCATGCACAATTCTTACATCTATTCCCCTTTTTTCAGGGGTTTTCAGCTAACACAACTCGAGTCTATTTAACTGGCATTGTTTCCCAGTCTTTACTGCCTTATGCCCCATTAACCAGAAGTCTTGTATTATGGAATAGTTAAAATTCTTAGTATGCATCACCAGTAGGGTTATTTCTATTTAAAGCTTTACTCACTGTTCAGAATTGCACACCTTTTCAATACATTCTTAACAGTCAGTCCCTCAAACTTTAATGTCTCTCAAAGTTTTCCCAAGATTCAGCTTGGAGGCAGAACAAAGACTGTAGGGAGGGTAGTGAAAAAAGTAAACAGAAGTCATTCACATGAATGCTGAAAATACACCATCTGCTGAATGTGTGTAGTAAAGTCTCAGCTACATTCCAAACACTTTATAACTTTTGTCTCAGTAGGAGTTGTGTTGACTTCCATATTTAGAATTCTTCCCCAGTTTTGCTGTGCATAAGTCTGCTGTGGTAATTTCTCTAGTGTTCAATCAATAGATGAATTTGATTCTTGAGATAAGCTATATCAACTGATTTATCTGTATTAGTAATAAAGATGTCATTTTTGCTACGCTATTTACTTTTTTCACTCTCAAATTTTTAGAATTGGAGTGAAGGAGTAAGAAAAATATTTCTGGGGAGTCCTCAGACCTCAATATGTGTTATATAATTGGTATGTCTGTAGATTATGTATTAATATATTGAAGCTACAGAAAGGAACCAAAGCAATAAATGGAAACATAATGAGTCCTCAACTATTTAAGGAGTGTATCACTGAGCTAAACTAAATTTTATAAGAGAGGACGTGACCAAGAAAGGGGAAATGTTCATGACTGTTATTTCCACACAATATAAGATTGAATTTAAATTCTAAATTAAATTTAAATTCCAATCTTTCATATGTACTGCTCTAGAAAGGAAAATAGGACTTATATTATTTAAATTAAAAAAACTATTGACCAATTGCTAGATATTTGGTGGAGTTACAATAAATATAACTTACTGAGATCACCAAAAGAGATGAATAAACAATAATGTTTTATGTATTGATCCACTTGTGTGTAAAACTAATAAAAACTAGTATAGATATTTTTATACCACCAGACTGAAATATTTTTAATTGTAGGGACTGAACTGTATTTATCTCTGTATCTTTAGTACTGCAGATAAATCAAGTAAATAATTTAGAATATTTGATAAAGTCAATTGCACTTTAGTGCAAACTGGTAGCTTATATTATATTTGTAAAAGAATTTACTGCTGAAGAGCTTTAATCCACCCCAGTTCAGAAATTCAGCCAGCTGTTCCTCAAGTCTTGAAACCATTACTTTTTCAAATATGAGGTCTCAAATGGATATCTTTCTAAATAACTAATTGACTTTGATTAACTAAACAAATAAAAAAATTTAATATTTAAGCCAAATACCATGTGGTTTATAAGATAAAAACGAACAGATATCATTTGCATATACAAAGGTCTTAAATATGAAAAAATAGTTTTTCAAATAACCAGAAATATTTAAAATGTAGGCAAAATTTGAATGTTTGTTTCTAACCTACAATGGGAGTATCTGATGTACAGTGAGCATAACTTAAGTGAGTCAAGAAAACATTCATTTACAGAATTAAAACACTTGAAAAGATAGTTTATCTAATCACTTTAAATTTTGATTTATATACATCTTATGTATGTAATATTAGAACAGAATTATATGCATGCATTTACAAATACAGTTGTTGAGAGTTTGTTACCAAGTTATTTAGTCATGTCAAGAGACATCACAGATCTAGAAATTATGTACATAAACGTAAATAAGAATATTTTATTTTTTATTCTTTAAATAAAATTTTTAATCTGTATCCATAGATTATTAGAAGAGATTTATGAATCAGATAAATGCCCTTATGCAATTTCTGATATTATATTAAAAATTATCCATATATATTCTTGTCAATTTTGTGAGAGGAGTGTCTATACTTTTAGTGTAATCTCAAAATAAATAAATACATAATCTGTGAGTAAACAAAAATTGGCAACCCCTATTACAGAGTACTTTGTTTGGCCATGGCATCTGTGTGCCAATTTACCGCTTCTGCTGCAAAGTTAAATAGTAACACACAGTGAGAACGTAACTTGTTAAACAGCTAACTGCTCAAAATAGCTCTCTGGGTTTGAGAATGGACTGGAAAATTTACAGTTGGCACTCACTGTTTTAGTAGTTATCTTGGTAATTCCTAAAGGAATAGATAAAATTAAAGAAAAGATGCCAATAACCAAGATTTTAACTTTAGCATTTTCTCTAGTATTTTAACTTGCAGTGGCTTCAGTGAGTAGTATTTAAATATTGAAACATAAATTAACCAACCTTATGTTAATTAATTGAACATTATTATAACAGAACATTTCATTCTGTCATCACTCCGCTAGAGTGTTGTAGACTGAAAATATTACCACTGAGTACAGAGGAACTTTGCCATGCCAAAAGATTTATCTCTATCTTGAGTTTCCCCAAGTTTATATCAAATATTAAATTTATAGTCAAGGAGACGGTGACAGCCCAACAATAGTTTCTCTTTGGTGAACACATTTTAAAATTCTCAAAATATGTGTGAGACTCTTATATCATTATGTGCTTTTCTATACTTAATCTCCATTTTCTTTTTCCTCCTGCTTACACCTAAGCCAAAGATTTATACTCATGTTAGTTTGCTGCAACCTTCAAACCCTTCTCAATTAAGATTTCTGTTTTAAAATAACAAATGTTTCCTTTTAAGTATAACCTTTTTACACATATCCTCCATTAACTATTCCTGAAATGTTTATGAAGACAGTGAATAGTTAAATCCACATTTTCCTCTCATTATATATTATTGTATTTTGTAGAATGGTCATTATAATGCTTAGTTGTAAATATGTACATATGGGTGTTACCAATATCTTCGAATAAAAATAGCTTTGAGTAACCTACTCACCATTTAAAAAATTCCTCCTGATGCAGTGTGTACAATATTGTGTGTCATACTGGAAGATATTAAAGAGAAATTTGGAAGTTTATTGAAGGAATCTTCAGCAGAACCCATTTTACATCACTCTCATTTTAGAGCAACAACTAGGCACAGGCATTGCAACAGACAGTCAGACAAAACTTAGCATTGCATAACCATGTTTCTAAAATTTTACAGCTGATCAAATCTCATTTCTTATACTTCATCATCTCAAGCAAAATGTAAAATTTATTATCCCATTATTAAAATAGTGCTTTTAATATATTTTGCATATCTCATATTTTTTTAGTATTATGACATTTATTTACTTATTAGCTATTTTAAATTATGCCCTTTGCTTCAAAGCCTCAGAACACAAGCTGCATAAAGCCTCTCATTAAATATTTAAATAATAAGAAACAATCAAACAGCAACATAATAACCCAACAATAATTCCTAGCATAAAACCACAATTCTCATTTATTGAAACAAACTCCATATTGAGAAGAAAAGAATTGTGTGTGGTTTCCTTAGTATTATGCATAATTAATGGAAAAATCGAGAACAATGAGTTCTGAATTTCGTGCAGGAATCCCTATCTTCAATAATTAAAAAAGTTAATCAGTTTTCCACTTCTTGCTTTCCATCTTACCCAACTTGTTAAATAATTTAGGTATTTTATTAACAAGAGATGATTTATGGTTAGATAATTTATACAATTCATTATGATATGCTGAAAACCTGTAGAGGAATCAATCCCTTGAGATGGAGTTTTATATGTATATAGTAAACAATCATTACGAGAATCATTTTTTTGGTATACTTACCAAAAGGAAGAATTTGTCCTATGACAAATAAGTCTAAGAGTAAAAATTGTACATTACTAAAGCGTGATTCTCCTCAAATGTGATTTAGACTAACGTGATCCACTGTTACATTAGAAGATAATCACATGTTTCCCTAAACATTTTCTACCATTTTTAAGAGTCTTTAGAACACAGTCTGATATATAGTAGATCCACAATAACAGTTGACTCTTTTGCATTGATTCAGAAAGGTACTTTTTTCTAAAATAAGGTGTTTTTATTTTAGTACATTGTGCATACTCATTTCCACTGACTCATTTGGTTTATGTCTTAGTCATTTGCATAAATATAGAAACTATATTTAGTTTTATAATTCAAATTTTCATTAAAAAGTTTTATAATGAATTTAATTATTTTTAATTATGCATCCAAAGGTTAAAGTAAGTCATTTGACACAATAATGGGTGGTTTTGCTTTTGATTTTAGCTCAGGAGCACACTTCAAGTGGCCAAATATACAGATTATTTATGAAAATTTGCTCAATACTGGTTTTGAAAGTGACAAATGTTCGATCATTCCTCCTCTGATAGAAGATCTCTGGTTTTGAACATGAGAGCTCTATTCAGACTCAAACTAAATTAGAGGTAACATGCAATGTATAGTTTAGGGAAGGTTCTCCACTTTATTAAGTACTTTTGGGTAACTGGTATTAGGGCTAAGTGCTCTACATTCCTTTCAAGAATTCTTATGATTTGTGGAGAAGTAAATAAATGCAATGTTATTTTATGAAGTACTTTTAAATTCTTATTGCTTTAAGCCTTTGAAATAAAGAATTTTGAACTGTGATTTGAAAATTTAGACCATTTTTCTCCAGCTACATATTATCAATGAATCTAATTTGTAACAATCTCAATTAAAATCAATTTCCTTTTACTTATAGTTTATACATATTTTTCTTTCCTTCGGAAAAACTTTATAATAAACATGTATTTCCAATTTATCTGTAATTATAACATTTTATCTTATAAAGTATTCCCAAACCAAGATAATTATGGAAAAAATCATTGTTTAATTTCACTTTACGTTCTACACCAAAACATCATTCTTTTAATTTCCAATAAAACCTAAGTTGTATTTCAAAACAATTTTTTCTAACACAAATCAGAATTCTATTTGAATTTATTTAGAAGCAAATGAGACCTTTTTTTTTTTTTTTTCCAAAGGAGAAGAAATGGAAGTGCTTTTTAATTTGCCTTTCGTTTTGTTTTACAATATAGAGTTCATACTTTTTCTTACAATTCTATGGGAAATAATAATCAGGCAAAACACAAAATAATCATCAGGCAAACACAAAAGCTCAACTAATCTCTTCTTGGACAAAGATGTCTGACCAACTTCCAAATTTTAGTTCCATTTGCAAAGTTATGGTATCAACACTCATTTTAAATATATTTTAGTATTTATTTTTTTCCAGATGATTCAAGTGCTGCTGTAATTATCTAAAAATACAATTCTTACTTCTCTTCCTGAAGCTTATATTTTCAATTTTTACATGATAATCCCAGTATTTGGAGGCATGAGTCTGTGGAGAATTTCTCTGCTATCACCACTCCTTCTACCTCCCCTGCATGTCTTTAAGCCTTTCTGACCATAACTAACACTAAGAAAGAGGGAGGTGATTAGTTTTTACTTAGACAGTTTCCTTCATTATTAGGTTTTCCTGAAAAGGAGGATGAAGTCATAATTTTTTCAGCCAGTATGAATTGCCTGCTTTATTTGATGACACAGGTTTCTGTGCTTCCTGGCCAGCCTAGATTCCACTTCCAAGAGTCCCTTTTAATCCATACAGCATGAAGCTAGGAAGGTAGACATGAAAAAAAACTTGATCTGGGAATCATTGAAAATGTTGATAAAAGACTGTGCCCCATATGAAGGCAACAGGATGGAGAGAAGCTGCTTTAGTCCCTCGGGAAAAGGCAAGGAGATATATATATATAAATTTAGCAATGATCAACACAGAAAGAGAAACCAAAGCGCTATCTAATTCATATTTTTCTTGTCTCAGTGCAAGGAAAACAAAGTTTTCCTATATGGATCAAGAGTGAAGCTGATACTATTAAGCTACCTAGACCTCCTGAGTTATCTACATGTCTTTCTCACCAGCTGATATTACTCATTTAAAGGCTTTTAATCCCTGTGTCACAGAAATTTGCAGAACTCTTCTGCAGTATGTTTTTAGCTTATAGCCCATGTATGGGGTATGCACTGGCTACTGCATGAAATTTTGCAACTAGAAGGATTTGTTCATTTGATGGAACAAGCACATCATGGCCCAAAACACAACATTGTGAAGTATTTTGGTTAAGGGGACCCAGTTATCCACCACCTTCCTCAGCTATGAAAAAACTAAAGGTGTTAGAGACCCTCAAGAGGGGATGTTAATGGCATTACTTAAAGTCTGTTTATTAAAGATGAGCTGGAAGGAGTTGCAGTTATGTACTCAGAAGATTGGTGGGACTCTGTCAATTTTCATCAGCAGATTGCTGAAGCTTTTTCAAAATTCATCAGACAGATCAAGCTCATGCTCTCATCTTAGAAAACTTGTCTTGGCTTTCTTGCCAACTGTATAAACTCAAGTTAGAAAAAAGATGGTAAATAGCAAAGACAGATTATTATTCAATCTTAGCACCAGCTGGTCAGTTTGAGATAATTTAAAGAAAGATGAAGACAAAAAAGGAATTAAAGACTGCTGTATTGGCTGCTCAGTTAAACTTCTTCACTAAAGGCAATTATCCTGACTTTGGCCACCCTTTCTATAAAGAAAAGAAATAAATAATAGTTGTTGTAAAAAGCCAGTCATGGTTGCAAAAAGCCAGTGTGTTGGGAGAGGGATTGTAAAAAGAGATTCTGAAGGGTAAAGAAATTGTACAAACATGAGAATCAAGAAAGCCCAAAAGCCTAAGGAATAACTGACAGGTGTCTTAAAATGGACAGATTTAGGAAGTCTCAGAGGCGGAAATTAAAACTACTGCTGCTACTTAGTCTGCAATGCCCTCAGATTTTCATTTGGTGAAAGAACACTAAAAAATTATTGATACTTTGATTAAGTCTTCTACTTTTCATTTTTCTCTGCTATTCCCATACAGATAGGTTATCTTGCTGAGGAACATATGTTCTTATTTTCTCCTATTTCTCTCATAAAGCTGTTTGGGAGACACTTGTTTTAAATTGCTGTGCAATTTAAAGGTTACCATATTCTGTACACCAGTGATTGTCTGTAGAATTCCTTGGGGAAAATGCATTTCATTTGCTTACTATGCACCTTGTGAATATAAAGGGTTATAGCAGAGAGTTGTAGGCTCATACTGTATTAGAAAATCACCCAAGCTACATTGCTTTGGGGAATGGCAGAGAGAGGTAATTTCACACCATGTTGGAAAAGCACGCCTATCTGGACAAATCAATCTATTGCTTTCAGAGCCAGGGACTCTTGATACTGGTGTACTTTGAGATATAGAGCCAATAAAAATATTTCAATAAAAGCAAAGTGCATGCCATATGCAAAGTGATATCTGATATCAAGAGCTCAATCAGAAGAAATAAAGCCTATATAATGGTAAGAAAAGCTAAATAATAATGTAAATAAGCCACCCACCTACAATATTATATTGTTCTTCTGGTAAATGAAAAATATATTTTTTCCAGACTTACGGAGCTATAATTGACCAGTAGAAAGTGTATATGTTCAAGGTGTGCAATCTGTTTATTTGCTGTACTTATTTTCTACTGTTTCAAGAGCTCAATCAGAAGAAATAAAGTCTATATAATGGTAAGAAAAGCTAAATAATAATTTAATAAGCCACCCACCTACAATATTATAATGTTCTTCTAGTAAATTAAAAATGTATTTTTTCCAGACTTACTGAGGTGTAATTTACCAATAAAAAGTGTATATGTTCAAGGTGTGCAATCTGTTTATTTGCTATACCTTTACATTGTGAAATGATTGCTCCAATCAAATTAACACATTGATTTCCTCACACAGTTACCATTGTGTGTGTGTGCAGGTTTGTTTGTGTGTGTGTGTGATGAGAATACTTAAGATCTACTCTTTTAGCAAATTTCAAGTAAACAATATAGTAAAACTATGGTCACTATACTTACATTAGATCCTCAGAACTCATCCTATAACTGATAATTTGTATCATTTGGTCAATATCTTGCTATTTTCCTCAGCCCCTGTCATTATTATTATATTATTATTATTATTATTATTATTATTCTGTCTGCTTATATAAATTCATATGTTTTAGATTCCACATATAAGTGGGATCACACAGTATTTGTCTTTCTGTGTTTGACTTAGTTCATTTAGAATAATGTCCTCTAGGTTTATCCATGTCATTGCAAATGACAGGATTTTCTTCTTTTTCACTACTGAATATATTCCATTGTATATAATAAATATGCTATTTTAATCCATTTATTCCTTCAGCAGCACTTAGATTATTTCCATATCTTGGCTATTGTAAATAACATCACAACAAATATGAGGATTCATATATTGCTTTAAGACACTGATTTAATTTCCTTCGGCTACTCAAAAGTGAAATTACTAAATCATATGGTAATTCTATTTTCAAGTTTTTGAGGAAACTCTAGACCTGATTTTCATAAATATTGGTCTAATTTACATTCCCTGAATAGTGCACAAGAATTTCCTTTTGTCCATACCCTCAGCAATACTTGTTATCTCTTGGCTTTTTAATAACCACCAGGTTTGAGGTAATACCTCACTGTGAGTTTTATTTGCATTTTCCTGATAATTAGTGATGCTAAACATTTATTTATAAATATGCTGGCCATTTTATGTCTGAGGAATATAAATTTGATAAAGATGGTTGACCACTGTATAGATTTGTATAAAAGCTTAACCTTAGTTCCTGTATTTCCTAATTCTATATCCCGACTTCTGATCTTGGTATCATTTTCTGAAAGTATTTATAATTTATCTATGTTTTAATTTTTGTTACTTTATATTCTTCTAGAGAATGGAATTAGATTCTTATTTGCTTTCACTTATGAAAGAACCCAATATTTATCACAACTGTTTCCTCAAGGGTTTTGGGATTTGCCTACAGTATTTTCTAGTCATTTATGGAACTTAGAGAAATTTTTCCAACCAGAGGGATTTATAATTATTCAAACTATAGATTATTTGCTGGTATCCTCAGAAACTAAAGAGCATTGCAAATTGATACTTCAGCTTTGTTACAGTTCTTGGCTTAACAGGAACATAAGGCTTCACTGAGGAAATTGCAATATTGCACAACTGAGCTCTAATATTTCAGTGCTACAATCTAGGAGTCTGCTAATTTTATAATAAAATGACCTATTACAAAAAAGTAAAAATTTTGGAGACTACTACAATATTGTAGATAGCAGATTTCAGCTTTTGCAAAGAAAACAAAATCTCTGATGGAACAATTACATAATAATTATCTAGATCTTCTGGTTTGGTCCCTAAAATCTGAATAAATTTTTAAATAAGTTAAACTAGTCACAGCTTCCCCCCAATTTTAAAAAATACATAACATTTTAAATAGAAAACATTGCATTTCAACAAAAACTAAACTACCTTATGAAAAATTGATAGCTGATTTTTTAGAGATAAAACTTTATAACTGCCTGCTTAAATATTAGTATTTCATTGTAGAGTTCCTTAAAGGCAAAAGGACATTTCCAAAGGTAATAATTTTGCTGATAGATCTGTAAAGGCAGTTGTTGAAAACATGATATAGTTCAACCTTATATGTTTCACTTTTAAAACAATAAAAAGTTGTTCATTTTAAAGCTATGTAGAGATAAATAAATGGACATATGGATTTAAAAATGGGCTAAAACAAATGTGGCTGACTGTGTGAATTACGTAACAAAATAATGCCAATATCACAGTTTCTATTGGCTTGGGGTTGTTATGCCACCAATAAAACAATCTGTGTGAGAGAGAGATTTTAAACACACTAGAGGTCTTAACTACACCTAATAATAACATAAAATTGTTCAAAACATAAAAGAGATATGCTATTTGTGAGTAGAATTATTTTCATGCCACACCCAAACTAACTATAGGAAGTTTTCATTTAACAATTTTACCAGATATATTATGACAGCTGGATTTCAAAGAACAAAAGCTTATAGAAGGTAAGCTGAGATTTTTTTGTCTATTAGTGGTGTGTATAACATCTGGGTGGTCTGATATTTTCCCCAATTCATGAAACTAATGTTTGGGCAATGGTAAACACTCTGTTGATAAACATAATTTCTGCTTTTGGGATGTCATAGGATTTAAGTCAGACAAAAAAATATGTTATTTCTACAGTTATCTAGGAATTATGGAAGTATTACAGATTCCTATAAGGCTCAGTCCTCTGGAAAATGGAGCAAACAAATCAAACTCAAAAAAAAAAATTTCAATTGTCTAAAATTCTGCCACTTCCTATATTAAGATGACCTAGAGCTTTGCCACCACCTAGAAGTTAGAGCAACCTCTACAAGCAAGTATGGAATCTTTTCTTTGAATTTCTGTTTGGCAGACTTATGAATTCTGGTCTGACTTTTTCTGTGCCTGATTTAACTGAATCCTCTCATAATGATGTTTATTACCTCAAATGGCTTCTCTCCTCCCTGGTAGCTCTGAGACAAAAAGTCGTAAGAACCCGGTAGGACCCACCAGAAGACTGCCAAGCCTATTGACCAAAAGGTGTCACAAATTAAAGTGTTCTGATGAGAAGAAAGGCCTTTATCTCCTTTAGAAAGACATTTTTAAATGCTCCAAATCACCCATAGGCTGTCAAAGTAAAAACAAACTAACTAAAAATAAAACAAAAACAAAAAACAGGATTCATACTTTCAACGTGAAGCAAACATCTCAGGGAGACTGGACTGATGGTCCTACAAAGACTGGAAACTTAAGTTTTCTGACGTAGCTAATTGTTGTACTGAACACAACTGAAAGGAGATATTCTAGCAAATTTATTACTGTTCTTATAGATTGCCTCCTGTCTTAATCACAGTAGGGTTATTTCAATTTCTTCTTTAAGAAACACATTTTGGACTGGGCACGGTGGCTCACGCCTGTGATCCCAGCACTTTGGGAGTCTGAGGTAGGCTGATCACTTATGTACAGGAGTTTGAGAGCACCCTGGCAATATAGCAAAACTCTATCTCTAAAAAAACTACAAAAAATAACTGGGCGTAGTAGCATGTGCCTATAGTCCCAGCTACTCGAGAGGCTGAACTGGGAGGATCACTTGAACTCAGGAGGCAGAGGTTGCAGTGAGTCAAGGTTATGTCATTGCATTGCAGCCTGGATGAAAAAGCAAGAGCCTGTCAAAAAATAATAATAGTAATAATACAATAAAATAAAAAATAAAAAAAGTTAAAAAAGGAAAAATGAATCATATTTTACTAGAAAACCTACATGTTGTCTCTTGTACTTCTTTTTTTTCTGTAATCCCAGTGTTATGGGTTAAATTGAGTCCCCCAATATTTATATGTTGAAGTCTTAACCCCTGGTACTCCAGAATATAACTTTATTTGGAAAAACAGTCATTGCCAATTTAATTACTTAAGACAAGGTAATACCAGAATAGGGTAGACTCCAATCCATTATGAAAGCTGTCCTTACAAAAAAGGAGAAATTTGGACACATATCACACAAGGACACAAGTTTAAAGCCATGAGGAGATGAAGGAGGAAGTTGGGCTGATGTTTCTCCAAATCAGGGAATACCAAAGATTGTCACGAAACCACCAGAAGGTAGGTGAGAGGGATTGAACAGAACTACTTTAACTGTCCTCAGAAGAAACCAGCCCTGCTGACACCTTGATCTTGGTTCTATCCTCTAGAACTGTAAGACAATAAATTCCTGTTGTATAAGCCACCGAGTCTGGGGTACTGTGTTACAGCAACTCTAGCAAACGAATACACCAAGTAACGATTCTCACAATCTCATTTCTATCAGTTCTCAATTTTACTTCCAATACAAGCAAGGTCTAGACTCATAAATACAACAATCCGATTACTGATAGAGTAAAAATGACATCATTTTCATTAGTAGTGTTTGAAAACAACAAAGTAAAATTAGTTAATATGCATCCAGACACTCAAGCTCCAATTTTATACTAAAAATATATTAGAAAGATAATGTAGAAACAAATAACATGTAATAAGTATACAAAACATATTACCTGGCATTTACAGATAGAGATTGCCAAAAACACATCTAGTGTCACTAGGATAAATTGAGATGCAAGGTCTCTCCAATCTTAATATAGACAGATAAACAAAGGTGAATACTTGTTATTCATAAAGATTTATTTGACTATTATAATAGGATAACTATTGATTCTTTTCTCGTGCCAAAAGAAAGCAAACCAACAGACCAAAAAGACTCATAGTATTTGTCCATAAGACTTAAAATAGTTACAGGTGTATACATTAATGATAGAAACATAATCTGTACCGTTCAGTAGTGTCTCATAATAAAACTTTGATACTAAAAGATGGCCATGAATATTGTTGCATTTCACATCAATAAAAAAATTAGAAAAATTTGAAAAATTGTTAAAAGGCCTAATTGTTATATCATTGTTATGATATTTATGTGATGAACTAAAACTCAGATGTTATTTGTTATCCCTTGCAAGAAAAGCTTCTCATTAAAGAGTTATATTATCTGGATCCAGAATCAAGCTAATCCTTAGGTTTGAATGAGACAGGAGTTTATAAACAACTACTAAATGGTTATTTGGTTAATCTTTTGAAATGCATTAAACACAATAATTTGTGTAATTAACATATAGCTAAGAAACATTTTTGTAGCTTGCTAATCAATAATCTGATTTAGCTATTCATCATTGGTATGGTATATTCAAAGGTTATCGCTGATATCATTTGCTGTGTCTCCACATGAATCTCATCTTGAGCTGTTGTTCTTATAATCCCCACTTGCCATGAGATGGACTTGATGGGAGGTAATTGAATCATGGAGGCAGTTACTTTTATGCTGTTCTCTTGATAGCTAGTGAGTTCTCATGAGACCTGATGGTTGTAAAAGGGGCTTCTTCCTCTTTTGCTTGGCACTCATTGCCTCTCCTGCCTCCCTGTGAAGAGGTGCTTTCAGCCATGATTGTAAGGTTCCTTAGGCCACCCCAGTCATGCAGAATTGAGAGTCAATTAAACTTCTTTCCTTTATAAATTACCCTTATTAGCAGCATGAGAACTGATGATTACAGTAAATTGGTACCAGTACAGTGGGGTGCTGCTATAAGAATACCAAAAATGTGGAAGCAACTTTGGTACTGGGTAACAGGCAAAGGTTGAAACAGTTTGGAGGACTCAGAAGTAAATGGGAAGATGTGGGAAAGTTTGGAACTTCCTAGAGACTTGTTAAATGGTTTTAACAAAAATGCTGATAGTGATATGGACAATGAAGTTCAAGTTGAGGTGGTATCAAATGGAGATGAGGAACTTGTTGGAAACTGGAGTAGAGGTCACACTTGCTATATTTTAGCAAAAAGACTGGTGACATTTTACTCCTGCCCTAGAGATCTGTGGAACTTTGAACTTGAGAGAGATAATTTAGGGTATCTGGTGAAAGAAATTTCTAAATAGCAAAGTGTTCAAGAGGAAACACGGTATAAGAGTTTGGAAAATTTGCTGCCTGATGATGCAACAAAAAAGAAAACCACACTCTCTGGGGAAAATTTGAGATGGCTGCAGAAATTTGCATAAGTAATGAGGAGCCAAATGTTAACCACCAAGACAATGTGAAAAATGTCTCCAGAGCATTTCAAAGACCTTCATGGCAGACCCTCTCATCACAGGCCCAGAGGCCTAGGAGGAAAAAATGATTTCCTGGGCCAGGCCCAGGGCCCCCCTGCTCTGTGCAGCCTTGGGACTTGGTTCTATGCATCCTACCCACTCCAGCCATGGCTAAAAGGAACAAATGTACAGCTCAGGTCATTACTTCATAGACTGCAAACCTCAAGCCTTGGAAGCTTCCACATGTTGTTGGGCATGCAGTTGTACAGAAGTCACGAATTGGTTTTGGGGACTTCCACCTAGATTTCAAAAGATATATGGAAATTCCTGGATGTTCACGCAGAAGTTTGCTGCAGAGGTGGAGTCCTCTGGAGAAACTCTACTAGGGCAGTGTGGAAGGGAAATGTGGAACTGCAGCCCCCACACAGAGTCACCAATGGAGCACAGCCTAGTGGAGCTGTGAGATGAAGGCCACTGTCCTCCAGATCCCAGAATAGCAGATCCACCAACAGCTTGCATCCTCTGCCTGGAAAAGTGCCAGCCCTTGAAAGCAGCCGGGAGGGAGGCTGTATCCTGCAAAGCCACAGGGGAGGAGTTTCCCAAGGCTGTGGGAGCCCACCTCTAGCATCAGCGTGCCCTGGATGTGAGACATGGAATCAAAGGAGATCATTTTGGAACCTTAAGGTTTGATGACTGCCCTATTGGATTTTGGACTTGCCTGGGTTCTGTGGCCCCTTTGTTTTGGCCAATTTCTCCCATTCTGAACAGGTATATTTATCAAATGCCTGTACCCTTATTGTATCTAGAAAGTAATTAACTTGTTTTTGATTTTACAGGCTCATAGGTGGAAGGGACATGCTTCGTCTCAGATGTGACTTTGAACAGTAGACATTTGAATGAATGTTGAAATGAGTTAACACTTTGCGGAACTGTTGAAAAGGCATAATTCTGTTTTGAAATGTGAGGACGTGAGATCTGGGAGAGACCAGGGGTGGTTTGGCTGTGTCCCCACCCAAATCCATAACGGGAGGGAGCTGGTGAAAGGTAATTGAATCATGAGGGTGGTTACTCTCGTGCTGTTCTAGTGATAGTGAGTGAGTTCTCATGAGATCTGATGGTTTTATATGGGGCTTTCCCCCCTTTTACTCAGCATTCATTCCATCTCCTGCCACCCTGTGAGAAGTTCCATCCGCCATGATTATAAGTTTCCTTAGGTTTCTCCAGCCACGTGGAACTATGAGTCAATTAAACCTCTTTCCTTTATAAATTACCCAGTCTCGGGTATGTCTTTATTAGCAGCGTGAGAATGGACTAATACATTCCCCAATGCAAATAAAGTACTGATTTCTTACAAAATCAATAACTATATTATTTTATCATAATTTTGACATTGGTTTTGTTTTCTATTTTACTCTGGACTTGCTAGATATTTGAATAACTGCAATTTTCCCAGAGAAAGGTAGAGACAACAATAAAAATAATTAGAAAATAGTAATATTATTATTGTTTAGTAACATAGGAGATTGTAATGGCAAATTCAAATTTAAAATAAAAGGCTTAATTATCCATGATCAACTTAAAGAAACTAAATTCTTTTTTTTTTTTTTTGAAATGTATATACATCTTTTTAAAAGCTAAATAAGACTCTCACCATCTTTGTGACCTAAGAATGTTTTTCTCAAGGACTTGAGAAACATCTCTTTGAAATATTCATACCACAGAAGAGAACTTTCTACCTTCCATTTTTTTGAGAAAATAGAAACCTAACTTGGGCAGAAGAGCCTCCCTTTAAATGTCAAAACTATCTTTTATCATAAAGGAGCCTGAAGTGTATTTTTCATTTTGGTAATCACAAATAGCTAAAACAGATGATTATCTCAATTACCAAGTGAGTTTAAGATGAACTATGTGTGACAAATGTTGTTATCAAGTTATCTTACTTGAGGACTATTCTTTTTTGAGAACTCGTATTTAATAAATTGTATCTGCTTGGCTATATGAAAGGGTGAAATTTTTTCTGTCTTTGCAAACCTTTAACAGATTGCCTTTGATGCACATCACATTCAGGTTTTATGCTCATTCAAAAATAAAACTGTTTTTCTGTTTTCTATCTTTGAGAAGAGATTTTCTGGGTTGGGAGAAGACTTTTTTATATTTATTTTCCTAACACATTATAGCAAAACTTAACAGAGTTATTTCAGAAGAGTAAAGAACAGACCAATCTCACTTGTAGACATGTACACAAAATTCTTAAATAAATGACTAAACATGACTGGTAAAATATGTACTCTTCTATTTACAATAACAAAGCCTGCAAAAAATTTAATCTTCAACTCACTCAAGAAAACATTACAATATAAACATCTATTTTATTAAATATACAGCCAACTAAAAAACATTTTAAAGAAAGGTGTGGAGTATCAAAGTTAGTGTCCAATTTTTAATTTGTGGTTTGATTTTGCCTTTTTGTTTATCCTCATCTATTCCTGCCTTTGGTCTGAGTTCACTTGATTTTTATTTATTTATTTTTATTATTATTTTTTTCAAGATGGAGTCTTGTTCTGTCACACAGGCTGGAGTGCAGTGGTGCGATCTCGGCTCACTGCAAACTCCACCTCCTGGGTTCAAGCAATTCTCCTGCCTCAGGCTCCAGAGTAGCTGAGATTATAGACACTCATCACCACACCCAGCTAATTTTTGTATTTTTAGTAGAGACAGGGTTTTATCATGTAGGCCAGGCTGGTCTCAAAATCCTGACCTTGTGATCTGCCGGCCTCAGCCTCTCAAAGTGCTGGAATTACAGATGTGAGCCACAGTGCCTGGCCCCACTTGATTTTTTCAATTGCCTGTAAACATTTAAGTGACACTCAGCCTTTTCTTGTGTTGTGTCCTCTACCAAGGCAGAGATTATCTGACTTCATTAAGCCTCTTCTACAGTGTCTTTAAAGAAAACATTTTTAAAATAAAACAGGATCAATATTGAGATTATTGGATAATCTACTTGTGACAGAAAAGAAAGTCTAGCAAGATATTTTCACAAAATATAATCACCATACATAATTTGAAATTTGGTTGGCATTTCTGCATAGAATATCTAGACAAAAAAACTTTCTGAAAAATATCTGAACCATACCTTACCTCCAACCCTTCCAGGATTGAACATGGTGATATTAATGTCCATTGAAATAAGTAGAGACACTGGTAACGAAGTCTTCCACTCCTCTTGGGAAAGAGACGTTACCAACCTGATATGTCCTTTCTTCAACTGGAATATTTTTTATGTAAAACCTTTACATTTTTTTCCCTATTGTCCATGTTATCATATGCACTAGAGTCCCATTTCAAACTGTCTTCATTTCACATTCACTTATTTAAATGCCCAGCATCCCAACCAGATCCTGATTAACTTGTTCTCCACTGCCAATCATCAAAATTTGGCACCACATATTATGTCTCAGAATGCAAAGCACATGGAAGATCTTTAATATTCGTAAAGAAGGGGAACCTTTTGTAATTCTTTTTTTTAATCAAATTTACTTTTCTACTAAATTCTTGTATTAATACAGATAATTTAAGTACTCATTTGTCATGTCAAACTGAATAGAGTATTATTTGTTGATGTTTATTCAATTATTAAATGATTATGTTAAATATAAAAATTTTGATAATTTTTAAAAATATGAATGCTCAAATAAAATGCATGAAATGTAAACTATTTCTAAGCAATTGGTTTATGATAAGTTGGCATCAAAACAAATTTTAGAAATTCATTCCACTTTTTTTTTCTTTTCTGAATCCTACTTTTAATGTTGTTACATTTAATGAGCAGGATTTATTATGTGATGCTATTAAATATAGATGTAACACTCAAAACAACAATGTCAAACCCTTGTATATCTTCTGTTTCAGGTTACTCCAATTGTCAATGGTTTTCTCCTGAAAATAAAAATTATTAATGCATATTTCTCATTTTAATAATATATAAATAAATTAATTAAAATTTTGCAATAGAAAGTCTTGTCCCAAGGAATTCAAAAATTAGTTCATGTAACAAATAGTTATTTGACATATGTGATAGGCAGAGCGACATGATATTTAAGAACTTGAATGCTGGATACTCAGACAACCTGGGTGCAAAACAGTCATGTGGTCTCCCCATGGTAAATGGATGGTAAATGGGATAATCTCTGCACCCTAACTGGATGTGATGTCAAGACTGCTGATGTCACAGCCACACACATCAAAAGAATGTACATTTTGTAATTGAAATAATGAGTTTTTTTAGGTAAGAAAAGTAGGCATCCAAGCCTGTCTAATGCCTGGAGCTGAAGAGGCCAGTGGCTTTGGTTTATACTGTACTCAGGGTGTGGGCCTGGGTGAGGGTTTCAACAGTCAGGAAGAGAATTGTGCTTTGAATATCCTTCCGTTGACAAGAGACAGAATACCTGGGTTTTCTTATTGGTTGTCCAGATGCGACACGAGAAGGAATGAAATACTGCTGGGGATTGAACACTGTCACTGGTCAAGCATCCAAATGTAGTCAGACTCTTAATTATATTAACCTAAATTCATCACTTCCTAACTGTGGCACCTCAAGTAAATCACTTATTTTTACTATATAATTGGCATAGTAGTAATCTCTACTTCATAGATTTGTCTCACATAACTTCATATATACAATTGTCATGATATAAGTTTTTATTACATAGAATAGTTACAGAGATTAGAGGAATAATGAATATATGTATCTTTTAGAAACTTCTCTGGCACATAGAATCATCTCAGAGATGGTTGTTCTTGCAGAACCATTACATACTAGTCTCTATGCAAAGCAGAATATGTGCCAATTGCCTGTCATCAAGAGCTCTCCATGTCATTGGAAAAGAAGTTAAAAATACCTCTAAGGTTGGTGCCATAAATTTCATATATAATAAATTTATATGTAACGTTTATAAATTATTTATGCTATCCGTATATTTATACATTTTTTAAATAATTAAATATATGCATATATACACATATATAAATACACACACACACGGAGAGAAAAGGGAGAGCTTAACTCTAACTATGGAGCAGTAAAAATTTGAGGTTGCCTTTGAAAGCTGAATAGAGAATCACATGGAGAGAAATTGAGAAAACTATTTTTAGACAAATAAAATAGCATAAATAAAAGCATTGAGGTATGTAACTGTAAGTATTGAATGAAATGGAAATTACAATGCAGGCTTTGGGGGATAACTGGATATTCACAGGACAACCAGTGATGTCTAAAATATATATAATGGCCAAATTGTTCATTATAAATTATAAAACTATAAGAGATTTCAAAAATAGAAGTGAATTATGATAACTAAAGAGTATAGGCTGGGCATGGTGGCTCACGCCTATAGTTCCTGCACTTTGGGAGGCCAAGGCGGGTGGATCACTTGTGGTCAGGAGTTCGAAACCAGTCTGGTCAACAGGGTGAAACCCCATCTCTACTAAAAATACAAAACAATTAGCTGGGCATTGTGGCTTTAACACGGGAGGCAGAGGTTGCAGTGAGGCGAGATTGTACCACTGCACTCCAACCTGGGTGATAGAGCAAGAACCCGTCTCAAGAAAAAAAAAAAAAAAAAGAATCATTCATGGAGGTGATACAATTTAATAGCTCTCCAAGTTAGTGGAATTTGCCTAAACTCAGAAAGTTAGTTAAGTGTATTTGATGTAGTAAAGAATACAAAGACAATCTGTCTCTGGGACTGGAGAAGACCTGCCTGACCCAGTTAAAATATATATGTGGAGAAATTGTTATGAATAAATTTTGCTAAACCTTATGGTATCATAACACTTAAGTGTGGTAAGCAAAATGTGGTAAAACTTTAAGGCAACCCCACATAAAGGAATGAAAGAAACAGAAAAGTTCTGCCTATGAATATAGTCAGAAAGTCAACTACCCATAGATAGAAACTCTACTTGCTCCTCTATTACAGGAATAGTTTTATCTGCTTAGTCTAGAGCAGTGATCAAGGGAGAAGAGGCCCTGGGTCTCATGAAGTCTATGCTTTAATAATGGAGATGACCAGGCACGATGGCTCATGCCTGTAATCCCAGCACTTTGGGAGGCCGAGGCAAGTGGATCACGAGGTCAGGAGATCGAGACCATCTTGGCTAACACGGTGAAACCCCGTCTTCACTAAAAATACACACACACACACAAAGTCCAAAAAATTAGTCAGGCGTGGTGGCAGGTGCCTGTGGTCCTAGATACTTGGGAGGCTGAAGCAGGAGAATGACATGACCTGGGAGGTGGAGCTTGCAGTGAGCTGAGATCACGCCACTGCACTCCAGCCTGGGGGACAGAGCGAGACTCCATCTCAATAAATAAATAAATAAATAAATAAATAAATAAATAAGACACAGATAAATGAATAAACAAATAGAATGATTCTAGTTAAAAATTTTACAAAGTAAACAAAATAAGGTAAACTGATAGAAAATGAACTGAGACATGGGATAACTTTAGAAAAGTTCTGTTGAAAGTTGACCATTGATCTGAAACTTAAACAATAAGAAAAGCTTATTTATGCAAAAATCTAGAGGAAGAATATTCAGACGTAACATACTTATGGAAAAAAATAGGTACAAAGCAATAGGGCCCAATTAGCATGTGAGAAACTGAAATAAATGTGTAAATAGAATAATCCTTTTTAGGAAAAGCAAACACTATTGGATAACTGGATTATTAGATATAACAGATAAAGGAAGAAATATGCAAATGAATTTCCAAAGAGAGATCTAATAATTATTGAATGTCTGAGTGTTTTGATGGACATTTTTCAAATGAGTTTTGCAGCAATAAAAGTACATGGTAGAACTCATTTAACGTATGTGAAAGCAGTGGATTTCAGCTGTTGTGAGCTGTCACAACGTGATAATTCACAGGATTTGAAACTGGTTCTACTAACTTTAAAGCCCATACCAGTGACATTTTACCATACTCCTTTTACTGGCTTAAATGATACATAATGATATGATTGATACAGAGAAGATATTAGAAAAGAAAGTTAACATACTTACAAAATAGATTTTTAGTCATCTACATGGGGCTGCTTACCAGGTCATTGTAGATGGTTAACAGATAAAGAGGAGCCCCAAACTATATCAATTTGAATACATTCTATAAAGCAGAGAGTTGGGGGAAAAATAGAAGCCCTTGGTAATGTTTTTTCTATTCAGTCTATGGGGCCTAAAGATACTGATTTGATAAAAGCATTATGATTTTTAAAGTACATTTACCATTTGGTTACCAAACATTAATATTTCAATATTTTCCAAATATTAAAATTTGGGATTTAGGATAACTAGGAATAACCAAATTTTTGAGGAAGGTTGGTTTTTACCTCATTGGGATACTAATCATTTTTAAGGAAATCTCTATTGGAGTAATCCATCTGAAAACAAATCCAACTACTTGTGAAACTTTGGCTTTATTTTACAGCAGTTCTAGGAAGTGACGACTATATTAATACTGAAATACAGAGAAATAATAAAAATATTTGCTAAAATATGACAATTTAAATAATTAAATTTGAGTAATTCATGTAGAGAATGATACAATAAAAAAGCTACAAAATCAGTGGGAAAGTATTTCTGCCTTTTTAGCACACTTAATCTTGTTCAGAGTAATTTACATGGAAGAAAAAGCAGTGGATGACATGAGAATTCTGGGAAGATGTCAAGGTAAAATGTATTAGGAATCGGTCTTCTCACCTAGACAACAATTGCACTAGCAGAGTTTGTCTTGTATAACTATTTTCCAACTTTTTAGAGTGTTGGACCCTTACAACTTTCAGGAAGAGGCTTGGGCAGTAAATTACAGTTAATTTCTGTCAATATCATTTCTTAGCTCAGAGACAATTATCCATTTTCGCTCTCCAGCCCTGTAGCAGACAGCAATGTATTTGTTCCTGGAGCAGCTGTCACACAGCTTGCAGGAGCCAGAGTGGGCAATAAAGAGCCTGTCTTCAAAATATTGTTGACCTGTGTTCTGATTGTTGATTGCTATTTCTGACCACATAGGTGCAAGCACAGTGTCAAGAAGCCATTTTTGCACTCCCTCCTCAGTTGTTGGAAGCCCCTCTCTCTTTTTCTGAAACAACTTCCAGGGGATCCTAAAGAGCCAGCACCTTTATCCTCCCTTTCATTTTTCTATGTTTTTATTTTCTTTTTGAGATACATACTTTAAACACTATGGCATTCAAAAGTAACTGCATATACAGGAGAATTAGAAATTTTCCACAAAAGCACAGGGAATGGCTCAGAAAAAATATGACAAAATCTTAATTTTACACCTCACACTTCTCTTGAGCACAGAAACAGTCTTTAACAATAAAAGAAAAATAAACAACAGCAAATTCTAGGTAAAGAAAGAATTCTGATTGCCAGAAATAAAACATTACTTCAAATGTTCAGCTTTGAACAAAAATTGATAAACCATACAAAGAAAGGAGAAAGTATGACTCAAAGAAGCAAAATGAAACAAAACAGAAACTCTCTCTGAGAATGATTGGATGATAGACATACATACTAGACAAAGTCCTAAAACAACCATCTGAAAAATGCTTAAAATCTAAAGAAACATGATGAAAGTGAAAAAAACAAGTATGAGGAAAATTAAAATATCACTAAAGAGACAGAAAAGCTAAAATAATACAAAAATTCTAGATCTGAAAAGTACAATAACTAAAATGAAAAACTATCTGCAAATATTAAAAGGCAGATTTGAACAGAAGGTAGAAGAATCAGTGAATTTAAAGATAGAACAATGGAATATACCGAGTTTGAGAAACAGAAAGAACAATGATTGAGAGAAGCAAATGGAGCCTAAGGAACATATGGGACACATCAAGCAGACCAAAATATACATAGTGGTGATTCCATTAGGAGAAGAGAGAAAGAAAGGAGAAGAATTATTTGAAGATCTTTGGCTGAAAATTGTGTAAGTTTGATAAAGGACAGGAATATAGACATCCGAGAAGCTCAATCAACTCCAAGTAGGAAGAATTCAAAATGATCCACACCAAGATATTGTACTCAAACTGTCAAAAGTCAAAGACAAAAAAAGTAAAAAAAATTGTGAAAGCAGTAAGACCAAGTACAAAGGTCCACCAGTAACATTATCAGCAGAATCATCATCAGAAAGTTTGGAATCTAAAAGGAGGATGATATAGTTTAAAGTAATAAGCAAAAAAGTCTGTCAAACAAGAATCTTATATCTGGGAAAACATTTATCTTCAAAAGAAGGGAAGAACTAAAACATGCCAAAATTAATGAAAGCTCAAGAAGTTTATTTCCACCAGACCATCCCTGAGGGAAATGCTAAAGGAAGTCATATAAGTTGAAATGAAAACAAGACAGTAAATCAAAACTATATAAACCAATGAATACCTCAATAAAGGCAATTGCATTGACAAATTTAAAACCTGCACAGCAAATCTGTAAAAATAACCATACTGCCAAAAAAAATCTACAGATTTAATGCAATTTCCATTGAAATACCATCATCGTTCTTCATTGAACTAGCAAAAAAAAAAAAAAAAAAAAGTTGTAAAATTTATATAGAACCAGAAAATAGCCTGCACAGCTAAGGCAAGACTAAGCAAAAAGACCAAATCTGAAGCCATCACATTACCTAACTTCAAACCATACCACAAGTCTATAGTCAACAAAACAGCGTAACACTGGTATGAAAATAGGCACATAGACCAATGAAACAGACTAGAGGACTAAGAGAAAAAGGCAAATACTTACAGCCAACTGATCTTTCACAAATCAAACAAAAACATACAGTGGGGAAGGGCATCCTATTCAATAAATGGTCCTGAGATAATTGGCAAGCCACGTATAGGAGAATAAAACTGGATCCTCTTCTCTCACCTTATACAGAAAACAACTCAAGGTGAATCAAAGACTTAAATGTAAGACATGAAACCATAAAAATTCTAGAAGGTAACTTCAGAAAAACTCTTTAGACGTTGGCTTCGGCAAAAAGTTCATGATCAAGAAGTCAAAAACAAAAGCAAAAATAAATAAAGTAAAATAAAATAAACAGATGGGGCCTCATTAAACTTAAAAGCTTCCAGATATCATTAAAAAAAAAAAATCAGCAGAGTAAACAGACAAACCACAGAGTGGGAGAAAATACTTGCAAATCACGGATTTGACAAAGGACTAATATCCAGAATCCACAAGTAACTTAAACTAATTAGCAAACAAACAAAACACAAATAATCTCATCAAAAAGTGGGCAAACAACATGAATAGACAGTTCTTGAAAATATACAAATGGCAAACATATGAAAAAATGCTCAAATCAGTAATTATCAGGGAATTACTACCTTACTCCTGTAAGAATGATCATAATAAGGAAATGACAAATTGATATGTTGGCATGGATGTGGTGAACAGGGAACATTTTTTCACTGCTGGTGGGAATGTAAACTAGTAAAACCACTCTAGAAAACAATATGGTGATTCTTCAAAGGACTAAATGTAGAGCAACCATTTGATCCAACAACCCCATTACTGGGTATCTACCCAAAGGATAAGAAGTCATTATGTGAAAAAGACACTTGCGCACACATGTTTATAGCAACACAATTATCAATCGAAGATATATGGAACCAGATTAAAAACCCATCAACCAATGAATGAATAAACAAATTGTGAAATACATGTGCACGCACGCGCGCGCGCGCACACACACACACACACCATGGAATACTATTCAGCCATAAAAATGAATGAAATAATGACATTCAAAGCAACCTGGATGGCATTGTAAAACTGATACAACTGACCCATAAACTGTTCTTTTTGATAAACATAGATATGGACCCTTCTGGTCTTGAAAAGCTTTAAATTTGTATCTGTTTTTTTTTTTTTTTTTTTTCCTGCGTTTCTTCCTCAGGAAATATGTAGGTCTCTTACAAAAAGTATCATAGAATTGAAAGCAGATCACTTCATCAGATGCTGGACCCCCTAATTCATCATGATTGTTTTCTTTCCCCTCCTAAAGTTTCTGTTTCCTTACTCATTGTCACATTTCTTACCGTTTATATAAACCTTTGGTTTAATCAGGGAGATGGTTTTGAGACTGAGCTCTCATGTCCTTAGTTACAGCACCCAATTGAAGTTTTCTTCTTTGACAATACTTATTGTTTCAGTGATTGACTTTCTGTGCAGGAAGCCGCAGAACCTAGACCAAACCCTTGGACACCATTATTCCAAGTGAGTAAGGGTTGGACACCATTATTCCAAGTGAAATAAACAGAAATGGAAAAACAAATATCACATTTTCTCACTTATAAGTGTGAGCGAAGCTATGAGGGCATAAAAACATAAGAATGATATAATGAACTTTGGGGACTCAGTGGGGAGGTTGAGAGAAGGATGAGTGATAAAAGACTACACATTGGGTACAGTGCATACTGCTTAGGTGATGGGTGCACCAAAATTTCAGAGATCACCACTAAAGAAATTATTCTTGTAATCTAAACCACCTGTTCTCCCAGAAGTATTGAAATGAAAAAAAATTAAATTTAAAAAAATAAATCTTAAAAAATGCACAATTAAATAAAAAATACAGACTAGTATTTTGTTTGAACATTGATGACAAAATAAATTACATTTGATGAAATTCAATAATCTTTTATAATAAAAGTACACAATAAACTAGGAAAAGAAGGAAACTACCTCTACATAATAAAATCCACATTAGAAAATCCACAGCATAGGCCATATGTGATGGTGAGGCACTGCAAGATTTTTCTCTGAGACTAAGAACAGTGCAACAAATCCAAACTTCTCCACTTCTATTTGACACAGTATTGGAAGTCCTTGCCAGAACCGTTAAGCAAAAACATAGAAATAAAGGCATTGAAATTGAAAAGAAGGAGGGAAAATTATCTCTGCCTTTAGATGATTTGTTCTCATACACACAAACTCTAAAGAACGTACACATACACATACACACACACACACATATACACACACAACTTTTAGAACTAATAAACAAATTCAGCAAAGTGGATACAAAGTTGACACAAAAATCAGTTTTATTTTTATACATTACTAATGAGGAAATGAATTTACCAATACAACTTCATTTACTATAGCATGAAAGTGAATTCAATACTTAGGGATTAACTAAATTAAGCAGTCAAAAAATTTGTACAACAAAACATTGCTGAAAAAAATTTTAAAAGACATAAATAAATGGAAAGACATCTCATTTTTAGAGATTAAAGACTTAATATTGCTAAAATGTCAATCTACCCAAAGTAATCTACAGATTTAATGTCAACTTTATCAAAATTCCAATTTTTTTGCAGAGGTAATAAAACTTTTCTTAAAATTTATATGGCATCTGAATAAACCTCAAATAATTCAAACAATTTTGAAAAAGAACAAAGTTGAAAGACTCACACTTTCTGACTTCAAAATTTACTACAAAACTACAGTAACCAAAACAGTGCAGTACTAACACGAGGATAGACATATAACTCAGTAGAATAAGGAAACCACTCAAAAATAAATCCTTACATACATGGTCAAATAAATATCAACAAGAATGCCAAGGCCTTTTCATGGAGAGCAAACAGTCTTTTCAGCAAATTATGTTGGGAAAACTAATTATCTGCATACAAAAGTTAGAACCTAACCAAATGTTATATACAGAAACAAACTCACAATAAATTAAATATGTCCACTTAAGAGCAAAAAGTATACAAATTACAGAAAAAATAACGCAAAGCTCCTTGACATTGGATTTAGCAATGATATCTTAGATATGAAATCCAAGTCACAGGCAATAAGAGAAAAAAACTAATGGTACTTAAAAACTAAAAATTTTTGTGCAATTCGATAAAAGGGTAACATGTGGAATGGGAGAAAATACTTGCATATCATGGATTTTGATACGGTTTTTGCCAAGGGATTAATATCTAGTATATAGAGAGAACACCTAAAACTCAACAATCAAAAGCACTTAGCCCAAATAAAAAAATAGTCAAAGTAATTGAATAGACATGACTACAAAGAGCATGTAAGAGGCTGGGAACAGTTGCTCAAGCCTGTAATCCTGGCAATTTGGAAGGCTGAAGTGGGTAAATCAGTTGGGGCCAGGAGTTCAAGACCAGACTGGCCAACATGGCTGAATTAATTTATGATCAACAGATTTAACATATGATCAAGAATTCTACTTCTGAATATAAAACAGAATTAATATATGATCAAGAATTCTATTATAGAGTATATACCCAAAACAATTGAAAGCAGATTTTAAAAGATATATTTCTATACTCATGTTCATAGCAGCCTTATTAATAGCCAAAATATAAAAGTAACCCAAATGCCCATCACCAGGTGAATGAATAAGTGAAATATGAAATGAAATATTATTCAGTCTTAAAAAGAAAGGAAATTCTGACATACACTACAATATAGATGAAACTTGAAGACATTATACTAAGTAAAACAAGTTGGCCACAAAAAGATAAGTGATTCTACCTGTATGAGGTACTTATAGTAGTCAAAATTATAGAGACAGAAAAAAGAGTGGTTGTAAGGGACTAGGGGAGGGGAATTGGGGAATTATTACTGAATATATGTAGAGTTTCAATAGTGCAAGAAGAAGAGTTCTGAAGATTGATGGTGGTGATGGCTATTTCACAATATGAATATACTTAACACTAACAAAATAGTTAAGATGGTAAATATTATGTTTATATATATATATATATATATATATCAATGTTTTTTTGAAATTGAAACAAATAGGGAGTATAATTATTAAAATGGTTCCCAATATAGGCATTTTCATTTTTCAAAACTGTATTCTTACAATAAAAGTTTAAGATAATTACATGGAGAAAATAATTTAATGGTATTGCTTGGTAATATTATTTATCAAAAAGTTGTCCACTTTCCTTGAGAGTATAAACGAATCCCAACATCCTATGTACCATGTTTCTTTTTTTTTTTTATTTCTTAAGAGGTGTGAATGATTTCTAAGGGTGTTTGTTTTGTTCTTAGACTAGAGATAAGTCCCCAAATCGATCATAGTATACATTGGAAATTTTGTCAACTGAATATTTGTGTCCTCCAAAAATTCATATGTTGTAATCCTAACCCCCAGTGTGATGGTATTTGCACATGGGGCCTTTGAAAAGAAAGTCAGTCATACAAGTGAAACCTTCATGAATGAAATTAGTGTCATTATAAACAAGACCCCAGAGAGCTCTCTAGCCTCCTTTCCAGTATTTGAGGACAGCAAGAAGACCAATGTTTGTAAATTAGGAAACAGATCCTCACCAGACATTTAATTTGCTAATACCTATCTTAGAATTCCCAGTCTCCACAACTGTTAGAAATAAGTGTTTTTTAAGCTACTTAGTATATAAAAATTTGTCACAGCACCTTGAAAAAACTAATATAGAAATCGGTAATGAGAAGTGTAAGTTCTGGTACAATACATACCCAAAATTGTGGAAGCATTTTTAAATCAAGATAATGGAAAAAAGTTGCAAAACCTTTGAGGTGCATGCGATAAAAATCATAGATAGTAGTGAAAAAAATTGTAAGATAATTCTGATGAAGATTCAGAAAGAAAATAGAGATATAAAGAAAGCTTTGTCTTCTCATAGAAATCTAAGTAATAATGAACAGAATGTTGGCATAAACACAGACAGAGTAAAGGCTATTCTGAAGAGATCTCAGGTGGAAATGAGAAACATGATATTCAGCAATGGATAAAAGGTGATTCTTCTTAAAAAAGGGACTGTGATGATTAGTACTGAGTGTCAACTTGATTGGATTGAAAGATGCAATGTATTGATCCTGGGTGGGTCTGTGAGAGTGATGCCATGGGAAATTAACATTTGAGTCAGTGGGCTGGGTAAGGCAGACCCACCCTTAATCTGGGTGGACACTATGTAATCAGCTGCCAGCCCAGCTAGAATATAAAGCAGGCAGAAAAACGTGAAAAGGCTAGACTGGCTTAGCCTCCCAATCTACATCAATCTCCCATGCTGGTTGTTTCCTTTCCTCTAGTATCAGACTGTGAAGTCTTCAGCTTTGGGACTCAGAGGTGGCTTCCTGGCTCATGTGCTTGCAGACAGCCTATTGTGAGACCTTGTTATAATATCCTATTATGTATATATCCTATTAGTTCTATCTCTCTAGATAACCCTAATGAATACAGATTTTGGTACCAGGAGTGTTTCCAGAGGAACAGATTATTATTAATGGAACTCCATTAAGAATGGACTTGTTTCATTGGTTTTGGGGTTTCCGTAGTTCTCTGCTCAACATGATTAGACCCAAAAATTCTTAGGACTCTACCTCTAATAGTATGGAGAACACTGTTAATCCTTGGCATGAACTGTTAGAGAGTTATGCAAAATAAATGCATAAGACACTGGTGATCCACCGCTCATGAGAGGCAATGAGTTTAGTGACTCTATACATAATACCTTTGACTCTATGTGGAAAACCAAGAAACATAAGAGTTCCGTGAGTCAGAGTCTTATCTCCTGTAGAAAAAGAGCTGAAAATGTGGAAAAATAAACAGAAGCTCTTATCATGAGAGTGGCTGACCTGCAATGAAAGGTGCATGCACAGCCTCACAAGGTGTCTACTTAAGGTGAGAGAATTGATTGAAAAAGAATTAGACCCTGAAATTTGGAATGGGAATGTGTCAGACGACCTTATTGAAGCTGGGGACACTGAGCTTGTAAATTCTGATGAACTTTTTTTTTGTCAGAAGAAACAGCTTTTCATCCCCAGAAACGGCAACACCGCCTCCCAGACCCATGGTGCCATCAGCCTTTCCATCTGCCTCCGAGGATACAAACCTACACTGCCTGGGGCAAGAGTGATGGCCTCCCCTGAGGCAGTTGCCAGAGCAAGATAATGTTGGTTCTTCCTAGGAGCCACTCCCAGCACCCCTGTTTGTTTCTAGACCTATAACTAGACTAAAGTCCTGGCAGACTCCTAGAGGTGAAATTCGGAGTGTGACCCATGAGGAGGTGTGCTACACTTGAAAAGAACTGCTTGAACTTTCTAATTTATACGAGCAGAAATCTGGAGAGCAGACATGGGGATGGATATTAAGTGTGTGTTGGATAATGGTGGAAGGAATATAGAGTTGGGTCCAGCTGAATTTGTTGACTTGGGCCCACTAAGTAAGGATTCTGCATTTAATGCTTCAGCTCAAGGAGTTATAAAAGGTTGTAATCGTTCATTTGCTTGGTTAGCTGGAATATGGATTAAAATATGGTCCCCTGTGAATAATCTGGAAATGCCTGATCATTCTTGGTTTAATGTAGAGGAGGGGATTCAAAGGCATAGGAAGTTTGGAATGGTGGAGTAGATTAGTTATTTTAGACCAACTCATCTCAGCTTGGAGCATCCAGAATATATACCCTTGACCAATGCCTGTGAAATAGATTCGTGAGGGCAGCACCTGCACCTTTGAAGAGACCAATAATTGCTCTCCTCTGTACGTTAGATCTGACAATGGAAAACTCAGTCACTCAATTACGAAATTTAAATACAATGGGAATAATTGGATCCCAAGATGCCAGGGGCAAGTGGCAGTACTCAACCATGAAAGGCAAGGTGGGCATAGCTACCATAATGGACAAAAAAGGCAAAGCAGCAATCAGAATAGTCTGACACATGGAGAGTTCTGGCATTTGCTAATTAATCATGGTGTTCCTAGAAGCGAAATCAAGAAGCAGTCTACTGCCTTCCTACTTAATTTATATAATCAGAAAACTTCCAGGTCGAATGGACAAAAGTCTAATTTGAATAATAGAAACAGAGAATCACGGCCCCTCAATCAATTTCCAGACTTGAGCCAGTTTACATACCTAGAACCCCTTGAATGAAGGGGATGCCAAACACATCCCCAGGTTAAACAAAGGAAATAGGGAAAACAGTAGAAAATGAAAAGCATTTTGGACCTCACACCATATAAAATTAGACCATATGAATATTTGTCTGTGAACATATGCTATTCTTCGAGATAAAGAAAGAAACAACTTCAAAGACAATTCAGAACCACTCTTTTCAACACCTGCTCAGAGTTCCCATTCTGGGGGCATGACTGCTTCCCCTTTAATTTCAAAAGGCAGAACCAATAACTAGTGGAGCTTTGGGGGCAAGGCAAACAAGCAAAGCAATGGGTATGACCTGCCCTACCTTGACAAAAAAAAAAAATGTGGCAAGAACAGTGCCCTGGCCCAGAGACAGAACATGGTTGAAGACACCCAAGAGAGCTAAAGACTATGCAGTACCCTACCAAGATTTGGGCAGAAAATTGCAACTTCAGTGGGTCTAAAGGTGGGACCTCCATCTCTGTGGACCTGGAATACAAAAAATGGAGTCAAAAGGGTTATTCTTGAGCATTATTATCTTACTCATTTCAGGCAGGGTTTTTTCTTTTTTCTTTTTCTTTTTTTTTTTTTTTTTTGGCCAGGTTTTAGTCTTGCTTGGGACCTTCCATTATTTACTTCTTTCTCTTTTCTGAAACGGAGTAATGGGTTTTTTTATGCTATGCCTGTACCTCCACTGAATTTTGGAAGCATCTAACCTGTTTGGTTTTCACAAGTTCATAACTTTAAAAAAACTGCCACACTAGGAATTGGAGCTCTAATCTCCCCCATATAGGGCTTCTATTATATATAGATAAGATGAAGGACTTTAGAGCAAATCTTCAACTTCTTTCTGTAGAAGATTGTTTTGCATTAGCCTTTGACCATACATATTCCCATTTTTAAGCAGATAGATAGATTGACAACAAAAGTCAAGCAACAATACAGGATAACCAATAATATATGTTCACTTTCATATCTCAATTCTCTTCTCTCTTACTTTCTTACTTGCCGTTAAACTAAGTATTGTTTCTGTTTTTTTAGTATTTTTAGTATTAAACCTCCAAACTTAAGTATTAAAGTTCACCTAAAATGTTCTTCTTGCTCTATTTGATGAACTCCAACATGACTTGATATATAATGTACACTCTCACTAAGAGAACACTATGTATTTCTTAAAACATGACAGTTTTAAAATTTTTCTATATGTTTTATGCTTTTATGGTTGTTGTTTTTCAATGAATTTACTAATGTCTTTAATGTTTCATTTTATGTGGTGACCTGGGTAGTCTTTGTGCTGAGTTTGTTGGCAAAACGCTGGTCTTCATGTTGCTGTGAAGGCATTTTGTAGATATGGTCTTTGTATGGGTACACTACACATAGATTATAAACGTAATGCTGTAGATCTAGGGACTAGAGAGGACTCTAATACTTTGGTTGGTTGGCTAAAACATAAACCAAAAGTTGGAGTATACTTAATGAAGTTGAAATGACAGGTGTGCTTATATATGCAGAGAGATCAAGGGAATTTTAGTTCAGATCTGTCTCATCATGGGTCTATCAGGTCCCTGTACACATTCTGCAGTCATTTCCCCAGTTCTGGAAAACATAATTAATTACAGACATCCTCAAAAACTGGGATCCAGAATAGGTCCCTGAGTTAAAAGGATTCAAGAAAATTATAGTAAGAAAGGTCAAGCTGAAGCCATTAGAACTGTCTGTACCTAGGAAAACAGTAAACTAATGGCAATCCCACATTTCTGAAGGAAATACAGAGATTAGTAAATCATCAAGAACTTGAAAATACTGCAGTGAGGATTTGTAGCGTGACCCCATTCAGTTCAACTCTTTGGCCTGTGTAAAAAACAAACAAACAAACAAAAAACCAAAAACCAAAAACAAAACAAAACAAAAAACACTAACATGGGCCTTGATGAGTAACAAGTAATTATTTTCAGCTTCACCAGGGGATGATTCCAATTCCAGCTGCTGCTTAAAATGCGGTTTTATTGCTCGAGCAAATTAACACATACTTTGGTACTTAGTGTGCAGCTATTGATCTTGCAGATAATTTTTTTCTCAATACCTGTTAAAAAAGACTACCAGGAGCAGTTTTCTTTTCCTGGTTAGACCAGGAATATACCTGTGTTTTATTACTTCAGGGGTTTATCAGCTATTCAGATCTTTGTCATGATTTAGCTCATGGGGATTTCAATAACCTTTCTCTTCCATAAGACATCATGTTAGTTCATTATCTTAATAGGATTACTTGATAGGACATAGTGAGCAGCCAGTAGCAACTATCCTTAACTTATTGCTAAGACATTTGCATAACAGAGTATGAAACACAAATCTGACAAAAAATTAGGAGACTTCAACCTCAGCAAAACTTCTATGGGGCCAGAGGTGTGCAACATATCAAGAATTTTCATGCATATGACGCATAAATTGTTACATATGATGTTTTCTACAACCAAAATAGAGAAACAACGCCTAATAGACAACCCGTGATGGGCTTCTTTAGATGAAGCATATTCCTCATTTGGATGTGCTACTCTAGTCCATTTAGTTCATTCGGTGAATGATGCTAAAGCTGCTAGCTTTATATGGGGTCTAGAATAACAGAAGGACCTGCAACAAAACCAGGCAGTCATGCAAGCTGCTCTACCACTTGTGCCATATGATCCCGCTGACCCAAGAGTGATTGACATTTCAGTGCACATAACGATGCTAAAACTAATAAATGAGTAAAATATTTCTATGTATTAGACAAGCACAACAATTAAAAATAATCAAAATATTCTTTAGCACGGTGCAAATTAAACCACAATAAGACACGATTTTCACACTTATGAGATTGTTTATAAAATAAAACAATGTAGAAATTTCTAAGTGTTGGCAAGGACATCTCGTATATTGATGGTGGGAATATAAAATGCTACAACCGTTTTGGAAAACAGTTTAGAATTCTCTTATAAATAAAAAAAAATCTTCTCAATGTTTTAGAATCTACTTAGTTTACATTCTAAGGAGTTGTGTTTTTTGTTGTTGTTGTTGTTCTTGTTTGTTTGTTTGTTTTAAAGTTCAAACCCTTAACATCCCTTTTAGTGGACACTGTAATTCTCAATTACTTTGGTGAAATTATGTCGTTAAGACTCTTAATTCAATGAATGACAGTAATAGTTTAAATAGTCTGGGTTGGAGAGGGCCCAGAGTTCTGTTTAAATTGAGAACACTCTTAAGAGTTGAACAGAAGTCACTCTCAAAGTGTCTTGTGCAATTTGTATCTTGAACCTCCAATTCTAGCTTCACAATCAGGAACTCCTAGGATGTGGAAAATTTGGAAAGGAGGTTTCATACAGAAAAAGAATCTTACAGATAAAGCAAGACACCTGAGTAAAATTCTAAGGATTTTAAAACGAGGTTAGGCAATATTTTTCCAAAATTTGCTATTGTGAAAAACTAGTTTCTGAACTCCTCAGCCTCAAGAAACAAATTTATCAAGGCCTATGACCATCCCCTTCTCTATGAATTTCTTATGGGTACACGCTAAAAACTTGATGAATACTGACTGATAGTAGTGCTGACAGTAACAAGAGTGCTTTCCACCTAGAATAAAGTTTTTCTAGTAAGATAAGATATTCAAAGAATTTCTAAAAGAGATCTTACTTCCTTGCAGTTCTGACATCCACTTGCCCCTCTGATGTCATTTAATGTATTTTGTAGATTGATTAGTTTATAGCTTAGATTTACTGCTTCGATTATTTCAGTTTTTCTAAATATTTCTATTTTTTTGAAGTATCCACTCACATGCCTGTTGACTCAGATTTAATGAAGTTTTAAAATAAGCAGAAGCTTTCTAGAATTGATGGTGAATAAAGGTACTATTTTAGGAGAAATGGTGAGGAACATATTGCCTTTTCTCACTTAAAAGTGTTTCATTCCCTAATTTTGGTACAATAGGAAGAATTTTGGATTTGGAATCAGATCTGGATTTGAGTCCTTGCTCCTTATCTATAAATCTCTCAGATGACTGGGCATTAAACAATATTTTCAAATCATTTTAGTCTTAATTTCCTTATTTGTAAAGTTTTGAAAAAGTTTACCTCTCAATCAAAACTCTACTGATAATGCACACACAAAAATAATGTATGCAAGAATCATGGTTTTTAAAACACGAAAATACAAGGTTATACTTCATTTAGAAATATTCTTATCCAAAAATAATAATAATGATAAGTATCATTATAAATAAAATTAAATACTTCTAGCATGAAATGCAATCTTTAAATATTTTATAAAATATTATCTTCTACGTATAACTCTATGAGGAAAGTAAAATTATTATACTATTTTCACAGATGAAAAACATGAGACTTGTCCAAGATCATATAACTGAAAAGTGATGGAATTACTCCCTCATAATTATAAGGTAGAAGAAAGTTATTTTTCAACCAAATATAAGTTCCTCATTCAGGCAATATGTATTTCTTCATTCTTCAATGTATTTATTGATTAATATATATTTATCAATATATATTTCTTCATTGCATATATCACAAAGAAGATGCCTAAAATATGTATTACATTTTTGCTTTTTATCTTTAGCAAGTCAATTTAGAGGCAGAATAAACTGAAAAAACTGGTATTGACTATATACCTAGAATCCATATTCATAATTCTTATTTATCCATGTTAGATTATTAGAAAACTTCGAAGAATGTTAGTGACATTCATAGTTCTCAATATAGTATATGTAACAATTGTTACCTTTATACACATCACTTGAAATGGAGCTTTTTTATTTCTGACTCATTTCTATATGCTAGAGATCATAGGGTTTGGGTAAGAAATCATCACTTCTAGAACTGTCACAAATGTAACCAATTAGTGCTGTAAATCTCAAATACTATCTACATTATTGAGTCAATCTAAAATAAAAAAAAAATTAGACACTTAAAACTTCAAAATCTGGAAGGAAAGGCTTAAAACAATTCATATTTTTAATCATATTTACTGTAAATGATGTGAGGAAGGTAGAAACCTCAAATCAATTTTAACAGTATGAGTGACATAATCAATCCTGATAATGGTGCAAATTATACATAAGTAGAGGCAATTTTTGTCTATCAAAGTTTGTAAATGACAGATCAAAGCATATGTAGCAGTTTTATACAATAACTTAAATTCTAATATATCCCGTTGATTAACATTCAGCAATATATAATTACCAGAGACCCAAGTAAACAATATTATCTACGTATATAATGCAAAAGAACTCTGAAGCTTGACCAAAGACATGATGAGAATTTTTAAAATTTAAAAATTAGTCATTATTTGTACATAAATATACATTATCAAACAAAGGAATACATTTGAGAATTTGAAATGGGGTCATAATTGTGTATTAAAAGTTTATAATATTTTCTATTCCCACAGAAATACATGTTTTAATATAATCATGGAAAACACACACTCCAGAAATCTGAGAATGCTTTGTCAGGAGATATGCAGAGATGGCTGAAATCTTGAGGTTTAATACGCAAAGAAGCTACTAGGATAGGGAATACATCAGTGGGAGGAGAGTACTGGCCAATACTTACAACATCATCACATTTACATTAATGAACTATCACATTTAGGTAGCCAATCTTCTACGGGAATATAATTTAGTCTAAAATATGCCAAATTCTTGTCTATTGAATCTCTCATACATGTAACAACAAAATTAAAGGTTTTGAAATTATTACTTCCAGACAGATAAATAAGCTCTTTTAAGCTTTTGATAGCCTATATAAATATCTGCCTTGAAGCTGCAAAGATCTAGTACAATTCATGACTTTCTAAACATATTTCAAAAGTAGAATTCTAAAACATAAGTGAAGAGCTGTATAGGAGATTAAACATATTAATGTGCTAAAGGAAATTTGCATCATTTGTGATTTACAAAGATATCTTTGTGATTATAAAAATTTGTTAGGATTTGTGAACATTTAAGGACGCATTAGAATTAGGAATGGCAGTTGTATTTAGGGATAAAAATATAAATTGACCTCATACCCTTCCCCCATTCATTGAATTGTTGGAAGGATAAAAAAAATTTAATACTCTGTGAAGTATTCAATAATATTCACAAAGTAAATATCTTACTATCTTATTTCTTTTAAAAATAAAACTAATGCTAATATTTCACACATGTTATTTTCTAAACATTTTAACTAATTAGAAGGTCTTCATCTGATGTTGATTTTTTTGTTATCTTTTATTTACAGTAGAAGAAACAAAAGTGCATTACATTTACATTAAACAATACACACATTGTAAGTGTTCAAAATAAAAATGTCACTTAAATATAATGCAGAGTTTTTCTCTTCCATTACACTACAACTGCCTCCCAGTAAAAACAAACTTGAGTAAATAGATGAAAACCTACTTTATTAATTGTCTACATCAAATATAAAATAAATAAAAAGACTGAGACTTTAATCTGTGGGTACTAGACAAAATTTAATTTCATGTATTCTGATACTGAGTTCATGATAATTCCGCTGAAACTTACACTCATTACATTATTATTTTCACAGACCACACTATAGTGATCACTTCTTCATAGTGGGCTTGACTTTTTCTATCCTGAGGCATTAAGAGGCCAAAATAAGCAGGCACTGATCCTGAGTGTAATCTCAATAGATATTCTTATTCTAACAAAGGGCATGGATGCTTGAAACTTAGAAATGTATAACACCTATTATTCTGGTTGATATTTTTGAAACATTAACTGTAACATTAAGAAACAGCTTTAACTACTCAAGAAACCACTGCTTCAAAAAGCTAAAGACTGGGTCTGAAATGTAGTTTTAATACTTTTGAATTACAGATACAAGAGGTAGTTACAACTACTATTTGGTATTAGTTTTCTAAAGAAAATTGTCCAAGTAGATCACTCAGCATAAGTATCTTTGGGCAATGAAAGTTTTGATTTTGTTCAACTTAACTGAGCACTGTGATAATAATAAAATCAACTCCCAGAAGAAATCTAAAGAAAAACCATCAAACTCTGCCTTGTGTCATTATCTAGTAAAGATTAGTATTAAAATAAAAGTTGCCAGACACAGATTTCCTATTTATGAAAATGAGCGAATCACTCTATGCAGCATTTATCAAATACTATATTCAAAATTTAAAACATTACCCTCATACAAATAAGGAATGAATATATGTCAAAGATATGTGTTCAACACATTCTTTAATTGAGGAACCAGTAAGACACTACAGCTAGCTTGAAAAATAACTTGAGAAATGTAAATATATATAATTACTCAGTCAAAGGAATTCTAAATTAAATCTGTTAATAAACAAGTTAATGTCTTACAGAGTATTAAAACTATAACACTGAAATTATATTTTCTACTAGACAGAAATCCACAAGTTAGCATGTGACTCCATAGTGTCTGAGTGCTAATCATACAGTACATAGAAAAGATGAACACAAGTATGTTTTCTTCCATAATCAGTAATATTTCAGTGAGTCTGTTAAACAGTGTCCTTTTGTGACACTGGAAAAAGCATACAATTATCATTTTGCTTTATTTACAAATGGTGTATATACAAACACACAAAATCATAAACACACATATTCTTTTCCTGAATTGCCCACATAGATGTTACGTGGTGATGACAGAATACAGTTTTTGTAAACACATTTAAAGCATCCTATTATGAAACTATAAATAAAATTGCAAACACTTTAAGAAGCCATGAACATTATTGTAATTTATCATAAATATAAAAATTGCCTTGTTTACAGTCACTGTGTACCTAACTATAGAATATACTAATAAAGTTTAAATCAAATATAGAAAGATAAATGTTGAAATTAATTTATTTTATGCAAAAGTACATGGAAGAAATGTTTCATCAAAACACTAACATTGAATGTATTTATTCTACATTAGTGATAAATTTCAAAATGAAATATTTAGAGTAATAGACAACCTTGAATAATTTTCAAACTGCATATTAGATTATAGGTTAAACAGTACGGGTTGAATTTCTTACCCATACTTAAATGTACTCAATCCAAATGTTTGCTGCTAAGTATAATTGCAAGAAAATTTGCAGTATAAGTAGTTAATTATGCTTAATTGATATTCTAAAAAAAATACGGAATTAGCCAATATTTTTGAATATCTCTTAATTAATTGATTGCATATTTTCCCATTTTAGTTGGTTGACTGATTTTAGAATAGTTCCTAATTTTTCTTGAAAATTTAAAACCAAATCAACATCACAAAATATTTGAATAACTTATACTTAAAAACATATCAAATTTGCATACTAAAATTTAAACCACGGGAGAAAAAGTAGGATAATCAGATTATTATCTGCAGAAAATTATCTTGCATTTGACCTGTGATATTTAAAATCAATGAAGGAATATTCACAGTTATTAACTTATCCTTTACAATTCTTGTTGTTCATAAATTTATGAAATTGCCAAATAAATAATACCAAAGTTTCTTTGCCCAAGTACTTATTATAAAATAGAGGAAATTTCACCTGTGTGGTATAATAAATTAATTATTTCAAATAAATGTTGGGAACAATTAAACTTCATATTCTAAAACATTTGTTGCATTGCCATCTTGAAATTATCTGTATCTTGTTCTATTTTGCATTACATGGTGGATGAGTCTGTTACAACAAATATGATTAAAAAGATCATTTTACTCACATAAATTATTCATGACATAAGAGCTTAGAAGTGGTTATAGTCACTTTTTTATAGAATAATTATTTTGTCATTTGTTCTATATTGGCAAGAAAATGAAATATATGCTTGAAAATATGCAATAAAAACAAAAAGAAGTCTTCAGTAGATTTATACATAATTGTTAAGAAAAGTATTGAATAGTTATAAGAATTGATACATTTTGTCAGTTCAGTATTATTCTATATATAGTTAATAAGATCATTTTCTAGCTAGTTAGAAGGTGATGATCAACACTTTCAATAGTTTTTTGCATTGCTTTTCCTAATGATAAATACTGTTTGATTACCTTCTTTTATGTTGAGTGGATGGGGGACACCAAATGAGATACATATTGTTTAATCTACTTTTGTCCTCATTACCAAAATGATACTTTGCCTCATCCATATTTTTAAAGATGTTTTCCAATGATAATCAATTTTTTGTTATATTTTATTTCTTCAGATTTTCCCTTCAAATAATTTAATTAACAGTTTTAATAGATCAATTTTATGCTTTCAAAATTGATTTAGACTCATTTCATTTTATTTAATATTTTTATTTGAACAAAACTGTTTTCAAAGTGGTGGTGTCACAGATGTTCACATGTTTACGAACATTTTATTATTATACTATGCTCCTTTGCATGTCTCGGTACATTTCTTGTTAAGCTGCAATAATAGCCAATGTACATGTGGACTCATAAAAATTGTGCATTATGGCCAAAAGGACATGATGCTTTAAAAAATGAACTCTCAAACACAACTGGCTTCTCTCTTTTAGCTTTATATAAATGTTTTTGGTGGTTAAGTAACTTTTATTTCTGCATTCCAAGGATACGTGAATTAAAAAAATTGTTTTCACACAATGTAGGCCTAATTTTATGTATTTAAGCAGTTTACTGCTTCACAATACCACTTGAGCCAGAATAAACATTGCATTTTAAAACTTTATGGAACTAATTTATAGTGTAGGGCAGGCACAGACTTGATCTCATGACAGCAAAATTTTATGTTTCCATTTCAGCAATACTGCCTAACACAATAATATCAGGCCAGCAAATCTTAAATATAAGTTAAGCTAACATGATCCATTGCCTTATAAAGCTAGAGCACCCTGTGGAGTCCTGCTGAATATGCCAAGTGATTTGTCAAAATTTAATCATTCTAAATGTCAGATAAAGGTGCTTTTGCTGTCATTCTTTAAAACTGGGGCAAAAATCTCAAGTGTGCCTACAAGTTATAGAGAAAGCCTCTGCTTAATACTTGTATTAAATAAACAACATCCTTTCTAATCACCATTTATTTTGCTAGCCATAATAAATGAAACATAATAATACCATAAGGTAAATTTAAGACAAATAGTTATTTTATAAAGATAAAAATATAAGCATCTCCCTAGCAAAACTCAAATTTCTGATAACCATAAGGTCAATTTGAATTTCTCTTTTAGTCATTCCTTGTTAAAAAGGCAGATTTTTGGCAGCTTTAGAAATACATACTTTATTATTATCACAACAATTATTAGTTTAAAAATTTTTTTTCTAGTTACACCAAAGTTGTTTTTCTTAATTGTCAAATTGCTTGGATAAACAATGTTATTGTACAAGCAGATATGCATGTAATTGTAGTCATGTTCTGAAAACACTAAATTATTTGGTAAATCATCTGCAGATAATTTAAATCTTTGCTTCTCATAAATATCAGCTACATTTTACATATAAAGTACTAGAGGCAAATTATACTCTCAGAAGTTTTCATATAATTTGTACTTTAAAAACAATTATCAGAGAACTTATGAGTATAAATAATAAAAATCCCAATCATCACATCAAAAAATATTAATTGACTGATTTGAAAAGCATAATTATTTCATTCAATAACCATGTATAAAAGTGTCAAATTGGTTGCTTAAATTATTTGCCAGTAATTATGCATGTATATCAACTATTTATTACCTATGCTAATAATGCAGACTATTAAAGTTTGCATATATATAAACACTTTTTAGAAGTAATATATGTAGTCAACTTTATTGACATATAATTTATATGCAATAATAAAATATCTACTTTAAATGTAAAGTTTAATGAGTTTTTACAAATATATATATCCATGTATTTACTAGTCTGATCAAAATATATAAAAATTCCTTGGATAAGGAAAAATATATTTTGAACTATATTCTAATTATTGAAATTAGACTCCATTGTAAATTTGACAGCATTGAAGAGGAGACTTGTTTGTCTTTCACCTAGACTCTATTTGTATAGCATTGTAGAACACTAATAATGGGTCTATAATAAAGAGGTTTGATTCTATTTCCTTTGACGTGACTTATGAACTAGATGGCCAGGACAATTCCTTGAACCTTTGTGAACCTCAACATATTTATTATGTTATGATAATAATACCCTATCTATAAAGGATTTTCATGAGAAATAAGACATTTTAAAATAATTAAAAATATAAATCAGTACACAAATATGTATTGTTTAGTATAATTATTAATTCAGCAACAATATATACTTGTCCCCTCAGACAATTTTCTTACAATAAGCTTTTGCCTTCTGCTTTTCTATGTACTTCTGGAAATATAGAACAAGCATATAATAGGTCAGTAAGACCCAGAAGTAGCATATTAGTTCCAAATAAACACAGCAATAAATGTGACCTCAGAGAGCGTTCCTGGAATCATAATAGTGGTAGATGAGTCCTTGTTTCCATCCTCTGGACAAAGGCTAAGGAAAGCTTGTTAATTGCAGCTATTCTAGAGCCTGACCCTCAGTTGACTAATTCTGTAAGTCAAGCCGACCTTTTGAAGGAGATGTACATAATGGTTCCTATTTGAAAATATCTGTGAAATAATAATTACAGGGAGTGGTGAAAATCATGGTGACTTACTTAGAAGGAAGTAAGAAAATCATGACAAATTAGACAGAAAACTTTATTTCAGTTTAAACGTTTACTAGAAAATATTTTACACAGAAAAATAGAACAGTAGAAGTGGTTAGGAATACCTTCCACCAGGAAAGGGAGCATAGTGAGAGGTCGTTAAGTCTGACCCCCATTATGCCCAGGTGTTAGAGGATGCAGAATATTCTCGCTCACCCGCGGTGTTATAATGCTATTTTCTAACGTGGTGCAATTTTAGAGAGCTGGTACTACTCAGAATGATACAGCATGGATCCAACATTCACTTCATAATTGCTAAGGCGTTTTTTTCAACTGGCACTCCAAATGTTTTGATTCTACTGAAAAGAAGGGTGATTACATTGGGCACTAACTTGCCTTTCCTGCTCAGTTGTGATTTGGCAAAGTAATTTTAGTATTTGCAGCAGGCTTTGAAAGGCCAGGAAATTTTTCATTGTGTCAGAATTGTAAAGCACAGGAAAAAATTGAGACATGAAAATATTTATTTCCAAAATATAAAATATGTTACCAATTAGGGACTGTTTGTAAATATATATTTCAGGTCTACATTACTTAAATCCCAGTTAAAAACTGATACTTTGAAAGAAAGTGAAGATACTATTATTTTTATTAACTCCTTTGAAAATGAGGCCAAAATTTCTCAGAGCTTGGGCTTTTGATATCATTCTAGGCTTTTAAGAAACTCTGCTTTTAGTACTGCTTTAAAGAGATAATTGCAACCTGCTAATAAGAACTCATTTTATCTGTCATTTGTTAAACTTTTACTACAGGGTAAAAACTTTTGCTAAGCATGTTTTTAGAATGAGAAGCTTTATTGAGGTATAATGTTCATACAATAAAATTAATTCACTGAAGTTTGTACTTTGATGGGTTTTGACAAATAACTACCATAGTGTAACACTATCACAATCAAGCTACTAAACAAATATACACCCATAGAATCTTTCTTAGAATTTTAGTCTTTCTTAGAATTGTATATAAATGGGACCATAAAATATGTTATCTTTTCTGCTTGGCTTTATTTACATAACATAATGCTTTTGAGATTGATCTATGTTATGGTTTATATCAGCAGTTCACTCATCTTTTTATCTCTGAGTACTATTTCATTGTAAGGATATAAAAAAATTGTGCCTACCAATTCACATCTGATAGACACTTGGATTGTTTTCAGCTTTGAAATATTGTTAAATAGCTGACATGAACATTTGCATGTAAATCTTTGCATGAACCAATGCTTTCATATCTCTTGAGTAAATATTTAGGAATTAATTTTTTAGTAATATAGGAAATGTGTGCTTAATTATATAAGAAGCTGACATACTGCTTTCCAAAGTGGCTATTCTATTTTGTGTTTCCATGTTCAGTATACGAAAGTCTCAGTTTCTCGGCATCTTTGTTAATGTTGGTTTTCTAGGTCTCTTTAACTTTAGCTATTCTAGTGGTAGACTGCCTCTCATTGGTTTTGGTTTAAATTTTCCTAACAGATAACAATAGTGAATTACTTTTCATGGGCCTTTTGGCCACTGAATTTCACAATTACCTTAAAGTGTCTCTTTAAATCTTTTAAACATAGTATTAATTGATTTTCTGTTATCATTCTAGGGGGTATAAATTTTTTAATATAATCTTGACATACACCTTTATCAGACACTTATTTTTTACCAATTATTCTTCTAGGATGTGTCTTGATTTTCATTTTCTTAATAATGATTATGAGCTAATTCTAAATTTTTTTATGTTCAATCTATATATTTTTCCATACATAGTTCACATTCCTTGCATCCTAGGAAATGTTTTCTTAAACAAAATTACAAACACATTTTTACAGAGTTCTTCATTCATTTCATAGGTCTAGTTCTAATATGTAGTTTATAATCAATTTCAAGTTAATTTCTGTTATTTTGCAACATAAGTGGTCCTTTTTTTTTTTTTTTTTCAGCTTGAGTTGCTCTAACTAAATACCAGCCGCTCCCCCGTCCTGTCCCCAACCCCCAACCCAGACTGCCACACTGGGAACCAAATGTCCAACACATGAATTATGAGAAACACTGTCAAACCGTAGTATTATTCTGGCCCTAGCCCCCAGAATTCATGTCCTTTTGTCAATGAAAAGTATAACAATTCAATTTTAATTATTTCCAAAGTCTTAACTTGTTTCAGTACCACCCAAAAGTCTGAAGTCTTGTCTGTGAGTCTGTGAAATTGATACAAGTTATATACTTTCAATATACAATGGTGAGACAGGCAGAGGGTACACAGTCTCATCCCGAAAGGGAGCAATAGGCCAGAAGAAAAGAGTAACAGGTCCAAAGTAAGTTTGAAAACTATCAGAGAAGATATTAAATCTTAAAGCTGGAGAATAATGTCTTTTGATTCCTTGTCTGGCATCCTTTGCATGCTGGAATCAGGGATGGTACTTCAAGGTTTCAGGAACCTCTGCCCCTGTGGCTTCATTGGGCTCAGCATACCCTTTAGCTCATTAAGACTAAAGTCACACACTGGTAACTGCAGCTTTCCCAGGAAGCCACTGCATGCTGCTAGTGGCTTTACTGTTTTAGGGTCCCAGCAGCAGCCCTGATCACACATTTCCCTAGGACATTGCTCTAGTGGAGTCTCTCTACAGCTTCACTCCTGCAGCAGATTTCTACTTGGGCAACCTAAGTTTGCTGACACATCCTTTAAAATCTAAGTGGAGGAAACAATGCCTCCACATCTAATGAATTATATGTGCCAGCTGATCTGGCACCAAGTAAATTACACTAAGACCTATCACTGCATTCTACAGAGCAGCACATTGAGCTACACATGGGGCCACTAGACACACAGCTGGGGCAAGTGTGAAGTGCTGCTCTGGGCTACAGGGAGCAGAGTACTGAGATAGCCCTGGGCAGCCAGCAAGTGGAGAGGGCTGTGGACCTGTTTCCAGAAGCTGTTCTTCCCTCTTGGTCTTCTGATCTGTGATGGGAGAGGTGTCCTTGAAGATCTCTGAAATGCCTTTAGTGCCTTTTATTCACTGTCTTGAAAAATAGCATCCTGGCTCCCTTCTATCCATCTAAACTCTTTAAGATTGTTTGGCTGTACCCATGCATGCTTTTTTTGTACCTTACATTGCCAGGCTACATTCTTTCAAATACTTCTACCCTGCTTTCCTTTTAATTATAAATTCTGCCTTTAAGCAATCTCTTTGTTCTTGAATCTCACTATAAGCAGCCAAAGTAACCACACAACATCTTAAATGCTTTGTTGCTTACCCATTCCTTCTATCAGATATCCTAGTTCACCATTCTCAAGTTCAGCCTCCCACAAACTATAAGGCATGGATCCAGTTCTGCTAAGCTCTTTACTACTTTATAAAAAGAATGGTATTTATTCCAGCTCCCAATACGTTTCTTCCTCAGTTTCATCTGAAATCTCATCAGCATGGCCTTAGCTGTCCACATTTCTGTTAACACACTGATCATGATCACTTCAGTAATCTCTAACAAGTCCCATATTTTTCCTAGTCTTCTTTTTTTCTTCTTTTATTACTACTAATAATTATTATTATTATTTAGAAATTGTCTTTAACTCTGTCGCTACACTGGAGTGTAGTTGTGTAATAATAGCTTACCACAACCTTGAACAGCTAGGCTCAGGCAATTCTCCCAACACAGCCTCCCTATCCTAGTCTTCTTGACTTTCGAGCCCTCACTAGGATTGTCCTTAACACTCTGTTTATGGCATTCCAGACTTTTTCTAGTCTGTTGATCAAAACTCTTACAGCCTTTGTCCATTTTAGACACAAGTCCAAAGCTTCCACATTTTCAAGTATTCGTTCTTAGCAACAACCCACTTCTTGATGATATATTTTTTTCCCTTTGGTCAATTTTCTGTTGCTACAACTAAATATCTTAGACTTGGCAATTTTTAAAGGAAAGAGGTTTATTTAGCTCACCATTCTGGAGGCTGGGAAGTCCAAAAATCAGAGGACTGCATCGGATGAGAGTCTCACACTGCTTCATACATAGTACAAATGCAGAAAAGCAAGCAAGCATGTGTGAAAAGAAACAAAATACAGCAAATGGTCTTGTTTTATAACAACTTTCTCTCTTGGTAACTAACCCTGTCTTGAAAGACTGGCCGGGCGTGGTGGCTCACGCCTGTAATCCCAGCACTTTGGGAGGCCGAGGTGGGTGGATCACAAGGTCAGGAGATCGAGACCATGGTGAAACCCCGTCTCTACTAAAAATAGAAAAAAATTAGCCGGGCGCAGGGGTGGGCGCCTGTAGTCCCAGCTACTCGGGAGGCTGAGGCAGGAGAATGGCGTGAACCTGGGAGGCGGAGCTTGCAGTGAGCCGAGATTGCGCCACTGCACTCCAGCCTGGGCGACAGAGCGAGACTCCGTCTCAAAAAAAAAAAAAAAAAAAAAAAAAAAAAAAAAAAAAAGAAAGACTGAGAACTCCCTCAGTCCTTCAAGAATTCACCTAGTCCCATGAGAGATTGAGTCAATCCCTCTGATTAAGAGGAATACATCCCTGATAACAAACTAATTATCTCTTAAAGGCCCCACCTCTTCATATTGCCACACTGGGAGCAAACTTCCAAACATATGAATTCTGGGGGACATATTTACACTATAGCACTGATCTTCTGTACTATAAATTTGGTAACATCACTTATTTACTACAGTAGTTTTTCATAGATTACTAGTCATTTCTATACACATACAATCAGGTCCAATAAAGTACACCTTATGAGTTTGTACTTTTTCTCATTTTTTCAACGGTTTATCATTGTATGTAGAAACTAAGCTTAATCATAAATAAAATCAAAAATTGTAGACAATATGGCCTTGTTCTTAATCTTAGAAGGAAAGCTTTCAGTCTTTGATTATTAACTATGAGGTTAACTATAGTTTTATATAGTTTCTGTATATCAGGTTTAGAAAATGCTCTCATTTCTGATTTGATGAGATTTTATCATGAATGGATGTCAAAATTTTTAAGTGCTTTTTGGCATTCATTGAGATAATTTTTAGTAATTTTCTTTATTTTTAATTCATTTAATCAAGTGAATTATAGAGATTGGATTCCAAAAGTTAATCTTACATTTCTAAGATAAACCCTAATTGTACCTGAAGATTAACCCTTTTATATATGGGTCCTTTTAAGTTTTTTAGTATTTAACTTACAGTTTTTAAATCTATGATCAGAATTCATATCAATGTTTAGTATTAGTTTCCTATAATGGCTTCAATAGAATTGATTATAATGATAATGATAGTCTTATAACATTCATTGAGAAGTGCTTGTTCTTATTCTACAAATTATTAAGTATTGTATAAAACTGATGCATTTCCTCAATAAATTTTTACCAGAAGCGATCATTGAAGTGATGTGTGCCTGAGATTTTCAATCTAAGAAGATTGTTACATGTAAGACCAATTTCTTTAGTAGATATAGAGCAATTTTGATTATCTATTTCTTGGGTGAACTTTCATAGTGTGTGATGGTGAAAGAAATCTTCAGTTTTATTTAATATTCTAATTAAAAATTATTATTCATATATTTTTAAAACCATTTTAGTGTCTATCAGATCTGTAGTGATTTTATTTTTCTACATTGTTCTTATCTTCTGTATTTTCTTTTTTTTAAAAAAAAATTCATTTTAATCTGTAATATATAATTTATGTCCAGCTCTAATTATTGGTATACTTGAAAATATTAAATATATACAATCTATAGTATTACATTACTTAAACAACAGTTTATATTTCCATACTACAGTCAGCATCTTGAGTTCCTTCTTTAATTAATATTAGTGTTTTTTTTTTAATTTATTTATTATTATTATACTTTAAGTTGTAGGGTACATGTGCATAACGTGCAGGTTTGTTACATATGTATACTTGTGCCATGTTGCTGTGCTGCACCCATCAACTCGTCATTTACATCAGGTATAACTCCCAATGCAATCCCTCCCCCCTCCCCCCTCCCCATGATAGGCCCCGGTGTGTGATGTTCCCCTTCCTGAGTCCAAGTGATCTCATTGTTCAGTTCCCACCTATGAGTGAGAACATGCGGTATTTGGTTTTCTGTCCTTGTGATAGTTTGCTAAGAATGATGGTTTCCAGCTGCATCCATGTCCCTACAAAGGACACAAACTCATCCTTATTTATGGCTGCATAGTATTCCATGGTGTATATGTGCCACATTTTCTTAATCCAGTCTGTCACTGATGGACATTTGGGTTGATTCCAAGTCTTTGCTATTGTGAATAGTGCCACAATAAACATACGTGTGCATGTGTCTTTATAGCAGCATAATTTATACTCCTTTGGGTATATACCCAGTAATGGGATGGCTGGTTCATATGGTACTTCTAGTTCTAGATCCTTAAGGAATCGCCATACTGTTTTCCATAATGGTTGAACTAGTTTACAATCCCACCAACAGTGTAAAAGTGTTCCTATTTCTCCACATCCTCTCCAGCACCTGTTGTTTCCTGACTTTTTAATGATCGCCATTCTAACTGGTGTGAGGTGGTATCTCATTGTGGTTTTGATTTGCATTTCTCTGATGGCCAGTGATGATGAGCATTTTTTCATGTGTCTGTTGGCTGTATGAATGTCTTCTTTTGAGAAATGTCTGTTCATATCCTTTGCCCACTTTTTGATGGGGTTGTTTGCTTTTTTCTGGTAAATTTGTTTGAGTTCTTTGTAGGTTCTGGATATTAGCCCTTTGTCAGATGAGTAGATTGCAAAAATTTTCTCCCATTCTGTAGGTTGCCTGTTCACTCTGATGGAAGTTTCTTTTGCTGTGCAGAAGCTCTTTAGTTTAATGAGATCCCATTTGTCAATTTTGGCTTTTGCTGCTGTTGCTTTTGGTGTTTTAGACATGAAGTCTTTGCCCATGCCTATGTCCTGAATGGTACTACCTAGGTTTTCCTCTAGGATTTTTATGGTATTAGGTCTAACATTTAAGTCTCTAATCCATCTTGAATTAATTTTCGTATAAGGAGTAAGGAAAGGATCCAGTTTCAGCTTTCTACTTATGGCTAGCCAATTTTCCCAGCACCATTTATTAAATAGGGAATCCTTTCCCCATTTCTTGTTTCTCTCAGGTTTGTCAAAGATCAGATGGCTGTAGATGTGTGGTATTATTTCTGAGGACTCTGTTCTGTTCCATTGGTCTATATCTCTGTTTTGGTACCAGTACCATGCTGTTTTGGTTACTGTAGCCTTGTAGTCTAGTTTGAAGTCAGGTAGCGTGATGCCTCCAGCTTTGTTCTTTTGACTTAGGATTGTCTTGGAGATGCGGGCTCTTTTTTGGTTCCATATGAACTTTAAAGCAGTTTTTTCCAATTCTGTGAAGAAACTCATTGGTAGCTTGATGGGGATGGCATTGAATCTATAAATTACCTTGGGCAGTATGGCCATTTTCACGATATTGATTCTTCCTATCCATGAGCATGGTATGTTCTTCCATTTGTTTGTGTCCTCTTTGATTTCACTGAGCAGTGGTTTGTAGTTCTCCTTGAAGAGGTCCTTTACATCCCTTGTAAGTTGGATTCCTAGGTATTTGATTCTCTTTGAAGCAATTGTGAATGGAAGTTCATTCCTGATTTGGCTCTCTGTTTGTCTGTTACTGGTGTATAAGAATGCTTGTGATTTTTGCACATTAATTTTGTATCCTGAGACTTTGCTGAAGTTGCTTATCAGCTTAAGGAGATTTTGGGCTGAGACAATGGGGTTTTCTAAATATACAATCATGTCATCTGCAAACAGGGACAATTTGACTTCTTCTTTTCCTAACTGAATACCCTTGATTTCTTTTCTTGCCTGATTGCCCTAGCCAGAACTTCCAACACTATGTTGAATAGGAGTGGTGAGAGAGGGCATCCCTGTCTTGTGCCAGTTTTCAAAGGGAATTTTTCCAGTTTTTGCCCATTCAGTATGATATTGGCTGTGGGTTTGTCATAAATAGCTCTTATTATTTTGAGGTACGTTCCATCAATACCGAATTTATTGAGCGTTTTTAGCATGAAGGGCTGTTGAATTTTGTCAAAAGCCTTTTCTGCATCTATTGAGATAATCATGTGGTTCTTGTCTTTGGTTCTGTTTATATGCTGGATTATGTTTATTGATTTGTGAATGTTGAACCAGCCTTGCATCCCAGGGATGAAGCCCACTTGATCATGGTGGATAAGCTTTTTGATGTGTTGCTGAATCTGGTTTGCCAGTATTTTATTGAGGATTTTTGCATCGATGTTCATCAGGGATATTGGTCTAAAATTCTCTTTATCTTCTGTATTTTCTCTACCTTTTCCATTACTATTTCATTCCTTCTGCTTACTTAGCATTTAATTTGCTCTGTTTTTACTAGCTTACTAAGGTGTTTGTATAGTTCATTGAGATATTAATTTTTTCTCTAATATATATATTTAAAGATATAATTTACCCTATAAATATTGCTTTAGCTGTTTCCCAGGATTTTGATATGTTGTACTTTTTTATTCTATAAAAAATATTCTAATTTTTTAAGTCATTTCTACTACTACACATAGGCACCTGGATTACTTGAAAATGGTTTGTTGGCTTTCTAAATATTTGACAATTTTTAAACATATTTTTTTCTCATTGATTTGTACCTTGATTTTATTATGATCAAAACACATATTACATAATTTCAATAATGAAATTTGTTGAAACTTATGGCCTGAAATATTGTTTCCTTTATATAACATTTCTTGCAAAACTTAAAGTGCATTTTGGTGTTTGAGGGTTGAATTATCTGAAAAAATCAATTAGGTCAATTTTTGTGATCATGTTTTCAGGCACCGCACAATCTTACTAACTTTTATTCTACCTGTTTATCAGCTACAAAGGGATAAAAGTATCTGAAGCTATGAATTTATATTTTGTTATTTCTCTTTGTACTTATATAAATTTCTGTTTTATGTATTCTGAAGCATTTCTCTTAGGTTACTATATATGAAAATATTTATAATCTTTTGATAAATTTTTAAATCATTTTAATGTGTTTCCCTTTATACCTGGTAATATTGCTTCTTCTGAGGTGCTTAGTATCTGATATTAATTTAACCAATCCAGCTTACTTGGGTTTCTTTTAGTGTTTGCATATGTGTATTCATTTTATTATAATATTTTCATACATTTCTGTTTTAAAATGGTTTCAACTTTACAGAAAACTTGTGAAGATAAAACACAGAGTTGCAAATAACCAACAACCAGTTTGTCCTGTTATTAATATCTTACCTATTGTGGCACATTTGTTAAAATTAATGAACAAGTATGAATACATTAATATTAACTACATTCCATAGTTTACACACTTATCTTTAGTTTTTACCTAATGTTCATTTTCTGTCCCAAGATGTTATCAAAATTAGCACATTTTATTCACTCATGATGTTTTCCTGGCATTTTTTTTTTGAGATTTTAGTTTTTCTAATATGTGGGTAGCAATTGCTGTAAAAATACCTTTATTTTGCCTTCATTTTTAAAGATTTGTTGAATGATTATAGAAAACTAGATTGACAGTTTTGTTTGTTACCACCTTGAAAAACGAACTCCATTATTATCTAATTTGTTTAGGTTTTTACAAGAAATGTTCTACCACTTTTCCCTGTGTGTGTGTGTGTGTGGTTTTTTTTTTTTTTTATGTGTATATATATATATATATATACACACACACACACACACATATATATAATTCGTGTGTGAAAGTCAGGACTTTTCAAAATAATTTTATTCTTATCATTGACTAATTAGAAATTTGATTTTGACACGTTTGGTTGTAGCTTTCTTTATGTTTGTTCTGTGTAGAGTTCATTTAAAGACTTGGGCATGTGAATTTACACTTTCCATCAAATTTGGAAAAAAACAGCAGAGAATTGTTTTTAAAATAATTTTTGTGTTTCCCTCTTTTCCTTCTGTAACTCCAGTTGCACATTTGTTATATTGCGAGTTTTGCTTTATAGGTCTATGAGACTCTATGTATTAGTCTGTTCACTCACTGCTATAAAGAAATACTATTCACAATAGCAAAGACTTGGAATCAACCCAAATGTCCATCAGTGACGGATTGGATTAAGAAAATGTGGCACATATACACCATGGAATACTATGCAGCCACAAAAAAGGATGAGTTTGAGTCCTTTGTAGGGACTTGGATGCAGCTGGAATCCATCATTCTTAGCAAACTATCACAAGAACAGAAAACCAAACACCGCATGTTCTCACTCATAGGTGGGAACTGAACAATGAGATCACTCGGACTCAGGAAGGGGAACAGCACGCACCGGGGCCTATCATGGGGAGGGGGGAGGGGGGAGGGATTGCATTGGGAGTTATACCTGATGTAAATGACGAGTTGATGGGTGCAGCACAGCAACATGGCAGAAGTATACATATGTAATAAACCTGCACGTTATGCACATGTACCCTACAACTTAAAGTATAATAATAATAAATAAATTAAAAAAAAAAAAGACAAATAAGCTAGATGTAAAAAAAAAAAAAAGAAAGAAATACTGAGACTGGGTAATTTAAAAAAAAAAAAAAGACGTTTAATTGACTTACAGTTTTATATGGCTGGGGAGGCCTCAGGAAACTTACAATCATGGTGGAAGCTGAACGGGATGCAAGGCACCTTCTTTACAAGGAGGCAGGATGGAGAATGAATGATGCAGGAAGAACTACCACATACTTATAAAACCATCAGATCTTATGAAATCTCACTATCAGTAAACCCACATGGGGGATACTGCCCTCTGATTTAATTATCTCCAACTGGTCTCTCCCTTGTTATGTGGAAATTATGAAGATTATGGGGATTATGAGGATTACAATTCAAGATGAAAATTTAGGTGTGGAACAGCCAAACCATATCATTTCACTCTGGTCCCTCCAAAATATTATGTCCTCATATTTCAAAACACAATCATCTCTTTTCAACCATCTCCTAAAGTCTTAATTTATTCCAGCATTAACCCAAAAGTCCAAGTTGAAAATTTCATTTGAGACAAGACACTTCCACCAATGAGCTTGTAAAATCAAAAGCAAGTTAGTCACTTCCTAGATACAATGGGAGTAGAGGCATTGGGTAAATACAACCATATTATATGAAATAAATTGGACATAATGAAAAGGATACAGGCCCCATGCAAGTCCAAAATCCAGCAGGGGAGTCAAATTTTAAAGCTCTGAAATGATCTCCTTTTAATCCATGTCTCACATCCTTGTTATGCTGATGTAAAAGGTGGGCTCCCATGGCCTTGAGCAACTCTGCCCTTGTGGCTTTGCAGGGTAAAACTCACCTCCCAGCTGCTTTCATGGACTAGTGTTGAGTCTTGGTGGCTTTTCTAGGTGCACAGTCCAAGCTGTCTGTGGGTCTACTCTTCTGTTTGGAGTACAGTGGCCCTCTTCTCACAGCTCCACTAGGAAGTGCCTCAGTGGGGACCCCGTGTGGGGATTCTTAAGCCACAGTTTTCTTCTACACTGCCTGAGCAGAGGTTCTTCATGAGGCATCCACCCCTATAGCAAACTTCTACATGGACATCCAGGCATTTCCATACATCCTTTGAAATTTAAGTAGAGCTTCCCCAACCTCAATTCTTAACTTCTGAGCACCCACAGGCCCAACACCATGTGGAAGCTGCCAAGACTTAGAGTTTGCACCCTCTGAAGCAATAGCCTGAGCTGTACATTGACCCATTTTAGCCATTGCTGGGACACAGGGCACCAAGTCCTGAGACTGCACCAAGCAGGAAGGTTGGGCCCAGCCAGCAAAACAAAGTTTTCCTCCCAGTCCTCCAGGCCTGTGATGAGAAGGACTGCCATGAAGAACTCTGACATGTCCTGGACACATTTCCCCCTATTGTCTTAGTGATTAATATTTGGTTCCTTGTTACTTATGCAAATGTATACAGCTAGCTTTAATTTCTCTTCAGAAAATGAAGTTTTCTTTTCTATTGCATGATCAGGCTGAAAACTTTCCAAACTTTTATCCTCTGCTTTCCTTTTTAATATAAGTTTCAATTCCAAACCATCTCTTTGCAAATGCATGAAACTGAATACTTTTAGAACAATCCATGTTGCCAGTCTTGGTGGCTTATGCCTGTAATCCCAGCAATTTGGGAATCCACAGCAGGCAGATCATTTGAGGTCAAGAGTTTAAGATCAGCCTGTTCAAAATGGTGAACACCTCTATTTACTAAACATACAAAAATTAGCCCAGCATGGTGGTGCATGCCTGTAATCCCAGCTACTTGGGAGGCTGAGGCAGGAGAATCGCTTGAACTCAGAAGGTAGAGGTTGCAGTGAGTCGAGATTGCACCACTGAACTCCAGCCTGGGTAACAGAGCAAGACTCTGCATCAAAAAAATAAGAAGTAAAAATGAAGAGCTCCCAGTCACCTCTTGAATCCTTTGCTACTTAGAAATTTCTTCTGCCAGATACTCTAAATTATATCTCTCAAGTTCAAAGTTCCACAGATCTCTAGGTCAGGGCAGAATGTTGCCAGTCTCTTTGCTAAAGCATAGTAAGACTCGCCTTTATTCAAGTTCCTAACAAATTCCTCATCTCCATCTGAGACAAGCTCAGCCTGAACTTCATTTTCTGTATCATTATTATCATTTTGTTCAAAGCCATTCAACAAGTCTCTAGGAAACTCCAAACTTTCCCATATCTTCCTATTTTCTGAGCCCTCCAAACTCTTCCAACCTCTGACTATTACCCAGTTCCAAAGTCGCTTCCACATTTTCAAGTATCTTTATAGCATCACCCCACTCTCTGCAATACAAGTTTACTGAATTAGTCCATTCTTTCACTGCTATAAAGAGATACCTCAATCTGGGTAATGTATAAAGGAAAGAGGTTTAATTGACTCACAGTTCCACATGGCTGGGGAGACCTCAGGGAACTTACAATCATGGAGGAAGGCGAAGGGGAAGCAGATACCTTCTTTACAAGGTGGCAGTAAGGAGAATGAATACAGGAGGAACTATCACACACTCATAAAATCATGAGATCTCATGACAACTCACTCACTATCACAAGAACAGAATGGGACAGATTACCCCTATGATCCATTTACCTCCACCTGGTCTCTCCCTTGACAAGCAGGGATTATGGGGATTACAATTCAAGGTGAGATTTTGGGTGGGAATACAGCCAAACCATGTCATTCTGCATATTATTTTTTTTCTTTAGGTCTCTAACTTTATGTTTCATAGCTTCTATTTCTGTTCACTGATTTGCCTACTCACAAGGTCTTTTGCACAGGTTTTCATTTGGTGCTCACTAGGAAAACTACAGAAAAAGGGTAAGACTGGAGATGGAGCCTCTCCATAGAGAAGAAAAAGGAGGGAGAAAGGCTATATTTTCAGTAAAGCCAATTTTTTTCTGAGTTTTTATTCTGACATATAGTAATGATATGAAATAGAAATTAAAAAAAATTGAGATTGAAGGTTCTTTTACGGGAAAGATTGAATCTGCTATTATAGCAATGGGAATTATGCAGTATAGAAGGAGAAGGTGAAAGGAATAAAGAAAATAAAATGGATACTAGCATCAAGTCTTGGAGTAGGTGATAAGGGAGGTCAGTATTATAAAAATAATTCACAGAAGGATTATCTCTTAAAGAAAGATTGCTAATGAATTAAAGTTATAGTCCAGAGATTCTAGTCTGGAAAACTTATATGTAGCTAAAATATGTGCATTCTAGTCAGTTCTGAAGTCATTCAGCTCAAGATTATATGTAGGCTTGGAGGTAATGAAGAACTTCTTCAAAGACACTTTTAGTAGGCAGCTCAATCAAATATCGCAGTTTTGGAAAAGCAGTATTTCATGAGAAGGGTTAAGAGTTAATGGACAGGAGATAAGAAGCTTTAGGTAACAGGCGTCGACAGAGACTGAATTGATTGTGGTAACCAGCATGAAGTTATGGGAGTCTTCTTATTTTCTTGTGCTACAATATATAGAAAGTTTGGTCTATTAGTTATAGATATTTATTCCATTCTCCCAGCAACTTTTTCAATTGCCCCTTACCCATGCCATTCCTTATATGCTCTAAAAACACTTGCAACTCATTTGAAATAAGTTCGAGAAGACTGCAAAATTATCTGTTAAATGTCAAACACAAGTCTGCAAGAGCAGCTATAGAAATTATGGCCCTGTCTCATGTTAACCACATCTCAGAATTTAAAGTGTGTGGTGTCTATAACCTAAACAATGGTCTATTCTCTGCAGGAAACTACTTGACTTCCATTTGAAGAGCAGTCTTAAAATTGGCTTTTTATTCCTATAATTACGTAGGAAACACTCGACCCACTTTAGATGTCAAAGTCTTGACTTAATCTAATTAAGGATAAGGACAAGAAGCTTTTATACGAGAGAGAAGATAGTGTAATACAGAATGTCTTCCATAACATATGTTTAATAAATTTTGGCTTTTTCAGAAGTACGAATGGAGTACAGATGGATATATAGAATTGTAAATTTCATTCTATCACACACAAACACACAAACACATATGCACACCAAAATATGATTTACACTTTGTTTTAGAACAAGACGTTCTTTATTGAGAGATCACAACCTCATTGAAAACTTCAAAAATATTTCATTCACTTTTGCATTAACAGTCCACGGGTAGTTCTTGGTATTTATTAAAGTGGTTATCAATAACTGTTTGTTCTTTAAAATAAAATAGTTACCGTTTCAAAATTCCAATCCAAACATAAAATATTTAAGGCCATGGGGTAAAATAAGGTCTTTCAAAATAGCTTTTCAGCAGTGATTTTATCAAAATTTGAATCTCTTGATTTCACAATGCCCTTTCATGTTGAGGTTTAAATAAATTTACACATGTAAATAATTTTTATAAAGAAATTAATATAAAACAACATGTGATAGATATTGAAAGAAAATTACTTTTTCTTATTTCTTCTCTATTTTGGATTATATAACCAGAAATTTACATGAAAACTCTAAAATATGAGGATTTTTTCGCTGTGAAAGAGAAGAAGCTTAGTCATAGAATGTGTAGTTGGTGAAGTAACCAGTAGAAAATAACATCAACCTATGAAAACCGAATAGGCTCATTTTCTAATAATCTCAGTGTGGTTATTCAGTGAATCAAGTTAAAAAGCACCATTAATCTCACAAAATAGATATTTCAATCTAGCTTTAGCTGTGGGAATATTGCAAGCAAAACAAATAGGAAACAATTAAAGAACATTTATATGTTAACTGATCATCTTGAATGACTTTTTCAAAGTCAGTTTAATTGACTATTGCGGTGCTGAAAGGGAGTAATTAAAGAGTTAGAATTGCAAATCTTTAATTATCTTCTGATAATAATGAGCAGTCTTGTGTAATCTTGAGTAGGTAACATTTTATTTAGATTGATTTCCTTTAAACAATCTTCACCAAGTCTACCTTTAAAATGTACTGAAGCAGCTTTTCTTTTTTTCTCAAAGGCACACTACGCAGAATTCATTTATCAAGGCAAGATTTTAACCTCTAAAGCCCTATGATTAAAAATACTAATAATTATATAAATGTGTGAAGTTTCTTCACATGTGATATAACATACACATTACTTGGACAATTTTCTTCCTTTGATTACATAAAATAAAAACTTTAAAATTTTTAAATTGTTTTAATTTAATATGCACAAGATGTTTTGATATATTAATACCTATAAGTAGTAAGTGATTACTACAACCAAATTAACATATGCATTATTTCACAATTGTCCTTCTGTTTCTTGCTTTTCTTTTTTAATTTTTTGATGAACATAACTGAAATATACTTTATTAGGAAATATTCCTTATACTTCTCACGATGAACACTTAGCTTGCTTCCATATCTTGCCTATTGTGAATAATGCTACAATAAGCATAGGAGTACAGATATCTTTACCAGGTAATGATTTTATTTCCTTCGGATATAAGCAAAGAGAAATTACTGGAAATTTCCATAGTGTCTGCACCGATTTACATTTTCACACACCAGGCACAAGAGTTCATTCTTTTTCACATTCTCGCCAACACTCTCTTGCCTTTTTGATAATATCCATCCTAACAGGTGTGAGGGGATATCTTCTTGTGATTTTGATTTGTATTTTCCTGATGATTAGTGATGTTGAGCATCTGTTCCCTTAACTATGGGCTATTTATGTATTTCGGGGGTCCTATGTCTATTTGAGTCCTCAGCCTATTTTTTAATTGGGTCATTAAAATATTTTGACTATTAAATTGTGGGAGTTCCTTATAGATTTTAGATATTAATCCCTTATCTTATATGTAGTTCACAAATATTTATTTCCCAATCCATAGGCTGCCTTTCTAGTTTTGCTGATTGGTTCCTGTGCTGTGCAGAGCATTTTAATTTTATATATTCCAACTTGTTTATTTTTGTGTTTGTGATTTATCATTTTGGTATTATGTCAAAAAAATAATTACCAAGTTGAATGTCAAGGAGCTTTTCCTCTATGTTTTCTTTTGGAGCTTCATGGTTTCAGATTTTACACTTAGGTCTTTAATACATTAGTTAGTGTTTGAATATAGTGTAATGTAACAGCCTAATTTCATTATTTTGCATGTCGATGTTCCACACACCATTTATTGAAGAGACTATCCTTTTCCCACTGTGCATTCTTGAAGCACTTGTCAAACATAAATGCATACGCTTAGATTTGTTTTTTGGTTTTTTTCTATTCCACTGAACTGTGTATCTGTTCTTGTGCCAGCATCATACTGTCTGAATTACCATAACTTTGAGGTAGATTTTGAAATCAGGTAATAGGGTTTCTCCAGCTTTGTTTATTTTGCTCAAGAATGTTTTGGCTGCTCAGGGTCTTTTGTGTTTTCATAAAAAGTTTAGATTTTTTTCCATTTCTATGAAAAATGTCATTGAAATTTTGATAGTGATTGTGTTGAATCTGCAGATTGCCTTAGGGAGTATAGATATTTGAACAAGATTGATTCTTCCAATTCATGAATATGCACTATCTTTCCATGTATTTGTGTTTAATTTCTTTCATCAGTGTCAGTGTATAGATCTTTCACCTATTTGGTTATTTTATTTTATTTTGTAGCTATTGTCAATAAGATTGTTATTATTGATTTCTTTTTTGAATAGTCCATAGTTGGAGTATTCTACTGATTTCTCTGTGTTGATATTGTATCCTGAAATTTTACTGAATTCATTTATTAGTTCTACTGTTTTTGGTGGGATGTTTAGGGTTTCTATATGTAAAATCATGTCATCTGCAAACAGAGACAATTCCACTTCTTGCTTTTCAATGTGGATGCCTTCTATTTATTTCTGTCGCATAACTATTCTGGATAGGACTTCCCGTACTATGATGAATAGAAGTTGTGAGACTGGATATGATTGTTTTGTTCCTGAACTTAGAAGAAAACTCTCAACTTTTCACCATTCAGTATAATGTTAGTTGTGGGATTTTGTTATGTTGAAGTATATTCCTTCTCTTCCCCATTTGTTGAGAGTTTTTAATTATGAAAGTATATTGAGTTTTCTAAAACACTTTCTCTGCATCCATGGTGGTGATCATATGCTTTATTTCCTCGCTTAATTCTGTAAAAGCTTTCCTTGGATGGAATATTTTTATTACTAATTCAATTTCTTTACTCTTTATTGGTGTGTTCATTCTTTTATTTCTTCATGATGTGATACTGGCAGACTGTTTCGAGAATTTTTTTTGTTTTATTTTGTCTAGATTATCTAATTTGTTGCCATATAATTGTTCATTGTTCCTTTTAATTCTTTGTATTTCTGTGATATCATTTGTAATATGTCTTCTTTCATTTCCAATTTTATTTGAATCTTTTCTCTTTTTCTCTTAGTCTAGCTAAATGTTTGTTTATTTTGTTTATCTTTCAAAAATAACAATTATTTTATTAATCTTTTCTATTGTCTATTGTTTTCTAGTCTATTTCTAGTATGGAGATGCACTTCTTAGGAACAATTTTTTGCTGTTTAGTAAAAGAAAACATCTAGAAAAATTTAGATTATTAGATACAGAATTAATGCCAAATTGTACAACTTGTCAACAATATTCTGACATCAAATATCATTCTGTCTTATGTATCATGTGTAAACAAAAAACCTGGCAACATAAGCAGTTAGTATTTTCTTAAGTTATTCTAATTTACGAGTGGTCAATAATTATAACATGATGAACTTAGAAATCCCCTTATTTATAAGCATTAGAAAATAACAATTTGATAAGGCAGAAGTCTTATAGAAATAATTCTTAGTTCAGATTACAGGCATACAATATAACTAAGGAAAGAAAAACAAAAATTTGTGAGTCATTATTATGGAAGATATTCAGCTAAACAATAATAATAAAGAGGTTATTGCATATTATTTTCTGCAAAGGTATTTTATATTGAGTAGCTTTTGTTAAGTATGAAATAATGAAAACCTACAATTTATATGCAGAACTGACAAAATAGAAGGTGATATGGCTGCAGCAAATAAATATAAATATTTTTATTTGCTCTGCAAAATAAAATACCAAAGAAAAGCCTGAGGATAATGTGTTTTGACATTTAGAGTATAGTTTTCAGCTCTGTACATTAATTCTAGAGAAATTATGACAGACAATCTAGATAATTCTGCTTTTTAAAAAAAACAAAGACCATTATAATATATGTTAAGTCTTCACTAGATCGGCAACTGTATTAGAGCAAATAGTTACGAAGTTTTCTAAGCTATTGCTTTGCAACATCCAGACAAAATTGTTTTATCTCAGAAATGATGTTTTTGGCAAATAAATCATAATAGCCCTATTTCAGTAAACTATGTAAAATAAATAACTTAAAGTTTAAAAGTATTTGAAATAGCTAATATTTGCCTATTAATAGATTATCCTGTTCATAGCACATACAAGACAGAGTTCTAAATTATCAGTATTACTAGATTAGAATAAATTAAATTTTGCTAATTATTTCAATTATATACCATTTGAAAAGTTAAGATATGTGTTTAGTTCTTTCATCATATTAAAAAATCTATGACTTCATCTATTTAATGAATACATAAATATAATTTCATCTTTCATCATATTTAGAATATTTGTATTATAAAAATTGTACTTAAAATTGATTGTATAATATTTGATGAGCACAATTATATGTCAAATTAAAAACATTAAATCCAATACTTAAGACCTACATTGTCGAATTAAAAGTTAAAATTGAAATGAGATAACTCTACATACCAATTAGAATGACTTAAGTTAAAAAGAATGACCATATCAAGTGTTGCCAAAGATGTGGATAAACTGGAACTCTCACATACCACCAAGAGAAGTCAAATGATATAATCACTTTGGTTAACAGTTTAGCAGTTTCTTAAAACATTAAACATATACCTACAATATGGTACAGCCATTTATCTCAGTGGTATTTATACAAACAATAAATGCATATGCCCACATAAGGCTTGTACATGAATGTTCATAGCAGTTTTGTTTAGTTCCAAACTGCAAATTACTCCAATGTCCATTGACAGATGAATGGACAAACTGTGGCATATCCATATAATTGAATTCAAGTCAGCAATAAAAATTAACTATTAATGAACTATTTATACATGTTACAATGTAGATTGATTTTAAAATTGTTTTTTGAATGAAAGTAATCAGAAAAAAACACACAGGTCGGGAACAGTGCCTCACACCTATAATTCCAGCACTATGAGAGGCCAACATGGACAGATTGCTGGGGGGGCTCACGAGTTCAAGACCAACCTGGGCAACATAGTGAAACACCTTCTCTTAAAAAAAAAAAAAAAAAATAGCAGGGCATGATGGTGTTTGACTAGTCCCAGACACTCTGGAGGTTGACATGGGAGGAACATTGAGCCCAACAGGTTGAGGGTCGAGTGAGTCATGATGGTGCCACTGTACTGCAAACTGGATGACACATATATGCTGCGTTTTTTATTTGTTAAAAATTCTAACGAATACAAATTAATCTACAGCAATAGAAAGCATATCTACAGTTTCCTGGAGATGTGGGTTGGAAAGAGCTGGGTAAGGAAGGGCTAATTAAAAAGGGGAACAAGAAATCCTTCGGGTAGATGACCATTTTCTTACTTGACATGATAGTTTCATGGGTAGATATGTATGTCAAGACCTATTAAATTATAAACTCTAAATAGGTACAGTTTACTCTATGTTAATTACAGCTGTTAAAAATCTGTTTTCGTTTTCTGGCAATATGCTTGCTTTTTTTTACTTTTTACTTCTGTATATATCAATGCTGTTTCCTTGTCATACTTACTTTTTTTTTAATTGAAGGCCAAGAAGAGTGTGCTGACAGATTTTTTTTTTCAGTCTTTCATATGATTTTATTTTCTTCCTTCAACCATAATAATATGATCTCCAAATTTCGTCTTAACCGGCGGGTCTGTAAACACAGGCTTATCCATCCCACTTACAGGCAAGGCAAATGCTGCTTCTTGAAATGGTCCCACCATGGACCCTCTGGTCATCCAACCCAAGTCGCCCCCTTGCCTGGCTTTATCTTCACTATACTGTGAGGCCACTTCATTGACTCTCATCCCAGACTTTAACTTTTCCATGGCTTCCGTGATTTTGCCATATTTTTCACATAGAATGTGTCTGACCTTTACTGCATTGCCACCACCTTTGGGACCTTGAGCCTTCTTGTCAGCACTGTCACTCCCAGAGGCTGCTACCTCTTCCCCGCTTTTCCAGAACCACTTTTTCCTTTGGGCGGCATCTTGGATGCTTGTTGTTGAACTCTCCAGATTTTTTTTTCTATTCTTTTCTTTTTTTTTTTTGAGACAGAGTCTCGCTGTGTCAACCAGGCTGGAGTGCAGCTGTTTGCAATCTGTTAAAAATCCCTTATTTTCCACATGAATTTTACCTATTGTAGTTGTCATAGAGTTTACATTTACAAAGGGATACTTTTCAAATTCTTTTTTATTCAATTGCTAATTCTGTAAATTAAATATATCTCAATATAACATTTGTTTTATTATGTTATAGTAGGTGGCTAAGATACGTTATAGTAAATGACTAAGATATCTTGCTATTCAGAGAGCACACTTTTCTAACAGGGTAATTTCCCTAATCAGAGAGGTTTGTTATGGCATTATGGCTATAGCTATTCCTAGAACCCATGATCATAAATATACAGAATAATATTATCTCATGGCCATCCTCTACTGAGTCTATTCCCATATTGCATATAGACTATGCTCATTCTAAGCAATGAGGTAAAAGGAATTTAAGGGATTGTTGTGGGATCACTATATCTACTTTTAAGTTTTACAAAATAATTTCACCTTTATATCTGCAACAAATAGAGCTAGTAGTGTTTGTTGGAATCTAATCTCACAATAGCTTGAGTCTCATATTTTTTTTGTACTGATAGTTCATTCATTTGCACTGTTGTGTAATATTTCCTGTACACTATTCATCTTTTCTTTTCATTGTGAATGGAATTCATATTTCATGTAACTGACCCTTATACATAGTGCTACTTTAAAATCATTTTACCTGTATTTTAATGAACATATGTACACATTTCTGTTAGAAATGGAATTGCTCATGTTCAATTCCTTTCTTTTTAGAAAATACAAAAACTTTTGCTCATTCTCCTTGTGCCTCTATGTCTATAATTCTCTTTCGCACATTATTTATCTTCTCTTTCTTTCTCTGCCTCCTTGAAGATATATCTACTTGTAAGTTTTCCAGTTTACTCATTTCTTCCTTCTACATATTTAAGATATAAAATCCATTTATGGAAATTTAATTTAATTTATTAAAATTTAAACAACATTTCTATTTGAATATTTTAAAATCAATTTTCATTTTCTGGCAATATGCTTTTTTTTTTTTTACTTTTTATTTCTGTATATATCAATGATGTTTCCTTGTCATACTTAATTATTTTTTAATTGAAGGCCAAGAAGAGTGTGCTGAGAGCTTTTTTTTTTTTTTTTTTTTTGAGACAGAGTCTCGCTCTGTCGCCCAGGCTGTAGTACAGTGGCGCGATCTCGGCTCACTGTAAGCTCTGCCTCCCGGGTTCACGCCATTCTCCTGCCTCAGCCTCCCGACTAGCTGGGACTACAGGCACCCGCCATCATGCCTGGCTAATTTTTTTGTGTTTTTAGTAGAGACGGGGTTTCACCGTATTAGCTAGGATGGTCTAGATCTCCTGACCTCGTGATCTGCCCACCTCAGCCTCCCAAAGTGCTGGGATTACAGGCGTGAGCCACCACGCCCAGCCTGACAGATCATTTAAATGCTAAATAGTTTACTGGCAAATCATTTTGATCCATTGGATATGGTAGGGTGGACTTTATTAGTGATCTATTTGTCTTTAATTCTGTTTGTCTTTACCCTTAGATCATAATTCTTATTTCTAGAGCTTATGTCTCAATTTGATAGTGTAGCCCTTTGATCTGAATACAAACTAGAATGATTTCAGAGACAATTCAACTTGTAACGCTCTGTAATGCAACCTATTTTTCCTCAACACTGGACAATTGCTGAAACCATAGGTGTTTGGGTTATTTTAAATATTTTCTTATGAGTTATCTATTCATGTTTTTGCCCAGTTTTCCTATCCCGTTTTAATCTTCCTTCTCACTTTGTGATAGTTTTTTTTAAATAAATTAGAGATATTAACAATTTATTAGTGATATAGGTTACAAGTACTTTATTTCTGTCCCGTCTTTCAGTTTTATTTGACTTTGCAGTATTTCGTTTGTACAATGCAGAATTTTTTTAATGTTATACTGTTAATCAACCTTTTAATTATCTGTGTGTTTTTACTTTCTTTACTGTCTTTTGCAATAAAAACAATCCTTCGTGTTGTAATATAGTCCAACTTACCAGAAAATTATGTGGTTAATTATGTGTTCCATTTAAAGACTGTAGCTTACCCCATGAAATTGTTTTATGCATTCCTGTAGCATCATCACACTTTTACTTTTACTTTCACATTTACATCTTCAATCCATTGTCAAAGAACACCAGAGCCAGGCAATAGCTAAAAGCAGTAACAGTAGATTTGACTCAGAAAATACTGTAATAGTTTAAGGCAGTATGAAACTGAGCTCAATTCTGAATGCAATAAGGAGAATCTGGAATTTATAGTCAAGGAGTATGGTGAGGAGATTGTTGGATGAAAAATTGCTGAGAGGTGACCTCAGTGTTAGGGGGATTCTTGCTAAACTGACTAAGCAGGACTCTCATTGAAGGCAGGACAAGGTAATCAGATATCAAAGGAGTAATTTGTTCTGATACTGAGTGCTCACATATCAAGAACGAAGAGGTTGACTTAGCAGAATTCTTTGCTAAGACTTGGACAGGCATAGAAAAGGAAGGACAAAGAATATGTTTAGGCTGTTTCTTCAGAAGAACCTTACTGAAGTTTAGTCAACTATAGAAAGCCTTTGTTGCCATTTGAAATATTTTTCTGTATGATGCATATTAAAGATCAAAATTTACTTTTTTCCCCAAGGATATCCACTTTCCCAGAATCATTTATTTAAAGGACTATTTTTTTTTTTAATGCACTGAATGTCACCTTTGTCACAAATCAAATTACTCTACCCGTTGGACTATTTCTGGACATTGTTTTCAATTTCATTTTTCTATTTTTTCTAATAGTTCAATAATTGTATCTTTAAATTAAGTGTTAATATAGTTAGTGAAAATCTTCTGGAGTTCATTTTTTAAGGGTTGCTTAGCTTTTCTTTCTGCTTTGCATTTTAATATAAATTTTAAAATATGCTGAAAAATTTTGACCTGAAACTCACTTATAATTTGTGTTGGAATTACCCTGAATTCTTAGATAAATTAGAGAAAATGTGTATATTCTCTCTTTTTTTTTTTTTATTAATGGATAATGTACATTCTCTACTTAGATTTAAAAATTTATTTCAGTAATTAATTGTAATTTTCAGTGTTAAAAATGTTTCGTTATATTTTGCCCAGTATGTTTTGTCTTTGATGGCTTCATAGATTGTAGAATTATTTAAATTTTATATTAATTTATTTGTATTATATCAAAATTTTATTGATTTTTTTCAATGTCTCAAAATTAAATAATAGTTACTGGAAGATTTCAAATTTTCCTATTTCCACAAAAATAAAATCTGCAAATAATGTAATTTTTCATTTATTTTTTCATCCTTTTTATCTTTTATTTCCTTCACTCGACTTGTTGTACCTGTATGGAAACCAAGTATAATATTGAAAAGAAAAACAACCTTTTCTTAGTGCAAAATTTAGAAGGAAACTTCTAAGTGCCTCTCCATTTTATAGTAATGGATTACACAATGTCCAACCACATTAAACTTTGAACCATGTTTCTGACTATCTCCTTTTCTCTGTAGTTTCAGTCTAGAGTTGGCCAAAATAATAATTTATGTGAGATTAGCAGAGTAGAAGTGAAGCATCAGCCATTATATTCGAAATGTTGTCATGGTTAAATGTGATAACATAAAGACACAAAGATGTTTGAAGTTCCAGCTTGTCATCTGTCTTCGGTTCTGCACCTAGCTCCTCTTTCTAACAGCTTTATCTGTTGACCAATACGAGGACCAATAAGAGTCTTAAGCTCATCATCAAACAACATGTTGTGGCCTCACAGTAGTAAAACTTTTGTATACACTTTTCAACAGTTCCCTCTCTATGGCCCTTTGGTGTCTGGATGTATTTGACTTCTCAGATGGATTATTTGTTGACCTCTCACTCTCTAATTTTCCAAATCCCTCTTTTAGTTATCCAATCCTCGCCTTTCTCCATGATTGTTTCAAGTCTAGTTCCTTGTAGTAAACTATCTGTTCATAAATCATAGTGATTTTGCCTCCTTGATTGAATTTTGGTTGATACAGTTATTCCTTTCAGGAGTGAGGTACTGGTGTTTCATAAATCTAAAATATGTCCATTAACTTTGGGACCACGCAGTGTTTGCAAGCTGGAAGCATAGAAAATATACTATGAATGGAAGCTGAAATTATGAGTGAAGTATAGGAGGCTGACAAATAAATTGCTACTGGAGGCTGGAGAAAAGATGCCATATAATATAAAATTTTGAAGTCTACATTACCTTGTGGAAGATTGAATATGTACCCAATAAATTTGTTAATGTTGCTAAGGAGATTCTCAGACTGAGTGTTGAAAAGTCATTTACTTATTTTTGCCACCTGTAGTAGGGTATACACAGAAAGAGTGAACTAAAAAGCAAATATTTCTGTTTCTAAATAGATTTTAGAGGAACTATAGAAGACACATGGATTATATCCATCTAGCCAAATAATTTCAAAGTTAAAAATGACCTCAGGACAACAATAAAATCTAGGGCATTGTCAGTACCTCACATAACATAGTGGTGAAAATTAAATATATAATATACATGTATAAATATATAAGTTAAATATATATTCATGGCAACATGTTCTCTGGCCAAGACTATAGGGAAGCAGACAACATAAGACACTGTCGCTAAGAATGCAAATTGATCAAAGACTTCTGGAAGTAAATTTGACATTATCTTACAAAATTACGTTTTTACTTAATTTTGACTGAGCTGTCCGATATCTACGTAGTATCTGGAATGTTTTTCAGCAATATGAACATATATCTATCCTAGTTATTCATTACAGCATTGTACTATTGCAAAAATATTTGAAACAACACAAATACTCATACATGGATGAGAAGTCAAATAAAGTATGATAGAGACATACAATAGAATTATTTGCAACTATAAAACACAATGAAAATGACCCCTACAAACTAACATGAAGTAAAACCCATAATATATGTTTCAGTGCAAAAAGGAAAAAGCAAATAGAAGAGTACCAAAAGTGTGTTCCCTTTCATAAAAGAAAAAGGAAATAGGAGCAACTGCATATATTTACTCCTTTAGGAAAATGAACAAAAAAGCAAACAAACACATTAGAAGGAATTAGCAAAAGCTAATGAGTTTGCCTATCTGCAGGGTGTGGGTGAGAATAAGTAAAGGTAAATAGTGAAGAAAGCATTAGGGAGGAGAGATGCTCCTCTGAATAAACCTTTGTATAAAACCCTGACTTTTGGATCCATACTGATTCCTCACATACTGAAAAATATATAAATAATTAAAAATTATCAAAATGTGAATAAAACTCAAAATAGAGCTCAGGGAGTAATTAATAGAACTTACTGTATTACAAGTAAAAACCATAGTTACACTTTAGCATAAGGCTAATGTATAGAATAATATTAATTGATTAAAATTAAAATATTGTTGATTATATATTGGGATGCACTGTGGATAGAATCAATCATTGAAAAACATAGACATCAAACCATCAGTTGTACAATTTTTGAGTGTATATACAATTTTTATTTGTCAATTATACCTCAATAAAACTAGAGAAAAATCATTCAACAAGTATGAATTGATTAGAAAAACATGTATTTTGAATGAAAACTAAAATGCCATCACTTAAATATTTTTGACTCCATCTCAGCAGTACTTATCACAATACTTGAGTTTTTAAAGGATAAGTATAAGAAAAAGTAATTAATTCATTATAAGAAAAAAGAATTAAAATTTAAAACAATGTTTTATTGTCTCAAATTAAAAATAATTTATAACACTAAAGAGAAGTTCTCTCAGCTGTTACAACACTGGAAACTCTAGTAGGATTACCAAGTTCAAACTAGAGGCAGTGGCTTTAGTAAACACGGCATTTATAAAGATTGCAATTACCTGTTACAACCAGTAGGTAGCCAAATGGACAGATTTATTGAACTTCTACAGTTTTAGAAGGTGTGAACCACCTGAGACCTTGCTGGAGAAGAGATAAAACTATGAAATCAGGGATTTTACTACATAGAGATCTAGCTCATCAATTTTTTAATAAATACAACTACGTTTGGAGTGGAAAGTGTTCGTGTTCTCCCTCTCTCTCTTTCTTTCTTTTTTTTTTTTTTTTTTTTGAGGCAGGGTCTCATTTTGTTGCCCTAGCTGAAGTGCCAGCCTTGACTTTCCAGATTCAAGTGACTCTCCTACCTCAGCCTCCTTACTACAGGTATGCACAACTAGACCAGATTAATTTTTAAAAAATGTTTATTAGAGACAGAGTCTCACTTTGTTGCCCAGACTAGTAGTGTTCTCTTTCACTGTCTAGACTTTATTATTTAATTTAAATATGATAGTCCAAAATTAAAATATATATATATATATTTTCATAGTCAGATCACATCTCTCCTCTTACAGAAACCATTGCTTGAAGGAAGACAGTACTATGCTACTCAGGAATAATGATGGACAAATCATATGGGTACATTAGAATTGAACATTCCCAACTTGTTTCTCTCTGACTAAACAGATCCAAGTTTCTAACTCAGATTTTTATTTTTCTCTTTTTTAACCTTTGCCTCAGGATATGACTAAACACAATACAGGATATGACTAAACACAATACTGGCTTTTCTTCCCAAAAAAAACGTTCTAATGTGGAGTCAGTAAAACTAACGATTTTCGTCGTTGGCTCATTTGCTATTTTGAATGTTAGTGAAGGGAATGAAAGAATGTTAGGATTTGAATTCCAAATTGAAAATTTACATGAAGTTGCTTATATATCATGCATGGATATATATATCATGCATGGATATATCATGCATGGATATAAGTTAGTTTTCCAAGAATCCAAACACTGCAAAATGTAATGTAATGTAATATTATTTTTTGAAATTTTTCTGTATCTAAATTGTAAAACCATTGTAATTCTCAGTCAATTCACTCAAAAGCACTTTATCTCCTCTCTGGCCTGAGCATTGGGTCTTCCCTATTTGTATGTAGTATCATATATACTGTGTTTTGAATAAAATGTACTGACGTTGTTTAAATGCTGACTATTTTCTCATTGTATTATTTCCTTTATTATGGATCCTTTGAGAATTAAATTTAGCATTTTGATTTATTATTGCACAACACCTTTGATTCTTTTTTTCAGTCAGTCTTACTGAAAATAATTACCTGCATAAATTATAAACCTTCTTTTACTTGTTTGTTAATATCTTATATAATTTTTTTATTTAAATTCTTGAGTTACTCTTTTTTAGGCAACTAATCTTCAAACCAAAAAATGAAGCATTCACCAGAACATATGCCTTGAAGTAACTATTTGCCCTCTTATATCCAGGAAACCATTTGCCCCCGTTTGTCCAAGCAGATGAACCAGTTTCAATCCAACAGTCTTTAGTTCTACAGCCCATCTCCCTAGATGGCATCATCAATAAACAAAAATCAGTCATTATCCTCCAAAGCCTTCAGCTATAGAACTTTTGACTTGTTCCCTTTATCATTAATGCATGACTTTAAATATTTTGAGGGCAGAGGCCCTTTCTCTTTGTTTATTTTATTCGAAGTGTCTAGAGTGTTCCAGATACATGATAAATAGTAACTCAAGATGTATGAAATGCCTGCAAATAATTAAAATTATATATGTCAAAATTTAGTGACTATATTTAAAATATAGAAAATAAGATCTTGGCTAACATGGTGAAACTCTGTATCTACTAAAAAAATTAGCCAGGTAGGGTGGTATGTGCCTGTAGTTCCAGCTACTCAGGAGGCTGAGGCAGGAGAATCACTTGAACTCGGGAGGTGGAGGTTGCAGTGAGCCAAGACCGGGCCATTGCACTCCAGCCTGGGACACAGAGAGAGACTCCATCTCAATAATACTAATACTACTACTAATAATAATAAATTTAAAAGATAAATAGAAAATAAACTATTCTAATTATTATTAGTTAAATAATTTTGAATAATTTCTGCCACAAAGTTTTTCTAATAATGGAAGAAAAAAAAAACATAAGCATCAAATGATTTGAGACATGCTTAAAATTGTATCTATGCAGCTGAGAATGTTCTCCTTAATGAATTACACAATTTTGTTTAATTTTCCTCTTATCCAGGAATAAGAGGATTTTTTTTTTTTTTTTTTTTTTTTGGAAACGGAATCTTGCTCTGTTGCCCAGGCTGGAGTGCAGTGGCCGGATCTTGGCTCACTGCAAGCTCCGCCTCCCGGGTTTACGCCATTCTCCTGCCTCAGCCTCCCGAGTAGCTGGGACTACAGACGCCCGCCACCTCGCCCGGCTATTTTTTTGTATTTTTTACTAGAGACGGGGTTTTACCGGGTTAGCCAGGATGGTCTTGATCTCCTGACCTCGTGATCCGCCCGTCTCGGCCTCCCAAAGTGCTGGGATTACAGGCTTGAGCCACCGCGCCCGGCCGGAATAAGAGGATTTTTAAAGGCATTTTATATATCTTTAATTACTACTAATTGTATACCTTGAACATTCTAAACTCTTGGGTTATATATACTATTTCTGCTCTACCAAAACATTCCAACACATTTTATTTTTTATTTTTTATTTTTTTTCTTTTCACACAGGGCCTTGCTCTGTCACCGAGACTGGAGTGCAGTGGCATGATCTCAGCTCACCACAACATCCACCTCCCAAGTTCTAGCAATTCTTATTCCTCAGCCTCTGGAGTAGCTGGTATTATAGGCATGCAACCACATGAAGCTAATTTTTGTACTTTTAGCAGATACGGGGTTTCATCATTTTGACCAGGCTGGTCTTGAACTCCTGACCTAAAAGATCCACATGCCTTGGCCTCCCAAAGTGCTGGGATTACAGGCATGAGCCTCCGCACCTGATTCCAACACAGATTTTTCAGGGTCCCCCAAGGATAATTCCTTTAAAGCACAAACTATTTTATATCTGTTGATTAAAATTCTTTTATGGATTGCTCCATTTTTCAGAATAAAGTGTTGTATTTTAATTTTATTTTCAGAACAAGCAAGATTCTTATTGTAATTGCACATGTTTAGTCTTTACTCTCGTCTTGCTACTCACCTCAATATGCCGGTATGTTTTGGTCAATCTGGAAATTCCCTCACACCTTTTCATACTGTATTGCCCTCTACTTGTAATACACTCCTGCTGATGTACACCCTCCTCTTGTACTATGCATAACTCTTTTATAAATCTCCTACTTTATGTCACAGAATATTTTACTTTCCTAGGCTTCCTTCACAACATAATCTTATGGTTATTATAGGATTTATCAAATTGAATTGAATTTATGTTTCTTTTTATGTGTCCACTGTAATATAGTGAATGGAAGAAATTGAATACATATTCCTATTTTTACTTTTGTTCATTTCTGTGTTTCTGCTCCTAGGACATGTCAATTAGATTAAATTTACCATGTACTTACTAACATACTTAAGCATTACGATAGATTTTGACTTTGCCTTACAATTCACATTTTTTGAAATTGTTCCACGCTCAAATGAATTTCACAATTCTCTCAACAATTCTTACATTTACGTACTGCTCATTCTAGGCTTCAATAGATCAGCATGAATTTCAGATAAAATACATGTAATATGATTATTTTTTCCAATGCATAAGATAATTGAATCTTGCAGTCACTTTTGGAAAAGGAAAAAAATAAGTTGGGTGAATAAAAGTATGTTATTTGAATATTAATAAGCAGAAATACCTTTCTCTTTTAGTCTCTTTTCTGTATAAGATTTTATTGCATTAAATATTAAAAATCATTGTTACAGTCAAAATTTAAATATGAATCATTGTGTCTTTAAAAAAGTTTATAACACACATATTCAACAGGTGTTTTTACATAAAACTCTTCCTGTAAACTATTGATTAATTGCAATTATGCTTTTAGATTTTTTACAATATTATACACTATAAATTCAAGCACTCCTAACTGGTTTTAAGGTATAAAATGGTCATTCAATTTAAAATGTCATATCTAAAGTTTTCATTATCCTTGTAGTAGCAGAAGTTTTGTTTCTGCTCCATGCCAATTCTTTAGAAATCTGTCAATTGAATTTATCACAGTAGATCACAAAGCATAATCTTCTCAATTATTGTCTCTATTTCTGAGGCTAAGGTCAGGGTGTTTCATGTCTCATTTACCCTCTTGTTGAATATTTGTTTCAGGTGGTTTATATTCATGTTTCATGTATTGCTAATCCATTCTCATATTTGTTTTTGACACTGAAGCTATGGACATTAATCTTGTCATGGTAATGCTTTGTCTCCATTTTTTAACACATAAAAAAAGACACACAAAATGTATTTTAATGTGTGTAGCATGAGGAAATAACAGGAGAATGATTATTCAATAACTCAATGGGAAACAGAAGCTTATATACCACCTTTCATAGGGAAGAGGGAGATGGGAATGGAGGAAATCTTTTGAGGGCCAGCAAATGATTATTAGGATAAGTGAAGAGACGGAAATTAACTTGTAAATGATTCTTACTGGAATTTGAATGAGAGACAGGCATTGTTTTGTTTAAAGGTACTTCCAGGTGTGGTTGCATTCGTCAGTATACTTTGTTTCTTTTTTGAGACAGAGTCTCACTCTGTCATCCAGGCTGGAGTGCAGCATCACAATCATGTCTCACTCCAGCCTCTACCTCCTCGCTCAAGCAATCCTCCTGCCTCAGCCTCCTGAGTACCTGGGACTGCAGGTACACACCATCATGCCCCATTAATTTTTGTTTTTGTTTTATTTTGTTTTGTAGAAACGGAGTTTCATCGTGTTGCCCAGGCTAGTCTGAAACTCCTGGACTCAAGTGATCTGCTCACCACAATCCTCCCGAAGTGCTGAGATTTTCAGGGGAGTTTGAACCAGAGCAACTTTTCTTGAATGGGGAATGGATACAATAATGGATAAAATGAGACCTACTGGGCTGCATTCCTAGCAGGTTAGGCATTGCTAGTCACATTATAAGATAGGAGGTCAGCACAAGGTATGGTCATAAAGATCCTGTTGATAAAACAGAATGCACTAAAGAAGCTGATCAAAACCCACCAAAACCAAGATGGTGACAGTGGTGATGAAAGCGACCTCTGCTCATCCTCATTGCTCATTATTTGCTAGTTATAATATGTTAATATGCTAAAAGACAGTGCCACCAGTGACATGACAGTTTACAAATGGCCTGGCAATGTCCAGAAGTTATGCTATATAGTCTAAAGTGGGGAAGAATCCTCAGTTCTGGGAATTGCCCACAACTTTTTTCAGAAAACTCATAAACAATGTGTAGCACTTGTTTAGCACATAATTAAGAAATAACCATTAAAAATAGCCAACTAGCAGCCTTCATTGCTGCTCTATGTAGTAGCCATTCTTTGTTTTTGTTTTTTATTTTATAAACTTGCCCTCACTTTATTCTTTGGACTGGGCCCAATTTCTTTCTTGTGCCAAATCCAAGATCCCTCTCTTGGGATCTGGATCTGGACCCCTTTTGGGTAATAGGCTTACAGGCATGAGCCACCATGCCTGGCCCCTCAGTCTTTTTTCTGTGATAGACAATGAGATTTGAAGGAGGTGATAAAAGGTAATTGTGTTGTTTTTGAGAAGAAGTTTCCATAGTCAGATTACCAAATGCCAGAGTGATTCTCCCTCTGTGTGATTGCCTCCCTGGCCACAAGTGAAGGTTAGAGGGACCTTGAGTGTTAGGCAGCTTTTAAAATCTCTAATCATATCAAAGAGCCAGTCTTTGTGGTGTTGCTTTCTGAGCCCCAACATTTTTCCTTTCTAAAACTTTCCTAGAAATTTCACTTGTGAAAGTTTGACCCAAGTTGACAGAAAAAATAGCTAACTGTGGTGCTCAAACTTAAAAAATAACCAAGCATCCATGGCTGGGTGAGAGAGGGGTCATGCACTCTGTGTTCTCGAAAGAATGTTGTGAAAATGTCATTGAACTTCCTTTTCTACAATCAAATCAAACCAGTTCCTGCTGTTGGTGCCAAGATCAACTGTGACCTGAGCCTCCTCAACAATCCACTGGCCATTTGAAAGAAACGTCTGACATAGACTTCTCGTTTGGGTCTGAAAACCATATAATCAGGGCTCAAAATTAATTGACCAATCAGAACTGAACAAGTTTGATTCTTCCATTTGCATAAATAGACCTGATTAAGAACCTGGGCAAGAACTTTCCTTATTTAAGCCACACTGTACCGTTGTTCATCAGAGAGTAGACTTTCACTTATACTGAAGTTGTGCCTTTCCAATATGCAGATTGTTTTGTTTTGATTTTTTAATAGAAAAACAGCTTCTCCTTGTTCCTCTGCAGATTTCAATTATGTTTTTTAATACTTTAAAAGCTGAATTCATGTCTGTGGGGAGAAAAATGAAGTAAATATCTGAATGACAAAGGATGTGATTAAATGCCCCTTCCATTTCTGGGAATAAGCCAGTCCAATTAAGCAATTATGTCTCATCAGGAAATAAAATGGCAGGTAAGATCTCAAAAGTAGGACCCTAAATATAACCCAGAAAAACAGATTTTTAATAAAAAGCATCTCTATGGAAATAGAAGAAAAACAAAGGCTAACGTTTGGAGTAGTGTATAAATCGGTTTTTTGGGGGAGTCTTTGAGGCATCTTCACTTAGAGTGAGCAGGAAGGGGTAATCTGACAGACTTCTGGATTCTGGTTCAAATCAGGTATTCCAGTGAACTTTCTAAGTAGTTCATACATCAACAGGCTCTTCATATAGAAGTTGCTATAGTGATTTCTCTCAACATTTATATCAAGTTTTCCAGCTTCAGTTTGTAGAATCTTAAGAAAAGCACATTTTAAATTTCTAGTAATTTTAAATGAAAAGAGTGGGAAAAACAATTGGAGATGTGAGTCTGGAGAGTCATAGTCATATATTTCAGGGAATTAAAAGTTTAAGGTTCAATATAAATGATAAAAAAATCTCAAAAACAAATGGGCAGGGTCAGAATCTAATAACGGTCATACTACAGGTTTTCTTCATGAAATATTTTTTTTCTCTTCAATTCCCCACCTCTATTAAAGATAAATCATGGTGAGAGCAATTTATTTGCAAAATGTATTTTAATCTTATTATACTTGGGCTTATTATTTGCATAAAATTCAGCAAAAATAGTGATTGGCCATATAGGTACTTTTCAAGTTGAATTTACTGAAGTTTTTCATAAGAAATTTCAGATTTGATTTTTAAAATTCTCCTGATGCTTAGGAGCCAAGGCAAAGACTGTATCTATGATACTTATATAAATTGGGTGAATTCCTCTCTTCTTGAGGCCCCCAAAATATCTTGAGGTCTGTGAGAAAGTGACATTGTTTACTTACTGCAAGGTCAGGAATCTGGTAAGGCAACCATATTAACAAGGTACCAGAGAAGTTTTTCCAAGTCTTTGTATTGGTTCCATGAAAGTCAAACTCAATTACTCAAAGCAATATGGTCATATCAGAAAATGTGTCATTTCAGTTAAAGCCACAGTAAAGTAACTCGTGATTTCAATTGTATCTTGCCACAAAAGCGTACAGATTCTTACTGAACTTATGCGAATAACTATATTGCTATAAAATAAGAACACTCATGAATAATTGCTCAGTTCTGTGGGGATTATGTAGAGAGAAAGGTAAATGTTTCAGTTACGTTCACAAAAGCATACTTTACCCAGCTGCTGTAAGCTATAAATAGCTTTTTAAGAAAAAGTTTTCTTTACTGAGAAACAAATCAGCAATGTTTCAAATCAAAGTAAAATAAGAAATTATTTCAGTCCTCTACCAGTTCACTCTCATGTAATTAATATTTGTTCTGCTTGATGTTAGACGACCAAATTTATGAGTCCAGTTTTTACTCTCCATTGGAATTTTTGAAATTCTTACATAGTCTAATTGAATAATCCCAAAATCATCAACAGAGGTCTGTATTTCAGAGTAACTGTCAGTCTTTTTATCCTTTAAAGGAATTTCTTTGAAAATATAATATTTAGTATTATAGTTCATTGCAAAGATGCTTTAGATGAAGCTGAAAAAGCAAGCAATGAACTGTGGACAGCAAGACCACAGAGAATGTGAGAATGGTCATGAGAATGGTCACAGCAAATGAGCTCATAAGAGTTTATAATAATGATGTGATTGATAACAGAATTTGGTTAACTTCTGTGGCCTATAGCAATTGTACAGAACTTCCATAATTTTTACCTATGTCATATTTCTGAACATATCAGCTACTTAGGACTCTCATATAAATTTGTAACATATGTTAATACATTTATACAAATATGACTTAAAAAGCATTTAAACATAATTCCTTTATTGAATATGCTTTCTGTATAATTTAGCATGTCAAATAAACCTAACATGTTTTTCCTGGACTTCCAAAGTCCCTTTTGGAAGGTCCAAAAGTTAGTTTGATGTCAGTAGATTTAGTTTACAATGTGAAATTTGATATTGGGCAGTATGTCAAATATGCTCAAGGTGTGAAACACTTGATCAAAATAAAATCATTATAAAATAATGGCGAAGGTAATAATGAAAATATTTCAAAAAAACTTTACTCTTTGATAAGGAGGAGATTGTTTTCTAGATAAGCATAGACCTAATAGGGGTAGCATTAGTAATAAAAAATCTGTATTTCCTTTTCTCCTTTTTATTTCTCTTGCTTTTCATTTACAGTTTTACTCAAAAGTTAAACACAAAATCTTTACTATTGTGTCAATATTACACAAAAATCTTGTCCAAAAGAGAAAATCAAATTCTAACTTTGCATTAGTGTATGTTAAGGTTCAATTTTAAAATCTGTATGATAAATGTATTAAATTTTAGTCAGTTTAACAACACAAAATTTTGAAATACTCTTTTCCTTTAACTTTCTGTACCTATTTAGTTCTATCTACATTATTTTTCTTTCTCTGAAATAACAATTTGAAACCTCTAATCTAGACAAAATTAATTTTCCTTTAACAAAGGCTAAAACTTTACATCCTTTGTATAATCTTCCTTATAAAAATATATCCTAACTTTTTAATATACCCTGTATACAAATTGTTTGTTTATATCTATTAGTTTTAGTTACATCTATTGATTGTAATTTTAATTCTATTTTAATCACAATTTTCAGTGAAAAATCTAGGAATTAATAAGTTTAATTGTTATGTACTAGATGCAGAGCCAAAATAGAGGAAAGAGCTTGAAGACAATGCCTGAAGAATCAACGTCTCCCAGCATGGTCCAGAGGCAGAGCTGGGCCAGGAGGATTGGTAAATGCTGAGCTTGGGACTGCCCTGTATCTCTTGGTGCAGGTATTATAAACACATGTATGTCTGGAGGCCTTGTCATGGCCACATGTCTAGAAATCAGAATCTACAGGCTCAAAATAAGACATACGCTCAAAGATAAATCAATGAAGTATCAAAAATATCAGAGAAGGAACAGTTTTATGACAGAAGAACAGAGTAGGGATAGTATAAATTTGTCTGACCAGTATACCTAAGCAAAAATGTCTAAAATTCTGAGGACATTTTTAACTTATTTTACCAACAATTTTAAAACTAACTTTATTTATCAAATATTACTAAAGTCACGTGAACTTGAAAAGCATTTGGGTTATTCAATTTATGAGTACTAACTTATTTATAAATTAATTTGGTATCACAAACACAAAATACAAACAAAACCATGTACACATGTATACATAGAAGTAAAGACAAACATAAATAGTATATAATTCTGATTTTATTTTATTTTTCCATGAGACCGGCAAAATTCAGAAATTTAAAAGGGTAGTTGGATTAAACTGTGTCTCTGTAAATGAAAAAAAGTTAAGGTCTATCTGTCCCCCATGGCCAAAACCTTTATCAAGTTTCAGATAAAAGAGGGTAACAAATTTACATCTCAAAGCACAGAGAGAATATTTAAGCTATTTCAAGGATAAATTTGTGTGTTTTAGAGAAAGACTAAAAATTGATGTCAAGATAATTCAGAAATAATCGAGATTAAACACAGGATTTCATAAAGAGACCAATTTTAGTTCCATAAGTAGTTTCCAATTTAGTCTCCATTTTCAACTGGACCACTGATTTGGGGCAAAGCCCATCAATGAATAATTCCAACAAAGCATTTGTAGTTTCTAGGGCCTACTATTTATATATATGAAAAGCATGTGCAGTTGCAGGACAGAGCACCTAGATCCACAGAAATAAATAATTTTTGCACTAACTCCTGTATTAACCAGAGTTGAAGCAAACACTCAAGAGAAATGTCATGGGGCTGGGCTGTGCAATGCTTCCACAGTGCCCTTCTCTGTACGAACATTCTCTCAAGGCTGGGAACAATGCAATTTCAATCAGCCTGCTTTGTGATTATCCCATCAACCATAGAAGTCTTATACTTCAGTGGTGAGTTTTCTCATAGCCCCCATGTATCCAAACTGTGCTTTTGTTATCTAAATGCACAAAAAATGAACACTATCCTGTGGTAATAATCATTCACTACAACTACTGTCAGTCACCTCCAAAACTGCAGTCCTCTCTCCAGTGACTCACCAACCATTACAAACCAACAGGTCAAATTCTTTCTCACAGTATGAAGTAATCCCTGGTAACCCCCCAAAGTCCAAGAAATCAAGGAACTCAGTGCAAAACAAAGCAGGCCTTTAGGCCTCAGGAGAACCTGCCGCTGAATCTCGGGGCTTCACGAGAAAGACAGAAACGTCCCCCAAAAGAGGGTGTGTAACACCTTTGTTTTGTGTTCCTCAAGGGATTTCAGTGCTTCTAGAAGTCCCTTTTAGATTTCTTTATGAGGTATCAAAGGTAGCAAAAAAAGAAGGTGCGGTAGAAATAAATTGTAGAATAAGTATTAGAGAAGCCAATTTGAGGAGATTTTAAACTTCCCAATAAAGTCAATGAGGTTTTACATTTTTCTCAACAAAAGTTATGCCAACAAGGAAGGAAACAACAAAGAAATGAAACATTGATGTTTAAAAAAGGGGTTCATTTGACGGAAAAAATTACTCAGGGAAGAAATAAAATCCAAAAGAGAAAAAGCAAATAGGTCTTTAAAAATATATTTAACTTAAATATCAGCTTTTAATTAAGCCAAATTTTGAACCTAAAGCTCATTAAAATAACCAACAAATAATCAAAAAATCTTCTCAAATAAAAACAGAAACCAATAAGCCTCTTTTTGACTTAACCAAAAATTCATAAATTGTCTTTAAAGAGGTATAGCAAAGCTGTCCTCGCAAAATTTAGGCCCACTCCCCAAAGACAACTAAGAGAAAAAGGAGACTTAGATTAACTTCTTAAGACTGGCAATAGTCAGTCAGTAGGCTAGCTGCAAATGAGGTCCAACTAATGTTTTGTCAGGCCATCTTGTTTTTTTTTGGTTTGTTTGTTTGTTTGTTTGTTTGTTTAATGGAGTCCTCAAGCTTTTGGTTGTCTCTCTACACAAGCAGACACAATAACTTGCATTACCCTAAAAGGAAATAAGCCAAACCAAGTTCTCAGTTCACAAAACAGTATGACAAAAAAAAAAAAAAAAAAATAGCTGTTCATGAAAGGGAAAAGGATCAATAACAAATAGATTTGCAAAATACTCGAGTCACACAAATATCAAACTAAATTTTATACACTTCCCCCACTCTTCCCAGAGTTAAAGGATTTATATCTTTAAAGGACTGGTTTCTTGACCAAAAATCAAACATAGGCTTCAGTAGTAAAACTGTGGAATCCTAACCACTAAACTACGTGCTGGAGTATCTTCTTTGTAAATCATTCAGGGGTTACAAAGCAGGAAGTTCGAGATTTAGGTTTAAATCTGATTTCTTTTTTCTCTTTCAAAAGTCTTGCCAAGTGAATTTCTAAGGCTATTTCCCTTTTGTATGTATTCATAGGTACCAATAAGATGGCTGTTTAGAATAAGAGCTCTTTAAACAATTTTCCTTATTAAAACACAATTTATTCCTTATGTAAGTGACCTGAGCCAATGAGACTTTTTCATACGAAGTCCTAAAGGTAACTTTCTAGATTCAGAATACAATGGACAAAACGAGCATTTTTTTAATGAGAACAAAAGATACAGCCTCCCATCCCCCAAAAAAATTCACTTCCACAAGTAGATTAAGAAAGCAACATACTCTTGTAGCCACAAATGGTTAAGAGTGGTGTTTACACATAGAATGAGTTTTGCATTCCACAAAGGAATGCTGGCTCCTAGGCATAGAATCTAGGACACTAAATAGGTCCTCCTGGGATTTAGTTTTCCTAAGATTAACCAGGCAACAAGACTTAAGACAACAAAAGCCCTTTATGGAGAGAAATTACTAAGACAAATACCCCTGAGGGCTTTGCACATTTAAAACAGAGTGGGAGGCTTAAGATCTTATGTGTTTCAGAGTCTCCAATCTTTTCAGACTAGTCACCAGAAGTGACCAAAAATTATATACCCCAGATAGTGAGTCCAAGAGTGTTTTTACTTGGTCACAAGTAAAGCTCTCCAGGACATGAACAAGACTAGAGAGGAACCTCGTCTAATTTTCATATTAGGGTCTATGGTATCCCTTTTTATGACAAAATGACACAGGAAGACAGTCACGAAGGAACAAACAAAGACTGTTTCTGGGAGGAAAAGGATCAGACATTATAAATATTTATACCACTGCACCTGAAGCTAGCCTGTGTAAATGATTTTCTCCCATTAATCAACATTTTAGAGAGGAAAAGAAGACAAGTAGAGTTGTTTGTTTGTTTGTTTGTTTTTAACCATTCACTCTACCAGATTCCACAGAAAGCGAGCAGGATCCTGACTGGTAAGAGATTCTTTCTCTTCTGTTAATTTGTCACGTCCTGGATTTCCTTAATTTTGACTTGCAGCAAACTGGAGCAGTTTTGATTATCCTGCTCACAGCACCAAAACTGCAGGGGTCAAAGAAAAACACTCTCTTTGCCCTTTGATAGTTTGCTGAAAATCAGCTAACAACACAAAGCAGATTAATAGAAGAAAAGTCATACAAAATTTAATTTAACATGAATAGCATGAGGGAGCCGCAGGAGAATGATTATCCCAGTGGTTTCCATTTTTAAAATGTATTTATTGCCTTCAGATATTGGCTTTATTTTCATTTATTCTTTCTTTTCTTCTCTCTTTTTTTTTCTTTTAGCTTCCAGTTAGAAATTGTTTTTATTCAACCTGAAGATTTATTAAAATCCTCATAAAATTTAATTTAATATTTAACATTATTAACGGGATAACTACATCTGCTCTCTTTTTTATGAGGCCTAGATACTATGTATTTCAAATTTATGCAAATTCCTTATATCCAAACTTGTAGATGTTGAAACATTTTTAAAAACTTTTCTAGGCCAGGCGTGGTGGCGCAAGCCTGTAATCCCAGCACTTTGGGAGGCCGAGACGGGCGGATCACGAGGTCAGGAGATCCAGACCATCCTGGCTAACACAGTGAAACCCCGTCTCTACTGAAAAATACAAAAAACTAGCCAGGCGAGGTGGTGGGCGCCTGTAGTCCCAACTACTGGGGTGGCTGAGGCAGGAGAATGGCGTAAACCCAGGAGGCGGAGCTTGCAGTGAGCTGAGATCAGGCCACTGCACTCCAGCCAGGGCGACAGAGCGAGACTCCATCTCAAAAAAAAAAAAAAAAAAAAAAAAATTTCTAATTTTTTTTGAAATGGTGAAAAGACCAGCAGTAATTAAAAGTAATTGAATTTTGCTTAATTTACTAGTTGCAATGCACAGAAAATATGTCAAATTTAGTAGCATTGTTTTGTGATATTTTGTCCACTTGAGATATTTTATAAGCATATAAAATATGGAAAATTTAGTAAAGCATTGTTTTGTGATATTTTCTCCCCTCAAGATATTTTATACGCATTGTTTACTGTGAAATTTATTAAAATATTGCATACATACAAGAATGTGTAAAACTCATATTTGTAAAGCATATTAAGTTTTTATAAACTGAAAACGTCTGTTTGACAATCTCCTAGATCAGAAAACAGATTTTTACCAGAACTCCAAAAGCTCCCTTATAACCATTTTCTTCTGCAACAATTCTCTCCAAGGGTAATCACTATCCTGATTTCTAAATCCATATGGATTCATTTGTTTAGTTCTTAAACTTTATCCCAATTGAACCAATGTGTTTGAATTCTTAAATTTAATGTTATGTTTCTGAGGGTAATATGATTTAATGATTACTAATAATATGATTTAATGATTACAAATAATAATTAAATTTCATTAGTCACTTGGTCTTTATGCCAGGAGTTTATGTGTCATTGAGATATCCTGAGGGAGTACAGGGAGTTGCAAAATGTTAATTAATTAAAAATCACTTATTTGTGTTGTGTGAAATATTGTAGTTTACTTGTGCTCCGTTAAATATATCTGTGCATTTTACAACAGTGTTATTTAAACTAATTATTACAAAATGTTTAGATAAATTTTAAAAAGTATACAAAGTCCATGCAAAAAAAAGTATTAAAGATAATATTGACCATGCAGTTCTTCCTTGATAATGTTACTTGCTTTAATATTTTTCTTATGACATTAGTACTGCCACATTTTCTTTCTTGGTTGTTTGAAAGATACATCCTTTCTCGGCCGGGTGCGGTGGCTCAAGCCTGTAATCCCAGCACTTTGGGAGGCCGAGACGGGCGGATCACGAGGTCAGGAGATCGAGACCATCCTGGCTAACACGGTGAAACCCCGTCTCTACTAAAAAATACAAAAAACTAGCCGGGCGAGGTGGCGGGCGCCTGTAGTCCCAGCTACTCGGGAGGCTGAGGCAGGAGAATGGCGTAAACCCGGGAGGCAGAGCTTGCAGTGAGCCAAGATCCGGCCACTGCACTCCAGCCTGGGCGACAGAGCGAGACTCCATCTCAAAAAAAAAAAAAAAAAAAAAGAAAGATATATCCCTTCTCATACTTTCCTGTTATCGTTTTTAACTTTTTCAACCAAAATTATTTTCCATCTGACTGAAGAACTCATTTTTAGCACTTCTTGTAATGAAACTTTGCTAGTGAATAATCTCTCAGGGTTTGTTTGCTAAAACATGTAATTATTTTCCTTGAATTTAAGGCATAGAATTGCAAGTTGGCTATTATTCTTTTTCAACACTTTAAATGCAATGCTGTGTTTTCAGTTTTCCAGTGTTTCTGTTGAGAAGTCAGTTGTCAATCTTAATGTTACTGTGTTTAAAGAAATGTGTTTTATTTATTATTGTTACTTTTATCTTTTATTTGTATTTATTTATTTATTTTTAAATTGTTTAAATTTATTTATTTATTTATTTTTGAGATGGAGTCTCGCTCTGTCACCCAGGCTACAGTGCAGTGGCGTGATCTCGACTCACTACAACCTCCGCCGAGTTCAAGCGATTCTCCTGCCTCAGCCTCCTGAGTAACTGGGACTCAGGCACACGGCACCACACCTGGCTCATTTTTCTATTTTTAGTGGAGACGGGGTTTCACCATGTTGGCTGGGATGGTCTTGATCTCCTGATTTCATGATCCACCCACCTCGGCTTCCCAAAGTGCTGGGATTACAGGCATGAGCCACTGTGCCCAGTCTATTCTTGCTACTTCTAAGGTTTTGTTTTTATCTTTGGTTTTGTACCATTTCATGATGATTTTTTTATTTATCCTGTTTGTAGTATTGATATGGCTCCAATGAATGGAGGAACACCAGGTTCTTCAAGTTGAATTGGAATAAATGATATGGACACATGTAGAGTGGTTTTAAGGAGTGGAGAGTTTAATAGGCAAGAAAGAAGGAAGAAGGCAGAAGGAAGAAGCTTCCCTGTACAGAGACAGAGAGAAGAGCGCTCCAAATCCAAAAGAGGAGATTTTTGTCCAGCCAGTTTTATGCGATGGCTGGAAGAAGAGGTGTCTGATTTGCATGGGGCTCAGGACATTGGTTTGACCAGGCATGTCATTCACGTAGCCCACAGAAAAAAACTGGCCATCATACCCTAGCCTTTTAATATGCAAATACGGGGCACCATGATGTTCCACACACATTGGATATATGGGTTGGCCATGCTGCTAGGCATATATGGGAGCAAGGGCAAGAAGACAATGGTGGGAATCACCATGTTGTGGGGACCCAGTTTCTAATGGCCTGTATTTGCATATCAAAGGTTACTGGCCTGGCCTAAGGGCCAGGGCTTTCATGCTAGATGAGAAACATTTCTGGAGCTGTTCTAAAAATGAAAACTCTCCAAGGACCCCTTTTCCTCTCTATCTGTCGGAAATAACTTTTTAATAGCTCCTACCACTGTGTACTGAGATATTTGGATCTCTGAACACAGTCTCTGAATTGCACTTTGATATTTATTAAAAACGTTGCTGTTTCTTCACTTTCTCCTGTCCTCCTAAGTTCCCAATTATATTTATGTTATTAATAGAAGTTGTGAGCATGTCCTCTAACTTTTATATTCTGTTAACATATCAATTCTTTTTTCTCTTTGTCCTTTAGTTTCATTGTTTTCCATTCACCTGTCTTCCAGATCATGAATTCTGTGTTTTGATGTATGTCCAATTAGCTGTTAACCCTATTTTCTGGATTCTTAATTTTAATTTTATACACGCATTTAATTAATTTATGTAGATTCTACTTTAAAACATGAAATTCTCCATATTTTCTATTTCTCCCATTCTTTCCTTATTTCCATAAATTTTTGAGTCATACTTAAATTCTTTCTCTGATAAAACGAATAGCAACATTCCCTGTTTCTACTGTATTTTTTTTATTATAGGACATTTAATCTACACAAATATCAAATCTTCTTAATGACTTATTATGAATAAAATAAACTGAAAAGTCCCAGCTGATGTTGTCTTTAACCAGAGGAGGTTTCCATTTCATTGATCAGGACAATACTATGAATAGCTGATTTTTGAAATCATTCAGGGATTTAGCTGATTTAGGACTTGGTTGTGGTTTCTGTATCTCAGCCACACTTAATCCCCAGGTATAGTTCATTCAGTTTTTTGATTAAAAGCTTAGTATGTCTGGGTCACCAAAGCCCTGAAAGATTACAGGAGGTAAGGCCCTGTACTTTAGTAGTTTTAGCTTACTTTTTTGTTTTTCTCATACTCAACTTCACTCTTTAGCAAACCTCCTGATGGGGAATATGATCATGTGTTTTGGGTAAACATTGCCCCTCAACATGTTTTCTAAGGCAGAGATTTCATTCTACGTTTCAGAAGTTTTAATTTTGTTTTTGTTTGTTTGTTTTTGCTTAGCTTCCTGCATTAGCTTCTTCAGAGCTTGACAAGTATTCTGTAGGGAAAATCATGCTTATATTTGGAGTATTTCAGGATACAACTTTATTACTTCAACAACATGTGTCTGCTAAAAGCTTCTTTCTGCTGCTTTCTGTGTTCTCAGCAAAGGTGACCAAGAGTTGGGGGAAAAAGACAAATGGAAATAAGTAGCTAATCATGAACAGATTCGCAACTCTCTGGAAGGTTAGATTATCTACAGTTATTCTCCTTCATTAGTAGCATCAGATATAATAATTACAAACAATGTTATTGTATCTCAGCAAAGTAACTCTGATTGTGTGAGTCTACTGTAGTGTCCTAGAATCTACATTTTTAAAACAAATCCCAGGTGATTCTGATGCGTTGAATCTTATATCGCGTATTATAGAACACAAGTCTAGCTATTACTCCCACTTATTTATTGTGCTTTTAAAAATGTATCCACTTAAATAATGAATAAATAATATTAGTTGAGTAAATAATAATATGAAAGTTTCAATAACTAACTTAGTGAAAATAAAAATCTGTGGCTATCTTATCCATCTTTCCTAGGTACAGATGTCCTCTGTGGATAGTTTAATATAATGAAACATTCAATATGTCCTTAAATAATTATTGTTGTCTGTAAACTGTAAGTTATGTGTAGGTCCAGGATTTTCCCATTTTTTCATCCTTGAAAACTATCATGGTGTGTGTCCTCTGCATTATTTATCTAGTTTGGTAGCACAGAGGGTATGGGATGTCCTGTGCAATTTTTTCCATTGGACTATTTAGTATGAAACCTGTTAGGATTCAAAAGTTCAGAAAAATCTTTAGTTATATTTTTTCAGGGTTTTTTTTTTCCCCCTATACCATATGAATAATGTAAAAATTTATAATATTTTTATTAAACAGAAAAGAAATATTTGAGATAGTGAAAAATAAAATACAGCACTGTTTGATGATTGTTTCATAAAATGAGAGATCTTATTGATTAATTGTCCCTGACAGGCCATGTAATTCTTCATTTAGAAACTCAGGAAATGGAGAAAATATAATATACATTTTTTTTTTTTAAATTGGAGGCTATTAAAGAAAAGACTGATTTTTTAGAAAATATAGAGGTAGTCATAAAAGCATACTATTAGTCTTACCAATAACAAGAGAATAAAGAATCAAGATAGAATGAAAGCCATGCTGCTCTGTGTATTATTCAACAATTGTTATGGCAAAATCAAATCCCAAGTTGATTGTGGATAATAGCAACAAACATTTATTTATTGTTTATATTTAGGATGTCAGATGCATCTTCTCTAACCTTTCTATATATTATCTTATTCTGGACTCAACATGAAGAAGTTGTCCAACCACTCAAATACATTTAAAATGTTTTCTTGGATATAATGTACAGCATGTCTGTTCACGTTCCATTAATCAAATCAGATTGTATGGCCAGGACCAGATTTAACACCACTGGAAAGCCGGCATACACTATTTCCAGAAAGGGCAATGAGGAAGAATATAGTTATGAACAAATAATACACTTTACCGAATCTGAATTAGGTTTATGTCAAATATAGAACAAATAGTGTGAAAACTCCTCTTTCTAAAGAACTAAAACTTAAAAATAGTGCAGATACTTGGGTCCAATCAGCCAGGACAGAGAATTGCAACTCAGCCTCCCGTATAAAAGTAGGGTACTTCAAGTACTACAAAGTGAGAAATGTTGTCTAGAAAATATTCTAGTGACCAGGAAAAGAAGAAAGAAAACATAATATCTTAGTTTGGGCTCTTGGTTAATAATAATAATAATAATAATAATAATAATAATAATAATAACAACAACAATAATAATAATAAAATTGTCCTCTATCCCACATTATTTGGACATTTACATGAATTGATTCTATTAGAAAAAGGTGGCCCAATATATATCTATACGGTACTCAGCAGAAGGGGAACACCTTAAGACACTTTTGTCCTCCTTTTCCGTAGAGCTTAAAATAAACACTCACTTTCAAAAATTATACTACTGACAAAAAATCTAGTCATTATGAAGTCAACAAAAATGTAAATTGTGACAGTAAATATCTAAGGACTTTAACATTAGAATTATCAGAAAGTTAAGTTAAAAATGACTTGTAATTAAAAGGCACAGAAAATCTGTTAATAAGATACCATAGAAAATAAGAAAACTTTAAAATTAAATAAAATATTACTTCTAATATTTAAAATTACATTTAAAATCTAATTTATGCATTTTAAGCTATTATAAGAAACACTCCTATAAATATTCTCATATCTATGTATGTATATTTGCAAAATATAGTCTCACATATATTATATATATATACATACACACAGGCACATGTTTTATATTGCTTGATTAAATACCTAAAAGTAGCATATCCTTAGTTATGTGGTAGTTTTACACTTAATTTTATAAGAAATTGGCTAACTTTTCTTCAAAATGATTGTACAAATTTGCATTCTTACTACTAATATATGAGTTTCAGTACTGCACAGCTGCACCATCATTTATCAATATTAGCCTTTTTAATGTTGGTCATTCTCATGGGTATGTATATCTTGATACATTTTTTATACGTTATTGTTTACCAGCAAGTGACTAAATAAATTTTGGAATATCAGCATAAAAAGTTAAAAACTATTCATACTTACTGTGGCATGGGTAAATACAAAACAACATACTAATGAAAGAAGACAAACACAAAGAGTGAATGTAGTTTGATTCCATTACATGAAACTCTAGAAAATGCAAAAGGGGCTGGGCGTGGTGGCTCAAGCCTGTAATCCCAGCCCTTTGGAAGGCCAAGGTGGGCAGATCACCCAAGGTCGGGAGTTTGAGACCAGCCTGACCAACATGGAGAAACCCCGTCTCTACTAAAAATACAAAAAATTTGCCAGGTGTGGTGTTGCATGCCTATAATCGCAGCTACTCGGGAGGCTGAGGCAGGAGAATCGCTTAAATCTGGGCAGTGGAGGTTGTGGTGAGCCGATATCACGTCATTGCACTCTAGCCTGGGCAACAAGAGTAAAAGTCCATTTCACAAAGAAAAAAAAAAAATCAAAAAGACAGATCAATGGTTTTCTGAGTTGAAGAGTAGATGACAAACCGAATGGAAAGAACCCTGAATAAAATTTTGATAATATAAACATTCTTTGTGTGTGTGTGTGTGTGTGTGTGTGTGTGTGTGAGATGGAGTTTCACTCTTGTTGCCTAGGCTGGAGTGCAATGGCACAATCTCAGCTCACTGCAACTTCTGCCTCCTGGGTCCAGGCGATTCTCCTGCCTCAGCCTCCCATGTAGCAGGGATTACTAGCATGAGCTACTATTACTTGCTAATTTTGTATTTTGCTTAGTAGAAATGGTCAGGCTGTTCTCGAACTCCTGAACTCATGTGATCCACCCACCTCGGACTCCTAAAGTGCTGGGATTACAGGTGTGAGCCCCCACACCTGGCCGATAATATAAATATTGTATGTCATGTTTGTTATGTTGCTGTCTTAGGGTCAAGAGTCGACAACTTATATAATCTAAATAGCTAGAATATTTCGTACATAAATCATGTTTCAATAAAGATTATTTAAAATATTTTGAAAAATTAAATATGAGATGATAGTTAAAAGAAAATGAGTAGAGTAGAAGGTAGATTTTTAGAAAATATTCAAACAGAACAAATGTACAGGATTAAAAGATATAAAGGAGAAATAATAAAGATACAAGGAGGCTAAACTGAGGTGAACTAATATATGTATATTCATATTTTTAGGAAAAAATGGAATAATAGAGAAGAAAAACTAAAGAAATAATTGATATTTTTAGAAAAATAAAATTACAATTCTTTTAAATTTATAACAACACAGATCAAAAGTAGGATAAAGATAATTCAGTTTGCACAAGATACTATTCAACACATAGTTATTAATCCAAATAATTCAAAATATAATAAAACTTTCTTAAATGAAAGTTTATCGTTTAAGACATCTTACATAAAAGATAATCAAGGACAATACTACTGATAGCATTCTTTTCAAAGTTTTAAAAGAAATATATAAACACACAGTTCAATCTCTGATTACATTGATTGGTTAAAAAATAATGATACCAAATTTACATTATCAAATATATGTAATATTATCTAGGTGAAAATAATAGGCAAAGGCCGGGCACGGTGACTCACACCTGTAATCCCAGCACTTTAGGAGGCCGAGGTGGGCAGATTACCTGAGGTCAGGAATTCAACACCAGCCTGGCCAACATGGTGAAACCCTGTCTCTACTAAAAATACAAAAATTAGCCAGGGGTCATGGTGGGTGCCTGTAATCCCAGCTACTCAGGAGGCTGAGGCAGGAGAATAGCTTGAACCCAGGAGACAGAGGTTGCAGTAAGCTGATATTGCGCCACCGCACTCCAGCCTGGACGACAGAGAAAGACTCCATCTCAAAAACAATAATAATAAAATAAATTAAATTTAAACAACAACAAAAATAAACAGACAAATCAGTTACAGTAGGGATAAATGGTACCTTCTACGACTATATTTATACATGGTAATCAAGTTAAACGGGGTTATTAGGGTGGGCCTCAGTGTAATATGCCTGGTATTCTTAGAAGAACAGAAAATTAAGGCAGAGGCACAAAGGGAAGATGACGTGAAGATGCAGGGAGAGATGGTTATCTGTAAGCCAAGGAGAGAGGCCTGGAAGAGATTTTTCTTTTATAACCCTCAGAAGGAACAAACCCTGGTGACATGTTGATCTTAATATTCTATCCCTCAGCATTACAGAAAAATATATTCGTGTTGTTTAAGCCATCCAGTATGTGGTACCTTGTTCTTGCAGCCCTAGCAAATGCAGATGACAATCAAAATTAAAGTATTGTACAGCATTTGTACAGTTAATGAGAGATCTATAAATGTGTGATTAATTTTATTTTTCTTTCATTAAACATTTATATTTAACTTTCAGGGATGAGCACTAAAATACTAAAAATACAGTGTATATTTTACACGACTGTGTCCAAAGTATACATAATAGTTAAGTCAAAATGAAGCAAGAAAAGAGAAATAACTGTAAATGAATCATGACAGAAAGTTTAAAATGCTACAAATCATCACGAATTTAACAGTAAACATAATAAATGTATGTGAAATAGTTTTCTGTATTCATGTGAAATTACGTGAACATTTTCAAAATATATAAATGAAACTAAAATATATACAGCAAGTGGGTACTGAAAACTCCATAATTATTTTGACTTACTAGAACACATTTAATATTTAATAGATCAGGCAAGCAAAAATCAGCATAAATATATAATTTTCAATACCTAATTTAAAAGTTCAATTTGATAATTAAAGAATGAATGCTTGACTACTATCCATGTATGAGGTAAAAGTTACTTTAAAAATAAAACAACAGAGAAGGCATTTTCTGACTATAACTAAATTTAACTATGAAACTATAAAAATAGACCAGATTTTAAAATCGTATGTAATTTAGATATTTTCCTTGTTCTTTCTAGAAATCACAGAAAACAAGAAAGAAAAATAAAATCACCACAAATTCCTAATTTAATCTTGACATGGAAGTACTTTAAAGCACAATGTTCAAGAGTAAACAACGGCTCCAGCGCCGTGGCTCATTCACACCTCTAATCCCAGCTCTTTGGGAGGCTGAGGTGGACAGATCACTTGAAGCCAAAAATTCGAGACCAGCCTGTGCAACATGGCAAAACCACATAAAAATACAAAAATTAGCTCGGCATGGTGGCACGTGCCTTGTGGTACGTGCCTGTAGTCCCAGCTACTGAGGAGGCTGAGGCAGAAGGTTCACTTGAACCTGGGAGGCGGAGGTTGCAGTTCGCGCCACTGCTCTCCAGCCTGTGCAACAGAGCAAGATTCTATCTTAACAACAACAACAACAACAAAAAGCAAGCAAAGGGCAGGTACATTGAAAAACATGAAGAGCAAATGCCATGGGTGCAGCTTTCAAAAAGCTGGAGAAATAAACCTTCAAAGGATATTGTACACATTATAGTGAGGTACACTTTCCAAAATATGTATTTGCACTAGGAAAGATGGGGTATAAAAATATTTCTGCCCTATATTCTTTGGAGCCAGTTGGCTCTAAATACAAGAAAAGGATAGGCTCTTGGTATTTAAAGTGTGATCTGATGGCCATTATGTCTTCTTTTGAGAAATGTCTGTTTACATCCTTTGTCTATTTTTTAATCTGGGTATTTGTGTCATTGCTATTGAGTTACTTCAGTTCCTTATATGTTTGGATATTAGTCCTTTATCAGATATCTGCTTTGCAAATATTTTCTCCCAGTCTGTGGGTTTTCTCTTCCCTCTGTTGTTTCCTTTACTGTGCGGAAAACTTTTGGTTAAATACAATCCTATTTGTCTATTTTTGCTTTTATTATATGAAATAAATGCTCAACATCTCTAATTAGCAGGGAAATGCAAATTAAAACCACAATGAGGCATCACCTCAGACTTGTCAGAATGGCTACTAAAAGGACAAATGATAACGTGTTGGTGAGGATGTGGATTAAGGGAACATGTTCACACTGTGTCCAGAATTGGTGGGTTCTTCGTCTCACTGACGTCAAGAATGAAGCTGGGGACCCTCACGGTGAGTGTTACAGTTCTTAAAGATGGTGGGTCTGGAGTTTGCTCCTTTTGATGTTCGGAGGTGTTTGGAGTTTCTTCCTTCTGGTGGGTTCGTGGTCTCGCTGGTTTCAGGAATGACGCTGCAGACCTTCGTGGTGAGTGTTACAGCTCTTAAGGCAGCATGTCTGGAGTTGTTCATTCCTCCCGGTGGGTTCCTGGTGTCGCTGACCTCAGGAGTGAAGCTACAGACCTTCACGGTGAGTGTTACAGCTCATATACAGCTCAAAAAGGTGGCGTGGACCCCAAGAGTGAGCAGCAGCAAGATTTATTGCAAAAAGTGAAAGAAGGAAGCTTCCACACTGTGGAGGGGGACCCAAGAGGGCCACCACTGCTGGCTTGGGCAGCCTGCTTTTATTACCTTGTCTGATTCCCCCGCCCCCCCACATCCTTCTGATTGGCCCATTTTGACAGAATGCTGATTGGTGTGTTTACAATCCCTGAGCTAGACACAGAGTGCTGATTGGTGCATTTACAATCCTTTAGCTAGCCACAGAGTGCTAGACAGAAAAGTTCTCCAAGTCCCCACTAGATTAGTTAGATACAGAGTACTGATTGGTATATTTACAAACCTTGAGCTAGACACAGAGTACTGATTGGTGCGTTTACAAACCTTGAGCTAGACACAGAGTGCTGATTGGTGTGTTTACAATCCTTTAGCTAGACACAGAGTACTAGACAGAAAAGTTCTCCAAGTGCCCACTAAGTTAGCTAGATACAGAGTTCTAATTGGTATATTTACAAACCTTGAGCTAGACACAGAGTACTGATTGGTGTATTTACAAACCCTGAGCTAGACACAGGGTGCTGATCCGTGTATTTACAATCCTTTAGCTAGACATAAAGGTTCTCCAAGTCCCCACTAGACCCAGGAGCCCAGCTGGCTTCACCAAGTGGATCCTGCACTGAGGCTGCAGGCGGAGCTGACGACAGTCCTGCGCTAGGCGCCTGCACTCCTCAGCCCTTGGGCGGTGGATGGGACCAGGTGCTGGTGCTCCTCGGGGAGGCTCCGGGCGTGCAGGAACCCATGGCGGCGGGAGAGGTTCAGGCATGGAGGGCTGCAGGTCCCCAGAGCCCTGCCCCTAGGGGAGGCAGCCAAGGCCCCACGAGAATTCAAGCGCAGCTCCAGCGGGCCAGCACTGCTGAGGGACCCAATGCACCCTCTGCAGCTGCTAGCTTGGGTGCTAAGCTCCTCACTGCCAGGGGCCAGCGGCGCCGGCCGACTGCTCCGAAAGTGGGGCCCACAGAGCCCACGCCCACCTGGAACTTGCGCTGCCCCTCAAGTGCCCCGCGCAGCCCCGGTTCCCACCCGCTCCTCTCCCTCCACACCTCCCCACAAGCAGAGGGAGCCGGCTTGGGCCTTGGCCAGCCCAGAGAGGGGTTACCACAGTGCTGTGGCGGGCTGAAGGGCTCCTCAAGCGCTGCCAGAGTGGACTCCGAGGCTGAGGAGGCACAGAGAGTGAGGGCTGCTGGCATGTTGTCACCTCTCAACACTGTTGGTGGAAATGTAAATTGGCATGTCCATTTTGGAAAATAATATGGATATCATCAAAAAGCTAAAAATAAAATTATGATATTATCCAGCAATCTCACTACTGGGTATAGGTTCGAAGGAATTGAAATTGATATGTTGAAGGGATAGCTGAACATCCATGTTTATTTCAGCATTATTCATGACAGCCAAGAAATGGAAACAACCTAAGTGCCCATGAACAGATGAATGAATAAAGAAAATGTGATATATTTTCACAATGAAATAGTATAGGGCCTTAAAAAAGAAAGAAATTCTGTCCTGGGAAACAACATGGATGGACCTGGAGGACATTGTGCTAAGTGAAACAAGCCAGGGACAGAAACACAAATACTGTATAATGTCACTTATATGTGGAATCCACAAGAGTCAGTCTGATAGAATCAGAGTGGAAAGCGGCTAGGGGAGGAGGCATGGTGGGAAAAGGGAGATGTTGATCTAAGGATACAGTTTCAAAAGTGCTGAAAGAGTAGACCTTTAACCCTCTTACCACAAAAAACGTTAGTGAGGTGCTGGATATGTAAATTAGCTTGATTTAATTTTCTACGTGTTTATATAGATTAAAACATCAGTTTATATCCCATAAATATACATAGCTATCATTTGTAAATATAAAAATAAGTAAATAAATAAAATAAAGAGTGAGTAGTAAAGCATCAGCATCACTACGGAGATTGTTAGAAATTCAGAGTCACAAGCTCTGAGCTATACTTACTGATTGCAGATCTACATTGCTGCAGACCATTGAGTGATGTGTATTACCATTAAATTAGAGAAGCACTGGGGTAGACCAAATCAGAATATTCAGAGGCAATCCATATTTTGGGAAAGCAGACAGTTTTCATGCATTGCATTTGGAGTGGGGATGGGAGACGAAGAAGAGAGAGGGAAGGAAGGAAGGAAACAAGATGAGGAAAAGGGACAGAGAAAAGGAAGAGGGACTTTTCACTGAGTACAATGCTTAGCTCCTTTCTCAGTTATGTGGGGGAGAAATAAAGTATAAACACATTCAGAAACAAAACTATAGGACAAAAGGAAAATACTAACCTTTCTAAAATCCAATTTTTACTTTACTCTGACTGAAGTAGACTGTGATTACACAATCTGAGTAAACCTTTCCTGCTTCAAGGATAAATAATTTAAAAAGAGAAAAAAAATAGAATCTATATAAAGATACTATTTTAAAGTGAAAAACCAACATGCAAAGTAAACAACAGCTGAAGAACACTCAGAAGATGGATAAAACTGGGACAATATTACAACATGAACAAAACAAGCATTGGATATTTACCACTGTGAAAATAAGCACAAAGACCAATAACAAGAGCACGAAAAAAGATAAAGGATGTGAAAACAAATAGAAAGTGGTGAAATGCAAGGCAGTTGAAATCAGAAAATACATAGAATTAAATAAGAAAATAGAGAAATAAGGTTAAGAAAAAAAATGAGCAGGCAGGGCATGGTGGCTCACACCTGAAATCGCAGCACTTTGGGAGGCCGAGGCAGGTGGATCACGAGGTCAGGAGTTTGAGACCAGCCTGGCCAACATGTGAATCTCTGCCTCTACTAAAAATACAAAAATTAGCCAGGCGTGGTGGCACATTTCTGTAATCTCAGCTACTTGGAACGAGGTGGGAAATTAAAGAAAAATAAAATTAAAAAGAAAGAGAAATAAGTTTTCCTGTATTAGGCTAACTTGTCCCAGAGGCAACAACAGGCACAGCCCAGACCCAGGAAAAGTCTTGATAATATTATATAATGCACTCTGGAGACTATCCCAGCACTCCCTCAACATAGGGAGAAGAAAAACAAATTTTCCTTTGTTTCATCGAATGAATTATAGATTCCTGTTCTCTGTAACTGTTGACTTCAAGTATTGTGTTTTATCTAAGCAGTAGAGTGAAGGTCATGAACCCCTGAGCAGGCCTGAGTTAATGGCCACCTGGCCACCATAGTGAAGATTATAGGATAAGTCCATGCCTAGATAAACCTAGATAACAGACATCCAGGTTGCATAGCAAGGGTTATGTGCAATCCTGAGTTATGAACCTGTTACAATTTGATTAACTGTCTTTGTCCTGTCTATATCCCTGCTTTCACGCCACTGTAAGCTTGCTTCAAGCCAGCTCACCCCTTTCTGGGAAGTGTGTATAAAAGTTAAGTGCTGTCTTTGTTCCGGGACCAGTCTTTTGGACACTGAATCAGCTGGGCCTGAGTGTACTCAATAAAAGATTCTCGTGTTTTAACGCAAGGTCTCTATCTCATCCTCCTGAATCCTGCAACAGGGAGGCTGAGGCAGGAGAATAGCTAGAACCCGAGAGGCGGAGGTTATAGTGAGCTGGTATCACATCATTGCACTCCAGCCTGGGACATGGTAAGACACCATCTCAAAAACAACCAAAAAAAAGCGCGAACGTAATAATATGGGTCACTGAAGACACTCGTGAGAAGAGTAATGAAATAAAAGTTAGTAATGCAAGAAAGACAATGTTCAACATGCATTGGGAATGAGTGAAGAAAAAAATTAAAATAATATTAGAATTTTCCTGATATTATAACAGATTTGGAAGTAAACAATGAGCTGGGTGCGGTGGCTCACGTCTGTAATCCCAGCACTTTGGGAGGCCGAGACAGGTGGATCACGAGGTCAGGAGATTGAGACCATCCTGGCTAACATGATGAAACTCTGTCTCTACTAAAAATATAAAAAAATTAGCTGGGCGCGGTGGCAGGTGCCTGTAGTCCCAGCTACTCAGGAGGCTGAGGCAGGAGAATGGTGTGAATCCAGGAGGCGGAGCTTGCAGTGAGCCCAGATCGTGCCACTGCACTCCAGCCCAGCCTGGGTGACAGAGAGAGACTCCGTCTCAAAAAAAAAAAAAAAAAAGAAAAAAGAAAAGAAGTAAGCAATGAACGCTTACATTGTATTACAGTAACACTTCATTAGGGACAGTCAACAACATAATGATCCTCTTACACTTTAAATAATATTAATGATTCTAATAAGTATCTAAACCACAATATCCATCTGTTTATAAGCATGTGTAGGTAAAAGCAGGATTATTAGCTGCACATCCCTAGTGGATTATTTCAAGTCTAACTGTCAATTGGCTACCTGTGTCTAGGAACTATGGCCCCCACTAAGAAATATCTACGTACAATTCCTGTAGAAAGAGTGGCTACCCCTCTCTCCAGTAGGAAGAATTACATACAATATTAACTTTTTCCAGTGTAGTGTATGTGGAGCTCCTGTAAACTCCCATGAGCTCAAATTGCTTGATGCTGAAGTAATTGAACTACCACTAACTCTCAAAGTTATGCCCACGATCTCTCCACACAAAAGGGAGAGGTGGTGGAGATGAGAAAATGCAGTGAAAGTGAACTAGAACTCTGCACAACATCGAAAATATATTAACTAAAATAATATATGAAAGCATTTTCCTCAATTACAGTATCAAATAAGAACAGAACATCAAGTGGCATTATGATACCCTTTTAATAGAGTTTAAAATATGCAAAGCAGTATAATGTATTGTTTATTGATAATAGCATGCATAACAAAATAGACATATAAGATGTATTAGTCTGCTAGGGCTGCCATAACAAAGTACCACAGACTGGGTGGCTTAAGCAACATAAATGTATTTATGTTTCTTTTTTCTTCTTTTTTTTTTTTTTTCACAATTCTATAGGATAGAAGTTCAAGATCAGGGTGTCAGCAAGGTATCTTTCTTCTGAGGACTGTGGGGGAAGAATGTGTTCCAGGTCGCTTTCTTCTTGGTTTTTAGAGTGCTGTCTTCTCCCCGTGTCCCTGGACACAGTCTCCCCTCTATGAAACCCTCTGTGTCCACATTTTTTCTTTGTATAAAAGACATCATTCATATTGGATGGTCACCCTAATGACTTTAACTTGCTTACCTCTGTGAAGACCTTTTCTCCAAATAAAGATAAGGTCACATTGAGAGGAGCTGAGGGTTACAACTCAAATGTGTAAATTTTGAGGGAACACAATTCAGCCTCTTAACACGATAATAATAAATGCCAAATTCAGGTTAGTTATCACTTTTAGATTGGAGAGTTTGAGCAAGGAGGTAACAGGGTTCTTCCAGCTATGTTTAATGTCTTAAACTGAGTGCTTTTTTTTTTTTTAACTCTTCATAATTCTATGTATACCCCAGTTCTTTCAGAATAAATTAAAATTGAATAACACAAAGGTTTAGACAAAATATTAAGATATGAGTGGAGTTCTCTGTTTTAAACCAATAAAAAAAATTTTTTTTTAAATTAAAAATGCCAGGAAACTCTATGTTCCAGAAGAAAGTTCATATCTAAAACAGAGTGGTAAATTTCAGGACCATTAAGTCTGAATGACAATGCCATACAGAAACTGAGTCAATTTTTTTTAGGATGCTGGATTTTGAGGGAACTAGATCTTCCTTTCCTGCTTAAACGGTGGTGCATCACAAATATCCTGCTCACCAACTAAATCATACTGGTGCCTGAACATTCTCTGTGCTTTCTTCTTCTGGCATATTTCAAAAGAGAATTCTACTAGTTTTTGCATACTTTACCTAGCATTCAAGTTACACTTTAGTAAAAATTACTTACCCTGTGAAATAGTAACCACACTATATTTCACTTCATCCTTCCCAACTCTCTCCAAAATAAAAGATTCATTTATTTTTACCTGATAGTCCTATTTAATTTTTACTGTGCTATAGAAACTGTTCTTATTAGATAGCATTATGATGGATGGTTTATGTATCTGGCTCCTAAAATGTGCCATACTCTCTTTGTGTGCAACAAGAAATTTTCACCTTCATCTTCTTATCAGAAAGGTTAGTACCTGTCATTTGTACAGAAATTAATACACGATTGTACTGTGAGTGACTGAAAGTGTCATCCCATTTGACATGAATAATAGATTTTATTCTAAATGATAATTTTTCCTGTATAAAATTTCTTGATGCAATTGTAATGACATTGATATGCCAAGTCTCTAGGTGTATGATTTTAATTGATTTTACTTTTACTTATTGAAATATTTGGAAAGTTGGCTGTCAAATGCACAGTCACAGGGAGTAGCTATATTAAGCTAATTTTAGAACAGTACCTTAGAAGTGAGAGTTCATCCAAACAAGAATGTTATACTTAATATTAGGATTTCTGACTGTTTGCAAAAGCTATTCTTCGTGTGTGACTGACACTATGTTCAGCAGCAACCATTGTGTGGATCTTTACAACAACATACAATAACATATGTATAAGGAAATAAATTTTAAGACCCTGCTATGTAAGGTCGAGGATCTACTCCTTTCTTTGCAGGATTGAATGAGAGCCTGAATCACCACCTGGTAGACTCTGGTCACATGAGCACCTCTATGGTGCGGACACATTTAACAACATGGGTGACCTTAGCTATGGGTATTAGCAGTGACAGAACTAAGAGGCCAGCAAGAGGGGCAAATTCAGCAACTAAAACTTTGATGTTTGTGGTAATGGTAAATTGTTCTAAAATGAGAAGCTGACAGTGGGACTTCATGTAAAAGCTGGACTGGAAATGAGGATGCTAAAAGTTGGAGGAAAAATTTATCGGCTATTACCTTTGTCACACCTTCTTGGTTTTGTCTCATTTTAAACGTGTCTCTGGGGCTTCTCCAGCTTAGACTAATTACACCATAATTGCATTTCATTGACTTAACATTCTAAGTGGCGTAATTGCACCAAAAAAAATGCTTTAGAATTACAGTGACTACTTTGGAAAACTTTTTAGGTGAATTTTATTGATTGATTGATTGATTGATTGATTGATCATGTATACTGCAGTCAGATGAACAGGTGAGAGATTCCCTCAGTTTTTGTTTGCCTGAGAGGCTCTATTTCTCATTCACTTTTAAAGAATATTTTTTTTTGAGCACAGGATTCTAGACTGGTGTGTGTGAAAGTGTGTGTGCGCGTTGGTGTGTGTGTATGTGTGTTTTCCTTTTAACATTTAAAATACTCCATTCTCTTCTAGTGAGCACGGTTTGGGATGTTAGCATGGTTGGGATGGTTAGCATGACGTAATTCTTATTTTTGTTTCCCTATAGGTAAGTCTCCACTCCCTCTCTGCCTGGGTTTCTGCCATTTGAATATTGTATGCCTAGGTGTAAACTTGTTATATTTGTACAGTTTGGCTTCCCCTGAGATTTCTGGATTTGTGGTTTGGTGTTTCTTAGAATTCTGGACAATTTCAGCCATTATTATTCAAATACTTCTGCTTTTTTTTTTTCTCTCTCTCTCTGTCTCTCTTGCTTCTTCCTTTGGTATTCCTGTGACACATAATTTAGACACATAATTTTTTTTTTTTTCCGAGACAGAGTCTTGCTCTGTCACCCAGGCTGGAGTGCAGTGGTGCGATCTTGGCTTATTGAAACCTTCACCTCCTGGGTTCAAGCGATTCTCCTGCCTCAGCCTTCCAAGTAGCTGGGATTACAGGCACGTGCCACCACTCCCAGCTAATTTTTGTATTTTTAGTAGAGGCGGGGTTTCACCATGTTGGCCAGGTTGGTCTTGAACTTCTGGTCACAAGTGATCCACCCACCTAGGCCTCCCAAAGTGCTGGGATTACAGGTGTGAGCCACCACGTCCAGTCGAGGTCTCTATTCACATACTTTCAAAATCACTGAATTTTTCCTAAGCTGTACCTAGTACACTGATAGAGTACCTAAAAGGACCTCTTCGTTTCTGTTACACTGGCTTGTTTTGTTTTGTTTCAGAATGTATGGTACTTCCTTTTGCTTACTTCTAGGGGTTCTATCTCATTATCGTCTTGCTTATATTACCCATTTGCTTTTGCATCTTCTTCATTTTTTTACAGCAGAATCCTTAATGTATTAGTAATGATTATTTTCAATTGACTGTTTTATAATTCTAAAATCTGTATCACATAAGAGTCTGGTTTTGATGTTTGCTTTGTCTCTTCAGATTATGTGTTTGCCTTTTAGCATGTTTTGCAATTTTTTGTTTGTTTGTTTGTTTGTTTTTTCAGATGGGGTCTCCCACTGTCGCCCAGGCTGGAGTGCGGTGGCGTGATCTCAGCTCACTGCAACCTCCGCCTCCTGGGTTAAAGTGATTCTCATACCTCAGCCTCCCAAGTAGCTGGGATTACAGGCACCTGCCACGAAGCCCAGCAAATTTATTGTGTGTTTAGTAGAGATGGTGTTTCACTATGTTGCCCTGGCTGGTCTCAACCTCCTGACTTCATGATCCGTCCGCCTCAGCCTCCCAAAGTGCTAGGGTTACAGGCATGAGCCACTGTGCCCGGCCTCTTGCAATTTTTTGAAAGCCAGACACCGTGTATCATGTGGTAGAAATAGAGACAAACAGGCCTTGATCGGGCTAAAAGGCAGGCTTCATTTAATCTTTGCTGTAGTCGTATGTAGCTGTAGGTATCAATAGTTTTTATTTCCTTCGGCTCACTTGTTTTTGTTCCCTCTATTGTCTTTGGGCTTCCCTAGAAACTCATTACGTAAATTATGTGTCTTGTAGTTCTCTCAGTTATAATCTACTCTTATACAGGAATGCTGTTGATATGCTATTAGGTATTAGGGAGAAGAAGTATTCATCTTAAGATTAAATCACTCTCTCTCTCTCTCCCTCTCTTCTTTCTTATTAGGGAGAAGAAGTATTCATCTTAAGATTAAATCACTCTCTCTCTCTCTCCCTCTCTTCTTTCTGTGTAAGTGTGCCAGAATCCCTGAGCCGTGGTCATGATTATGTGAGATGGGAATGCTATAAGAGGCTCCAGTTGTCTAATGATCCTCCTTCTAGGCCCGATAAGACTCTCATAAAGTAATTTTTGTTAACAGAAAGCATTTGGTAAGGATAACAAACATTCTGAGAGTACTTATTGTTTCCAAGGTGGAAATAACTCCTACTACCCAAAGGTAGAGCATATTTTCCTCCATTCTTCATTGTGGGTACCTGGTGAAGCTCTTGGGGATAAGACTCACAAAAGTATTTCCTCCTCACCTCTTCTGAGACAGGGCTTTCAGCAGTTTTTAACTAAAGCTTGTCCACTTACAGCAATTAGTGGATTAAGTGTTCCTACTTTTTTCTGGTTTCTGCTGTTTCTGCTCCTGATAAGCTGTGATTTTCTGCATCTGGCTGACACTAGTTTTCAAGGGAATGGTTTGCCTCATACGTGAATTCTCTAATGGATCTAAGAAAAAATTTTGATTTTTAGTTTGTTCACCTTTTTCTCCTCAGGTAGACAGAAGTGACAACTTCCAAATTCTTTAAACGACATAGTGGAAAACAGAAGTGAAGCTTGTCTGTTTCTATAGGAATTTTTGCATCTATATTCAGGAAGAATATTGGTAATAAGACTGACTCAATCAATATTGCTATTCTTTTATCTTGAAGAGACAAAGCTTCCAGAAAAGCTATAATTTTGTGAAAAGAAATAGGTCATTTGGACATGATTTATCAAAAACTCTAAATACTTCCAGTAGATTACAGTCTATTCAAAATATTCATTAATCATTATTCACAATAGCCACAATATAGAAACAACCTAAGTGTTAATAAATCAGGCACAGAAAAAAACAAAAAACAAAAATCATGATCTCATTTATATGTAGAATTTATTTTTCATGTTCATATATAAAGAAACAGAGAATGAAACCGTGGTTGTCAGGGGAAGGGGCAGGACCTGGAAGGAAGAAATGGAGATGTATATCAGAAAACATCAAGTAACAGATATATAGGATGAACAAGTCCAGAGATCTAATATACAACATGAGGACTATATTTAATGAAACTTGTATTTGAGATTTTTGTTAAATAAGTAGATTTTACTGTTCTTGTTATGAAAAATTAATTATATGATGAGAGATGTTAATTTTTTCAATACAATAATCATTTTATTATCTCTGTATATTCCAAAACATCACGTTGAAAACCTCAAATATACACAATAAAATTTATTTTTTAAAAAAAGAAAGTCCCCATCTAAGACTTAATATTTCAATTGATTGGAAAATATTTATAAATTGAAGTGTTTCTACTGAGTTTATACAGTTGTCTTGATAAATGAAATCTTTACCTAATAAGATTAAACTAGATTATTTTTGCAAGTTTTGATTCCTTTTCAAGTATTGATTTTAATTAATATTAGTAATCTGAAAGGAAACAAAAAGTCTATGACTATGAAAAATCCAGCTCCTTTATGACTCACACTAAATCTACTACTTAATGTACTCACATAATTGAATACGCTCACATTTCTCATTGACCATCTTTAAGACAGTTGAAACAGGATAATTTCCAAGAAGGCATTCATATTGAAAGGCCTCCATATAAATCAGATCCAAATTGAAAATTTTCATGCAGAATCCAACTAGCTGAAATGGCAATATTTGAAATAATGAGAAATCTTAAACTGTACAATGTGGCAGGTAAAAAAATAATTCATAGAAATCATAAGTCAGCCTCTAAAAGATGACCATTTTCCTTACATATCTCCAGTAGGTTCCACTGACTGAGAAAAACTGCAAGTTGCAGCTTTGTTTTTTTTCCCCTCTCTGGTAGTGTTAGAAATTGCAAATTCGGGAACTTTTAAGTAAAGAACTAATTTTCCATATCTCTGTCATGGTAATGGATTAACAGATTGTACCTTTCAGAGTTAATGGATTAAACAGAATACCACTCAGCTGTAAAAGAAAACAAGCTATCAACAGATATAACTTCAAGGATGAATCTCAAAATTATTATGCTAAGTTATAGAAAAACAAAGAAAACAAAATGGAGTATCTACTATATGATTCTCTATATAAAAGTCTGTACATTTATTATTGATAAATATTGACAAAAAAGAATATTATTAGTTGTCTCCAACCTTGGTGGAGAGTATGGAAGGGGACAGGGAAAATAAGGATTTAATTTATACAGGGATTTGAGGAAAGGATTGTAGGTGATGGATATCTTTATTATCTTAATTAAAAAATTTTTTCATGACTATATACACATTCAAAACTCAATAAATTGTACACTTTACAGAAGTGAAGTTTACTGTAAATCACTTATTGTTCAATAAAGCAATATAAAAACAAAAAGTTATTAAGAGTATCAGTTTGTATTCTAGGCAATGGAATCCCAATTTTTATGAAACCTCCTAACTGAAATTTCCCTGTGACTCTAAACAGAAACAAGAACTGCGTGATTTAATTAAAGTTTTTATTTCTACTCTGCATTTTCTTTGTTATTGTAAACCCATAATACATATTTGTATATGAGTGCTCTGGGCAAGACCTTGGAGGTTAGACTCAATCTCATTTGAATGATCTCAGACCAATTTCTTATTAAAGGTATTCCAGAAACCCAGTGGCAGGTGTCTACCCATATTTTCTATGAACAATAGCGGCATCAAATAAACAATGAGATTTTTCAACTTTGAATTTAAAATGTGCCTTATATTTGATGGTATTTCATGCTTTCAATTATTGTTAATTATTGAAAATAGGAAACGTTTATTAGCAAGTAGGCTCACCTCTTATGAAATTTCATAATGTTTGCCTCTGAAACATTTCTATTCATTGCTATGAATTATATCCTGTTGTTCTTTTATTACTTAAAGAAGGGGAAATCCATGACTTTTTATCCTTTCTGTTGTGAACTAAGCATGGTTTTAAACAATTTATTGGAACTCTCTGTTTAAAAATTTAAACATTCCTTGTTTGTTGGTAGATTATAACTTAAGGCTGAAACAAGTAAATAGTAGGCAGAATAAGACCTCTCAATGTAACAATAAAGTGAGATATTTTACTAAAAGTAAAATCAGCTCAGATATCAGAACATATTGCAATTACCAGATATTGCTTAATTTTTGAAATGTATAAGATTTAATCTATACTTGCTGTCAGTTATATTTTGGAATATGACTGCAGAATACAATACATTGTGGAACCAGTAAATTTTTTTACCCATCAAAATAGTCTACAATTAAAATAAAGCTTTTAAGGATTCCCTAACGATAGAATTACATATGGAAAAAATAACACGGAAGCTCTTAAAATGTGTTAGCTGAATATTATGTCAAAAAAGGATCCCTCCCTAAGATCATGACCTCTGTAATACTCCAAAGAGTCAATTCATTGGATTTGCAAAAAGATACTGTTATAGAATGTCACTGATCAGCTCTGGAATTTGCAAAATTTACTGGAAAAAAAATTGCTTGAAGATTATTTCTAGTACATTCATAAGAGTTGCTTAAGGTGACAGAGACTTCAGGTAGAAACTTTCAAAATATTTGCCATTATGCCTCATCAATATTGGTGAAGAGATTTTGCTAATCTTACTGCCTTTTTCTAGTGCACTCCTCATTTATCACAAGCATCATTCTGGAAAAAGTGTCAAAATGGAACACGGCAATAATCCAAGCCTCATTGTCCAATATTTAAAAAAAAAAAATCTTCAAATAGATTTCAAGAAACCACTCACCTGCTACAGGTTTTCTCTAAATGTTTGCATTTTTTCCTGACTTATTTTTGATGAATTAAAGCTTTCCACTCCCAAAGAACTATAAATGATGGTAGCATAATTCTCCATTTGATTTTGTGTCCCCAGCTGGGGAATTCCAACTTGTCTCTCCAATGATAGAGACTTTCACTTTACTTGGATTCCTAACAGATGAATTTGAAAAGTCTTACCACTTACTAAGAAATTTTACTGCTTCTCTCATCCTTAGTACTCAGTAAAAGCAAAGAGAATCAATGACATTTTAAAACTACATTAGCAAATGTATTTGGCATTCTTGAACTTCCTTGATCAACAGAGTCACCTCTGACCCTCCTGTTCACGATACCCATACCTTGTAGGTCTCATGCCTTTCACTAGCAAGTTTGCCTCCATGAGGTTGAATATGGCACTCCTGATTTTGAACTCTAGCTTATCTCATCAATACATCACAAATTATTTGTATGATTTATGCAATATATCCAGTTTTAATAATAGGTAAAACTTCCTTTCTTTACATTCTTGCAACAGGCTCTAAATGATCTAATACTAAAAACTGTCTTACGAAAATATACCAGAAAGAGAAATGCCTTAGAACAATTTTGAAAAGACCCAGTTAAGTACTTTTGAACATTAAAGGAGCAGTTAATCTCCAGCGTATTGATCCATGGCTAAATGTGTTCTAGTTTAAAAGATATAGGACATGGACTGCCACTATATCAGGAAATGTAAAGCACAAGGAGTCTTAATAATCCTCCAGAAATAGATGGCTTTGGTTGGTGTATCAGTCACAGTGTAGTCAACAGAAAGGAAAACCACATAGTAATTCAAACAGGAAAAGGTCAATAAGAAAAGTTATTAACTATAGCAAGGAATTGGAGTAATGTGATGTTGGCTAGTGATTTAAAAAAAAAAAAACAAAAAAAAACCTCCAAAGAATATAGTACACAGTCAAGATCCAGAAACTGTTGGAGAGGGCAAAGTAGTGGCTCACAGAATGGCAATAAGTTGTTGGGGTGCTCACTGACTGGACTTCTGAAAATCCGCCCTCTAGAACTTACTGTAAATCCTTAGGGTTCCAGAAACAGGCAGAGGTTACTAAGGTAACCTCCACTGACAACAGTTACCATCATGCCAGCTGGTAAAGAAAACATAGTTAAAGGACCCAGATCACATTTTTGCATAGCAGTGAATGAAAGATGAATTTGGAACTGAGAGGCAATAAATAGATAAGTGGCACAGAAAGAGACAAGGCTTCCCTCAATACTTTTGAATCAAAATAATCGCATGACATGAGCGTCTAACTGTAGGCACAAATTTTATATTTTAATTGGCATGGTGTTATCTAGCTATTGTATTTTCTCCTTTCTGGAATAAAATTCTAGATTGTTAGCATTTTTAAAAATCTCAGCCTTGATATTAACAAAGTCTCTATTCTTAAATTTTTCTTGTGTGATTTAGTCTCTCTTTGGTATTAGAATCCAACCATTGGCTTCAGTTTTTTTATTATTATTATTACAAATCAAAAACCTAAACATTAAGCCAAACAGCAGTGATTTGGACACTTTTTTTTTTTTTTCTGAGTGCCAAACCTCTCCCTTTCGAACCAGTTAATTATTCTAAAAATGGTCTTACAAGTAATGTACTCTACTGATTTTTTAAAGATGTAATATAGCAAAAAAAAAAAAAAAAAAATAGGCAACCAAAATGCTAAAACCTTTTGCATGTCACATCTATGAAGGGAACAACAATGAAACAATACCCAGAGAACATTTGTAAGAGATACCTTCTGTAACCAAACTTTCATACAGGTAAGGTTCAAGAAGCAAGCAGATAATGACAACATGTATTTCATAATAATCACAGAAGTTTTACTATGCATGCAATTTTCTTGATTCATTTTTTCCTAATTCTTTATTTATTTTCTTTTTATATTCTGCCTATCTAATTATGCTCCTGTCTCAGAATGTTACCAAAACTATACAGTAAATTATACCTAGCTTAGTAGGGAAATTTTGCCTGGCAACAAGTTATTAGATCATCTCTGAAAATATGATATTAAATGTATGGCACAAAAGCCTATTGGTTACTAAAAGAAAATTAGATATGAACTTACTATCTTTGTAACCTGCCACAAGTCTCAAAAATATTCCTTAATGTCATACACAGTTCATTTTTGTTCAACTTTTTTACCAACATAAAAATAAAAACAAAAAAAAAAGAAAAGAAAATAGGGATTGTTCAATAACTTCAATCAAGAGGAAAAACTGAGTTCTGAAATCCCAAACTTTAACTCAAAATGAATTATTCATTATGTTTTCAAATCTCTTCATATTATACTGTATAAAAAGACATGAGAAATGGGAAAAAGCGTGCATGCAATCGTTTAGAGATTGACCAGGGCTGGAAAATGTTACTGGGGTGTTATAACTTCTCACAAAAAAAAAAAAAAAAAAGTAAGAATAAATAAATAAATAAATAAATAAAATGGAAGAGCAGACATAGACATGATATTGTGTTTTTGAAAGATACATATTTTATTTTAGGAGAATTGTGTACTCAAATCTCTAGCGAACCCTCTGAGGTCTTTAATATTATTATCAAAGTCCAGGGAACAAAGGAAAAACTTAAGAAATTATTATATTTTGTTCATACTCTCATATCTGAGAGTATTAGTATTGAGTACTAGTATTGAGTTCTCAATCCCTGAGAACCAAGGATTGCTTTTTTTGGTTTAGTTTGTGCACTATTGGCTTCTAGTTTAGAAGTGGACTACAAACTTTGAACATAAATCGTTTCTTCATATTTATCTTGGTTGTAGTATTCAAATGTGTGATCTTTAGAGTCCCAAACTCTGTTATTCAGACACTCCCATCAAATGATGCAACAAATGATCATTCATCTAAAAGATAAACCCAACATGTGTAATGGTTCAAATAACTGCCACTCTACAGTCATGAATATGCAAAGAGTGCAGCAGATCTGAAATTATCATTTCACCAGTTGGTAATGCTCTACCTTCCAACTCACACTAAATAATGAATATAAAAAGGTTGTGACAATTAAAACCAACCCTGTCACTACAACTTAGATATGATGTGGACCACATATGTCAATATTACTTAGTTTGTTCCAGGTAAATTTTGCTGCAGAGTTAGGACTATAAAACAATAAATTTTTTTAATGTGTGCTTCAGGAAATCCCCAGAAGTCAATTTAATGAAATCAGCATTTTGGTCATGGCAGCATGCAGTTCATGTGTAAAATAAAGATTTACTTCTTAATGCATGTCAAGGTCCTCTAATCCTAAAATACTATGTCACAAATTTTGCCTAATTTCAGCCAGATTTTTAATCCTGGAAAGGCCCATTGCAAATTACATGAGCTCAGAACCCAAAGCTCTATATATCTTACCTCGTAACTTACCTTTTCTGAGACACTGATCAGGTGGGATTCATTCTTAAAACTTTGTTTTGTTAACAGATTTTGTAGTACTTTGAGGAGTTCAGTAATCCTACCCTTTATAATTCCAAATCCTCATTTATAAATTAAATAATTTAAGCTAAAAAAGTATTTTCCTAAATGTGTTGTTCAAAAATGTTATGAATTAAAATGCTGATAAATACATTTTAAAATGTTTTACTCCAAATGTTTCCTGAGAATTTTTAAACATCCCATAATTTATTGTATTTATTTATTTATTTGTTTTTTTTTGAGACGGAGTCTCGCTCTGTCACCCAGGCTGGAGTGCAGTGGCCGAATCTCAGCTCACTGCAAGCTCCACCTCCCGGGTTCATGCCATTCTCCTGCCTCAGCCTCCCAAGTAGCTGGGACTACAGGCGCCCACCACCTCGCCCGGCTAGTTTTTTTTTTTTGTATTTTTTAGTAGAGAGGGGGTTTCACCATATTAGCCAGGATGGTCTCGATCTCCTGACCTCCTGATCCACCCGTCTCGGCCTCCCAAAGTGCTGGGATTACAGGCTTGAGCCACCGCGCCCGGCCAATTTATTGTATTTTTAAAAACAAACTTTGTACACTATGAGGTAGTGTAAATCTACTGGAGACAGGCTGAGAAATATCTAGAACCCTAAGGGTATTTCTGGTTTTAAGATATTAATTTTTCCACTTTAGCAATCGGGAGATTAGTCTTCGTTTAGGTGATATTTTTACCTGCTAATATTTTATACAACATGTGTGTCAATGCATTTATTGAATTATTGGGGTTTTTTTTAGTTACTTACTTTTCTTCATGAGGTAGCTGGCTACTCATCATGAAGTATATTGGTCATGGTACTAGTGAGAGGTGAGAGAAGAGAAGAAAATGATACTGGAAATATCATACATGCATACCCACCAACTTTTCACTGCATAACTCCTTTCTTTCATAGTGTCAGAATGCAGATATATGTGGTATGCTCTATGAAAGGTATTTTTTTCATGTACACAAAATTTATCTTTTATGTCTTTCATGTAAGATATATACATTCAATTTTCCATATCAATATATAATATAATATTTTATTGTTTTAATAACATATTTATGATTTTCACTTACAAATTAAATATGATCTCTTAGTTGGCAGCTCACTGTAAATTTACTTTCTTAATGTCAGTGAGAGTATGGTTGAATTGTTCATATACTTTTTAGTTTGTTTCACTTGTGAGACTGTTGCCTGAATGTGGGATAGCATAAAGTTTGTCTTCAAATATTATATCACTATTTATTGGTTATTTGTTTTTTTCATTAAGTAGCTGTCTACTCTTAATTAAGAATATTGGATAGAATTTATCTATGGAATAAACCACTAAGATGAGATCGAATGCTTGAATCCTTAGTAATTTTAACACTATAATTATCATAGCTGAGGTATATGAACTTCTTTCTTTATCAATAAAAATGTCTTATGAATAGCTCTCAAACCACCTCTCTTAAGTTGCATTTCAAGCACAGATACAGCCAGAGTCCAAGCCCAAACATCTACATTAATTTATTCTGTTAGACCTGAAAACTAAGCTCTAAATGCAAACATATGTTGTAGAATACAAAATTTGGTCTTCAGAAGACCAAATAACAATAATAATTGATCTCCTAGGAAGAAATTTGCATTTTTTAAAATAATCTTCAGATATTAACATTTCATTTTAGAATTCCAAAATAGAAGCTACATTTGATCTTTAATAGAGTGATTTTATATTCAGTAGGACATCAGCAAGTGTGACCTACTAATCATAACCTTTCATTTTGCTCTGTTATCAGGCTTGTTTCAGCTTGTGTTGCTTCATATTCTATTTATTATTATTGCTAATACATTAATGAGGTCAACTGATTGTAAAGCACATTAGACAACGTTAAAACTTTCATCAAGGTGTACAGTCTTTGATAATGGCATTTTTAATAAAATTATTTTTCAAAAAACTTCTTATAAGCAGCTTTACTTGTTAGTGCCTTATAGATTTATATAATATAATGTATATTTGTTTCTCTTTATAGTAAATTTGTTATCAGCATGACAGATACCCTTTAAATGAGTGGGTTTTTCTATCTCATTTTAGCAAACAACTAATGTAATGTATTCTTTATTGCTCATGTTGTTCAATAGGTCTTTCTGTGATGGTTGAAACGTGCTAATACTCCACTGTCTGATATGGTAGCCATTAGCCACATAAGGCTACTGAGTATTTGAAATGCAGCTAGCATAACTGAGGAACTGACTTTTAAATTTTATTTAAGTTTACTTACTTAAATTTAAATTAGTATGTGTGACTATTGATTACCATGTTGGACAGCAGAACTGTAAACTTTTTGAAATATATTGTCACCAGTGCCACTTATTATTGTCTTGATGACTTCCATAAACATATTAAATTTTAAATCGTCAACCATATGGCATATTGTTTAATACTGTTATACAACACGTACCTTCCCTTTCATTTGTTAAATGGGCCTAGTTTTAAAGGGATTAATAGGTTATTTTCAATCTAGCACACTGACTTTATATAGGTCCTCTTTCTCCAACTCACTTTCACATTGTTTATCTTGCTATGAAATATAAGAAATATGGAAAGTCATCTTAAATATATATTATTAAGTATGTATCATTTTATTTATAACCATTGAAATTCATCTGTTCTATTTTAAGGCAAATAATATATATATATATGTTTTATCAAAATTAGTCATTCTAGATATAGCCATAAATTGCCTTTTGAGAATTACTGCAGAAGCAAAGACAGGGACTTAACCTTGTATGATAACATAAACATTTGGATGAGGGGATGACACTCAGAACTCAGTAACTGGCTGAAAGAGTCATGTTTTTCTTCAACAAATATTTGAGTTAAATATTTTGAAGTTTTATTTGACATATCCAGATAGTCACAGTCCATATCTTTCTCTCTGAATAATATTTGGATAATGATTCTAAGCATGACTTTTAATTTGGTATACAACATGCTTTTGAAAACTGATATCTGAATGATAATTGAGTCTTAAATGTCAATATTTTGTACCTACCAGAAAGCTGGCAGACTTTATGAAATACTCTATGAGTGTCTCTAAAGTAAGAACTTTTCATGAATTTCATTTGTATTGTTTAAACTTTTATTGGGACACTCATCAGAATTATCACTTTACTGATTTCAATAATATTAGAAGATAGTAATTCATTTCCTTGAGTTTCTAGAGTCAGGAAAACATGACATGTAAAAACACTATTTCTGTTGTCTCATATACATTTTGTCAATGTAAATCTTACAAAAGTTGAATTTGTATCAGAATTTAGAAATACCATCTCTTTAAGTTTCTTTAGAGGTGAATAAATAAAAAGAGATTTGTCTTGACAATCCAGACTCTTTTTTGGTTCCATATGAACTTTAAAATAGTTTTTTTTTTTTTTTCCAATTCTGTGAAGAAAGTCATTAGTAGCTTAATGGGGATGGCATTGAATCTATAAATTACCTTGGGCAGTATGGCCATTTTCACAATATTGATTCTTCCTATCCATGAGCATGGGATGTTCTTCCAATTCTTTCTGTCCTCTTTTGTTTCATTGAGCAGTGGTTTGTAGCTCTCCTTGAAGAGGTACTTCACATCCCTTGTAAGTTGGATTCCTAGGTATTTTATTCCCTTTAAAGCAATTGTGAATGGGAGTTCACTCATGATTTGGCTCTCTGTTTATCTGTTATTGGTGTATAAGAATGCTTGTGATTTTTTTCACATTGATTTTGTATCCTGAGACTTTGCTGAAGTTGCTTATTAGCTTAAGGAGATTTGGGGCTGAGATGGTAGAGGTTTCTAAATACACAATCATGTCATCTGTAAACAGGGACAATTTGACTTCCTCTTTGTCCAATTGAATGCCCTTTATTTCTAAGCCAAAAGAACAAAGCTGGGGGCATCATGCTACCTGACTTCAAACTATACTACAAGGCTACAGTAACCAAAACAGCATGGTACTGGTACCAAAACAGAGATATAGACCAATGGAACAGAACAGAGCCCTCAGAAATAATATCACACATCTACAACCATCTGATCTTTGACAAACCTGACAAAAAAAAGAAATGGGGAAAGGATTCCCTATTTAATAAGTGGTACTGAGAAAACTGACTAGCCATAAGTAGAAAGCTGAAATTGGATCCCTTACTTACACCTTATACAAAAATTAATTCAAGATGGATTCAAAACTTAAATGTTAGACCTTAAACCATAAAAAAACCCTAGAAGAAAACCTAGGCAATACCATTCAGGACATAGGCATGGGCAAGGACTTCATGTCTAAAACACCAAAAGCAAATGCAACAAAAGCCAAAATTGACTAATGGGATCTAATTAAACTAAAGAGTTTCTGCACAGCAAAAGAAACTACCATCAGAGTGAACAGGCAACCTACAGAATGGGAGAAAATTTTTGCAGTCTCCTCTTATCTGACAAAGGGCTAATATCCAGAACCTACAAAGAACTCAAACAAATTTACAAGAAAAAAATCAAACAATCCCATCAAAAAGTGGGCAAAGGATATGAACAGACACTTCTCAAAATAAGATATTTATGCAGCCAACAGACAAATGAAAAAAGGCTCATCATCATCACTCGCCATCAGAGAAATGTGAATCAAAACCACAGTGAGATACCATCTCACACCAGTAAGAATGGCGATCTTTAAAAAGTCAGTAAATAACAGGTGCTGGAGAGGATGTGGAGAAACAGGAACACTTTTACACCATTGATGGGACTGTAAACTAGTTCAACCATTGTGGAAGACAGTGTGGCGATTCGTCAAGGATCTAGAACTAGAAATACCATTTTATCCAGCCATCCTATTACTGGGTATATACCAAAGGATTATAAATCATGTTGCTATAAAGACACATGCACATGTATGTTTGTTGTGGCACTATTCACAATAGCAAAGACTTGGAACCAACCCAAATGTCCATCAGTGACAGACTGGATTAAGAAAATGTGGCACATATATACTATGGAATACTATGCAGCCATAAAAAAGGATGAGTTCCTGTCCTCTGTAGGGACATGGATGCAACTGGAAACCACCATTCTCAGCAAATTATCGCAAGAACAGAAAACCAAACACCACATGTTCTCACTCATAGGTGGGAATTGAACAATGGGAACACTTGGACACAGGAAGGGGAACATCACACACCAGGGCCTGTTGTGGGATGGGGAGAGAGGGGAGGGATTGCATTAGGAGATATACCTAATGTAAATGATGAGTTAATGGGTACAGCACACCAACATGGCACATGTATACATATGTAACAAACATGCACATTGTGCACATGTACCCTAGAACATAAAGTATAATTTAAGAAAAAAAAGAGGTTAGTCATCAATTAAGTTGAAAATGCTTTGTAAACAGTAGATGATAGATGTCTCTTTTTCAATCCATAAAAAGATGTCCTATGTGCATTTAAATATTTCTATAATTAAACAAGAAAGAACCCTGTATTTAGTGGCTACTACATATTTTATTTTGTTTACTTGATTCTTTAGCTCAGGAGTAAATATTTGCTTTAATTATTCTTTTGTATTCTTAGCAATGAGTTGACATCAACTCTCATGAAGGCCCACTTCTATTTTATTTGTATATTTGTTTTTTTGCTTTTTTCTTCAAACCCTGTTTCCAAACTTCTCCATGATAATCTATACCCTTTTACTGATACATGCCCTTGTTAAATGTTAATATATAAGATTTATTTTTAATTTGTTTTTGGTGCATGCATTTTTATTCTAAAGTTATATTGTGCTATCGATATACTTTTTCTTTACCTCATGGTACTATACTTTTAAGATTTAAACATCAATTGTATAATCTTCTTATACATTACTTTTAACAAGTGAATATTATTTCATAGGGTAAATCTATCTACGTTTTTTTTTTTTTTTTAATCAATTTCTCTACTGCTGGAAACCAGTTTTCCCTAACTGCCTGTTACTACAATCAATGAAATTTTTTTTAAAGGACATCAGGGAGAATTTTTCTCAGAAATAGATCATAAGTTTAACATGGTTGAAAAAGTCTATATGTTTACAAGTATGCATATAAATTTCTGTGCTGTCATATCCCACTTATTGGCCTTATCTGCCTTTTTAATTATTGCCAGTTTGAGGGCTGAGCCAACTGAGGTCGGATTTGAGCAACATTTAGATTTTCTTGTTGCTATTACAACCCCTCACAGCACTACAGACTTTAAATGTTTCTAGAGTTATCTTGTAATGTGTATAGGGGCTAATTCACAAGTGAGTTGTTCTTAATGTTTGATCCAACCTCAGCTTTAGAGTCTTTTCTTTGCCATTCTTCCTTACAGAACATTTTTCTCCTTTCTAACTTCCCCAAGAATAGATTGCTGTTACTTGTTATTTTACTCTGTGGTAGCCTGGAGTTGGTATAGAGTGGAGGAAGAGGACATATTCTTCCTGTTTTACCTTCAGTCTCTTGCTTTTCCCCTCCACCTCTTGCGGTAGGAGACTTTTGATGTTCTGGGACAAGAGCCTTCCCACACCCTACTGGGTCTTCATTTGTGCCCGATGGGTGAGGAGTTTGTTGTCTTTTCCCAAATAGCTTAAATCTTTTGTTTCATAGGGAATATAGGAGACAAGAGTCCAAGCGGGTCTTCGTGCCTTTTCTCATATAGCTGCTGATCTGCTTCCCCTGGACTCCTCCGTGAGAGGGGGACTTCAACGCAACTTCTACTCTATCTTGTGAAAGAAAGCCTGGTGATATTCATGAATAAAAGACTACAAATGGGAATAAATTTCTCTTGTGTCTGTGAATTCCAGGAATATCAGACCTGTTTAGCTTTTAGAAATTAATTGCAAATTTTAGCTTCATTCTTCTCACTGACCTCCATAATTTATGTTGTTTGATATCTGCCCCAGGCAATACTCATGTCATCTCTCCTTTGAAGAGATCTATTTTTTCAGGTTTCTTAGTTTTATAGGAATCTTAGCTTTCTAATGGGATTTTTTTAATAACCTTTGTGTTTTGTGCATTATCTCGCTTATTTTGTTGTAAATGTGGAAGCTATACCATTTTAAGCTTCCTGCAACCTAAGCAGAAGATGAAAGTTTATCAAGGTTAACTGTATTTTGTTTCACATTCTGCGAGTAATTTTTCCAAGTATTGCACAAAACACATTTCACCTCTTCCCTATTCATTAGGCATTCTAAATGTACCAAACATCAAGTCCTTATATAATCATACATCTCTGAGTCTTCTATTTTAATTTCGTGACATATGTCACATGTGTTCTTAAACAATACCAAAATATTTGTATCACTATAACGTCAGATAATGTCTTTATATGTAATAGGGAAAATATCATTCTTTGCTCTTAAATTTGACATAAATTAAAATAAAGATGAGATTTTCCAAAATTCTGACCTCTTAATTTCTTGATCTATTTTGTTTCAACTGTTCCTTTCTGCATGCTTCCTAGTAATTCACCCCTATGGTCCTAATTCAGACATTACCATTGCCAGTAAATATAACCCCTCAGATAATTTATTTCAAATATCCATTTCTGTGGCCACTACCTCTTCACTTTTCTTCTCACTTCTTCTAGTAACCCAATTCTAACTACTCCTTGACCCCACTGAGACATATAGTTAGCTAATACTACCAAATTGCCATTCTCAGTCTTTCAATGATTTATTCATCAACAAATATTTAGTATGCATTTACTTCGTGTGAAGTATTTTCTAGTCAATGAAGATAAAATAGTAAACAAAACAGATACAAATGTATACCACTCACGAGTAAGTTGAAATAATTGATGTTTTATACAGTGAAAAAAGTTAAAGTAAAAAATAAAATAAAGAAGGGGGCAAAAACTGGAAAAATTCCCTTTGAAAACTGGCACAAGACAGGGATGCCCTCTCTCACCACTCCTATTCAACATAGTGTTGGAAGTTCTGGCTAGGGCAATTAGGCAAGAGAAAGAAATCAAGGGTATTCAGTTAGGAAAAGAAGAAGTCAAACTGTCCCTGTTTGCAGATGACATGATTGTATATTTAGAAAACCCCATTGTCTCAGCCCAAAATCTCCTTAAGCTGATAAGCAACTTCAGCAAAGTCTCAGGATACAAAATTAATGTGCAAACATCACAAGCATTCTTATACACCAGTAACAGACAAACAGAGAGCCAAATCAGGAATGAACTTCCATTCACAATTGCTTCAAAGAGAATCAAATACCTAGGAATCCAACTTACAAGGGATGTAAAGGACCTCTTCAAGGAGAACTACAAACCACTGCTCAGTGAAATCAAAGAGGACACAAACAAATGGAAGAACATACCATGCTCATGGATAGGAAGAATCAATATCGTGAAAATGGCCATCCTGCCCAAGGTAATTTATAGATTCAATGCCATCCCCATCAAGCTACCAACGAGTTTCTTCACAGAATTGGAAAAAACTGCTTTAAAGTTCATATGGAACCAAAAAAAAAAGAGCCCGCATCTCCAAGACAATCCTAAGTCAAAAGAACAAAGCTGGAGGCATCACGCTACCTGACTTCAAACTATACTACAAGGCTACAGTAGCCAAAACAGCATGGTACTGGTACCAAAACAGAGATATAGACCAATGGAACAGAACAGAGTCCCCAGAAATAATACCACACATCTACAGCCATCTGATCTTTGACAAACCTGAGAGAAACAAGAAATGGGGAAAGGATTCCCTATTTAATAAATGGTGCTGGGAAAATTGGCTAGCCATAAGTAGAAAGCTGAAACTGGATCCTTTCCTTACTCCTTATACGAAAATTAATTCAAGATGGATTAGAGACTTAAATGTTAGACCTAATACCATAAAAATCCTAGAGGAAAACCTAGGTAGTACCATTCAGGACATAGACATGGGCAAAGACTTCATGTCTAAAACACCAAAAGCAACGGCAGCAAAAGCCAAAATTGACAAATGGGATCTCATTAAACTAAAGAGCTTCTGCACAGCAAAAGAAACTACCATCAGAGTGAACAGGCAACCTACAGAATGGGAGAAAATTTTTGCAATCTACTCATCTGACAAAGGGCTAATATCCAGAACCTACAAAGAACTCAAACAAATTTACAAGAAAAAAACAAACAACCCCATCAAAAAGTGGGCAAAGGATATGAACAGACATTTCTCAAAAGAAGACATTCATACAGCCAACAGACACATGAAAAATTGCTCATCATCACTGGCCATCAGAGAAATGCAAATCAAAACCACAATGAGATACCATCTCACACCAGTTAGAATGGCGATCATTAAAAAGTCAGGAAACAACAGGTGCTGGAGAGGATGTGGAGAAATAGGAACACTTTTACACTGTTGGTGGGATTGTAAACTAGTTCAACCATTATGGAAAACAGTATGGCGATTCCTCAAGGATCTGGAACTAGATGTACCATATGACCCAGCCATCCCATTACTGGGTATATACCCAAAGGATTATAAATTATGCTGCTATAAAGACACATGCACACGTATGTTTATTGCAGCACTATTCACAATAGCAAAGACTTGGAATCAACCCAAATGTCCATCAGTGACAGATTGGATTAAGAAAATGTGGCACATATACACCATGGAATACTATGCAGCCATCAAAAAGGATGAGTTTGCGTCCTTTGTAGGGACGTGGATGCAGCTGGAAACCATCATTCTTAGCAAACTATCACAAGAACAGAAAACCAAACACCGCATGTTCTCACTCATAGGTGGGAACTGATCAATGAGATCACTTGGACTCAGGAAGGGGAACATCACACACAGGGGCCTATCATGGGGGGGGGGAGGGGGGAGGGATTGTATTGGGAGTTATACCTGATGTAAATGATGAGTTGATGGGTGCAGCACACCAACATGGCACAAGTATACATATGTAACAAACCTGCACGTTATGCACATGTACCCTACAACTTAAAGTACAATAATAATAAATAAATTAAAAAAAAAAAGAAGGGGAAATAGAAAAGTTAAGAAGTTAAGTGAAATTGTATATATAGTGACATAAGAAAGCCTCACTGAGAAGAAAAAAAAAAAACTTTTTAATAGTTTTACTGATAAATAATTGCCTGCAATATTCTACACATATTTAATGTATACTATTTTTGTCATATGAATATACTCATAAAATCACATGAGTAACACACTCTAGATAATAAGGACATTTCACATCACTAATTATTTATCCATGCCTCTTTGTAATTTATCCCTCCCATTTTATACCCCTCATCCCCAATAATTCACTGAGCTCTTGATCTCCTGTCTTTCTGTATTTATTAGTTTTATATATTTCTTGAATTTGTATAATTGGTTTAAGTGGTATTGATTGATTATCTTACATTTTAAACTCAGCATAATTATGTTAAAGTTGATTCATGTTGTTGCATGTATCATCAGTTCATTTATATTTAAGGATGAATAATATTCCATGGCATAGAATGGTGTATAGTTTGTTAAACTTTATCTCTTGAAGAGTACCTTTTTCCTCCCAGATTGTGGCTTCTAAAACTAAATCTACTGTGAAAATTCATGGACTAGTCATGCACACACACTCTCATTTCCTTTTGGTAATTGCCCAGTAGTGTAATGGCTGGGCCATATGATGGATACATATTTAACTTTTTGAAAAACTAATACTTTTTTCAAAAATGATTATATCGTGTTTCCAACAGCAGTTGTTTCATATCAACTGAAGAGCTTGTTTGGCCAGTCTCTAAAATTTAACCATTCTATTGGAGAATAGTGGTATTTCACCGTGATTTCAACTTCATTTTCTCAAATATTAATAATGTGAAATATATTTCCATGTGCTTATTTTCTATCTCTGTAAATGTCTTTGCAAAATGCCATTTAAAAATCTTAGCAACTTTGGCTGGGCACAGTGGCTCATGCCTGTAATCCTAGCACTTCGGGAGGTCGAAGTGAGCAGATCACTTGAGTTCAGGAGTTTGAAACCAGCCTGGATAAAATAGCAAAACCCCACCTCTACAGAAAATACAAAATTTAGCTGGGCACAGAAGCACATGCTTGTAGTCCCAGCTATTCAGGAGGCTGAGATGGGAGGATCACTGGAACCTGAGAAGTAGAAGTTGCAGCGAGCTGAGATCATATCACTGCACTCCAGCATGGGCAACAGAGTGAAACTCTAAAAAAAAAACTTGGTCAATTTTAAAACATTTGGTCTACTTATTAAATTATAGAAGTTATATAGTCTTGGCATAAGTGCATATAAAGACATATGTGCTATATATATTTTATTCCAGTACATGGCTTGAGTTTTATTTTTATACAAATATAAGAAATAAAACTGTCCTTTGAAAAAAAAATTTTGATTAATTGATTTTTATAGATTGTATTTTTTGTGTATATTTAAGAAATATTTTCTTATACTGAGGTCATTCAGATTTTCTTTTATGCTTTCTTCTTATATAGGAATAGTCAAGTTTTTTATTAAAGGACTGGATAGTAAATACGTTAGGCCTACAGGCCATATGAATTTTGTTCCAAATACTCAAATCGGTTGGGATAGCATAAGAACAATTATAAATAATTTCCAAATGAATGGAAGTGATTATGTTAGAATAAATATGTAGAAAAGTAGGCAGCTAGCCTATATATCATAGTTTGCTGACCCTTACTCTGAAAGTATTGTAATGCTAGCTCTTATACTTACACATATGACTAATTTTGAATTAATTTTGTGTTTGTTGTGAAGTAGGTCCAACTTTTTGTTGTGTTTGTGAATGTGTGTATTTTGGGATATTTCTATCCAATTTTTAAATTGCTTTATTTGAAAAGATTATTATTTTCCTATTGAATTGATATATTTGTGAAAAATCAATTGACTATATGTTTGGAACTATTTCTACATTCTTTATTCTATTTCAGTCATGATATATCAGTCTTCGTGTTAACAACACAATACAGATTATGGGTTTATATTGCTGAAATAAGGTGGTTATAAATTCTCCAACTTTTTAAAGAATTTTTTTCATATTTGTTTTGTTGTCCTAGATTGTTCATTTTTATATGAAATTTAAAATTACATTAGCATTTTCTCTAATGTTTTGTGAAAATTTTGACTTGTTCAGAATAGACATATTAATAATATTGAGATTTTTCTAACTTTAAGAGAAATGAGAAATATTTAAGAATAGACATACTAACGGTTGAATTTAAAAATAATAGTTATATTTAAGAAGAATACATATATTAACAATATTGAATTTTTTCTCATTTCACTTTTGATTTTCTCTTTGATCAATCAATGACCTATTAGAAGTGTGCTGTTTGCTTTCCAAATAGTAATTTTATATATATGGCTTTTTATTTGTATATCTTTTTATATTTTAAAATATAAATTTGCCTTTATACTCTTTTAAATAATGGGTGTGTTGCTGTAGTTACATATTTAAACATTCACAATCTAGTTATATATAAAATATAGAAATCTTGCAACCATATAGGTCTTTATAGGTACACACTCCCCATTTTTTGTTGCAGTTATCATATTAATTTTATTTACACACATTGAAACCTTCCTGAGGCAATATTTTAATATTTGCTTTACACAGCCATTTGCCTGTTGTAAAGGACTTTAAGGAAAAAAAAAAAAATGATTCCGTTAGATTCCTCAATATTTGTTATATTCAGTGTTCGTCATTCATTACTGAACACCCAAGTGTACCTTTGGTATTATTTCCATTTAACCTGAGGAAACCCTTTGTAACATTTCTTTTAGTATTGGTCTGCTAGTCACACATTTTATTTTATGTAAATTAAGTTCTGATTTTGTTTCTCCTCTTTAAGAATATTTTTGCTAACTGTAGAAAGCAAGGATTCTTATTTTTCCTTGTAATACTTTAAAGATCCTGCTTCACCCTTTTCTAGTCTTCGTGTTTTTTATTAGAAATTTTCAGTCATTCAAATAATTGTCTTCATTTTCTCAATGTGTTGATTTATTCTGGCTGATTGCAATCTATTTTATTCATCTTTGGTGTTTAGCAATTTGATAATTTTATAACAATGTACGGTTTCCTTTACATTTATCCTACCTTATTTTGCTGAATGTTTTTTATTTTTTTAAATTATACTTTAAGTTCTAGGGTACATGTGCACAACGTGCAGGTTTGTTACATATGTATAAACTTCTTGAGCGTATACATTTATATATTTCACCAAAAGTGAAAAAATGTTGATGCATACACAAGTATCAATAGCCAAATCGAACAAATGGAAGAAAGAATATCAGAGTTTGAAGACCACCTTGCTGAAATAAGGCATGTAGTCAAGACTAAAGAAAAATCAATGAAAATAAATGAACAAAGCTTCCAAAAAAATATGGGACTTCATTAAAAGACTGAACCTACAACTGCTTGGAGTACCAGATGAGAAGGGGAGAATGGAAATGAGCTGGAAAACACACTTCAGGATATTATCCAGAAGAACTTACCCAACCTACCAAGACAGACCAACATGCAAATTCAGGAAATACAGAGAACATCGTTAAGATACTCCACAAGAAGGTCAACCCCAAGACACATAATAATCACGTTCTCCAAGGTTGAAATGAAGGAAAAACTGTTAAGGGCAGCCAGAGAGAAAGGCCAGGTCACCTACAAAGGGAAGCCCATCAGACTAACAGCAGTCTTTTCACCAGAAACTCCACAAGCTAGAAGAGATTAGGGACCAATATGCAACATTTTTAAAGAAAACATTTTTCAACGTAGAATTTCATATACAGCCAAACTAAGCTTCGTAAGCAAAAGAGAAATAAAATCCTTTCCAGACAAGCAAATGCTGAGGATTTTATTACCACCAGGCTTGCTCTGAAAGAGCTCCTGAAGAAGCACTATACATGGAAAGGAAAAGTGGGTAACTACCATTGCTGGGTTAAATTCACACATAACAATACTAACCTTAAATGGAAATTGGCTAAATGCCCCAGTTAAAAGACACAGACTGGCAAATTGGATAGAGAGTCAAGACTCATTGGCGTGCTATATTCAGGAGACTCATCTCAGGTACAAAGACACACTCAAAATAAAGGGATTAAAAACATTTACCAAGCAAACGGAAACCGAAAAAAAAAAAAAAGGCAGCGGTGGCAATTCTAGCCTCTGACATAACAGCCTTTAAACCTACAAATATCAAAAAAAGACAAAGAAAGGCATTACGTAATGGTAAAGGGAACAATTCAACAAGAAGAGCTAACAATTCTAAATATATACGCACCCAATACAGAAGCACCCAGATTCATAAAACAAGTTCTTAGAGACCTACAAAGAGACTTAGACTCCAACACAATAATAGTGGGAGATTTTAACACCCTACTGTCAGTATTAGACAGATCAATGAGACCAAAAATTAACAAAAATATTCAGGACTTGAACTCACCTCTGGATCAAGTAGACCTAGTAGATGTCTACAGAACTCTCTATCCCAAATCAACAGAATATACATTCTTCTCAGTGCCACATAGCACTTATTCTAAAAATCGACCACAAAATTGGAAGTAAAACCCTTCTCAACAAATGCAAAAGAACTGAAATCATAACAAATAGTCTATCAGACCACAGTGCAATCAAATTAGAAATCAAGATTAAGAAATTCACTCAAAACCAAACAATTACATGGAAATCAAACAACCTGCTCCTGAATGATTCATGGGTAAATAATTAAATTAAGGCAGGAATCAAGAACTTCTATGACACCAATGAGAACAAAGAGACAACATATCAGATTATCTGGGACATAACTAAAGCAGTGATAAGAGGGAAATTTATACCAATTAATGCCCATGTCGGAAACTTTTAAAGACCTCAAATCAACACCCTAACATCACAATTAAAGAACTAGAGAAGCAAGAACAAACTAATGTAAAAGCTAGCTGAAGATGAGAAATAACTAAGATCTGAGAATTGAAGGAGATAGAGACCACAAAAAAAAAAAAAAAAAAAAAAAACCTCAAAGTTAATGAATCCAGGAGCTGTATTTTTTTTTTTTTAATCAGCCAAACATATAGACTGCCAGCTAGATTAATAAAGAAGAAAGGAGAGGAAAATCACATAGATACAGTAAAACATGATAAAAGAGATATTGCCACTGACCCCACAGAAATAAAAACTGCCACCAGAAGATACTATAAACACCTCTATGCAAATAAACTAGAAAATCTAGAAGAAATTGATAAATTCCTGGAAATATACACCCTCCCAAACTAAACCAGGAAGAAGTTGAATCCCTGAGTAGACCAATAACAAGTTCTGAAATTGAGGCAGTAATTAATAGCCTGCCAACCAAAAAAAAAAAAAAAGCCCAAGACCTGATGGATTCACAGCTAAATTCTACTGGAAATACAAAGAGTAGGTGGTACTATTTCTTCTGAAACTATTCCAAAGAGTTGAAAAGAAGGGACTCCTGCCTAACTCGTGATGAAGCCAGCATCATCTTGATACCAAAACCGGGAAGAGACAGAACAAAGAAAAAGAATTTCAGGCCAATATCCCTGATGAACATCGATGTGAAAATCCTCAGTAAAATACTGGCAAAATGAATCCAGAAGCACATCAAAAAACTTATCCACCATGATAAGTTATCCCTGGGATGCAAGTCTGGATCAACATATGCAAATCAAGAAATGTAATCCATCACATAAAGAGAATGAAAGACAAAAATCACGTGATTACTTCAGCAGATGCAAAAAAGCCTTTTGACAAGATTCAACATCCCTCATGTTAAAAACTCTCAACAAACTAGGAATTGACAGAACATATCTCAAAATAATAAGAACTATTTATGACAAACTCACAGTCAATATCATATTGAATGAGCAAAGTTGGAAGCATTCTCTTTGAAAACCAGTACAAGATAAGGATGTCTTCTCTCACCACTTCTAGTTGACATAGTATTGGAAGTTCTGGCCAGGGCAATCAGGTAAGATAAAGAAATAAAGAGTATTCAAATAGGAGGAGAGGAAGTCAAATTGTCTCTGTTTACAGATGACGTTATTGTATATTTAGGAAACCCCATCATCTCAAGCCAAAAGCTCCTTTATCTGATAAGCAACTTCAGCAAAGTCTCAGGATACAAAATCAATGTGCAAAAATCACAAGCATTCCTTCACACCAACAATAGACAATCAGGGAGGCAAATTATAAATGAACTCCCACTCATAATACTACAAAGAGAATAAAATACTTAGGAACACAGCTAACAAGAGACATGAAGGACCTCTTCAAAGAGAACTACAAACCATTGCTCAAGGAAATGAGAGGACAGACGGAAACGGAACAACATCCCATCCTTATAGATAGGAAGAATCAATATAGATTCAATGTTATCCCATAAAACTACCATTGACATTTTTCACAGAATTAGAAAAAAAAAAAAAAAAACTATTTTAAATTTCATTTGTAATCAAAGACAACCCCTTATAGCCAAGACAATTCCAAGCAAAAAGAACAAAGCTGAAGACATCACGCTACCTGACTTCAAACTATACTGCAAGGCTACAGTAACCAAAAACAGCATGGTACTGGTTCTTTACCTGATGGGATTACCCATTTTATTTCTAAAGGGTTAGTTAATTAATAGTCAGTTTCCTTAATCCTCCCCATGAGAATGGGTAATACTAAATGATACCCTAAGGAATCTCCTGTGTTCGGGCCGGGCGCGGTGGCTCAAGCCTGTAATCCCAGCACTTTGGGAGGCCGAGACTGGCGGGTCACGAGGTCAGGAGATCGAGACCATCCTGGCTAACACAGTGAAACCCCGTCTCTACTAAAAAAAAATACAAAAAAATAGCCGGGCGAGGTGGCGGGCGCCTGTAGTCCCGGCTACTCGGGAGGCTGAGGCAGGAGAATGGCGTAAACCCGGGAGGCGGAGCTTGCAGTGAGCCGAGATCCAGCCACTGCACTCCAGCCTGGGCGATAGAGCGAGACTCCGTCTCAAAAAAAAAAAAAAAAAGGAATCTCCTGTGTTCCAAACACAGTCTTCTTTACCTTTATTGTTGAATTCCTTACCTTTATTGTGGAATTTCCCCTTAGTAGTCAGTTCTAATTACCCCAGCCAGTACAGTAACTCCCTTCTTAGCCCATTGATTCAGAGATGCGAGCAGCAATCTTAACTTTCAGCTCAATTGAATAGTTGTTTTGTTTCCTTAAGGAAGTATTTCTGCTTTGGAAAAAGGTCTCTAGGCCAACAAAGCATAAAGTCACAGGAACAGAAAGCAAAAATGTTGCTAGTGTGTTGTTAGAGTTAATAGTATGTAGTGAGGGTGCCATGCACCTGCCTTTATTTCTGTACCAATAAATCCTAGTCATGGGGGAAACAGCACTATATGTTAGAGGCTGCCTCAGAGCATCTCTCTGCCTCAGAGAACCTTGTTCGAGACCTGTAAGATATTGACACTAGGTGATATTGTAACTGAGTCTTCAAAAGATCATTTGACCATTGTATTGTCAGATGCTTCAGGATGCTATGGAACATTCTAAAAACCTGTGAATTCTATAAACATGAGCCCATTGTTGCACTCTGTTTGCTGTAAAATGAATTCTTTGGTCAGAAGCAATGCCATGTGGAATAGCATAATGGTGGACATGACATTTTCTAAGTCCATGACTGATAATGTTGACAAAAACATTGTGTGCAAGGCAGATAAATCTGTGCCAAGGTATATATTCCAGTAAAAAAAAAAAAAAAAATACTTTCTATGATGGAAGCAGTCCAGTAGAATCAAACCACCACTAGACACCTGGCTGATTACCCCATGTGATTGCATCATATCAGGGGTCAGTGTTGCTCTCTGCTGCTGGCAGATTGACCACTTAGAAGTAGTTGTGGCAAGCTCAACCTTGGTGAGTAAAAATCCATGTTGCTGAGCCCATGTATAACTTTCATACTTGCCAACATGGTCTGTTTGTTCATGAACTCACTGGGAAATGACAAGAGAGGCTAGGGAAAGAGACTTACTGGTATTCATACAATAGATCATCCTATGCACCTGATTATTAAAGTCTCCCTCTGCTAAGATCACCTTTGCCTGAACATTCATGTGGGAATTCACATGGGTGAGGGATTCAAGTGGAATGTGAAATTGTTTTTCATTGTAGCTTTTGCCCATTCAGAGGTCTATGCACGTATCTGTTCCCTGAATTTGCTTGCCAACAATTTTCCCATCATGTCCCTTCCAAGTCCAACTATTCAGCCAACTATTGCCAGTCACAGACCATGAATTGGCATATAATTACATTTGGCCAAGCTCTTTACAAACAAAGTGAACAACCAGGTGCCATACTGAGAATTCTGCCCACTCAGAGGATTTTAGCTCACCATCATTTTTCAGGAATGTCCCAGAAAAGAGCTGCAGTGGTGCAACTGATTATTTTTATGTAGTGCTTGAACATCATGCAGAGCCATCTGTAAACCAGGCCTAAATCTTCTTTTCTTCTGTCATCCAATTATAAAGCATTCTCCATGAGCCCCTAGGTGGGAGTGGGGACTACGGGTGTATGGATCACTTTTTATGTAGCTTACATATTTATATCTTTAAGGCCTGCTGAGCCTAATCACATATATACCTTTCTACCTGATGACGAAATGTCAATGTGCACCCCAAATTTTATGGCTTTGTGGGTCATAATACCTAGTTCAAGCAGGGCAACTCAGGTTGCATGGTAATGTGGTGGCCTATGGATAAGTGTTCAGCCTCTATTAAGTCCCAGGAGCAGGCCCAGAATTCTGTCTCAAAAGCAGAATAGTTGCCCACAGAGGACTTCTGGGCTTTACTCCAAAATCCTAAGTGCCTTCAGTATGATTCACTTATAGGGGCTGCCAAAGGCTTTATACTGTATTTCTCCCTGCAACTGACACTTCAAGCGTGGTTGGATCTGCAGGATCATATGGTCCAAATGGCAGGGCAGTTTGCAAAGCCTTCTGACCTGTTAGAGAGCCTTCTTTTGTTCTGGACTCTATTCAAAATTAGCAGCTTTTCGGTCTATTCAATAAAAGAGCCAGAATAACACAATGAACTGAGGAGTTTGTTTACTCCAAAATCCAAATAGGCCCTTTAGGTGCTGTGTGTATTTTTTATTTGCTGGAAGGGCCAGATACAAACGCCATAAAAAAAAATAGTAATATTTTGACATGCTTCCCACATCTGGTCTGGAAATTTCAGTGAGATAAAAGGCCACTAAATTTTCATAGGATTGATTTTCCATCCTCTCCTACAAATGTCTGATCAATAACTCTAAAGTAGTTGCCTATTAGGATCAATCAGCATAATGCTATCAATGTATTGGACCAGTATAATATCTTCTGGAAGGGAAAAGTGAGAATCACCACTCCTGCATTTTTCAAGTCCTTTATGGTAACATTAATTTCTGTAATCCCTCTAGGAATGTGTTATTTCTTTTGTATTACTATTTTCCTAGGTATAAGCTGTTTAAGTATATTCCATTTGGCCTTTCTCACCATTATAGAGCCCACTATACAGGTCAAGAATTAATGTGTGAATCCTGTCTGGTACTGAGAATATCTATTGCAATTGTGCATTGCAGAACGTGGAAAATAACCACAGAATGGGTTCAGGAACCCACCGGGACCACTGTGAGACAGATCTGAGCTAAAACTTCCTTGATGACCTGAATTCCTTAAGACCCTACTCTGACTAGTGGGCTACACTGATGTTTTGTGTCTCCTGAAATTCGTATCAGCTTAGAGCTATTGTCCAGTAGTCCCTGAAAGGTCTGATGATTTTATTTTACCCAATGCAGAATTAACCTGATAAAAGGCCATTAGCTCTTTTGGGGGAAGCTGGGAGAAAGGCTAACAGTATGAAATTTTTGGTGGTGTACTAGGACCCTTCCTTATGAATTTCTAGTTCACAGACTCTCCTTCATTTAGGTGGCTCCATGTCTGAAAACTGACATAAATCTTAGAATTGGTTTAGAGTCTCTGATTCTCTGATTTTACGCTTCAAGCTAGATTTTGTTCATTTGACATAGAACTTTTCTGCTTATGTAGATCAAGTGAGAGTTCAGTAGGCTTTCTAACTATTTTATTTCTAAAAACACCATGATTAACTAGCCATACATCTACATGAGTCACACTACTCTGACTGCTGCTTTGACTCTGCTGTCTATTACAGCAACCATGCCTAGATGCTTTTAGTAGTTGAGCGCTACCATTTAACTCCAGCCACCTGAGATCCAGTTATTCCCAGGGCCTTTAGGTTTCCCAATACAGTTACTACAGTCCTAACTGTTGATCTGGCTTAAAAAGAAGAGTAATCATGGAGTTTTTTAAAGACTGTCAGTGCTCCCACAAATGTATTTCTATAGTAGACATGAATGGTATGTCTTCTGGACCCTCCCAGTCTGACAGAATAGATTGTATATGTTAAATTCACTCTCACACACCAGTCTCCCTAACCCTTTGCGTTCCTTCGTCAGCATTAAACAAGGCAGGTCCAGATTTTTTAATTCACTCACCGTGGACCATATTTTGATCTATCATTCAGCTAGCCAAACAAGAGAAACTGAGAGAGCCTTTTCTTATTTCCTGAGCTGCAACATTAAATGAAGAATCACTGCTTCTTGAGCCCATATTAAAAAGTTTATCTAATCCAACTTAATGTTTCTTTCAGTCTTCCACATGTTTAGTACCTCTGTTCCTACACAAGTTCCCTGGAGTTTTGACTGTATACATTGGAAAACTCAAATGATTATTTTGGAGAGTAGCACACCTCTGCATGAGTCACACTTTGTACCTCACCTTAGGGGCCTGCTAGGATTTGAGTCCAGTTACAGATCTAGAAGCAAAGAGGAGAAGAAGAAGTGGATTCTGAGAAGAATCAGGGTCGTCTGGTTAAAATCGGTCTCAGAAGAAACCATTATATTTCCCCCAAGCAACAAAGGGTTAATCCCCTCAAATGAGAATGGAGAAACCACTATCCCAGAGGGTGAAGAGGTCTCTTTTACTGGCAAACAACACTCGTTGAATTTAGGGGTTCAAAGTCTGCAGCTCCACCAGTGTCTTTCCAAACATTTCCTTTCTAACTTACAGTACACTGTTCTTTACCAACCAATGCACTCACCTGTGAATCTGAGAACTCAACTTGTTATGTATTTCAGCCAGTTGCAGAATGAAACCTTGTGTTTTGTCTTCAGCAGTCTTAGCCTTCAACTACAGTCAATAATGGTCCCCTTCATGACACACATAGAAGCTCTCCAGTCATTTATGCATCACTTGAGCTAAAAATTCATATTCCTGTGCTCATCTTTATCTTTCACCACTTTTTCCACTGACATTAGGAAAAACCAGCCAACCTCATTATACTCACCAGTTTTCCAAAATTGTTCACAGCAACCCAGCTCCCAGTTTTTTATAAGTGGTTTATCAGGAGGATCCAATAAAATTATTTTGTATATTTCTATTGCCAGATTACACCATGGACGATCAGTGCTCTCTTTTACACTGGAAATAATTATTACCATATTTAAGTTTAATTCGATTAAGAAGCCAATTCCGTAAAACCAAAGGAAATTTGGAAAACTCTTACTTAAAATTCTTTTCCTCTGGGAACTCTCTCAGTACCAAAATCTATATCCATTTGGATTCTCCAAACAAAGCAAACTAACAGGAGATCTATTGATATCGATATATAAAATTTATAACAAATAATTGACTCATGTGGTTATATAGTCTAAGAATTCCCAAGATCTAATTTGGTAATCTGGGATCAAGAAGAGCCAATATTTATAGCTCCAGTTTGAGTCAAGATCTGCAAACTAGGAGAGTTGATAGTGTAAGTTGTAGTCCAAGTTCACATGTAGCAGAAGACCAGTATTATAGTTTAAGACCATCTAGCAGAGAAAGTGAATTATCTCTTATCTTTTTTTTTTTCTAGGCCTTTATTTAATTAAATGAGGGCCACATACATTGGGTACGGCAATTTGCTTTACTCATTCTACAAACTCAAATGTTAATCTCAACCAGAAACACCCTCACCAACACACTCAGCATAATGTTTAATATTAATCATTGATAGTTACCAAGGAATTTTGTTTTGAATATGATTAATAAATTACTTAGTATTCTTGCTAGTAAGCAAGATAGTAAATTCTTGGAACAATGTTAATTGCAATGAATAATGCCCGACTAGGTTGGAACTTTTAATTAGATATTTCAAAATATTTTGGAAATCTTTAAGCTAATAATTTCAAGGCAACATGATAAATATGGTAAATTATTTGTATACAATTAAAAGGCTATTTTGTAATGACTTTGGATAAATGGTTCACATACCAACAATATTGTGAAATATCTTAAATTTTTCTCACTACATATTTCTATGATTAAAAGTACTAAATACTGAGACAACATTATGAGTAATTAGAACGTTAAACCTATAAATTATTACTAGTTTGTTTTAATCACAGTTAATTTAAATAGTTTTTAATTTACTAAAATGTATTGGTAAATATCAATAGAATTCAGGAAAGCCACAGATACTATTAAGAAACAGGGGGCTATTTATACACTGATATATTTGTATATAAGAAGAAATATCTATTTTAGTTTCTAATTATGAAAAGTTAATACATTTAAAATAGACACAATGTTATTAAAAATGTTAGTGACTCATGTAAAACACATAAAATTATTATTTGTTATAAATATAATGTTTATGAACAAATTTCCCTTACTATCATATTGATAAATTGTTATTAATGTGGTTCAGAATTTCAGATAATTAAACACATATTCTGAAAGTGAAAACTTTTCCTCTTATGTGAATGACTTCATATGAAGGTAGTTATAGAATGGCCATTGTTTTAAAACATGAAATCAAAACTGAAGTTCTCATAACATTTGTTAAAATGTTGTAGTGTCAGAAAAATAACATCCTCAAGCTAATATTTTCTCCATAATCTATTCTGTAGTCTGATAGCTATTAAAAGTATGCTTCAAGTATACAGAATACAGAGGAATTGCTATCAGATTAGGAATCAGAGACTCACATTCAAAAATCTCGAAATCTTCAGTGGTGTTAAATACATATAAAAATTAAAATAAAACAACAAACTCCCATATCCTATTGATATAATTTTAGAGGTAGTAGGAAACTATTACTTATTTCCTTTTTTTTTTTTTTTTCCCTGAGATGGAGTCTTCCTTTGTCATCCAGGATGGAGTGCAGTGGTGCAATCTTGGTCACTGCAACCTCTGCCTCCTGGGTTCAAGCGATTCTCATGCGTCTGTCTCCTGAGGAGCTGGGACTACAGGCACATACTACCACACTCAGCTAATTTTTTTTTTTCTTTTTTCATAGAGATAGGGTTTCACCATGTTGGCCAGGCTGGTCTCAAACTCCTGATCTCAGGTGATCCGCCTTCCTCTGCCTCCCAAAATGTTGGGATTACAGGCATGAGCCATCCACCAGGTCACTCATATTCTATTATTCTTCTTCATCTTTTCCTGCCTATTGATAATGGGGAAACACATCACCACTTAAAACATTTGTACCATCTTGGCTCTCTGAATTTTCTTCTGTATCTTTGTTTCTTTTTAATCTCAGCCTCCTTTTCTGTTTTCTCAGGCTCCATCTATTTGATATTTCCTAGGATTCCTTGTGTTTTCTTCACAAACAAAGCCTCTCTATGTACTCACTCTTGTGAAAGAGTGATTGTCACAGGATCCTTGGGTGTCACTTTTCCAGCCAGAAACCTCTCTGGCTGGTGGCATCTTTTCCTGAGTTCTGCTTGGGCCCACTGGGCTCATTCTGCCAACTTTGCCTGGCAGGCTGTGCTCTGCACAGGCTACCAGCCTGGATCGCATGCCTGCCAAGGGCAAGCCAGGTGAGGAGCGGTGAGGGGTGTGTGAGCAAGCAAGCAAGTGGAGGTTCTGGCCACTGCACACAACCAGGCACACTGGATGTGGCAGGGCAGGCAGTTTCAGGCACTGGCATGGGCAACTCCAGGTGCCAGTATGGGTGCCAGCTCCCTGTGAGACTTCAATTGGACTAGGTGTACTGCTAGTGGAAGCATCTGGAAGCTTGGAGGAACCAGGAACTGCAGAGCCCCAGAGAGGGTGTTACAACCCTGGCTCAGGGAGTTTCCAGGTCTGGGCTCCCTGAAGGGCCATAGCTCTTCTATATTTCTCTCTCCTCTCCTTGTTGCCACAACATGGCGAGCAAGGAGATTGTTTAAGACCTCTTTGTGTTACAGCTCTTTCAGTCCTGTCATTCGACAGGTTCCAAGTTCCTGTCCCATGTCTAGGAAGAATTAGGTGCTATATTGAGTGACAGAACAGGGCAGAGGAGACCCACAAGATGAAGAGGTGTTTTATTCAACAACAACACGGGGCAGAGGAGAACTGCAGTGAGTAGCTCCTTTCTGCATGCAGGTCATTTTGTCAAGTGTCCAGCTCTCAGCAGAGAAGAGACAAACGACAAACAGTGGGTAGCTGCTATCCACAGGCAGGTCATACCATTGTCTGCCCAAGTCTGGCTGAGTCTGGGGCTGTTATGGGCTTCAGAGGGAAGGAAGTGCATGCTGATTGGATCATGGACACATAGAAAAAGCACCATATTTTCTCACTCTGGTCCATGGAGCTGGCAGCCCAGCCCCCAGGCCTCTCAGGCCATCCCTGGCCTGAAGGTGGGGTTTCACTGGAGACCTGCCCCTTTCTACCCAGGAGCCTTTCTGCCTTCTGACATCATTTCCCTGCCATCCACAGTGCCCACTGCACCCAGGCTGTTTCTGCTGAGAGGTGCCTGCAGGCATGCACAGACCTGCCCTTAGCGCCTCCTTGGCCTCCCTCCCATGCTTGCTGGTGCCCAAAGTCCAGAGGAGACTGAGGCAGCAGGGGACTGGGGCATCAGTGCTGCCCTAAGCATGTGCACACCTGGTCAGGTCATGACAGCACCCGGGGTCAGCCACAACTTTGCTCTAAAATTGGAGCTGGCCCTGGGAACAGGGAGAAGCCAGGCAGTGGCAGGAGGTACTTCCAAGCCTGTGGGGGTTAGAGGCATTCCCAGCCCCTCAAGAGTGCAGAGATGCCAGGGTCTGCAGCTGTGCTGGGTTGCTGCAACTATGCCCGAGAGGATGGGGCTCCTGCCTTTACAACTTGGAAGAGGGCAGGGCTTCTACCTGTTCTTGGCTCCTGCCTTCTCTGTGGAGGGTACATCCCAAGCCATGCCTCCCCCACTGCAGCTTGCATCATGGCAGCAGCCACTCCAGATGGGCTGCTGCTGACATCATGATAACATCAAAGTTTATATATAAAACCCAGATCATATGTCTGCTGTATTATCTAAACATTAAAAATCATAAATAACTGATTAAAGGGATATGCCACAAGTACCTGAAAATCAATAGGTTTAAACTCATCATTTTGTTGTCTTCAAAAATTATCCTCCTTCATCCTCCATTCTGATTTACTTGTTGAGAATCATCTATAACTTTCTGTTTATCCATAATAGGTAAGCATTCCTAAATGTTACAATTCTAATTTCTTAAAATATTTTTATCAATATACTTCTTTTTCTTCCCCACTGCTTAAGTTAGGCCCTATTACTTTTTGCAGGATTTTTGTTAAGTTACTATATTAAATTCACAATTTCAGCTTTGTAACAATTAGCCCATTTGGTATTCTCCAGTTATAATTCTTTCTGCAAATAAACAACAAATATGTTCTCTTTAATACTTACATCAAAACTTTTCATTCTATATGAGATTAATGTTGTAAGTTATAGTGATAATAATTGAACTATCATGCCCTATGATATGTAACGCAATATACAATAAGTCATCTCACAGTTATTTCATAATACATATATATATATTTTTTTCTTTTTCTTCTTCTTCTTTTTTTTTTTTTTTTTTTTTTTTTTTGAGATGGGAGTCTCGCTCTGTTGTCCAGGCTGGAGTGCAGTGGTGCGATCTCGGCTCACTGCAAGCTCCGCCTCCCGGGTTCACGCCATTCTCCTGCCTCAGCCTCCGGAGTAGCTGGGACTACAGGCGCCCGCCATCACGCCCGGCTAATTTTTTTTTTTTTTTTTTTTTTTTTGTATTTTTTAGTAGAGACGGGGTTTCACCATGTTAGCCAGGATGGTCTCGATCTGCTGACCTCGTGATCCGCCCGTCTTGGCCTCCCAAAGTGCTGGGATTACAGGCATGAGCCACTGCGCCCGGCCTTAAATATATTATTTTAATTTTAAACTTTGAAAATAAAATTTCAAATTCTAGAAATAACAGTACCTAAGTTATTGCTGCAGCTTAGCCACCATTTAGGCATGAGACTGTGTGAAAGTCAATCTTATAAATGTGAATGACTCCTTTTGAAAAACAAACAATCATTTTAGATGACCTCACCTATGTCTTTCAGCTCTTAAGATTTTGTGTTCTCTTTATGAAGAGATGGGAGTCTAATCACTTGCATTAGAAAAGAAAAGTCTATTAAATATCCCAGAAAAGTCACACTTAAACTCAATAATCAACTTACATTTATTTAAATGTTCAAGTATTTTTAGCTGATTTAATGTGAATATAGACTAAGAAAGAAATTCACCTTTTTTTCTCATAATTGAACCACTGCAGCTTTTGTATTGGTGTTGCTTGGGTAGATGAATCTCATCTTTTCTCTACATCTATCCAGTAGAGAGCCCTGCTTCCGTATTAGCAAGCTAGATAAATTCAGTACTTTACTGTCTTTACTACCTAATATTTTAAATTCAGCGTGTCTCCAATGGAATGAAACTAGATCACATATAAAATCAATCCTATTTGAACAATTTTACACTGTCATGCTTGAGAGTAACAAGAAATAACTGGAAAATGAATGTTATAATTCACTTTTCCCCTAGAAGATAATTTTTAACACAATCACTTATGAATATCATTTAAAAAAACTTTCATTTAATCCTCAAGTTCTGTGGGTTAACTTCTGCTTTCCATGTTCGTATGCAAAGTGCAACACCATAATCATAGGAACTATAAACAGATAATTTGCAAATTCAAACACCAGGGATTCACAAATTATACCAGAACCAAAATGCAGTTTTTGCAAGGACCACTAGTATTTTAAACCTACTATCAGAAATAAAAATTGTTAAAATGTTTTTTTTTCTTTGTTTTGTTTTATTTTTCCTGTATAAGAAAAGACCCCAATATCAAGGTATAGAAGGAGATAGGAGGGGACATACCCTCTAGTATAAGGAAACAGGGTGGGAGGAGAAGGAGAAGCCTCAAATGGAAGGGTAGAAGGATAATGTTATTAAGGCAGCAAAATATTATCTGTAAAAAGTTTCAGGAGGTGTCTTCAGAGCCTCAGATATGAAGGCAGTGATTGCCTTCTCAGTAGGGTTCTCACCACTCAGGTGTCCAGAATAAGGGAAATGGAAGCTTCTATTCCTTCTGTGGCAGCCACTCCATTGCACACTCTGAGTCTTATGTAAATAAAAGTGCTCCAGAGCTGGGAAGGCAGAGATTTGCTTATGTAGGACAAAATAACATTTCCAGCAGCAGTTGTGCTCCATCTCAGGCACCACCGACTCTACTGGATGAGGCCCTCTGTGGAGAAAGTCTACATGCGGTAGAGACACATCTTAGGGCCCGTCATCCTATAGAGGCAGCCCAATCAGGTCAAAGATTTTGCCCAACTTTTCAGCTTTAGAGTTTCCACAGAAGAGAGGCTTTTGAGGAAACATCTCTGCGAAGACACATCCAACACTTCACAAGTCCACAGATGTTGCCTGTGTAGATTGCAGAAGAACCTCATGAGCACAGTACAAGAGTGTAACAACCACAGGTATAAACACCATCTGGTAGCTATAGATTCTAGCTAGACTAAATCAGCCAGCTTGACTGTGCCACCACTTGTCACTGGAATGTTCTCTGACTTCAGATATCAGTGAACAATGCAATGGAAATGAGGAAAATCTAGGTCTCTTTGAAACTTGTGCATCAGATCCTTGATGGTCTCAGCTGATTATATGATTTGGCTCTGTGTCCCCACCCAAATCTCATGTCAAACTGTAATCCCCATGTGTTGAAGGAGGGACCTGGTAGGAGGTGATCGTATTATGGGAGTGATTTCTAATGAAAACCATAATGAGAGTAGAAGTGATCGTATTACAGGAGTGGTTTCTAATGAGAACTCTAATGTGAGTTCTCATTAGGAACTTGAAGGCCACAAAGTGGCCACTGTGGGGATCACAGTCATTTTACACTGACTCATGGGCACTAACACCAATTTCAGCCACTCATATTGAGAGGTGGTCATTCTCAGATCAGGGTAGATCCTGTCACCAGGCTGGGAGCTGTGAGGGCAGCCAGCATAAGGGCCCTGGAGCCAGTTCTTGTAGCACCATATGCCCAAGCTTTAATTATTTTTAATGGAAAAAGACAAAATATAAGTAGAGATAGAGTAAGAGAAAGAGAAAAATTAATTAGAATAGAAGAAAAAGGAAAGAAGATTTCCAGGTTTTAAATAAAATATGAAAGATCCATATGCCCTGCAAATAAAATAGCTTAACAGCAATCTGGAAGATTAAACTAGTTATAAAAAGAATCAAAATGGCATTGGGTGGTGAAAATACTTCTTCATTGTGGTCCAGTGAACCAGAATAACTCTAGATGAGAAGGATGACCTGAAGTGCCAAAATGTAAAGGAAAAAAGAAAAGTAAACCCAACAGAAAATCAGTTAAGGGCAGTTCATAGCTAAGAATGCTTGTTGTAAACTGGCATGCATAGAACTGAGTTAGCCTCAGTTGACTATTTCTTAACCTGTTTGCCAAGTGATTATCTCTAGTTCTACGGTCCTGGTGTATCTGTATTAATGCATCTGTGCCTAATGAATAATGAACCTTTTATGTGACATTCTACTACATATATACCAGAGATTGACTCACAATTAATTATTTCATTCAACTTGCTTTATTTGATTGGAGAATTAGTTTAAGCATTATAGCTTGGTTTCTTAACTGCGATTATTCCCTATGGTCATATATTTAAAAATAGGCTATTTTCATTTCCAATTCCTGTCTGTGTTAATTTATCTATACAGTCAATTCATTTAAGTAAATAGTGGAAAATGGCATAAAGTAGAGTGATATTAACTAAGGCATGCTACTCCTAAACCTTTCCTAATGATATCTATTTCTAGAATCATGAAGAAAATTTCAATGAAAAAGTCAACAGAAATAACTTCTCTGTAGTTGATTTGAAAAGTCACTTACAAAGTCCTTATAATCAAAATTTCACTCTATTAGTCTGTAGTAAAATTTTCTAAAAGTGAATTTTCTATTGTTTATTGTGTAAAATTAAAAATGACTATGGATTCTTACATTATGAGAAACAGTGGAAACCTATTACATTTTATTCAGACTTTTTTCCTTTATATGCCCAACTAAAAACCATCAACAAATGTATCTTATTAAAAATATGCTGTTTATGATATAAATGTTTAGGATATATATTTTCTAGCATTGAATTTTATTCTGCAATAGATCACTGCTGAACAAAAACGTTAGCCCAGGTTTTCCTAATTTTTTTGCTGAAGGAAAGTGGATATGTTTGGCCAACACCAGGTTCATAATAGTGATCACATCATGATTGACCTATGCCAATTAAGATTCTGATATTTTTTTCTTTTTGTTACTTGCTGCTGAAAGTAACTATAAAACCTGCAACCTATTTTTAACCAATGACATGTAAAAGAAAGTCTTCTAGAAAGACGAGGGTTATCTTGGAAAACTTTTGCCGTACCAGTCAAAGAAACTGATACAGTGGCACAACCAAACACATTTCACTCCCAACTTAAATGTAATGAGGCTTGAAATTTTAACATACATTTTACAAACACAAGTAATACAAAATGAAGTCATTTGCAAAGATATTGTTGAGTTACTAAAACACTGTAAGTAGCCACCTATAGACTTCTTGATATTAAAAAATTAAGCTTTAATTAAGCATTATCAATTAAGTTTATTGTTCTAGTTGTCCAAAGAAGTGCTTTCTAATTTAATCACCAAAACTTGGCAGAAGTGTTAACACTACAGCACTGGCATTCAAATTTTTATGTATAAAAATGTATCGCGCATCTTATATGTACAAACCAAATACCTGGCTCCAAATTGTGATTTAGGCTGTAGTTTCTATGAATCTCTCAGGGAGGTCTCAGATTCCATTAATCTCATATGTTCAATAAATGTACCATCTAAACAATTAATTTTCTATTATTTTTTTCGTTAGCTGACACACAACTAAACTGAAAAGAATTAATTTTTCAGATGTGTTTTCTGGAATAAGAAATGCCATCTTTATTTTTATAGGTAAATGAAGAGAGGATGCCAAATGAATTGGTAAGCCAGATGTGCTCAATTCCACATATCCCGACTCTCCTGTTACAATTGTTTATTTTATGTAGTTTGAAGATGCCACCTGCTCTGAGGAAACTGGTAGATAATGAACACTAGAATTATCAGTGAATCAAATTGAGCAACCATCTTGCATTGTCTATGATGCTTGGAGAATATCCCCAGTTTACAATAAATCCACTCAATTAAACTGCTACTTTAAACATCAAAACAAACTTATGAACAAGTAGTGTGGGCTCGTAGAAGCTTAGGCTATAAAGTTGGGAAAAGGCTGTATGAATCAGTGTTCATAAGCTGCATTTGATGTGTACGTGTTGTGTGCTCCTGTGTACAAATATGTGCACAGGCTCTTAGTTGTGTGTTATCCAGTTAGTAAATATTTTGCTTATTGTCTATTTGTTACTATTATTTCTGACATGACTATATTCTAGCTTAATTGAAAAAATTCAATACCTTGTCTAAATACTATGTTTCATTTGATTCAATTTTCTTTTAAAGATTTCCATTATTTGAATTAAACTTTCAATTGAATAGTCAGTTACACCAATTTTAATCTGAATATCTTTAATTTTTAACTTCCACAAGAGAATGTTTTTTGTAGATAAATATGTAAAATATACGGTAATATTTGACAATTTCACATGATTTTATACATGCTATATCATTGAGAATAAATCATATAAAAATGTTAATAGATCAGCATCAATATTCTGACTCTCATGACATTTTAATCTGAATTAAAATAATACATATAAATTAAACACTAGATCAGACGAGACTGGGTGCGTTCAGGGTAGTATGGCAGTAGACTAGAAGAATTTAGCATTTTAAAGATTTAATTTTGACGAGTGCTCTCAAATACAAAAAGGCTTTGGATAACTAGAGACAGATTTAGTTAAAATGCTTTAAATTTTATTAAGTATATGTATTAATACTATAATACTTTATTCAATAAGCTTATATTTCTCAAGAGAAATGAAAAACACATTTATGTAACCTGAATAAACCTTGATTTCCAGTGAACAGATTATCAAAAATAAGTTTTAGAAAACCTTTTGTCATTGCACTTAGTCAAGACCTAGTGGCTGTTTGCTGCACTAACTTTAGAGTAATTATAAAATAATAAGCTTGTATTGGTAATCTATATCTATCAAGAAGCTTGTTGATTTTAACTGAACAACAATGACAAAAAAATATTTATTTCACTGGACTAAGCATTTATAATTAAATCACAGGACTAAAAAAAGATTAAACACTAATTAGGTGTAAATTATGGATCATAGAGTCTCCATTTTACTGAGTTAACATCAAGTTCTAACAGTATTTAGAAAGAATATTCGACAAAGATATTTATTAATGAGTGGTCATATGCAGTGCACATCTTTCGCTGTTTGCTTTATTTCAGGAACACTTAGAGCCTCATTAGTATTTGAGTGTGAATTCTGAAATTCTTTTCAAAGAGCAAAATAAAAATATATTTCTGTGCTCTCATCCCATGTAGAAAAATATCTTGCAGAAAGTTAAGATCTTGTGATAGTTTTGTGGGTTTCCAAAGGACAAACCTTTATTCTTAAATCTTCTTATTAACATATATAATCATTGAGTTTATCCACTATATTTTCTAAACATCAGTGGAACAGAGGAACTGCCCATCTTCATCACTGTGTTCTTAATTTTACCAAGTTCTCAACATTATGCTCATAAAATTAAGCAAGAACCCCACAAATGGTTTTGCTTCCAGGATTTTCCTCTTCTAATATGTCACTCTTACTAATCCCTTATTGCTGCTTCTAAATTACAAATAGAATAATGTTAGACTCATGTTTAGGTTATGTCAGCAGAACCTTATCCTAAATAAAATTCTTATATGCTAAGTCTTCAGTGATTTGGACCCTGCTTATACCTCCATCCTTACCTCCTGGTGTGATGTGTGGTGTTTTTCAGTTGGAGAACTCATTTATGTTTCTTGAATGTATGACATTGTTCAGGAAAAGGAGTTCTGAGAAGTGACATAAGCATGAGTTATTTCATAGGAAATACATATAAGCTGGTGGACGTTCATCAATTTTACCAAGATACATGTTAATAACGTGCATTTTCTTACACTTTGAAGCATGCCATTCCCATGCCTTGCATTGCTCTTTATCTACCTTTTGAACTATCAGGCTTTTTGGGTTTTTTGTAGTTCATGAGCCAGTTTTTCAAAAAACGAGTTTGTAATGTCGCCAGTGTGGTTTGGCTGTCCCTAAATCATTAAATTATATTAACTTTATACTGTTATCTGTGTGTGTGTGATCCTCCAAATATTTTAATCCATATGTTTCTTTTCTACATTATATAGCTAGGGCCAAAATGAATTATTCTATTAATTATTATTGATGGTATTTAATCTATGCCCTAATGTATCTCAAGTATCAAAGTTAATCACTGTGTAGTTTTCATTTTTTAAACGTTGACAAATCTTGAATTTGAATTCTGGTATATTGTTCAAAGTATTTATGTAAGTTTATTTATACCATCTTTTTAGTGTTCTTTACAGACTTTTAATTCTGTTGCAATGTTCCTTTTCCATTATCTAATGTAGACAGCTTGCCTTTCCCCTTTTTTTCTTTTATAATTATTGTTAGGGTGTTCCATTAATTTCTTCACAAAGCTAACTCTGTTTGTGTGTGTGTGTGTGTGTATTTTAGGATGTTTTTCTTGTTCCATTGACTTTGCTCTCTTAATAATTTTTTTCTATTTTACATTTCTTGTTTGTTTCTTACGGTAATTTTTAACTTAATAAGACTGAAATTCAATAACATATTTTTACCTTTTTTTAGTATATGAATTCAAGACTATGTATTTCTTGTTAATGCACTGATTTGGTCACATTAACCAAATTTTGGTGTGCTGTTTAGTCATTAGTTTTCAGTTTCAAACACGTCTACAATTTTGATTTCTTCCTTCAAAAGTGAGTTATATGGAAGTACTCTAGTTGCTTTAGGAATAAGGCTTTTAAAGTTACCTTTTCCTGTATTATTTCTATTGTGGTCATAGAACTATTCCAAATGATTTAAGTATTTTGAATTTTTTTGAGGCTCTCTTGCTTATTCTATCACATTTCCATACTGACATTACATTTTAACATGTAAACTTTCATTGTTTGGTGCAATGTACTGTCTATGTCAATTAGGTGATGTTTATTAACTTTGTTGTCCATGATATCCATGTCAGTAGATATTTTTCCTGTACCTTTTACATTAAAATATTCTATTAAAACCCACAAAATGATAGCAACTTTCTATTTCTTCTCTTTGTGCTGTCAATTTTTGTTTATATATTTTGAAGCCATGCTAGGTCCAATTAGGATTGTCATATCTGCCTATCAAATTGATCCACTTTTAATTATAAAATACTCCTATTTACCTCTGGAAATGCTTCTTGCTTTAAAGTACAATTTGTCTGATATTAAAACACTCCCTATGTAGAATTTTTGGTAATATTTTAAAATCTTTTTTTTATCATTTTAGAGTAAATCCTTCTGTGTTCTATATTTAAAGTGTCTCATAAGCAATATTGAGGGTTTTTAAAAGTAATTCTGACAATCTTAGATTTTTAATTATATTATTCAGTGCATTGATATTTAAATTAGTTACTGGCATATTTGTGTTTGTATTTATTATTTCAATATTTATTTCATGATTGTCCAATCTATTTTTACGTATCTGTCTTCATTTTTACTTACTTTTCAATTAAGAAAAAAAATTGGTATTCTAATTTGTATTCCATTAACATACTAGTGGTAAAATATTTTACCATTTTTAATGGTTACACGGCAGATTAGAAAAAAGCACATCTGTCACCTAACAACAGGATAATAAAAAATAGTATTTGTGACATAGGAGACTGACAGGACTCACTTTCTGGTCACAACCCTGCTGACCAAAACAATATCTCGATCTGGTCCAGACAGGATGAATTGTCACTCTTTTCCTAGAAAGTTCTAAATAACCCACCCCTCAATTTTCATTGGCCCAGCCCTGATTTTGCAAGTCATTGAAAGTAGATATAAGGGAGTATACACACAATTAGCAAGAGCCCATGAATTGTCAATTTTGGGTATATTGCCTATGAGTTAGGCCTGATCCAAAAGAGGAAGTACTGTCCAATAAAAGACTGTTGCCTAAAACCACTTACTCTCCCTTGAATTCTTTCCTGGGTAAAGCCAAGAACCCTCCTGGGCTAAGCCTCAATTTGATGTTCAATTGTGTTGCATCATTTATACGGGATGGTTGGAGACTTATAATTTTAAGAACTCTGTGCCTATCTTTCCTGCCATTTGTATTTTACTGCAATGCTTTTAATTAAATATATGCTTTAAAATGCACAAATTTATGTATGAGTATTTACAAATGCATGCATACTCTTTTCAGTGCTTGTTATTCCCTTATACATCTTCATATTTTTGTTTATAAAGTAAAAAAAACTTACTTTTATTTTTTAATGTCACCCTACTAGACACAATTTTTTTTTCAAATTCTATATCCCTCAATTCATTTCTATGTTTACTTCTACAGAATATTTGCATTGGGTATAGAATTCTAGACTAGTATGTTTTGTTATTAATTTCAACACATTAAGTATGACAGAAAAATATCAAATTGATTCTATTTACTTGGTTTAGAGAGCTGCTGTTGTATAGTTAATCTTTAAAGATTATTAATTTTTCTTTCTGTATGATTTTAAGATTTTTTTTTTTTTACTACTTAATTTCTATGTGTTTTGGTGTAGATTTCTTAATGTTTATCCTAATTTTCTGACCTTTTTGTAAAAAGAAATATACCTTTTATCAATTTTGGAATGCTCTTAGTCATCATATTATCATACAGATATGTATCATATGTTTGAATATTTCTTATTCTTTATTGTGTAATTTTTAGATTTTGATGTGTATATGCGTGGTGATGTGTATGTATACTCAAAACTGAATAAAGTGTGGCAATAAGCCACACAGATATCTGAGGACAACATGTTCATTAGAAGAGATAGTAAGCATAAAGCTCTGAATAGGAACATGTGTTACATATGGAAAGTCTGTCCTTAAAAATTCTAGAATGTTTCCTCTGTTCTCCATTTTAATTAACACAAAATTGACTCAGTCTGAATTTGTATTTTTCATCTTAGATAAAGATATGCTAGGCCAGGCGTGGTGACTCACGCCTGTAATCCCAGCACTTTGGGAGGCCGAGGTGGGCGGATCATGAGGTCAGGAGATCGAGACCAGCCTGGACAACATGGTGAACCCTGTCTCTAGTAAAACACAAAAAAATTAACTGGGCGTGGTGGTGCACACCTGTAGTCCCAGCTACTCGGGTGGCTGAGACAGTGGAATTGCTTGAACCCAGGAGGTGGATGTTGTAGTGAGCCCAGATCACACAACTGCACTCCAGCCTGGCAACAGAGAAAGACTCGGTCTCAAAAAAAGAAAGATATGCTATAGTTCTTTTAATTTGTATCATATTCTTATAATTCCTTATTCTCTGACATTGGTATAATTCTTATTATTAATACTTAATGAAAGTTAAGTAAAATAATAGTAACTAATGTTTATTCAATAGTTATTACATGTCTCCAGAAAGGAAAGTGGTTATTTTGCATACGAAGTTTAATTTTTTAAAAAAGCAATAACCCCAAAACATTTTGTGACAGAAAATAAAGTTAGGATCATATTTTACCTAAAGGAGAACCTTGGAAAAGCTTAGAATTGTCTCAATTTTGTACAAATATAAAAGGGGGTAAATATAATTTGTATGTGTTCAGGACTGTGCTAAAGTTGGCCGATTTAAATATGAATAAGGGTTTTGCCCTGATCTTGAGGGATTAATGATCCATTAAGATAGACACATAAACAGACAAGTAAAATATGGTATAATATATGCAGGGCACAAATTGAGCATAGAGATGACACTGTAGTTTGATAGACAAACCTCTCAGGCTTTTCATGTAGCTCTTCTGGTTAAGGGAAAGGCAGTGAAGTTTTGGTCCTGATCAGAGAACATGAATAGACAGGAGAGGTAGCCAAAACACAGAACAATCATGAAAGGACTGCAGAATATCAAGAGAATGAAGATATTCTCACCGCTCTGGAGCAGAGAATTGTAAGATGTTATATTACTCACAATGATGAGCTATCCAGGGACTGTGAGCAGGGCAGTGATATTCTTTGGATTTTTGTTTTGGAAAGACAAGTCCATTGGTTTTCTAGAGCATAGATTGCAAAAGGAACACATTGATCTAAGAACAGCTACTGAAGTATATTTTTCACCAATATAGGTGAGGGGTGGGTCACAGCAAAGCATCCCTCTAATGTATGAACATTTATTAAGTGTTTTTACTTTTATGTGTGTAGTCTTGGTCTTATTTTTATTTTTAACCAATTCTCCCTTATTGGGAATATTTTCTACATTTTTTTTTACATTACAATGACTTAAAACATTTGCGTTAGCTTATGGTTAAGTTTTTAATTAAAACATAATTTATGAATATTGATTATTGTTATAAAGATTAATTTCCTTGGTTGGCAAATGTTTTGCCTGAAGAATTTTTTTCCACTAAACAATGAGTATAGTCATAAAAATATAAGGAAGAGTTAATGAATGTATGCCACGTATTAGAAGTCTAATATCAACAACATTGAGGAATAAATACATTTTTAAGATGGCTTTTTCCGATTTTATCTGCTAGTTACTAGCAAATTCAACTAGCACACAAAAGATGAGTCATGCTGTGATTATATTTAATTTACAAATATAATATTAAATACATCCCTATACTAATCAAATGAATTTATCATATTAATACATTTAATGAGGGATATTTTTGAAATGTCCTTTTGATCAAATCATGCAATTATTTAAATTAATCTTTAGCTTGAACTAATAATCAGAATAGAACATCACAATGTGTGTTTGACTGCAAGTATGATTTTTAGCATATTTATTCACAAAAGAACAAATGTTAGCCCTAATTGGATAGGTATTTGAGACTCTGAAAACCATATAATTGTTTAAGACAAATTTTACTATATTAACATTAACTGATTTCATGATTTCATGGTATAACTGTGATTACCATAAATAATTGTAACAGATTTGAAAATTATTGTCCTATAGACTTATCTCTATTTAGTTTCAAACCTTTCTGTTGAGATGATCTTAAGATAATAGAAATAACTTTGGAAGAATAGCAATAATGAATTTGATCTATACAACAAAATTTCCCCTTATCAGGTTAGTATAGTTAAAAAAGCAGAATCAGGTTTTTATGGAAATGTTTTACTAATTAGCTCTTTGTTCCTGTATCACATCACATTTTAGAATTTTATGTGATCTGTGTGCAATGAAAAAAAAATTAAAATGTTCTGTAGTTAATTATTTTAATTACAATTGTTTTACTATATTTAATGGCCAACCACAAAATAGATCCCTATCTTTTTTGGTTAAAAATTGAGAAACATGTACCTGTATAACTATTTATTATAAAATATGAATTGAATATTTGCTACATGTTATGTAGTGTATAAGCATTGGAATGTAACCATGGAAAAGATCCAATCTCTGCTTTTAATGAGTGCACATTCAGAGGAATAATTAAGAGACTATTTCAGTATAGGTAAAACTATTTAAGATATAAATATTACAGTAAAACTCTCTGTAACAGACCTGCATGTTCTGCACATGTATCCCAGAACTTAAAGTATAATTTAAAAAATTTAAAAATTACATTTGATTTTAGCACAAACTAATCAAAATACAGTCTACATTCTATAGATATCACATCACTTAATATCTGAATGCCAGCCATTATACAAAGTGTACTCTTCCCCCAAATAATATAGCTAATTTTTTTCAAGTGTTTACACTTTATACACTGTTGTAAAAGACTTACACATTTTAAACACTTATTGTTTACAGTGTTCTAATGAGGCAAGCGCTACTATTATGCCTATTTTGCAAGGAAGGACATTCAGGCCCAGAGATGTCAGAGGACATTTTTCAGATAAGGAAGCTAGTGACAATAGTGACAGCTTTCACCAGTTCTGGTCGAGATTATATGTGCATAATTGTTCAGTTCTGCTGCAAAAGACAAAAAGTGTATTACACTTGTGGACTGAATGTTTTGGGTTAAAAGGCATTGAAGGCTTTATGTAATAAAGCCAACTGTTTTATTGCATCTTAAATAAAATATACAATTTTATTTAATAACCGATCTTAAAAGACAGCAAAAAGTACTTTCTCTTTTTATCAAGAAGATACTTTCTTTTTGTTTTTTTCTTTTCTTTTTTTTTAAAAAATTATACTTTAAGTTCTAGGGTACATGTGCACAATGTGCAGGTTTGTTACATATGTATACATGTGCCATGTTGGTGTGCTGCACCCATCAACTCGTCAGTACCCATCAACTCATCATTTACATCAGTTATAACTCCTAATGCCATCCCTCCTCCCTCCCCCCTCCCCATAATAGTCCCCAGTGTGTGATGTTCCCCTTCCCATGTCCATGTGATCTCTTTGTTCAATTCCCACCTATGAGTGAGAACATGCAGCGTTTGGTTTTCTGTTCTTGTGAAAGTTTGCTTCGAATGATGGTTTCCAGCTGCACCCATGTCCCTACAAAGGACATGAACTCATCCTTTTTTATGGCTACGTAGTATTTCATGGTGTATATGTGCCACATTTTCTTAATCCAGTCTGTCATTGATGGACATTTGGGTTGATTCCAAGTCCTTGCTATTGTGAATAGTGCCACAATAAACATACGTGTGCATGTGTCTTTATAGCAGCATGATTTATAATCCTTTGGGTATATACCCAGTAATGGGATGGCTGGGTCATCTGGTAGTTCTAGTTTTAGATGCTTGAGGAATCGCTATACTGTTTTCCGCAATGCTTGAACTAGTTTACAATCCCACCAACAGTGTAAAAGTGTTCCTATTTCTCCACATCCTCTCCAGCACTTGTTGTTTCCTGACTTTTTAATGATTGCCATTCTAACTGGTGTGAGATAGTATCTCAGTGTGATTTTGATTTGCATTTCTCTGATGGCCAGTGATGACAAGCATTGATCGCAAATAATGAAAAATTTAAGACTTAAAAATTGAATAATAAAGTTTTCAGTAGTTTTAAATTTTTTAATATTTAGAAAAGTTTCTATGGCCTTCTTTTTTTGAAAAATAAAAAAGCAAATTCTAAAAAGTCTTTAAACAGTCTCTGTGTGCACATCATTTTCATAATTTATTAAACTCATAATTCAACACCTATTGATAATTTGTTCATTGAAAAAATGAGAAGAAAGTGTTTGGGAATTATTTTCATCCCTATGGAACTGAAAATCAAAAAAGCATAACTTTCTTCAGAAAGGTGTAAAAGAAAAAGCTCTAGGGAAATATGGCAAGAGCTAATTAATTCAGCCTGCTGCAATAATGTTACATTCACATTATAAGGCTTCTTTCTGAAAATTAGATGTTAGTTTTGAAGTGTTAATATATTAAAATGAATGCAAATTATCCCAAATAGTCACTAACTAGTGTGGATTCTCATTTAGTTATAACAGTTACAGATTTTAGAGGATCAGATACACAAAAGCTGGATGATATAAGGAAAAATTTTTTAGATATAATTAATTGCCAAATCCTTTTATCTTTAAGAATCTAGATGGCACTAGTTTCATTAAAATTATTTGTGCTCATTTAAATTTGTGCATTGGTATAACTGAAAATTAAACTGTGCTAAAGCATAGCAATGTTTAGTGAGATTGAAGTGTTTGTTATAGTTATTCAGGATAAAATAATCACCTCTAAAGTATGCTGCTAATTAAAAAATGGAACATACCTTAAGAGGATTCATCACAGTGTAATGTCAAATTATGCACAACATCATTTAACCTCAAAATTAAATATTTAGAAAGCAATGAAAATGGTAAAACTTTTTACTATATTGCTATTTTATAACTTGGTGGCAATAAAATGTGAAAGAGAAAACCTTGCTTTTAGAGATAGACAAAATTGACTGTTTAAAAATTATATATAAAAGACATATAACATGATGTTTTAAAATGCATGTACATAGTGAAATGACTACTAGAGTCAAATAAATAATCCTGTCCATCTCCTTACATACTTACCTTTTTTGTCTCTGTGATAGGAGCACTTGAAACCTATTCTCAGCAGATTTCCAATAAAACATATACTATTATGAACAAAAATCATCATGCAGTGCATTTGATCTCTAGATTTATTTATTCTACATAATTGCAACTTTGTAAACTATTATCTACATTTCCTCATTTTCACCTCCATCCTCAATGTCCTCACCCCCTACCCTTGGTAAATACCATTCTAATCTCAGTTTCTATGTTTTCAACATTTTTAGATTGCATATTATAAGTGAAATCACAGCTATTTTACTTTCTGTGTCTGGCTTATTTCACTTAGTATAATGTCTTCCAGGTTTATTCAGCTTGTCACACGTGGCAAGATTTCCTTTTATTTGTTGGCTGAAAAATATTCAATTGTATGTAATATATATACACATATATTTATATATTATATATACATATATTTTTATATGTATTTTATATATATATATATTTCAACACAATTTCTTATTCCATTCATTCATCTATAGATATTTAGGTTGTTTTTATTTCTTGGCTGTTGTGAATAATGCTGCAATAAATGTGAGAATGCAGATATCTTTACCAGTGGTTATTTCATTAGGTACTTACCCAGGGGACGGATTGTTGGATCATACAGTAGTTCTATTTTTAATTTTTGAGGAAATAATACCATTTTCCCTAATGACTATAACATTTTACATTCCCATCAACATCATTAAAGGGTTCTATTTTCTTCACACTCTCACCAACACTTATTACTTCTCATCTTTTTGATAGTGGCTCTTTTAGCAGTTGTGAGAGAATATTTCATTGTGATTTTGATTTACATTCCTGTGGAAATTAGTGATGTTGAGCACTTTTTCACTTACTTGTTGGACAGTTTTACATCTTCTTTGAAATAAGGTCTATTTAGAACATTTCCTCATTTTTATTTGGGTTATTAATTTATTTGCTTATATTGAGATTTGTGAGTTCCTTATATATTTTGAATCTTAATCCCTTATCAGATATACGCTTTGCAAATATTTTCTCTCAACGTGTAGCCTGCCTTTATGTTGTGTTGATTGTTTCTTTCGCTGTACAGAAGCAATTTAGTGTGATACAGTCCTAACTGCTTATTTGTTGTTGTTGTTGCTTGAGGCTTTAGTGTGATATATATATATATATATATGTAATTGTCGAGGTCAATTCCAAAAAGTTTTTCTTCTAAAAGATTTATGATTTTGCATCTTGTGTTTAGATCTTTAATCTATTTGGTTGTTTTACAATCCTGTAGGCTAAGGGCCCAATTTCGGACCCAATTTCATTCTTTTGCATATAGATATACAGTTTTCTCAGTTCCCTTTATTGAAAAAAAAAAAGCAAAAAAACACGTTTTCCCAATCATATATTCTTGGTTCCCCTGTTAAAACGTAATTGGCTTCATATGCTTGGGTTTATTTTCTCTGATATCTCTATTGTGTTCCCTTGATCTTTGTGTCTGGTTTTGTGCCTTTATTACACTTCTATGATTGCAATAGCAATGTAATACAAATTCAACTCAGGAAGTGTGATGCCTCCAACTTTGTCTTTCTTTCTTATGATTTATTGTCAATTAAAGACATTTTGCTATTACATATAAATTTTAGATTTTTTTATATTTCTGTGAAAAATATCATTGGAATTTTGATAGAAATTGTATTAAATCTGTATATCACATTGGGTAATATGGACATGTTAACAGTATTGTAGTAATGTGCCTTGGTTTGGATCTTTTTGGATTTCTAATGTGAGAAATTAAAGGACACCAAATATATGGTATCCTTTAGGCTTACTGTATATGTATTTCTATATATTTCTCCATGTTTGAAAATTTTCCAGCCATTATATCTTTTAATACACTTTCTGTCCCTTTTTCTTTCTTTAACTCCCATAAAATGTGTAAATTAGACAGCTTGATGGCCGTCCCATATGTCCCTTAAGCTATCCTTACTGCTTTTCATTGTTTGTTTGTTCCTCTGACTAGATGAATTTCAATAATTTGTCTTCAAGTTTATTAATCCTTTCTTTCCCTTGATCTAAACTCTTATTGAACCACTCTATTGAATTTTTCATTTCAGTTATTGTGTTCTTCAGCTTTATAATTTTCAATTTTCACTTAAAAAATATTTTCTATCTTGGCCAGGCACAGTGGCTCACGCTTGTAATCCCAGCACTTTGGGAGGCCGAGGCAGGCAGATCACGAGGTCAGGGGATCAAGAGCATCCTGGCTAACATGGTGAAACCTCTTCTCTACTAAAAATACAAAAAATTAGCTGGGCATGGTCTGGGTCACCTGTAGTCCCAGCAACTTGGGAGGCTGAGGCAGGAGAATGTCATGAATTCGGGAGGTGGAGTTTGCAGTGAGCCTCTCGAGATGGTGCCACTGTACTCCAGCCTGGGCAACAGAGCAAGACTCCATCAGAAAAACAAACAAACAAACAAAAACAAAAAAAACAACGATATTTATATATATTTCTATCTCACAAGTAAAATCCTTACTTTGTTCACACTTTGCTGTGCTCTCATCAATATCTTCATGATTGTTATTTTATAGTATCTCTCTCAGGTAAATCTCCATTTCATTAGAATTGATTTCTGGAGATTTCTTTTGTTATTTTGTTTGAAATGTATTCCTTTGTTTCTTCACTTTTCTGGACTCTCTGTGTTGATTTCCATACCGTAGGTAAGACAGTCTCCTCTTCTCTCCCAGTCTTAACAGATTGGCCTTATGGAAATAATAAACCAGCCAGGTTCAGTGGCTCATGGCTGTAATCCTAGCACTTTGGGAGGCCGAAGCAGGCAGATCACCTGAGGTCAGGAGTTTGAGACCAACCTGGCCAATATAGTGAAACCCTGTCTATACTAAAAATACAAAAATTAGCCAGGTGTGGTGGTGCATGTCTGTAATCCCAGCTACTTGGGAGGCTAAGGCAGGAGAATTGCTTGAACCTGGGAGGCAGAGGTTGCAGTGAGTTGAGATTGCTCCACTGCACTCCAGCCTGGGTGGCAAAGCAAGACTCCATCTCAAAAAATAAATAAGTAAAATAAATCTTGCCAGAAATTCTAGGTGCCTTTTAATTATTTGTCCTTGCCAAACCTACTATCTTTGTTTTTAGTGGCCTCCAGGAAACTAGGGTGTGATCAGATCCATCTGTGCCATGAGACGGGGGAAATAGAAGCCATTCCTTTAAGATGTAGATGGAAAAGCTGGGTGTTAGATATGTGTTTCAATTACTTCGATCCTTGGGGAAAAGGTGGAATCTGGAGTTTACCTCCCACTTGCTCTAAATCAGGGAGTAGGTGTGTGAAAAATGTCTTCATTCCAATTCAGACTGCAAACTCAACTCATTACTTTGTTGTTTGTCACCCCCAAGGGCGCAGTAAATGCTAGCTCCTAACTGCTTTTAGAGACAGGCAGGTGAGTTGGAGGATAAGGTCTATCTCTGGTGTAAACCTGAGGGACAAGTGACAGGAAGTACATACAAACCTGTTCAGCATCCTTAAGGCAGCTACCAATTGCCTCCTCTGTCAGTTCCCGTAAGTGGGTCAATTCGTGGCCTGACCCATCAGCAGCATCTGGGAAAGTTAGAACGTCAGACAAAAACACCCAGCTCTCAGTTTCTCTCTGAAAGAGTAGTCTGTTTGTTCTGTGCCAAACTGGGGGAAGTAGCTGTTGGAGCTACTCTTATCCCCATTTAAAACCATGTTTTTGTTCTCTGTTGTCTGAGGGGACTCCTGAAGGCTGAACTCAATCTGCTCCCAGAACTAGGTGATTTAAGAGTCAAAATTTTCCCGTCTCAGGGAAAACTTGGAAGTTGTGGATTCTCTCCTGATTGCAAGGCAATTTGCTCCATGTTGGGGTTATTGTGGTCTTTTCTGTCTCAGCTATATTCTCAGTGGTTTAGTGAGTAAGAGTCTCCCAATTCATATCTGGATTTCTCTCAGAGGGAATTGATCCCGATGTTGATGTTTATTTGGTGCATCAGTGGGAGGAGAAAAAAGCAAAAACCTCCTATTCTTCTACCTTGTTGATGTCTTCTCCACAAAACTGACTTTAATTCTTGATTCTTACTCAATGTACAAAAAGAGAAGTAACAGTCATCATGACTATCATATTGATTTCTTAGTATGCTTTAGATATTGTCCTAAGTGCTTTGACTATAATTTATACACATAAAAAAATATTTTTAATCACCCTCAAGCAAAATTTTGGAAAATAAACACCACTTAAAAGTAAAAAATCTGTATAGAAAGGACTCATAAAAAGAGCTTCATTTTAATGGAAATGACCTAGAATACTAAATAACAGTACTTATAAGTTACATGAAAATCATTAACTAAAACAAGGAATCACCTGAAGTCGTGATTGCTTCTATATGTTAGAGAGATTCATCTTGTGTAATGTACATTCAAAAGGGATTATTCCAGAACAATTGAGAGAAATTTGCTACCTGTATCATTTCTTAAACGGTAGGAATTATCTGAAATGTGTATTGTGTAAAAGTCAGATATTGGTATAAACATGTGACCTAATTGTTATACGGAGACACAAGAAATTTGACAAACAATTCAAATAATATAGTTTCTGAATAAAGTTATCCCTTTGAATGTAGAGGTGGCAAAAAAAAAAAAAAAAAAAAAAAAAAAGAGCAAGAAAGGTTAAAAGACACTGGATTACCAGCATGGTCTGAGATAGCCAATAGGAATCAAGCTGCTTGGAGGTTGTTCATATTGAACAATTTAACATAGTCAACCCCAGAAGATATTTGCACACCTACAAACATGGTATGGTGGAATATTAAGTTATGTGGAATACTAAGTTATATAATGAGAAAATAAATTGGCTTCTTCATAACATTCTGAAAGAGCAAGCTATAAGTCTTGAATAATGACAAACTGTCTCCATGTAAATGAGAGAATAATAAAAGGTGTTGGGGGACAGTGAAATAAAGATATGCCTTCCACTATAAACATGGCAATAATGACAATAACTAAACAATAAATAAACCAACCTTAGGTATGTAACAAGAGATATCACTTGCACAATTAATAATATAAAAGCCCTCAACATATTTCCATAAAAAACAAAGAGTTGAATTGTATTAATTTGCTTTAACTCTGCTGATAAAGACGTACCCAAGACTAGGCAATTTACAAAAGAAAGATTTCAAGTCTTTCTTGTGGACTTACAGTTCCATGTAGCTGGTGAAGCTTCATAATCATGGTGGAAGGCAAGGAAGACCAAGTCACCTCTTACATGAGAACAGCAGGAAGAAAACCTGCCCCCATGATTCAATTACCTCCCACAACACATGAGAATTGTGGGAGTTACAATTCAAGATGAGACTTGGGTGGGGACATAGCCAAATAATATCATTTGCCCCCCCCCAATCTCATGTACTAACATTTCAAAATCGATCTTGCCTTTCTAACAGTCCCCTAACATCTTAACTCATTTCATCATTATCTCAGAAGTCCACTGTTCAAAGCCTTATCTAATACAACACAAGCACCTTTCACTTATGAGCCTCTAAAATCAAAAGCAAGTTAGTTACATCCTAGATACAATGGAGGTACAGGCATTGGTTTAATACAATCATTCCAAATGGGAGAAATTGGCCAAAACAAAGGGGCTATAGGCCCAATGCAAGTCCAAATCCAGAAGGGCAGTCAAATCTTAAAGCTCCAAAATGATCTCCTTTGACTCCATTTCTCACATTCAGGTAACACTGGTACAAGAGTTGGGCTCCCATGGCCTTGAGCAGCTCCACCCCTCTGGCTTTGCAGGGTATAGCCCTCCTTTTGGCTGCTCTCATGCACTGGTGTTGAGTGTCTGTGGCTTTTCCAGGCACACGATGCAAGCTGTCAGTTAATCTACCATTCTGGGGTCTGGAGGATGGTGGCCGCCTTCTCATAGCTTCACTAGGTCGTGTCCCAGTAGGGACTCTGTGTGGGGGCTCTGACCCTACAATTCTCTTCTTCACTGCCCTAGCAGAGGTTCTCCATGAGGGCCCCACCCCTACAGCAAATTTCTGTCTGGGCATCCAGGCATTTCCATACATCTTCTGAAATCTAGGCAGAGGTTCCCAAACATCAATTCTTGACTCTGTGCCCTGTGGGCTCAACACTTTATGGAAGTTGCCAAGGCCTGGGGCTTCCACTCTCTGAAGCAACAGACCAAGCTGTACCTTGGCCGCATTAAGTCATGGCAGGAGTGGCTGGGATGCATGGCACCAAGTCCTAGGCTACACAGAGCAGGGCAGCCCTGGGTTTCATTGACAAAATCATTTTTTTCTTTCTAAACCTCCAGGCCTGTGATGGGAGTGGCTGCCACAAAGGTCTCTGACATGCTCTGAAGAAATTTCCCCATTGTCTTGGTGATACACATTCAGGTCCTCCTTACTTTTGCAAATTTCTACAGTCAGCTTGAATTTCTCCTCAGAAAACGGGATTGCTTTCCTTTTCTATCACATTGTCAGGCTGCAAATTTTCAAAATTTGTATGCTCTGCTTCCCTTTTAAAACTGAATGCCTTTAACCACACTCAGGTCACCTTTTGAATGCTTTGCTACTGAGTAATTTTCTTTTTTCTGCCAGATACCCTAAATCATCTCTCTCAAGTTCAAAGTTCCACAAATCTCTAGGGCAGAGGAAAAATGCTGCCAGTCTCTTTACAAAAACATAAGAAGACTTGCTTTGCTCCAGTTCCCAACAAGTTCCTAATCTCCGTCAGAGACCGTCTGCCTAGATTTCATTGTCCATATCATTATCAACATTTTGGTCAAAGCCATTCAACAATCTCTAGAAAGTTCCAAACTTTCCCAATTTTTTCTATGTTCTAAGTCGTCCAAACTCTTCCAACCTCTGCCAATTACCCAGCTCTAATGTCACTTCTACATTTTTGGGTATCTTTTCAGCAACACCACACTCTACTGGTATCAATTTACTGTGTTAGTCTGTCTTCATGCAGCTGATAAAGACTCACTTGAGATTGGGCAATTTACAAAAGAAAGAGGTTTAATCACTTACAATCCCACATGGCTGGTGAGTCCTCACAATCATTGTGGAAGGTAAGGAGGAGCAAGTCACGTCTTACATGGAAGGCAGGAGGCAGAGAGAGAGCTTGTGTGGGGAAAGTCCTATTTTTAAAACCATCAGATTTCATGAGACTTATTCACTATCATAAGAACAGCATGAGAAAGACTTCCCCCCATGATTCAATTACATCCTACTAGGTTCCTCCCATTACATGTGGGAATTGTGGGAGTCACAATTCAAGATGAGATTTGGGTGGGGATGCAGCCAACCATATAAGAAAGCCTTCAAATTGCACAAAATGCATTCAAAAAATAAGGAATATATTTGTGGCTACGATTGCTCACATTCTCACTGACTAGACTAGAAATAATGAATAAAACAAGGAGACTTGTTATGAGGTAAAAACAAATGTTTACTTCATATGTAGATCATCACATCAGTTATTATTATTGTATTGTATTACATTTTGACAATAATTCATGATCAATACTTTAGCATTTGTGCAAATATGTTATTTTCTATTTTAACAGTAAAAAATTTAGTATTCTATGGTTTGTGAATTTTGTGAGCCGTGATTATTCAGTAAAAAGTGAACACCTCTTATTAGTAAATTTAAGAGTTTCTTGTGACTGGTAACTCTACTTTATTGAAGATAACTTATTTTGATGATCTTGTGATTACATAGTTAACATGAAAAGAGACTTTGTAAGTATACACGGCATGATTTACTCCATGAAGACGTATTTTGCATTATAATTAAAATTATCTAAGTTTTATGGCAAAATTTTTACAATTCTATTAGTTTTATAAAAAAGAAAAGGCTTAAAATATACAAATAAGAATAGTTTTGAATTTATAAATTAATCATAAAATAAAACTGTAAAATAAGTTATAATTTATGTTTTCTGTTACTGTTTGTTTTCTACAGGTCTATAAAATACTGTAGAAATTATATGTTTATATAAAATTTATTTTAAACTATCAAGATATTCTTTCATAATTATTGATGTTCATATATTGGTAATTATTACATTCACTATGAAATTAATCATTAAAACTTTAGACCAAAATAATCCTGAGAACGTGAATATAATTATTTCTCTATGAGCTTAGATAATGAGCTAGGTGGTGAAATCAGACTCACATAAATCCAAGATCTGAACTGAATCAAGTTTTATGAATTATTTCAAGTATATAGTCAATCAAGTGACTCAGAAAAATCAGGAACATATCTGAAACATCAAGGACACTCTGTAGTTCTTCCTGCTCAAGCTCAGATATTGACTCTGATAAAGAATAGAGAAGATTTTAATGAAAAACACTGGTTACTATAAAACACAGAAGGGAGATTTAGTTTAGAAAATATTTTATAGGTGATTTTCCAGGTATTCATGATAAATGCACAGATTCTGGGATTATTTATCATACTGGTAGTTTCAACTTCATGTAGACTATACAATTCTGAGCTTTTCATTCCTCATACTGTTCATGTTCTTCTATTTACTCACAGCACCTCAACAATTCACTCACATGATTAGATCTTGTAGTTTCCATTAAAAATAACTGTACTACATGTACAACTTTGAATTTTATTTTAAGCATCAACTCTTAATGATTACCCTCTCCCAACTTTATGTTTCCAAAAGGTATACCTGACTGCTTTCCCAAGATTTTTTTTACTTTAATAGAATACTCTAATAGATGTATCTCACCACTTTTTTCACTGTTTAACACCCTTACTATGTCCTCACTACCTACTTTATTCTCAGATGTTCATAGCTATCTTCACCCCCTTACCTTTTTCCTCAACTTCCTGTGTATTTACTTTATTTACTTAGGAAAAAAACCTCCAAATCTAGCTAAACGTATTTTTTAAAAAAGATGAAACTCTCTCAAAAAAATTCTTTTGAAATGAAACAAACCATAGTAATCGGTTTTCTTTTCATTTATGCCAAAAATCTCAAGAAGCCCTAAAGCTGAAATTTCACTTCCATTTTCTTGATAAACTTAATCTTTCAACCTCCAAAATGATTATTTTACAGATTGTTCACTACACTCAAATCTCCATTTGACCTTCCTACATAAACAGTTTCATAATGTCATCGCTGAATTATTTATTGACAATAATAAAAGCAGTTGTAAAACAACTACCTAATCTAACAATCTTTGAAATGCAAATCTATTAGTATAATTATTTATATATAATAATCCTTTTTGTCCTATTAAATATATAAACTGTCTTGTCTCCTTTTTAAGGTCAAATTTTACATTTGTTTACTTAATGTCAGTATCTCCTATCACAGGTTTTGTTCTAGAAGCAATTACATCTTATATATTATGCAATTTTACTTCTCTGTTGCTTTTGTTATCAGCAAGGAAACATTTTCTAATATGTTGCTGTAACATCAGGAAATAAAATGAAACCTTTAAAAATATCATCCATTTCAGCTATCAGTCTTTTCCTCTTTCTTTTATAACCAACCTATAAGAAATTGTTGTCAATACTACTGCATTTCTTAATACCCAATTCTCTTCTAATCTCTTCAAACAAGATTCATGATGTCCTGTTTATATTTCTAATGACTGACTTCTTAAATAAATTGATCAATTATTACTCATTTTTCTCTATCTCAGCAGCATGCAATCTCGTGACACTTCCTGCATCTCATTTTCTTCATATATCTAATTATTATGTTTAGTTGCTCTACTTCCAAGTCTTATCATCAATGCTAAAACATATTTAAGCTAGGACAACTTTATCTATTATCAGAAATATTTCAATAGCTTCCAAACCACCCTCCATGACTTCCACTGTTCTCTCCCCTGGAGGAATGCCTCCACTCAGTATTCAGTACCACCTGGAAACATGTCAGTCTGAAAACATATCAGTCAGAAAATATCACACCTATGTACAAAATCACCTAATGTGTCTCTCAATCATTCACAATAAAAGACAAAGGTCTTACAAATAATTATAAACTCTGTGTAATATGGATTTCATTTACATCTATTCTAAAAAGAAAGATGTTAGGCTGATATAAAATATAAATAAATGATATTATAAAATAATGACAGGTAGTGAGAAAAGTCATACACATATAGAATTGTATTAGTCTTTTTTACGCTTCAGATAAAAACATACCAGAGACTAGAGAAAACAGAGGTTTAATGGACTTACAGTTCTACATGGCTGTGGAGGCCTCACAATCATGGCGGAAGGCAAGGAGGAGCAAGTCACACCTTACATGGATGGCAACAAGGAAAAAGAGAGCTTGTGAAGGGAAATTCCCATTTTTCAAACCATCAAATCTCATGAGACTTATTCACTGTCATGAAAACTACACAGAAAAAAAACACCCCCATGATAAAATCACCTCCCATCAGGTTCCTCCTATGACATGTAGAAATTGTGGGAGTTACAATTTACGATGAGATTTGGGTGGGGACACAGTCAAATAATATCATTCTGCCCCTGACTCCTCCCCAATCTTATGTCCTCACATTTCAAAATCAATCATGTATTCCCAACAGTCCCCTAAAGTCTTAATGCATTTCAGCATTAACTCAATAGTCCATAGTACAAAGTCTCGTCCGAAACAAAACAATTCCCTTCCACCTATGAACCTGTAAAATCAAAAGCAAGTTAGTTACTTCCTAGACACAATGGGAGTACAAGCATTGGGGAAATACTGTCATTCCTAATGGGAGAAATTGGCTGAAATAAAGGGGCTAAAGGCCTCATGCAAATCCAAAATCCAGAGGGGCAGTCAAATCTTAAAGCTCCAAAGTAATCTCTTTTGACTGAATTTCTCACATCCAGGTCATGCTGATTCAAAAGGTGTGCTCCCATGGCCCTGGGCAACTTGGCCCCTGTGGCTTTGAAGGGTATAGCCCTCCTCCTAGCTGCCCTGCTTTCACAGCTGGTGTTGAGTGTCTGCGGGTTTTCCAGGCACACGGTGAAAGCTGTCAGTGAATCTACCATTCCAGGGTCTTCAAGATGGTGACCCTCTTCTCACAGGTTTACTAGGTATTGCTACAGTAAGGGCTCTTTGTGGGTACTCCAACCCCATATTTCCCTTCTGCATGGCCCTAGCAGAGGCTTGCCATGAGGGCCCTGCCCCTGCAGCAAACTTCTGCCTTGGCATCCAAGGCTTTCCACACCTTCTCTGAAATCTGGGCAGAGATTTGCAAATCCCAGTTCTTGACTTCTGTGCACTTGCTGGCTCAACACCATGTGAAAGTTGCCAAGCCTTGGGGCTTGCACCTTATGAAGCCACGGCCCGAACTCTATGTTGCCCACTTTCAGTCACAGCTGGAGTTGCTGGGACACAGGGCATCAAATTCAAAGGCTGCACATAGCACAGAGACTCTGGCCCTGGATCATGAAACCATTTTTTTCTAGGTTTCCTGACCTGTGACAGAATGATAGGAGGGCTGCCACAAAGATCTCTGACATGCCCTAGACATTTTTCCCATTGTCTTGATGGTTAACATTCAGCTCTTCATTGCTTATGAAAATTTCTGCAGCTGGCTTAAATTTCTCTTCAGAAAATGGGATTTTATTTTCTATCACATTGTCAGGTTACAAATTTTCCAAACTTTTATGCTCTGCTTCCCTTTTAAAATGGAATGCCTTTAACAGCACCCATGTCACTCCTTGAACACTTTGTTGCTCAGAAATTTCTTCCACCTGATACCCTAAATTATCTCTGTTGAGTTTAAACAAATCTCTAGGGCAGGGGCAAAATACCACCAGACCCTTTGCTAAACCATAACAAGACTCACCTTTGTTCTAGTTCCCAGTGAGTTCCTCATTTCCATCTGAGACCACCTCAGCGTGGATTTTATTGTCCATATCACTCCCAGCAATTTGAGCAAGGCCATTGACAATTCTGTAGGAAGTTCCAAAATTTCCCACATTTTTCTTTCTTATTCTGAGCCATCCAAACTGTTCCAACTTCTGCCTGTTACCCAGTTCCAAAGTCCCTTCCACATTTCAGGTACCTTTTCAGCAGCACCCCACTCTACTGGTACCGGTTTACTGTATTAGTCTGTTTTCACGCTGCTGATAAAGACACACCTAAGACTGGAAAGAAAAACATGTTTAATGAACTTACAGCGATACATAGCTGAGGAGGCCTCACAATCATAGCAGAAGGCAAAGAGGAGGAAATCACATGTTAGATGGATGGCAGCAGGCAAAAGGAGAGAATATGCAGGAAAACTCCCATTTTTAAAAACATCAGATCTTGTGAGACTCATTCACTATCACAAAAACAGCACAGGAAAGATCTGCTCCCATAATTCAGGCACATCCCACCTGGTTCCTCCTATGACTCATGGGAATTCTGGGAGTTACAATTAAAGATGAGATTTGGGTGGCGACGCAGTCAAACCATACCAAGAATACAAGAAAATAGTCCTTATGTGTTGAGATAAAGAGCTATTTTTTCAGTGTACTAAGAAGTGGTTGCTAAAGACTTGATGATTGACCAAATAGGCAAGTGATACAAAAAAATAAAAAAAAAAAATTAGAAAATGCTAAAGCCTAAGGTAACAGTATTTGAAGAAGAGTAAGATATCAAGGAAGTTGCAAGAGATTACGTGAGGTGAGATGAGGCTAAATCATTTTTTACGTTGTTAAGTTCAACTTTCTATCTTTATCATGTCAACAATCTTTAACTTCAGGTATCTGGGGGAAAAATAAAAACTGACTGCTTCACTTTGAAGTCATTATCATTAACTGGGATTGCACCCCAAATGATACCTGTTAATCTTACTATATTGTCCTAGTCCATTCATTCTGTCATTTCTTAGACAGTATTTTCATAATCTTTTATCTCCTCAAATTCCCAACACCTCTCTCTCTCTTTCTCTCTCTCTCACTCTCATTCTCTCTTTTTAAGACAGGATCTCCCTCTGTCCCCCAGGCTGGAGTGTAGCCACATGATCTGGGCTCACTGCAGCCTCGACATCCTGGACTCAATCATCTTCCCACCTCAGCTCCTTGAGTGACTGGGGCTACAGGCACACACAACCACATCTGGCTAATTTTGTATTTTCTGTAAAGCCCTGGTCTCATCATTTTGCCCAGGCTGGTCTCGAACTTTTAGGCTCAAGTGATTCACCTGCCTACGCCTCTCAAAGGGTTGGAATTACAGGCATGAGCACTGCATTGGGCCCTTCTTCCTGGCCGTGCTTTTTATTTCAGTGAGAAAATTGAAACTCTCCAAAGATAACTTTAATACACTCCTACCACATTGTTTACCTAACCACTTGCATCTATGCTCCTATTCTTTGTAGGTACTCTTGTTACTATAGGTGGATACTATTTTTTTGCAACAGAAGCCAATTTCCCCAGTACACTAGCCCCAATCACCTCCTCACTCTCCACTTCCACCTCACCATCTAATCATAGTTAACGCTATAAAAATTATCTTGCCTTACTCTGAATCAGCCAGTGTTTTTCTCTTGACTGGATCTTTCGCATCCTTCTACAAACACATTTAATAAAATTACTTATCCACACTTCCCTTCTAGCCACAACCACATTTCTTTCAATTAATTCTATTCCACAACAGTCACTGCTACTACTCTGGGAAAAAACACCATACAATCTTCCTTAAAATACGTTAGTTTTCTAAATATTTACCCTGTGTCCTTTTCCAGACAATTCTCAATGTAATATATAGAGTAATGCAATTAAAACATAGTTTAATCACATCACCCTTTTTTCAAAACCCAAATGGCTTTCCCTGTTGCTCTTGATAAAGTCAAAATGTAAATATTAAGGTGGAAAGGCCTGAACAGTTTGTTCCCCCTGAAACCACCCCCAACACACACACTGAACACATGGAATTTATTGGCCACTAACTTCTTTCTCTAATCACTCTGCTCCAACCACGTTGGAGTTACACTTTAGCCTCAGAAACTGAACTTGCATTTTCCTCTGCCTGGAATCTCTTCCACTGGTTTTCATATGGAACTGTCGTTTGTCTTTTTCAGGTCTATACTGAGAGATGACCTTTTATGTGAGGATTTTCTTGACTGAATTTGTTTCCCAGGGCTACTATTAAAAAAGTGCCACAAACTTTTGGTACTTTTGGGTGGCTTAAAATAACAGAAATTTATTCTCTCACAGTTGTGGAGGCAAGAAGTCTGAATTCTAGGAACTAGTCAGGGTGAGTTCCTTTGGAGAGCACAAGAGGGAGTATCTCTTCCATGTTTCTCTTTTAGTTTATGCTGACAACCAGCAACCCTTACAGTTCCTTTGCTTGTAGATATATCACCCCATCCTCTGCATCTGCTTTCATATGGCATTCTCTCTGTGTTTCTGTGTCTTTACATAGCTGTATTCCCCCTGTGTCTCTCTTATCTTCTAAGGACACCTGTCCAATTGGATGAAGGCCCCACCCTACTCACGTATTAGCTCATTTTAACTAATTATATCTAACATCTACAACAACCTTGTTTCCAAATAAGGTTACATTCTGAGGTTCTGGGAATTAGACAATTTCATATCTTTTTTTTTTTTTTTTTTTTCTTTTGAGATGGAGTCTCACTCTGTCACCCAGGTTGGAGTACAATTGTGTGATCTTGGCTCACTGCAACATCTGTGAGCCAATTCTCCTGCCTCAGCCTCTCAAGTAGCTAGGATTAAAGGTGTGCACCACCATACCCAGCTAATTTTTTGTATTTTTAGTTGAGATAGGGTTTCGCCATGTTGGCCAGGCTGGTCTTGAACTCCTGACCTCAGGTGACCCACCCACGTTGGCCTCCCAAAGTGCTGAAATTACAGATGTGAGCTACCATGCCTGGCTAAATGTAATATATATATATATATTTTTTATGGACACAATTCAACCCTTAATACTGACCATCCCATCTAAAATTGTAGCTGGCATATCTGTTCCTTTATCTAATTCATTTTCCTCCAGGGTATGTATTACTGTTTTACATTCTATATATTTTAGTAATTAATTTTTTTGTTAATTTAATAAAATGAGGAAAGACATTTCAGTTTACTTTTGCTCCATGTTCTGTTCTCAGTGCAAAAAAAAGAAATACAATGTAGTTGTTGTAAGTTCATTGATAAGTAAATGTTTAATGAATCAGTATGAATGACATCTAAAAGGATCAATGAAGAAATGTATTCCTAGACTGTATCAAGCTTTTAAAATATAGTAGCATACAAGTCATATGCAGTTTTTGAATTTTTTCTAACACTGAAATATATGAAATATAAACACATAAATTCTACCTAAATTTTGTTTCATTATTGAGTTTTAAAATAATTGTATTTATATAATAGAATCTGTGTACTATTACTCACTGCTAAATCATATAATGCTTAATAAACATATATGTTACTTTGTATGATTTTGGTTTGACACCGACTTAGTGATTGACTCATTGGTTTTAATTTTCCATATATGCATTATTTATTCTTTCATAATATCACTTAGAATTTTAAATCTCTTATTAACACATTCAAACACATCAGAGATCTATCTTTTATTGGTGGGAGGGACTTTTTTGGGAGACTTTCACTCTTCTCCTCAAATATAGACTGATGTCTGCCCTATTTTCACCATAACACTTCCCAAATATAGCATTTTTAAAAAGTTTATGTCTCCTGTTTATTTTTTAATTAATTTATTTCTTCTGCAAATCATCTTTTATTAAAATTCTGTGAAAAGAACTATAGGAGTATTGCCTATATAAATGCGTTATAATATGAAGTTATATCTTATTCTCACTTTGCATATTGAAAGTTTCCAGTGTTGTTTCAAAGAAAACAAGAGTCATTCTTGTTATCAATCAATTTTATATTAGCTTTACATTTCTTTACAGATTTTTCTTTTTTGTTGTTGTTTTTTTCTTTTTCTTTTTTCAGATCTTTCTATCAGAAAGTGTCTAAAAGCATATTATTTTAATTTGGAAATATACACCCTTCAGTTAAGTAGAATTTCAATTTTTTTATCTTCTAAAATCCTCTCATTTTATTTATTTCTTGAGTCTTCCTAGTACTTACATTATTTGCATATTTTTATTTTGATCTATTAATTTTATTTGATCTATTTTACACACTTTCTGGAAAGTATTTTCAACTTTGTTTTCAAATTTTGTGTTTTTTTTCCTGCTATGTTAGCTTTCAATATCTTTTCCTAACCTTTAAATTTCTATATTTATCTATTTATCTATCTAAATTAATCATTCATATATTTATATTTTTGTTTATAGATAGATGCATATTTGCAATAGAAATCAAAAGACTAGCTGTCAAAGGCCTGTTGTTGGTTCAATCCTAGAGCAACCCTCCAGCAAAGCATGGGCTACATGAACCATGCACACAAGCTCTGTGATGAAATATTCTGTAGTGCTCACTTCGAATATGACCACATAGTTTAATAGGAAGACAATAATTTTCAATAAGGAAAATGTAGAGGGCATGGCACAGATAATATTTTAAAGTCAATTTCTTATAAATAATATAAACAGTCTTAAAACAAGTATTTTATTTCACTTTCAGAATACTCACACTGGGAAATCTGGCCCAGTAAGCTTTTATTATTGTAATGTACAAATCAACACTGAGTTTTCCCCTGTTTTTCATTTTCTTTTTCTAAATGAAAGCTTTTTTGATTACTCTCCTCCATTTCACTACTCTTTATTGACTAGGAGTGTATGTGGGGCTTGCATTGATGTCTATTTATTAATATTTATAAGTTGTTTTAATAATGAGCCATGTCCACAGCTATTGGAAAATAATATGCAGAACCCAGAGTTCCCAAACATTGAGCTAGACAATAAGCTGGATGCATGCATTGTATGGAACTTTTGAATGGTCTTCCTTGATGAGGATGGAGTGTGTTTCATGTATAAAAGGAGCAAGGAGATGAATACTTGAGTGGCCAGAGAGAGACTATTGACAATTTAGTGACTGCTTTTCCTGGCCTTCCTTTAATATTCATATGGACGTGTGAGTAAATGGGTGTTAACAAGATTTGAAAGGAAAGATGAGTGTAACTTCTGGATTGTTTTATTTAAAACAATACACTTGACTTATACTTTTGCTTTACTTTTTCCCTCCATAGAAATATGGATATAAAATTGAACTCTAGTACCATGTAAATGAAGACAAAACCCTTGGAGTTTGGAGAGAGAAAACATAAAGAAACCTGGCCTCGAATAAAGTCAGAAGTAGAACTATTCTGTTGATTCAACACTGTCCAACTCTGTAATGTTTGTGGAAAAAAATCCAAACCACTATACTTTTTGACTTTTTGTAATAGCAGTTTGGTTGATATGCCAATTAACAGAGAACACAATTCTAAAAACCTTTTGGAAAACAGTTTGCATTTTCTCCTAAAAATGAACCTGAATATAACCTATTAGAAAATGAGCACAAGCAGGCACATACCGTAATATTTTTGGCAGCTTATTCATTTTTGTAAAACACAAACCAACATATCCACCAGCAATAAAGTTGTGTAATGAAATAATGAATAACATAAGAATGCATCAACATTTTGCAGGGTTTCATTTCTACAAATTCAGAAAGGAAGGATAAACTTAATATTAGATTGGGATATATACGGATATGATAGAATAGTCTTATTTAAGAGGTATAACATGCTAATCTCAAAAATCAAAGGAAATTAGTGATTGGCACTAGAATAAGGAGAGATGTGCACGATGGAGAAGAGAACATGAAGAAGAATTCTAAGGAACAGTGATTTATTGATTAATGAGGCTGAGATCAAATAAGTGCTTTCTTTTCAACTACATTGTAAACTGTTTCAGACACATATTAAACACATATTTTACATTCTCTTTTGTATATCATTAAATAATTTTCTGTAAAAAATTTGACTTTTGTCATGTTATCCAGCATACACACTATGCTAATCTATTGTAAGACTCATATGAATATAACATATTTATGTGTATATGGCACAGATATTACTGTGCCAATTAGAAACGATAAATGACTCCATGAAGGAACAAACATTAAGTGGAAAAGTTCTGAAAAGTCAGTTTCATTACTTAAAAAATTCAATAGTCTAAAGCTTCAATTAACTTTGTATAAAATTAATTTGAATCTTGCAAAGAGGGCTCCTACTGTGAGTCACAGTGGTCTCTCCTGTAACACAGGTAGGGAAGTACCCAAAGGAATAAAAAGGCCTTGTGATTAGAGATTTCTTTTAACCTGGGGAAAAATGCAATTATCAAAAACCGTATTGAAAAGCTTTCCAAAACTCTGTGAAAGCTACAGCATTCTCTGAAAGCACGGAGAGATATTTTGCTTGCTTTTACTTAAAGTGCATAACAGTCAGAGTCTGATTCTGGGAAAGACCTGATTTTTGTTTGGCTCAGCAGGCAATTCAATTAAAGCACGATGTTTAATTTAAAAGGGTCTGTTTATATACAGTGGTGGTGTTTTCTCATTTATGGGCATTAAACTGTAGTACTTATTTTTTTGCTCTGTCTATTCTCAATATACATCATTTTTTCAAGGAGCTATATTTTATTGTGTTTTATTAGATTTATTTTTCTAAAAATGGCAACTTACTACAATTTATAAGACTGCATCAAAAATGTTGTTTATTTTGTTCATAAGATTATCTCATTGGTCAGATTATTTTATGATTTTCTATTATTATTCCAGTTCAAAATATTTCTATATGCAAGGTATAAGACAGTTTACAAAAGAATAGACTGAAAAGAAGCAAATCAATATTTACCTTACATCACAAATATCTCCTTCAAAATAACTGTTTAATTCTCACCCAATCTAGAGGAGAGTAATCACTGGTTACATTATGCTAATTATTTTCTGGGAAAACATAAATTAATTAATTTGTCTGGATAACACCTGGAATCTAGATTAGACTAAGGTAACAGAAAAGCAAACATAAAATATTGATAAAGTTCCACATTGATATTGTACACAAGTGGGTAAAGTTAAATTATTTTTATTATTTCCAGGTTAAATAATGTTTTAGGTAGCATGCGAAAACTTGAGTTAAACAAGTCACTGAATGTATTCTGTATCTTTCTCAAAAGGTAAATTAATATATTTTTATAGAGTTACACATAATATTATAAATTAAGTACAAAGGCCATACAATTTCATCCCTATCTACTCATTCTCTACTTGCCCTGTATATCCTAGCAAATTAATAAAGTTATTACAAATCAAATGACAAAAACCTCCAACATCACTAAAAATTAGGGAAGGTTATTATTCAACAGGCAGAAGCATTGACTGAATTCATTATATATAATGCAGATGGGACAAATTTGATGGAAGACACAAGTACTAGATTTGTAATTATCCCCTCTTAGAACCAGTAATATCATTAGATGGGAAAAAAAGAAAATGCCATTATAAATGAAGTAATATCCATAACTTAGAAAGTGCTGGAAATGAGGTTATGTGAGGTCCTTTGAAATAACACAAGTAAACACTAAATCCACTGGAATACTATTTTACTCTAGGAATCAGCCACAATTGAAATACTGGAATTGGGAACATTTGGGGATTAAAGAATCCACAGCATTGACTCCACCTACTTCTTTCAGGCCACTCTATCAAAGATATATTAAGGTAAATTTAGAGCAATTAGCAGAGCAGTACACATTTTAGAGAAGAATTTCTAGAATTATCAAACTAAAAAATAATGAAAATTTTAAAATGTCTACTCATCCCATTGATCTGTTTAGCATCAGGCCACCATTGTGTTTCTTTAATAATTAAAGGAATTGCATACAAATAGCAGAGTAATAGAGACAACCAGCTGAGACTGATGAAAAGTAAACAACAAAAAAACAAAAAGACAGGTAAGAACGTAAAATTGCCTTCAAAATATGCTTCCTTGAAAACCCAGAGTAAGATAAAAGAAAGTAAAATATTTTGCATAAAAGAATTATTGGCATTACCTTGATCACATAAAGCCTCTCTATATGGGTAATATTCAATTTTTTTGTTCCATTTGAAGAGAAATTATTTCATATAAATTTATTAACTTTGGTAGCAGAATTCTACTTTTTTCAATTCACCTACTCATCATGAGGGCTTACAAATGTGATAGGAGGAGAATTTCTATGTCTTCATTTGTCAAAGACCATGTCTTCATCAACCATGACTTATAAATAGAGCATAATATCATCAGTTTCAGAAAAAATAAAAAATAGCCTATACTAATGATAACAACTCTTCACAAGGCCAAGCATGGTGACTCGTTTCTGTAATCCCAGAACTTTGGGAGGCCAAAACGGGAGGACAGCTTGAACCTCAGAGTTTAAGACCAGCCCAGGCAACATAGGAGGACCCTGTCTCTACAAAATAAAATACAATAATAATAATAATAACCCTAGCCAGGCATGGTGGCATGAGCCTGTGGTCCTATTTGGGAGGTAGAGGTAGGAGGACTGTAGACCCAGGAGGTCAAGGCTGCAGTGAACTGTGATAGCACCACTGCAATCCAACTTGGGGCACAGAGCAAGACCTTGTCTCAGAAATCAATAAATTAAAAAAAATAAAAACAAAAACAAAAAAAAACTGTTCACAAAACAGAGCTCTGTATATACTTGATTGTCTTAAAATTTATCTACTGGAAACTCAAAGTAAACATCAAACTTAATACTGAAACATAAGAATCAGAGGACCTGGAGCTTTCCCTGAAGATTAGCATCATATTGGATAGTGGATAGTGGAAGAACGAATAAACTAAGTAAGATATGTTTAAGAGCCATATACAATTCTTAAAGTTATCTGCCCTAATTTTCAGCCCATACCGAATGTTCACATAAAGTAGCACAAAGCAAGGTTTAGCAACGCTTTCCTCAGATATGAGTTACTAAGTAATTATGCAATATATAAACCAACATGATAATTTTGCAAGAAGAAAACAGATATCTGAAGACCACAGCACCATAAAAACGTAACAAACTAAACAATTAAATTTATATACAGACAAAACCACAATTTTTAGAAAACATAATAAATCTGCCCAGAAAAATAGGAGATGAGATTACAAACCTGCATCAGGAACAAGCATTATGAGACACTGCCAATTTAAGTATTGTGTAAACAATTTTAATTCCTCAAATAAAGATCTCAGTAAATACATTACAAAGAACTATGAATATGATCAACAGATGAAGTTAATAAACTAGATGATGAGATAAGGAAGCTATCAAAATGGTAGCATAAATTTGATAAGTCATCAAATAGAACATATAAAAAAAGATCAAAATATTTTATGTTATAATAAATAGAACATTCAGGAATCAACCATAAAAATGACAAGGCAAATAAAGGTAAAACAAATGAATGCACATTATAAATATTGGTTTTAAACTGAAGAATCTCAAAGAAAACATGACCATTTCATATCCACTAGATAAGAAAAAGTTCACTGATGAGAGAGGAATAATACTAACTTCTAATTTCTCCCTAGGTGACATTCAAAAGCAGGTAAATATATTAATAGTTTTTTAAATTGTTGAACATAATATTTTATATACGAGTAGAACTATCATTTGAGTATTTTGGCCAATTCAATAAGCTCTCTGAAACAGGTTTTATGATATTTTTTCAAAACATTCACAGAAATGCTTCAGCAAGAATAGAAATGACTACAAGCAGAAAAACTATAATGTAGAAAATGATGGTGCGTAAATAACTCCATAAATTTCTTATTTAAGTAAGCAGTATCAAAAATAATGGTCACAGGCTTTAAGTGAACATTGGCTGTGGCCTGGCAAAACCCTGTGAACTGGTGCTGGTGATGGCCACAGGGAGAGGTTTCTCAGCTTTTGAAAAGGAGATAGAAGAGCAGGAAGGACTTTGTATTGTGGTTTGAGTGACAACTTAATTGCAGTAGAACAGAACATCAGATAAATTGTTAAGGTCTTTGACTCCAATTCCTGACTCTCAGATAGCATCTCTGGACATGCCCAAGGCCTGGGGGAAACCTTGTCCTGAAGAGAAGGGCCTTGTGCAAGTCCCAGAGCAGTGCTGGCTTCAGGTCTGACACAGCACAGTCCTAGTGGTGGTGTCCATAGGCATACATGCATCACCACACCCTCAGTTCCAGGTATCCCAGCACAGAGAGAGAGAGACTCTGTTTCAGAGAAAGAGATACAGAATGGCTGGACTCCCGGCTAAACTCCACCTTTAAACCTGGAGCAAGGGCCCTAAGTGAAAATAGCTAACCCTGTTTTTCTGCCCAAATGTTGCTTTTTTGAGCTGCCATGTCCCTATCCTGTGCCCATAAAAAGACTTCAGCTGGCAGAACAACACAAGCGGCTGATCAGCGGGGATACAAGTGGCTGAGCATCAAGAGACTATACATAGATGTGGCTAGCTTCAGATGGTGAGGCCTCAGGAAAGGATCACCTTCTTCCTGCACCATCCCCTTTCCAATTCCCCACTTTGCTGAGAGCTACCTTTATCACCCAGTGGAATTCTCCACATGCACTACTCTTCAATCCTTTGTTCCTATGATCTGATACTTCCTGGACACCAAACAAGAACCCAGGTGCCAAAAAGGCAGGGGCTTGGATGCTGTTTCAGGGCCCGCACAGAGCCTGCTCCTGCCAGACAGGAGCAACCAGCTGATTCCAGTGTTCATTCCATCAGGTTCCCGCCCTTACTTGTGTGCTCTCTTTCATGAGGAGTGGCCAGTGGCAGGCTGAGTGAAAGGAGCCATTCCAATTCCATCCCACAAAGGGGGTGAAGGGAACAATCCCATCTCATCTAAGGGCTCATCCAGAATGCAAAAAAGGGTGAGTTAAAATGTGGAACTGTTGGATCTGTCTTTTTTCCCAGACCCTGCCACCTCTATCTTCCCTTTAGGTAATAGGAATGTGTTAGCTCCGTTTCCCTTTGCAGACGTCTAGCCAATTTGAACTAGGGAAGGGACACGGTGATTATAGGAACCCATTTCTACAGAGCAAATGGCTATTTCCCCAGCTCCCCCAACCCCCACCTTATGCACTTTAAGTTGTTTTTCTTGTTTTCTAAGTGAGAGAGTTCTCTTTCCCTCAGCACTCTGCTTATGGTAGGGAAGCAACAGAGGAGTAACCCCTGCTGACTGATAATAGCAAATTTGGCAAAGTCTATCTTGGATTTGATCTAAATAAATCTATGCAGACCCTAAAATACCTTTCTTTCTTGTCTCAAACTCAATTCCAAGCTTCAGGTTGAGGCCCTAGAAAGGAGAACCAGATCTGAGGGATCCAAAGCCAGGCAACAGGCATAGTGTAAATAGGCAGGACAAATTCCTGTGAATTAAATCCCCATTTCATGAAAGGAGACCACATTCTATGACATAAATGAGGCCCAGGGAGGGCATACTTCAGCAAGAGTAGATATTCCCATCCCTAGACCCCCTGCTAACATGGGTGAAAGCTGCTTTGGTTCCCATGGGTGGCACCTGCCAAACTTGCTGGGACTTAGGAATAAGGATGAAAATAAAGGGAAGACACTTACTTTGTTTCTCCCTCACACCCTAAGTTTTCACTGAAAGAAAAAAAAGAATGATGGATTCTGAATTCCCTATCTTACAGAATAGGCAACCAACAAATTCTACCACCTTCAGTTTATCCTCAGAAACAGACCTTGGAAACATATAGTACTTTAGAGGATCTCCTGAAGTATGCAAGCCTACAAACTCGAGATTTCCTTAGGGTCACCTATTAATTGCTACAGATATGGTAAGAAGACTTATGTCTCTCATAAAGTTTAACCACTCCCATATAAGGTTTAATTCTTTCACCAGGGTGAGATAGCTTGTGGTACAATGTTGTTAGTATATTTTGGTTCTTATTTCTGTAATCACTGGCACTAGATTCTTTCCTTGTATAATACACATGTTTGATCCATGCATATTTAACCTTTTAAAGCTTGTTGTTTCTCTCACCTAGAGGTCATTAAGGCTCCAAACGGGCAGGTAGCTGGAGCCTGGGACAATGGCTCACTTTTGTCTGGGCTGTTTGCATATATCTCTGGGAGGAATCCGACTTCTATTTTCCCAAACAGTGCCCCCTTTCCGCAGGAAGTAGCTAAGACCACTCATCCATCCATATTCTATTGGCAGTTAAATGTGCTTCAGAGGAGGGATATGATACAGAATGGCTGGGTTCCCAGCTAAACTCCACACTTAAGCCTGGAGCAGCCTAAGTGAAAACAGCTGACTCCATTTTCCCATGAGTTGTTTTTTTTGGTCTGAAACACCCCTATTCTTTGCCCAAGAAAAGACTTCAGCTGTCAGAGCAACTCAAGTAGCTGGCCAGCAGGGATACAAACTGCTGAACATTAGAGATACAAACAGATGAGTGTCAGAGACTATGGATACATGTGGCTAATTTCAGATAGTGTGACTTCAGGGAAGGATCACCTCCTTCCTGCACCATCCCCTTTCCAATTCCCCATCCCACTGAGAACCACTTTTATCACCCACGGGAACCTTTCACACACACTACTCTTGAATCCACTCATGTGACCTGATGCTTCCGGATGCTTGACAAGAACATGGGTGCTAAGAGGGCAGGGGCTTGAATGCTGCTGTGGGGCTCACATAGAGCCTGCATCTGCCACAGAGGAGTGACCAGCCAGTTCCAGCATCCTTTTCCTCCAGTTCGCATGCTTGCTTGCTTGCCCACATTGTTTCGGGAGCAGTGACCACCAACAGACTGAGTGAAAAGACCCACTTCAACTCTTGTCCACAAAAGGGGTCAAGGGAAAAATTGTGTTTCAAAAGTAAGGCAGAAAACAATAGTCTCTACCTGGTAATCCAGATAATTCTTCTGAATCTTATTCAAGACCATTAAAACTATACTTCTGTTCATCTGCAAAAAACATAGCATTATTGGGCTTGGACCCAAAGTCCCTTGTTTACCAGGGAAGCCTTCTCAAGAAGGAAAGCCACAAACAAGCTCAGATTGTGAAAACAATAGTAAATTCCTAAATCTACAATACCAAACACTGAAGAATATCTGTAAGCATTAACACCATGCAGGAAAACATGATCCACCAAATGAACTAAACAAGGCATCAGGGACCAATCCTGGTGCAACAGAGATATTATGACCTTTCACACTGAGAATTCAAAATAGCTGTATTGAGGAAACTCAAAAGATAACACAGAGAGGGAATTCAGCATTCTATCAGATAAATCTGACAAGGAGACTGAAATAATTAAAAAGAACCAAGGAGAAATTCTAGAGCTGAAAAATTCAATTGACCTGCTGAAGAATGCCATCAGAGTTCTTTAATAGCAGAAAGGTTCAAGCAGAAGAAATAATTAGTGAGCTTGAAGACAGGCTATTGAAACAAAACACAGTCAGAGGAGACAAAAGAAATAATTAAAAACAATGAGGTACACTTACAAGACCTAGAAAATAGCCTCATAAGGGCAAATCTGAGTTATTGGCCTTAAAGAGAAGGTACAGGAAGATGCAGGGGTAGAAAAGTTAATTTAAGGGATAATATCCAAGAACATTTCAAACCTAGAGACCGATATCAACATTCAATTACAATAAGGTTATAGAATACCAAGTAGATTTATCCCAAGGAATATTACACCAAGGCATTTAAGAATAAAATGCCCAAGCTCAAGGACAAGAGAAATGAAATAAATGATATACAATGAAGCTCCAATATGTCTGGCAACAGACTTTTTAGTGGAAAATTCACAGAGCAGGAGAGCATGGTATAACATATTTAAAGGCTGAAGAAAAAAACACATTTACCATAGAATAGTATATCCAGCAAAAATATCTTTCAAACATGAAAGAGAACTAAAGAACTCATCAGACAAAAAAAAAAAAGAAAAGAAAAAAAAAAGAAAAGGTGAGGGTTTTCACTAATGTCAGACTTGTTTTGCAAGAAAAGGATGTTATGAAATAAGACGAAAATGATCTGAAGATACAACACTCACTGGTCATAACAAGCACACAGAGAAACAAAATAGTATAACACTGGAATTATGGTGTGTAAACTATTCTTGACTTAAGTAGGAAGACTAAACAATAAAAACTAATTACTACAACAACTTTTCAAGACATAGTAAAATGAGACATAAAGAGAATCCTCAAAAAGTAAAACTGTGGGGGGGATGAAGTTAACATATACAGTTTCTATTAGTTTGTGTGTGTGTGTTTGTTAATGAAATGAGTGTTAAGTTGTCATTAGTTTAAAATATTGGTTTATAAGATAGGATTTAGAAGGCTCATGGTAACCTCAAATTGAATGAAAAACATACTACAGACACACAAAAAATAAAAACAAGAGATTAAAGCATACCACCAGAGAAAGTCAATCACTTTCACTAAAAGGAAGACAGGAAGGAAGAAAAGAAGAAAGAGTACAATGCAAAACAACCAGAAAACAAATAACAAAATGACAGGAGTCAATCTCTATCTGTCCATAATAACATTGAATGTGAATGAATTAAATTTCCCAATCAAAAGACATAGAGTGCCTGAATGGATGAAATAAGATCTAATGATTTGTTGCCTACAAGAAATATATTTCATCTATAAACATACCATAGACTTAAAATGAAGGGATAACAAGTTAGTTAATGCCAGTGGAAACCAAATAAGAGCAGGAGTAACTATATTTATATCACACAAAATTGATTTCAGGACAAAACCTGTAAGAATAGACAAAGAAGGCCATTACATAATAATAAAGGGGTCAATTCAGCAAGACAATATAACAATTATAAATCTATATGCAGCCAACACTGGAGCACCAGATATATAAAAGAAATTATTAATGACACTAAAGAATGAGATAGACTTCAATACAAGAAAAAAAAAAAAAAAAAAACAAAAAAAAACGCCAGAGAACAACCAACTTCCAGTATTGAAAGGAACTCCCAGGAGGAAAATAAACAACTAACCACTGAACTTAATCTACATGATAGAATAAATGTACCTAACAAATATTCACAGAATACTTTATTCAACGGCTGCAGAATACACATTTTTCTCCTCCACACATAGATCATTCCCAAGGAGAGACATGTTAAGTCACTAAACAAGTCTTAAAACATTCAAGACATTGAGATAATATCAAGCATGTTCTCTGACCACAATGGAATAAAATTAGAAATCACTAGCAAGAGGAATTTTGGAAATTATACAAACACATGGGAATTAAACAATAAGTCCCTGCATGACCAGTGGCTCAATGAAGAAGTTAAGAAGAAAATTTAAAAAATTCTAGAATCAAAGGATGATGAAAACATAACATATCAAAACCGGTGGGATACAGTGAAAGCAATACTAAGAAGGAAGTTTATAGCTATAAGTTCTTACATAAAAATATAAAAACTTTACATAAATAACCTAATGGTTTATATATTATAGAACTTAAAGAACAACAACAAAGCAATCCCCAAATTAGTAGAATAGAAATAATAAAGACAAGAGCATACATAAATCAATTTGAAATGAAAAAAATACAAAAGATAAATGAAACAAAACTTTGGTCTTTTAAAATGTTTTCTTAAAAATGGACAAACCTTTAGTCAGACTAACTAAGAAATACCAAGAGAAGACCTGAATAAAAAATCAGAGATGAAAAATGAGACATCACAACTGATATCCCAGAAATTCAAAGGATCATTAGTGGCTACTATGATCAACTGTATGCCAACTAACTGGAAAATCTAGAAGAAACTGATAAATTCTGAGATACATACAATCTAACAAGATTGAACCATGAAGAAATCCAAAATCTGAACAAAACCCTAACAATAACAAGATCTAAGCTGTAATAAAAATCCTCCAGTAAGGAAAAGCCTAGGACCCAATCATCACTACTGAAATCTACCAGTAGAATAACAAATACCAGTTCTACACAAACTGTTCCAAAAAACAGAGGAGAAAAGAATACTGCTAAACTAATTATATGAGACCAGTACTACCCTGGTACCAAAACCAGAAACAGACACATCAAAAAAGAAAACCACAGGCCAGTTTCTCTGCTGAATATTGATGCAAAAGTCCTCAAGAAAAATATTAACCAATTGAATTAAGCAAGACATTAAAAAGATCATTCATCATGGCCCAGTGGAATTTATCTCTATGATAGAAGGATGGTTCAAAATATGCAGATCACTTCATGTAATACATCGTATCAACAAAATAAAGGAAGAAAAAAATTGATAATTTTAATTGATGCTGAAAAAACTTGACAAATTTCAACATCCCTTTATGAGGAAAAGTTGCCCACTTTCACTACTGTTATTCAGTGTAATACTGGAAATATTAAGTAGAGCAATCACACAAAGCAAAGAAATAAAAGGCATCCAAATTGGAATGAAGGCAGTTGAATGATCTTTGTTTGCAGAAGATATCATCTTACATTTGAAAAAACATAAAGACTCCACCAAAAAACTATTAGAACTGATAAACAAATTTGGAAAATTTTCAGGATACAAAATCAACATGCAAAAATCAACTGCATTTCCATATGTCAAAAATGAACAATCTGAAAAAGAAATAAAAGAAGTAATCCCATGTACAATGATCACACATAAAATAGAGGACACCAAAAAATAAAAATTAAAAAAAAAGGAAAGATATTCCATTTTCATGTGTTGGAATAACGAATATTGTTAAAATATGCATACTACCCCAAACAATCTAAAGATTCAATGCAGTCCCTAGCAAAATACCAATGCCATTCTTTGCAGAAATAGAAAAAAACAATTCTACAATTTATATAAAATAACAAAAGGCTTAGAATAGCCAAAGATATGAGCAAAAAGAACAAAACTGGAGGAATCACATTACCTGATTTCATATTATATCATTGTGATATTGTTAAGGAATCAGAGAGACTGATGGGGTTCAGGAGGATATTCATTATTTAGGTGCACTGGCCCAGTCAGATTAATATCCAAAGGACTGAGCCCTGAACAAATAGTTTAGTTACCTTTCAAGCATTTCATGGGGAATGGGGAGATCTGTGCAGGGGGAAGCATATTACAGAAACAAGAAACAAAAACAGTTATTTAACTGAGACATGAGTTACATCATTTCTTACTTTTCAAGGAAAAACATGTTTTAGAACTTGAGTTTATCTGTCTAGTGATCTTGCAGCTGCACAGTTAGGGAAACAGGGTCTTCACAATGCCTTGGAAAGGAGGAGAGATATGGCTGACTTGACACAGAAAAACAGGCAGTTAATTTTTAAAAGACTCCAGCTCTTTCTCTTTCTCAGAGAGAATTGAGTTTTCTTACATACAACTGAGTTTCTGCTTACACATTCTTTAATTTCTTTTAATTCCTGTTCCAATACTACAGGGCTATAGTAACCAAAACAGTATGGTACTGGCATAAAAACAGACACAGAGACCAGTGGAACAGAATAGAGAACCTAGAAACACATTCATATACCTACAGTAAATTTATTTTCCACAGAAGTGTCAAGAACATACATTGAGGAAAACACAGTGTCGTCAGCAAATGATGCAGGGAAAACTGGATATCCATATGGTAAAAGAATGAAACTGTATTCCTATCTCTCACCTAATACACAAATAAAATCAAAATAGACTAAATAGTTAAGTCTAAGACCTCAAGCTATGCAACCATTACAAGAAAATATTGGGAAAATTTTTCAGGACATTGATCTGAGCAAAAAATTTCTTGACAAATACCCTGCAAGTATAGGCAACCAAAACAAAAATGATCAAATGAGATCACATCAGATTAGAAAGCTTCTGCACAGCGAGCAATACAATCAACAAAGTGAAGAGACAACCTACAGAATGGAAAACAAATATTTGCAAACTGCCCATCTGACGAGGGATCAATAACTAGAATATATAAGAAGCTCAAACAACTACAGAAAAAAATCTAATAATCCAACTAAAAATTGGCTAAAAGCCTTAACAAACATTTCTCAAAAGAAGACATATGAATGGCAAACAGGAATATAAAAAATTGCTCAATGTCACTGATAATCAAAGAAATACAAATTAAAACCCCAATGAGATATCATCTCAGTTTAGTTAAAATGGCTTTTATCCAAATGTCAGGCAATAACAAATGCTGGCAAGGATGAGGTGAAAAGGAACCTTCATACTATAGCTGGAAATATAAATTAGTATAACCACCTTGGAGAACAGTTTGGAGGTTCTTCAGATAAACTAAAAATAGAGTTACCCTATGATCCATCAATCCCTCTGCTGTGTATCAGCATATCTAAGAGATACCCACACTCCCATGTTTATTGTAGCACTGTCCACAATAGCTAAGATTTGGAAACATCCTAAGTGTCCATCAACAGATGAATGCATAAAGAAAATGTGGTACTTACACACAATGGAGTACTACTCAACCACAAAAAAAAAAAAAAGAGATTCTTACATTTGCAATAACATGGATGAAACTGGAGGTCATTATGTTAAGTGAAATAAGCCAGGCATGGAAAGGCAAATATCACACATTCTCACATATTTATGGGATCTAAAAAAACAAAAAAATGAGCTCTTGGAGATAGAGAATAGAAGGATTGTTACCAGGGGTTGGGAACAGTGGTGGAAGGAGTAATGGGAGGGTGGGAATAGTTAATGGATACAAAAAATTAGAAAGAATAAATAAAACCTATTATTTGATACCACAACAGGGGAACTATAGTCAATAAAAATTTAATTATGCATTTTAAAATAACTTTAAAAATGTAATTGGATTGTTTGTAACATAAAGGATAAATGCTTGAGGGCATGGAACCCAATTTTCCAGAATGTGATTATTATGTATTTCATGTCTGTGTCAAAATATCCCATGTACCCCATAAATATATGCATTTATTATATATGCCCAAAATAAATAATAATAATAATAATGGTGATATTAAGAAGGTAGTTGTCAAAGTCATTGGCACATATTAAGCACGTCACCTTGTTTGGGATAAAGAGTTATTTATCATTTTAGAAATCTAGAATAAAATAAAAATATAAATAATTGCAATAAAAGAGTGAAAACTAACAGAAGAACAAAAGTAAATGTATGAACAGTAGAGAAAACCTAAGACATCCAAAAATAATTAAGAAAGAAAAAAATAAAGTCAAAGAGAATATAAAAGCATAAAACAAAATAATAAGTTGATAGAGAGCACTACTAAAAAAAATCATAATGTGCACAAATAATTTATTATTAAAATATAAATACCAAATTATATTCAATATAAACAATAATTAAGCAATCTTTTGCCTTTATTTCTAAAAAGATACAGAAAAGTTAAATATGTAAGTATGAATGGAAACAACAGCAGAATAAATGTAAGTTAAATGTAATTTCAAAGCTGTAACATAGAATCAGTTATGAAGAGTTATCTTATACCTTGTTAAAAGGAAGACTTGATGGAGAAGAAATAATAACTACTTTAGAGCCAATTACCCAAATATTTCTCTGCATCCTCTTTTAATATTTACCTCTTGTGCGGGATATTTTAGTTATTTTATGCCTAGCGTTTTTTACTACACCCATTGAAAAGTTCAGAGAAACACAGGGGAACAAGATACATCAACATCACTATTGGATTAAAGGGAAGGGCATTCTCAATGGAACAGATCTTGGAGGATACCCTTGCTGTGGTAAAACTGATTTCACATTAAAAAGAATAAAAATGAAGGCAGAAATAAAGATGTTCTTTGAAACCAATGAGAACAAAGATACAACATACCAGAATCTCTGGGACACATTTAAAGCAGTGTGTAGAGGGAAATTTATAGCACTAAATGCCCACAAGAGAAAGCAGGAAAGATCTAAAATTGACACTCTAACATCGCAATTAAAAGAACTAGAGAAGCAAGAGCAAACACATTCGAAAGGTAGCAGAAGGCAAGAAATAACTAAGATCAGAGCAGAACTGAAGGAGATAGAGACACAAAAAACCCTCCAAAAAAATCAATGAATCCAGGAGTTGGTTTTTTGAAAAGATCAACAAAATTGACAGACCACTAGCAAGACTAATAAAGAAGAAAAAGAGAAGAATCAAATCGATGCAATTAAAAATGATAAAGGGGATATCACCACCGACCCCACAAAAATACAAACTACCATCAGAGAATACTATAAACACCTCTATGCAAAAAAACTGGAAAATCTAGAAGAAATGGATAATTTCCTGGACACTTACACTCTTCCAAGACTAAACCAGGAAGAAGTTGAATCCCTGAATAGACCAATAGCAGGCTCTGAAATTGAGGCAATAATTAATAGCCTACCAACCAAAAAAAGTCCAGGACCAGATGGATTCACAGCTGAATTCTACCAGAGGTACAAGGAGGAGTTGGTACCATTCCTTCTGAAACTATTCCAATCAATAGAAAAAGAGGGAATCCTCCCTAACTCATTTTATGAGGCCAACATCATCCTGATACCAAAGCCTGGCAGAGACACAACAAAAAAAGAGAATTTTAGACCAATATCCCTGATGAACATCGATGCAAAAATCCTCAATAAAATACTGGCAAACCGGATTCAGCAACACATCAAAAAGCTTATCCACCATGATCAAGTGGGCTTCATCCCTGGGATGCAAGGCTGGTTCAACATTCGCAAATCAATAAACATAATCCAGCATATAAACAGAACCAAAGACAAGAACCACATGATTATCTCAATTGATGCAGAAAAGGCTTTTGACAAAATTCAACAGCCCTTCATGCTAAAAACGCTCAATAAATTCGGTATTGAGGGAACGTACCTCAAAATCATAAGAGCTATTTATGACAACCCACAGCCAATATCATACTGAATGGGCAAAAACTGGAAAAATTCCCTTTGAAAACTGACACAAGACAGGGATGCCCTCTCTCACTACTCCTATTCATCATAGTGTTGGAAGTTCTGGCTAGGGCAATTAGGCAAGAGAAAGAAATCAAGGGTATTCAGTTAGGAAAAGAAGAAGTCAAATTGTCCCTCTTTGCAGATGACATGATTGTATATTTAGAAAACCCCATTGTCTCAGCCCAAAATCTCCTTAGCTGATAAGCAACTTCAGCAAAGTCTCAGGATACAAAATTAATGTGCAAACATCACAAGCATTCTTATACACCAGTAACAGACAAACAGAGAGCCAAATCAGGAATGAACTTCCATTCACAATTGCTTCAAAGAGAATCAAATACCTAGGAATCCAACTTACAAGGGATGTAAAGGACCTCTTCAAGGAGAAGTACAAACCACTGCTCAGTGAAATAAAAGAGGACACAAACAAATGGAAAAACATACCATGCTCATGGATAGGAAGAATCAATATCGTGAAAATGGCCATCCTGCCCAAGGTAATTTATAGATTCAATGCCATCCCCATCAAGCTACCAACAAGTTTCTTCACAGAATTGGAAAAAACTGCTTTAAAGTTCATATGGAACCAAAAAAAAAAGAGCCCGCATCTCCAAGACAATCCTAAGTCAAAAGAACAAAGCTGGAGGCATCACGCTACCTGACTTCAAACTATACTACAAGGCTACAGTAGCCAAAACAGCATGGTACTGGTACCAAAACAGAGATATAGACCAATGGAACAGAACAGAGTCCCCAGAAACAATACCACACATCTACAGCCATCTGATCTTTGACAAACCTGAGAGAAACAAGAAATGGGGAAAGGATTCCCTGTTTAACAAATGGTGCTGGGAAAATTGGCTAGCCATAAGTAGAAAGCTGAAACTGGATCCTTTCCTTACTCCTTATACGAAAATTAATTCAAGATGGATTAGAGACTTAAATGTTAGACCTAATACCATAAAAATCCTAGAGGAAAACCTAGGTAGTACCATTCAGGACATAGGCATGGGCAAAGACTTCATGTCTAAAACACCAAAAGCAACGGCAGCAAAAGCCAAAATTGACAAATGGGATCTAATTAAACTAAAAAGCTTCTGCACAGCAAAAGAAACTACCATCAGAGTGAACAGGCAACCTACAGAATGGGAGAAAAAAATTTTTGCAATCTACTCATCTGACAAAGGGCTAATATCCAGAACCTACAAAGAACCCAAACAAATTTACAAGAAAAAAACAAACAACCCCATCAAAAAGTGGGCAAAGGATATGAACAGACATTTCTCAAAAGAAGACATTCATACAGCCAACAGACACATGAAAAAATGCTCATCATCACTGGCCATCAGAGAAATGCAAATCAAAACCACAACGAGATACCATCTCACACCAGTTAGAATGGCGATCATTAAAAAGTCAGGAAACAACAGGTGCCGGAGAGGATGTGGAGAAATAGGAACACTTTTACACTGTTGGTGGGATTGTAAACTAGTTCAACCATTATGGAAAACAGTATGGCGATTCCTCAAGGATCTAGAACTAGATGTACCATATGACCCAGCCATCCCATTACTGGGTATATACCCAAAGGATTATAAATCATGCTGCTATAAAGACACATGCACATGTATGTTTATTGCGGCACTATTCACAATAGCAAAGACTTGGAATCAACCCAAATGTCCATCAGTGACAGATTGGATTAAGAAAATGTGGCACATATACACCATGGAATACTATGCAGCCATAAAAAAGGATGAGTTTGTGTCCTTTGTAGGGACATGGATGCAGCTGGAAACCATCATTCTTAGCAAACTATCACAAGAACAGAAAACCAAACACCGCATGTTCTCACTCATAGGTGGGAACTGAACAATGAGATCACTTGGACTCAAGAAGGGGAACATCACACACCGGGGCCTATCATGGGGATGGGGGAGGGGGGAGGGATTGCATTGGGAGTTATACCTGATGTAAATGACGAGTTGATGAGTGCTGACGAGTTGATGGGTGCAGCACACCAACATGGCACAAGTATACATATGTAACAAACCTGCACGTTATGCACATGTACCCTAGAACTTAAAGTATAATAATAATAAATACATTAAAAAAAGAATAAAAATGAGCTTGTAATTTACAACAAGGAGGGGGTCCATTAGGAATAATTTTTTTAAAATAAAATCAAGGAAAACAGCCACAACCGTTGCGATTAGGAATACTCAGAAATGAAAATTCTTTGTCTTCCAAATCTCGTAAAAACTAAAAAATGTCAATTGTTTAAAACAAATGCACTCTATGAATACAATGTGTTACAAATCCAAGCCACTAACCATGAAGATGAAAGAACTTTACAAAGTCGTTACAGGGACGTTCTGAAAAACAATCAGCAGGTTACAGAATGTGCTCATAGCAAGTGCCATAATCATGAAAAGAAAAGCCTCTCTCTTTTTCTCTCTGTCTCTGTCTCTCTCTCTTTCTCTCTCTCTCTCTGTGTGTGTGTGTGTGTGTTTGTGTGTGTGTGTGTGTCTTGGAGTGGTCTGATACAGGGTTTTTAAAAGAGCCACAGAAAAGATGGGTATGTCTTTATAAATCTAGTTTAAAACCACAGATTGGGAAGTGGTTCTAAAGGGGAAGCCATATAAACAAGGTAGGGACAAATTCGATAATGTCCATTCTCAAGGATTCACACATGTGCTATCTCTATGGTGGGTGGGTGAGGAAAATGCTTATATTGAATTTCAGTCAATAATAGAGACTTTTTAGTAAAACAATTGATGGTGAATTCCTTTTACTACAAAATAAGAATTATGATTAAAGATGAGAATATAAATATTAATATTGAATATATAAAAATAGTATAAGAAAAAAACCTGAAGAAGTATGCTGAGAGAGTTAAGGTGAAGAGGCATATACAGATGCTAAGTTTGTTACCTTTATTAGTGGACTATTGTCCCTGTATTGAGCTTTAAATGACTTCAACGTTATAAGCTAGAAATGTCAACTTTAAAGAAATGATTTTAGAACAAACATCTATAGTAGTGAAACTTATTGAAAGGCTAGAAACTTTCTAATTTTTACTTCAAATTGACTTTTCTTCAGGAAAATTCAACTAAAGTATTTTATTTAAAACATTTATATATATATGCAGCTGTTAAAAGTTATTCAACACATATTTATTGAACACCTTTATGAGCCCATGACGTTTATTGGTACTGGGGACATGGGATTGAATAGAACAAATAAAAGTTCTTCCCTTCAGTCAGGTATGTTTAAAATGACAAGAGAAAAGCTATGTACCAGAACAATGTAGTGCATTTAACAGTATATTAGAAGGTAGAGAGTATTATGGGGATAAAAGGGAGGTATGGGTCAGGAAAAATTTAAAAGTTAAGTTTAATCATTAGGATAGGTCAGATCGAGCCGTTCACACTTGTGTAAAGAAGACAGTTTAAAGAAGAAACCACAGTGGAGAGATTTCTGGGCAGTGCAAAAAGGTGGAATCTGGAAGCTGCCATTGGGACTGGAACAAATAAGACAGACAGGGATAAGAAATGGCATCTGTGAGGGGTCGAGAGTTGTGGACTGTAGATTATTTAAGGATTGTTAGGATTCAGAGCATTGCAGTTTCATATTCTGAGTGAAAAGGGATCTACTGGGGAATTTTGAACACAAGACTCACACATCTCTACTTATAACAATCTATCTGTCTATGTATGTATCTAACTATGCCTGTATCTATCTATGCATGTATCCTGTATTCATCAACCTTACTGGATTCACATGACTATGATGTCATAATATTTTGGCTGGGATTATTTCATTATTATGCTTATACATGTTCTTGGACTATAGTTTTATTACATCACTAATTTTTATTGGACCCATCCAGTAAGTTTGAGGGAGGTAAGTATTGCTATCAGTAGAAAAAACAAAAATACCCCTCAGAGGGGCTGTAAAATTAACTGAACAGTCAAAAGCAGCTTCTATCTGTAGAGAAAGAGTGGAAACAATAGTGGGACACAGGGAAAAGGGACAAATGTTAGACTCTCTTAACCTACCCTGAGTCTCTAACATGGACCTCTGACCATCAGGTGCAGCAGCATAATCTGGAAATGCAGTAGAAATGTAAATTCTCAAGCCTCGTTTCAAACCTAAAAAATCAGTGAGTGTAGGGCATTGCAATCTGTTTCAGGAAGCTTTCCAGGTGATTCTGACACCCACTAATGCTTGACAACTAATAGCCTATGCAAATAGAATTTCTGATGCTTATCTCTAGCCTTAGTTCACCAGTAATGATATTTTGTAAGTATTTGTGTTAAAAGTATTAGTATTAAGAAAGTATTATTTCAATGACTTATACTCAGTGCCTCTATATTCCAGTAATAGAGAGAATGGCTGTAGAGAAAGGAAGTGGCTTTCTAAAGATTTTGCATTCAGATTTCTGGTCTTCTTCTCTAGAGAGACTGATAAAACCGAACACCAGTCTACACACTTACACATACATGCGCACTATGCAACGGGGTGGAATGTCTAGAATTAATAAAAGCTTTAAATCTAAAATACTAACTGTATAATGGTGAAAATGAAAGTCACAGAGAACTTAAGTTATTGCTTGAAGCAAAAATGACAACAAATAAATATTTTTAAAAAGCAATGATTAAGAAATAATAGAAATTGGATGTTCATTGCCCACACAGAGCTGAAAAATAAGTAAAAAAAAAAAATCTGGTTATTACTATTTCTGACACTCTATATGGAGGAGGTAAGATCCAAGCTGAGCCACTTCAACTTCATAGGTTCTCTCCATGAGCACAGCTGGGAGCTTATATCCTCTTTACATAGCATGCCAAGGGCTGGCAACTACCACTGCCTTATTATAGAACTCCACTAAGGGTATAAAGAAAGCTTTAGTCATAAACAGGCTAATGTGTATCCAAGTACTGGAGAGCTGCTGGTATATGCCATAGAAAAAATATCAGAGAGATATATATGTTATTTGGGTGATGAAATTTCTATCTCTTTTTTTTATATTTTCATATACTCCATATTTTCTAAAGTAAGAAATATATTTTGTCCCTTTAAGAAATAAATTTTATTCAATTAAAATGTGCGTTTTGAGAAATGCACACAGAAGTATATATCATAGCTCAGTAAGTGTGCAGAAAGTGAACATTCTGGGAAACCATAACATAGATTTGGCCATAAAATCTCATCCTACTAAAATAGCTTTATTATGTTCTATCTCTGTAACTGGCATTGCAAAGAAAACTATTATGTTGATTTTATCATCATAGATTAGTTTTTGCCTATTTTTAAATTTTATTGTATAGATTCATGTGATCTATGCTCTTTTCTGTATGGTTTATTTTGTTAAGCATACTTTAGTATGTAATTGTAGTTCATTCTTATTAATCACTAAATAGATAATCATTATGTGAATAATCCACAATGATGCACGTTTGTGCATTTGAGTGATTTCCTGTAACTAATCACAGTGCTATGAATGTGTGTATACACATATTTTGGTATGCATACGCTTGCACTCATGTGGACCTGCAGTGTCATAGAGTATAATAGACACCATCAAAGCATTTTTAAAAGTGACTGTGTCCATTTACACTCCTATCAGAAGATTATTTATAAAAGTTTTAGCAGTTCTGCATCTTATCCAAGAAATAATTTAGATTTTTGTGACCAAAAGATGTTGAATAGGCTTTTATAATTTGTTTATATGTTAAACTCCTTTTTGTCCCACCTCACAAAACATAAGCCCATTTTTATTCCAGTCATGGTTGTGGAAAACAGATGTTTACTGAATTAATCTGATAGCATATTACCTCAATTGTATCCTCCATCTTTTGTTTTCTACAATGGAACTCAGAGTACTGGGGCGGATGCCTACCAAAAACTTACCAGTCATTCTGATAGATATGCAAAAGAGTAAATAATTCATGGGCTAAGAATTGGCCATAGGGGAAAAAAGTTGGTGGATAAATATTACTCTCTTCTTTTATTTGGACAGACAATGTCAAGGTGTAATTTACATGGCTTATCAGAAAGTCCCCTAAGAATTGTCCATAAATTGGCCATTACCAATCACAGACACAGTCATATATTTACTTTTTTCTTTCCTGTTTCCTGTTTCACAGTTTTCAGGACACAGATAATCATATTATTTTTAATTCCTACCTAAATTACTTGCATATCTGTTATTTTTGATGGGATAACCCAGACAAAGTGATTAATTCAAAGGTCATTTGAATGTATATGTTCAAGAATTTGTGAGTGTTTATTGTTTTATTTTTCTTGTTGATGCACAGATGTTTGTAATAGGCTAAATATGGTCCTCTGAAAGATATCCAAGTCAAATTCTTGAAACATTTGAATGTTACTGAAAATTTCTTTATAGATGGGATAAGTTAAGGATTTTTATATGAGTAAATCTTTCTAAGATAGTTCAGGTGGGTCCTAAATCCAATAGGTTCTTGTGAAAGAAAGGTAGAAGGAGAATTGAAACAAACAGAAGAGGAGAAGACACAGAAGAGAAGACAATGTGAAGACAGAGGCAGAGATGGGAGTGATGTGGCCACAAGTCAGGAAACTCCAAGAATGCCATGAATCATCAGATGCTGGAAGAGGTGAGGAATAATTCTCCGATTAAGCATTGAAGTGGGCATAGGGTCTTGAAGAGAGTTTGATGTTTGAGTTCTTTTCTGCTTTTAGACACAATTTTGTTTAACTTGTTAATTCATATGCTACTGATCAATACCACAGTATCTGAAAATCTGTAACTTTAATTAATCTGATTTAATCATTACATAATGTATAAATGTGTCATAACATCACATTGTACCCCATGAATACATACAATTATTATTTGTCAATTAAAAATAAAATAAAACTGTTAAGGGCTATGTTAGTTAGACACACCCTCAACTTGTATTGCCTATTCACAGATCAACCAGATATGGGTTTAGTGAATTTTAACTTAAATACAATTTTTCCTCAGAGAAAAATACCATTATTCTCTGTGAAAATCATTCCATTTTTTGTTTCATTTTTTAAATTTTTTACAAGCCGTTCAATTAGAGACATCTAGTGTGCCTTAGACACTTGAAAATAGCAAGATAGTACATAAAGATGAACTTCGGGAGCCTTATTTTAAGAAAGAAAACCGGAATTCACTGAAAACATGAAGGACACCTCAGATCAGGGGAAGAGAATGTCAGCAAATAGCCCTGTGATGGTGTCTGGCTGATAATAGCGAGTGAAGCACCAGTACGTGAGAGAGACAGAGCCTCCTTCTGTGACTCACCTTTACACTGGGGCATCCAAGCAACACAGGCTGAGAGAGAATACTTTGCTTCTCCCAAGCCTTAGAGTTAACTTGGGGAGAGGCTTGGAGGCAAAGTTAGGAAAAGACAGTGGGAAAAGCTGCAGAAATTTTCCCGGACTCAGAACTGAGAGAGAGCATGACATCATTTTTAATCCAGGTACATACAAAGTCAGCCATTTTTAGGTGAGCTGACAGTGTGGCCACACAGTCATTCTCTCCTTGGGCCAGGGATTGGAGCACCTGCTCTGGATCTGGATAGGGGCCTCCACAGCCAGAACTGTGGAATTCACTAAAGCAGTAGGGACAAGAATTGTGCTTTTCCCCACTGCAAGTCTGGAGTGGAAGGGGAGCTGCTACAGCTAAAGTTTCTCCTGGGTGGAGAAACTTGCACCAAGAGTCAACTTGGCTGGGCAACCTGAACTAATCTGTACGTGCCATTGCTGGGTGTCCCAGCCTGTTCCCCTAAGATCATGGTGAAACAAGGGCCTCTCTACTCCACCACAACAAAGATATCCAGGCAGTTGGAGCACTCGCTTATCTGGACCAGCAGCCTGAGCCACCCTCGCCTTTCATGAATCATAGAGCATAGTGCAGCAGAACCCTCTCCACTCCATGTCCAAGCAGATTACCAGGCATTCAGAGGAACTGCTCATCTGGTTCAGCAGCCTGAGCCATCCTACCTTTCCTGGACATAAGATCATGGTGCAGCAACATCTCCATGCCATGCCCAGAATGGGATATCCATAAATTCAGAGCATCTGCTTGCCTGGTTTAGCAACCATAGTTGCCCCACTCCTTCTGTGCATAGATTCTGGTCCCCTCTACTCCATGCCTAGGCAGATCTCCAGGCAACTGGATCACCCACTCTTTTGGATTAAGAGTTTAGGTTGACTCCCACCACTGGGTAGTGAAATTGGGGCTGAGGAGGTTTCCAGGCTCCATGCCTAGGCACACCTTTGTGTGCTTGGTGGTTGCACCCTGGATTCTCCCTTGGTACTGATGCTTATGTCTGCCATCTGGGGACCTGTAGGTGGACGTGTCTGCTTTGGCTCCACCTTTTGTGGCCCCTTTGCCACTGAGACTGAGTAGGAAGCTGGGACCATTGTACATTCCACAAATTAGCCCATTGCCTGAGGCAACAGAGAGCTTCTTCCAGTAAAAAAAGAATCAAGTGTATACCCAATTGTGTTGGCCACAGCTTACTCTTACCTATGATCGCTGTCTATTGGCTCATAGGTTGAACTGCACATCTCAATAAAAAACCTGCTGACATATGTACATAGGGGTATAGAAGCAATGCCAAAAGACCATACCCAACACTCATTAGAGTTGTACTTCGCATGGAGAGGGAGAAAGAAAAAGGGAAAGAAAATAATAGTAACAGCATTATAGGGAAAGACAGAAAAAGAAAAAAAAAATCCTTCCTGCACAAAAATAATTATAAAAATTACCAGTGCCAGTGTCTCCAGATAAGAAGAAACCAGTGCAAGTATTCTGGCAACATGAAAAATCCTAATGTAGTGACACCACCAAAAGGCTACATTAGCTCTCCAGCAATGGTTCATAACTGAAAAGGAAACTAAGAAATGAAAGATAAAGAATTTAAAGCATGGATTACAAGGAAGCCCAGTGAGATTCAAAACAAGCTTAAAAATCTACACAAAGAAACATTAAAGTAATCTGGGAAATAAATGAAGGGATAAACATCTTAAACATAAATACATCTTCTATAATTAAAAAATTTACTTAAGGAAAATTTAAAATGTAATTGAAAGCTTTATCCTTAGACTGAACCAAGCAGAAGAAATAATTTCAGAACTTGGGGACCAGTCTTTTAAACTAACTTAGTCAGAAAAAAAAATAAAGTAAAAATAAATTTTGAAAATGAACAACATTTCTGAGAAATATAAGATTATGTAAAGTGACCAAACCTATTAATTATTGGCACTCCTGAGAGAGAATGAAAAAAAAAGAAACAACCTGGAACATGTATTTCAGAGAATAATTTAAGAAAACTTGTCTAATTTTTCTGGAGTAATAGACATCCAGATACAAAAATCCAGAACACCTGTGAGATGTTGTAGAAGATGAACATCACAAAGGCATATAGTCACCAGACTGTCCAAAGTCAATGCTAAAATTATTTTAAAGAGACCTAGAGAAAAAGATCACATAAAAAAGAAACCCTATCAGGGTAACAGTGGACTTCTCAGAAGAAAGATTACAAGCCAGGAATCTATTTTCATTATTCTTAAAGAAAAGAATTCCAACCAAGAATTTTATATTCCACCAAACTAAGTTTTATTAGCAAAGGAGAAATAAACACTTTTCCAGAAAATCAAGCTCTAATGAAATTATTTACCACTAGACCAGTCTTAGAAGAGATATTTAATAGAGTTCTAAACATGGAAAAGAAAGAATGATAACTGCTACTGAAAAAACACATTTGAGTAAATAACCTGCAAACTCTATAAAGCAGCCACATGTAGAAACTACAAAGCAGTGAGCTAACAACTTCACTGTAGGATCAGAACCTCACATATCAATATTAACATTGAATATAAAGGATCTAAATGCCTCAGTTAAAAGGCACAGAGTGGCAAGTTGCATAGAAAAGCAAGATCCATCCATCTGTTGTCTTCAAGCAACTCATGCCCCATACAACAACACCCACAGGCTCAGAGTAAAGTGTTGGAGGAAGATCTACCACACACATGGAAACCAAAAGAAGTAGGGGTCACTATTTTTATACCAGATAAAACAATCTTTAAACCAACAACAGTAAAGAAAAGACCAAGAAGGGCACTGCATAATCATTTAGGAACAAGTCATTTAGGAACAAGTTGTTTGTATGGAGAGGGAGAAAGAATGGAAAAGAAAAAATAATAACAGCATTATAGGGAAAGACAGAAAAAGAAAAAAAAAATCCTTCTTGCACAAATTCAGTTCATTTCAATTCAACAAGAAGACTTAACTACCTTAAATATATATGTACCCAACATCAGAGCAACCAGATTCATAAAAAAAAGTATCTCTAGACGTACAAAAAGACTTAGACAGCCACACAGTAATAGTGGGGGACTTCAACTACACCAATGACAGCATTAAACAAACCTTTGAGGTAGAAAATTAACAACGAAATTCTGGATTTAAATTCAACGCTTAATCATTGGACACAATAGAAATCTGCCGAACTCTCCTCCCATCAAACACAGAATATCCTTTCTTCTCATCTGCACAAAAATGTACTCCAAGACTGACTACATTCTTGGCCCTAAAGCAAGTCTTAATAATTCAAAATTAATAATTCAAAAAAAGTTAAAATTATACCAATCAAACTCTCAGACCACAGTGGAATAAAAATAGAAGTCAATACCAGTGAAGATCTCTTAAAACCACACAAGAACATGGAAATTAAACCACATGTTCCTAAATGACTTTTGGGTAAACAACAAAATTAAAGCAGAAATCTAAAAAAATTCTTTGAAATAAATGAAAACAGAGACACAACATACCAAAATCTCTGAATGCAGCAAATGTAGTATTGGGAGGAATGTTTATGGTGCTAAATGCCTACCTCAAATATCTACTAGAAATATCTCAAAATAACAATCTAATATTATACCAATAGAAATTAGAAAAACAAGAACATACTAACCCCAAAGCTAGCAGAAGAAAAGAACTAACTAATATTAGAGAGGAACTGACCAACAAAATCCATACCAACAAATCACAGAAACCAAAAGTTTGCTCTTTGAAAGGGTAAACCATTATCAGTAGACCACTAGCTAGAATAACAAAAAGAAAAAGAGAGATCCAAACAAGCACGGTTAGAAATGACAAAGGTGACATTGTAAACAATTTCACAGTAACACAAGACATCTTCAGAGACTATTATAAACAATACTATGTACAATAACTCCGAAATCTAGAGGAAATGGGTAAATTCCTGAAAACATCCAATCTCCCAAGATTGAATGAAGAAGAAATTAAAACACCAAATAAACCAGTATCAAGTTACAAAACTGAATCGGTAATACAAGATCTGTGAACAACAACAACAAAATCTTCAGACCAGATGAATTAACAACCAAATTCTACCAGATGTACAAACAAAAGCTGGTACCAACTCTACTGAAACTATTCCAAAAAATCGAGGAAGAGGGACTCCTCCTTTACTCATTCAATGAAGCCAGGATCATCCTGATATCAGAACCTAGAAAAGACACAATGGAAAAAAGAAACTATAGGCCAATATTTCTAATGAGCATAGACACAAAAATCCTCAACAAAATACTAGCAAAGCAAATTCAACAGCATATTAAAATTAATTCACCATATTCAAGTATGCTTTATTCCTGGGATGCAAGGTTGGTTCAACAAAGACAAATCAATAAGTATGATTCACCATATAAACAGGATTAAAGACAAAAGCCATATAGTCATCTAAATGGAGAACAACATATTGATAAAACCCAATATCCTTTCATGATTAAAAAAAAGAAAACTCAAGAAACTAGGTGTTGAAAGAAAATACTTCAAAACAGTACACAGCCAATATCATACTAATTGGGCAAGAACTGGAAGCATTCCCCTTGAACACCAAAACAAAGCAAGAGTGCCCACTCATATCACTCCTATTCAACATAGTACTAGAAGTCCTAGCCAGAGCAATCAGACAAGAGAAAGAAATAAATGGCATCTAAACAGGAGAAGAAGTCAAAATATATCTATTTGCTGACAACATGATTATATGCCTAGAAAACCCTAAAGAAACCATGAAAAGGCTAGTAGAACTGATAAATGACTTTAGTAGAGTTTCAATATACAAAATCAGTATACAAAAATCAGCATCATTACTATAGACCAATAACATTGTAGTTTTCAGGGCATGTCTTTTGCTTCTGTAGTCAAATGTATTCTTATGTATTTTGTTTGATTTTGATGCTATTGTAAATATTGTGGGCATGCATATGCATGCAAACACATTTGTACATATAAAATATAATATATGAATATATTATAGTATAATCTATATGATATATAATAAAAATATATTATAATTACATTCTAATATATATTACAAATTATATTGTATAAATTATGTTATGGTCACAACAGTTAATATCCAATTATGTTTATCCATGTATTTTTTATCTTTTCTTGCTCCTTATCCTGTCCTTTGTTTAACTCTATCTTAGATCATTTTTCTTTTTCCTAAAGATCCTATTTGAGGTCTTTTGTATATGTCTAAAAATATCTTCATTTCAACTTTTTTTTTTGAAGCACATTGTTTTTGGTTTGTTATAGTAAGATAATTGTTAGGAGTTTTTTTTTTTATTTTTTTATTTTTTTTATTGCTCTGTAAAGCAATTTTACAATTGACATTGGGCTTTCTTCTCTCTCCTCTCTCTCTGTCTCTCTCTCTCTCTCTCTCTCTCTCTCTCTCTCTCTGTGTGTGTATTTGTGTGTGTATGTATGTGTGTGGGTGTGAATTTGCTATTAGTATTACAGATAGCACTTTATAAGCAGTGCTTCTTTTTTCTTTTATTTTTAAAGATTTTCTATTTGTTTTTGGCAATCAAGAATTTTACATAATTTGTCTAAATTTTGTTTGTTTGTTTGCTCTGTTTTATTTTGCCCCATATTTATATTACTTTTTGAATCTGTGGCATGTTTTAAGTCAGTTTTGAAAAACATGCATGTCTCTTCAAGTTTTCTTCTGTTTTCCTAATTCTTCCTCTCCTTCAAAAATTAGGGTATTTTATATATTTTTTAACTTTATCTCAAGTTCTTTTTGGTGGTTTCTTGTATTTTCTGTTTGGATTATTTACGTAACAGCTTTGTGAAGTTTACAAGTTGCCAAATAACTTGAAAGAAATATCAGCACAGATATGTAAACTTCTCTTTCTTTTTTTTTTTTAAATTGAGATGATGGTATTTTACTTTTTGCTCAATATGCACTCAAATAATTTTATCCATTTTTTGTTGTACTTATTGGGAAGATTGGTTTAAACCATTAAAGTCTAAAGCTAAATTTCTACTTGCTAAATTCATGCTTTTCTTTGAAGTATAGCATAGGTACCAGAAAAATGCAAGTGCATACATTTTGCATAGACTTTTCACCAAATAAATACAGCCATATAACCAACCCGCATTAAAAAAAAAAAAAAAAAGCAAAAAAAAAGCAGTATTTTCAACAAATAAAAATACTCTTTTGTGTCCCCTCCCTTGGAGCTACCACCAAAGAGTCATCTATATACTGGCTTGTAAATTACATATTTATTTTGTCTGCTTTTAATTGAGGTGATATGAAACCATATATTAAATGGCTGAGGTTGATGTATTTACTCAATATTATATTTGTGAGATTCATTCATATTTTTACATGTAATTCTAGATAATTCTTAGTGTTGTAGTCTGTTTTATTATTTAAATGTAGCACAATTTGTTTTTCATTCACCTGTTCATGGACGGTTGGGTGGTTGTTCCTGTGTTTTGACTATTTTGTATAATGTTGCCTTAAAAATTATTATATGTGTCTTTCAATGAGTAAAAGTATATAATTTTCTTGGTTATATTCCACTTAGTGGTAGAATTACTGAGTCATAGAATATATAAATGATTGAATTTAATAGTTAATACTACCACCAAACAGGTTTCTAGTGCTTTTACCAATTTGCCTTTCTTAACAGTCTAGTATTGTTATAAAGTTTTACAAGGATGCCTCATATCTTTGCCAACATTTGGTTTTGTTGGTCACTTTATTATTGGCCATTCTAGTGTGTTTCCAGTAGTATTTTTTTGTGACTGACACTGCATTTTCCTGAAGACTAACGAAGGTAATAAAATCATATGTTTATTTATAATTCAGATACTTTTTTTTAGAATGTCATGTCTCAGTCTAACATATTTTTACCTCTTTTTCGCCTCCCAAATTCATTATCTTCAACAATTGATTCTTCTGATATCAATGTTTGTCGTTATTTTGTGAAGGAAGAAAGGCAGATTAATTTTCCCCCTCTGTTGATATACAGTTGATCCATAAGCACTTGTTGGAAAAAGATATTTTCTTTACTGCACTATAGTAATAGTTTTGTCATAACTTAGGAGACCATACACTTTGGTCTATTTTTAAACCTTATGTTTTTTTCCAATAATTTATTCTTGTGTTAGTGCATCATTTATTCTCTATATTGATTGACAGAGTTTCATAAAAGGTCTGATCTCTGATAGCGCAAATTCTCTAAATGTGTTATTCTTATTATATATTGGCTAGAATACCTTAGCCCCTGGTTATTTTAGCATTAGTCATAAAATCACCTTTTCAACTTACATAAAACTATCCTTCTGGGATTTTCATTGTTGTCTTATTGAACCTATGGATAACTTTGAAGATAATTGAATATTTATAATATTAAGCCTTCTCATCCTTGAACATGCTATATATAGTTCTCCTTTTACTTATCCCCATTTATTTTTCTTAAAGATGCTTTTTGGTTTTAGTATAGAATAATCAGTAATAACATTCACAGCTTTTTGGTGTTTTTATTTAATTGTAAATGTAACCTTTATCATGTTATGTTTTTCCATTTGGCTAATGTATTGAAGTGTAATAATTTTCTGCATATTCACCTTGCATCTGTTGGCCTTTATACACATGTAATAATATTAACATTTTGTTCATAAATTCTTTTAGATTTTCTTCTCTGTTTACCAGTCTATTCATGAAAATGGAGACTATATCTTTTATTTTAAAATAAATAATTGATTATAGGTGATTGCTTAAATAAATAGGGGAAGACAGAAGATGTTAGGGATATTAGATGATATAATTTGGCTCTGTGTCCCCACCCAAATCTCATTTCAAATTGTAATCCCCACATGTTGAGGAAGGGATCTGGTAGGAGGTGATTGGATAGCAGGGGCAGTTTCCCCCATGCTGTTCTCATGATAGTGAGTGATTTCTCATGAGATTTGATGGTTTAAAAGTATGGCACTTCCCCCAGCATTCCCCCTCCACTGTCGCATTGCAAAGAAGGTGCTTGCTGGTTCTTCACCTTCCACCATGATTACGTTTCCTGTAGCCTCCCAAGCCATGAAGAAGTGACAGTCAATTAAACCTCTTTCTTTATAAAGTACCCAGTCTCAGGTAGTTCATATCGCAGTGTAAAAATGGGCTAATACGCGAAGATAGTAACTGCAAAACACAACAAAAAATACATAAGATAGTGGGAACAAAGAAAATATATTAGATTGTTTAAATATAAATTATTAATTATTAAAAATTTAGCTTTATGAAATCTTATGTGTGATTTTTCTAGCTATATTTTAATTTTTGAGATTTTATGGACTCTACTGCATTTGCTTTTATTTTTTTCTAAGCTTTTGAGGTATTAAAGTGTCTTTGATTTATTTTCTAATTTTCTAACTCAGAGTTTTATATTATTCATATTACAAAGTGTAATTGTATCTCCAAGCATGACTTTAGTTTTATTCCCTAATGTTTTGTCATTTATTTATTTATTTTTGACATAAAATCTCCCTCTGATGCCCAGGCTGGAGTGAATTTGTGGGATCCAAGCTCACTGTATCCTCGACCTCCTGGGCTCAGGAAATCCTCTTACCTCAACCTTCCAAGCAACTGGGACCGCACAACCACTCCTGGCTTGTGTGTGTGTGTGTGTGTGTGTGTGTGTGTGTGTGTGTAAAGACAGGATTTCAACATGTTGCCCAGGCTGGCCTCAAACTCCTGAGCTCAAGTGATCTGCCCTCACTGGCCTCCCAAAGTGCTGGAATTACAAGCATGAGCCATCAGGCCCAGCCCTGACGTTTTCACATTTAGTGTTTATATTAACATCAAGTTAATATTTACTAACTTTGATCATTTTTATTAATTTCTAAAACATTGTGACTTTCTAGATTGTTCTTTTAAACTGTAAAGCTTAATTCCATTTTGGCTATTGAAACTCATCTAAATTATTTCAATACTTTGACATTTGTTGAGGCAATTAACTTTGGAAAATATAACATCTACATTTTCAGATAATATATAGTCTGTGGCTTCAGGGTTCTATGTGCAAAAGGAGGACTAACTTGTTAACGATTCTTTTCAGATCATCCATTGACTTAATTTTTATTGACTTATATTTAATTATTAAAGAGGTATGTTAAAATTTTTACTATAATTGTTGATTTGACTGCTGTATTAGTTTTGTCAGAGTTTCATTTGTACCTTTTGAGACTATACTGACAGCCATGTACACATTTAAAATAGATTTATTTCCCTGTTGAATTGATTATTTTGTTACTTTACCACTAATTATCTCTAACATTGTCTCTTAAAGGGTACTTTCTCTGGTACTGAATTTCCCCAATCCTATTTTTTCTTTTTTCTATTTTGTCTCTACTTTTTAAAGCAAATAAATCATAGTTATTTTAAGGTCTCTGATTACTAAATCCAATGTCTAGATCACCCGTGTCTCTATTATTATTTTCATTTAATTTTTTAAATCCTGGTTTTAAATAATGCTTTCTTGTCTCTTGATATAACTAGTAATTTTCTTTGGAATTCTAATTAGCTAACAAATTGTAGCGATCGCCATGCTGTCTTTTTCTAGAGAGGTTCACCCTTTCTTCTGCCAGGCAGCTAGAGGAGGGGATAATAACTTTCACTCAGTTAGCCACTGAGCTGAATCGAGACTGGTTTGCAAATTTACTAAATCTCTGCCTACCTAAATTGTAGCTTTCCAGTGATTAAAAGCTGAAAGCCTACTTTGCTGCCATTTGCCATTTGTCTGGCAAGTACTGATCTATAATCCTTGCCTCTGTGTGGCATGTGAGCCTGCCAACAATAATGCTCTGCTCTTCAGAAGCCGTTAGTTGTTTTTTTTTTTTTTTTTTTTTCTGTCTTCCAGAAGCAGCCCATTCTCAGACTAAAGCCCAGCTAGCTGGACTATGGTTCTATGCCCATAATTGTCCAATATACTTAGGGAAAACACAGCTGCAGTCTGCTCATGTGACTGCAATTATCTGCTCTCCAGAATCTTAGGTTCCAAAACTTGATGCTTCCATATCATTGTAGGATTGTTCTTAAATTGTATGGCTTTTTAAGTAGTTCTAGGATGGCCTATCCATCAGAATTAGAAATAAAAGTTCTCTTTCCAGGATTTGTTTTTATGTAACAAAATTATACATACTTTAAAAATATTGTCTGATAGCGATTTTAATATAAAACTGTAAGGCAAGATATGTTTTCCACTATCATCAATTAGCAATGAAGATCATTTGCAATAATATAAATTATTTTTCTCTGATTTTTTTCTCTATGGATGAATATTATCACAGATAGACGTGAATTCAAATGCACTTGCAAGTGAAAATGATCAAACTTAAAATGGCTTATACAAACCAGAAATATGTTAGCTCTTCTATATATAGGTGAAAGAGGTTATCTGTTTAGAGCCAAGCAATAAATGGTTGAAAAGATTCTGTATTTCTCCGTCCACCTCTGGACTTTATTCACTGCTTTTCTCTTTCAGTGCTAACATCATGATATTTATTTATTTTTTTTTTACTTCAGCTGGCTTATAAAAGTAATTTGGTTTTATTCTTTTAATTGACAAGAGTTGTCCATATTCATGGGGTACAGAGTGATGTTTGGATGTATATAATGTATAATGATCAGATCAGAATAATTAGCATCTCCATTACCTCAAACATTTATCATTTCTTGGTTTTAGGAACATTCAATATCCTCCTTCTAGTTATTTTAAACTATATATTATTGTTAACTAGAATCATGCTACTGGGATATAGAACACTGGAACTTATTCTTCCAATCTAGCTGTAATTTGTATCCTTTAAAAAAGCTCTCTCTATCCCACTCTTCACCTATTCTTCTAGTCTCTAATATCCTCTGTTCCACTTTTTATTGCTATAAGATCAACTTTTTTAGCTTTCACATATGAGTGAGAATATGCCCTTTCTAACGTTGTTTCTGGGTTATTTCACTTAACAGAATCTCCTCCAGTTTCATTCATCTCTCTGTAAATGACAGAATTGTATTCTTTTTCATGTCTGAAAAGTGTCTCGTATATATATCCCACATTTTCTTTACCCATTCATCTATTATTTGACACTTAGTCTGATTCCATATTTAACTATTATGAAATAGTACTGCATTTCCTAGAGAGTTTATTGTCATTCTTACTAGTTAAATATAACTACGATATTTCTAGCCTTAAAGCTTTTGACCAAGAATGAATGACAGTACTACATACCTCTATCTACCACACAAACCTCATGGGAAAAAAAACTAGTTTTCTCTATATCTAAGTCACAGGGAGTTGGGCAAAATGTTTGGTTATTCTTTGTACCCTTCATTCTTTTGAGCATACAGTTGGCATGCCAGTGTAATTAAAGCTTGTGATTGAATCACATGGAAGTGCGTAAGAGAAGTTTCTCATTTGAGAGTGCTGGGCAGGGATATAAAACAGATGGCCATGGTATCTGTTCAAAATTCTTTGTTATTTGCAACTATTAAATATATGTTCATCCCCAGTAATTAAATTTTAACTACTCTTTATGTTATAGAAACATTTTTTTAACTTTAAAACTCATTTTCTCTGCTTCCTCAATGCATAGTGTTTAGCCACTCATAATCAACCCACTAGCACTTTTCAAGAAGTGTCATGATAGTCAACAAATCTGTGAGCCTGCACAAGTTCTAGAGCACCTAATAGTTTCGGCCATATGAAAAATACAGGCTGGGCGCGGTGGCTCACGCCTGTAATCCCAGCACTTTGGGAGGCCGAGACGGGCAGATCACGAGGTCAGGAGATCGAGACCATCCTGGCTAACACGGTGAAACCCCGTCTCTACTAAAAAATACAAAAAACTAGCCGGGCGAGGTGGCGGGCGCCTGTAGTCCCAGCTACTCGGGAGGCTGAGGCAGGAGAATGGCGTGAACCCGGGAGGCAGAGCTTGCAGTGAGCTGAGATCCGGCCACTGCACTCCAGCCTGGGTGACAGAGCAAGACTCCGTCTCAAAAAAAAAAAAAAAAAAGAAAAAAGAAAAAAGAAAAATACAAACATCTACTCATCTGTGAATTTCTTCCTTAGCCTACTGAGGATATTTAAGTACTTTCGTGTAACTTTGTTTAAATCTTTAAGCCTTTGTACACTTGCCTTCATACTTGTTTGACTATAATCTATATATTAAACATTGTGTTAGATTCTGGCAATGATTAAGAAAATACAAATGATTTACTTTAAAAGAATCTATGTCAGATAGAGAGATTGATATTTTTAAGCAAACATTATATAGTTTATATATGACATAAATATGAAGAATAAATTATGTGAGAATGAATAAGAGACATTAAGCCTTACTTCAGAGAATGTGGCTAGAAAGAGATTAATCTTAAAGAATGTGAAATGAGACAGAGTTTAGTCTTAAGCTCCATAGGAAGGCAAAAAAAAAAAAAAAAATAGTACATTGTACACTTTTCAGAGAGGCAAAGGAAGAAGGTAATATGCAATTAATAAACACATTCACAATTTCTTAAATTTTATGTTTTCAACACAGAATAATGAATAATGTCATAGGCAGAAGCATATAAACAGCTAGTGTGATGGTTCTTTGGGGTATAGAATTCCAGTACAGTAACTATTTACTCTTATTATTTGAACAATGTTGTTTCAGTGCTTTATTTTTGCTATTGATATATAGTGCTTTTCTGATTACTGATGCTTTGTATGTGATACTTGTTTTTTCTCATATAAATTTTTCGATTGTCAATTATTTCTAAGTTTTCTGTAATATCACAATGATGCCCCTGGTGTGATTTATTTGTTTATAAAACCAGGTAAGTCACACTTAAGTGTCCTGCATTGCTCTTCTCATTTTACTCACTAACCTCTATTATTTTATAACACAGCTTTTCTGTCTACTTTCTCCAAAAAATCATAGGTTTTATTTTGAAATATTTCTTTCAAATTTGTATTGGAGTAATAATACTCTTAATTTTCAATAGTTCTTTCTATGGGCTTGAATGTTCACTTTTTTGAGATGCATCTTATCTTTGATTCAAAAATGTAAATTTGAATTTATCTCTGTGTATTAACTGTGGTAATTATATTTGTTTAAATGTTGTTCTACTTCTTGCATTTATTTGTCTTTTTCCCCAAATATTTATTTTTCTCTCTTATATACTTTTTCTTTCTCTTTTAAAATTGAACCCTCTTTTAATGGTTAAATAAATTATTTTTTTTTTGTTTATTCCCTATAGTTAATAATAAATCAATTTAATACTGGAAAGATTTTCTGTATAAGTTAAAAGACCTAGTGAATTATTAGAACCTTGAAATGATATTTAGGCAAGAATCAGGCTGATTCTTTAAGGACTTCCAAAAATCAAAAGGAATTTATTTGAATCAGGAACCTAACCAGAGAAAATTGTCCACTATCTCCCCTGGGGAAGGTATGAGCTGATAGGGAAAAGTAAGGATAAATATAGTAGCTTACCATCTCATCCTATAATATCCAGGTATCCACTGCATTTCTCAGTGAGCGAGGATCATATCAGCATGCAGCTGATTTTAGAGATATTCTGTATTAACATTTCCAAATAGTAAGACCTGTGTCTCCTGCCGAGGTGTGAGTCAGTTGCTGGCTCTGCCGATAGAGGAAAAGATTCAGGAGTCTCACTAGGCATTTTGTAGATTTCTGTTTTCAGCTTTACCAAAACTTTAGCCTTCAGAGGTGACTGATGTTATCAATTCCTGAATCTTTGTGAAAAACTGTATTGCCAGTTTCTTTGTTTCTTGTTTTCTTTCTTTGAGGGTATTTAACCAAATAAAGTAAAAATGCAAATTATTTAGAATTTCTTACCTAATTTTTCATCACATTGCTATGAGTAATATACTTGATATGTAGAAATCTTGATGCTGAATTAATATACCACACTTTCTTCTACTTCAAAATATATTTCAAATAATTTTTAAAGTTTGCAATATAAATCAAGCATTTTAAATTTACTGGTTTGTTCTATGAACACTTTGTAGAAGATTATTAGATGAATATAGTATCTTGAATCACTGGCAAAAATAGTTCAAGTGGTTACTTCATTTAAAACATGTTTGAGATCCTATAACTCAATTGGCAATTCAAGCTTATGAGAGACCCTGTGGCACTGTGTTTGGGAGCTGGACATGTTTAATTGACATTGGCCTATTGTTTATTTAAAATAGGTTTAAAAATATTTAAAATTTGCTCTATATATTGTTTTAAAAATTTACAAAAAAATGGGATTGTATTTTACTTTTGTGTGTCTTTTTCTTTCTCTCTGAGTGAGGACCATATGTTTGTCACAGAATGTCAGAAAATAATATTCAAAATAAAATTTGCACTCCAAGTGTGGAACCTGCAAGGTGGGGTTTTAAAAACTAATTATCTATAACACATCTAATTCATTTATGTTTTAATTTCAATCTATCATTGTCAAATAAAATAAATTATTTCAGTTTCAATTTCTAATGATCTTAACAAGCTTCTGATTGCTGAACTAAGAATTATGTCATGCTGTGTGGTGATGGTCTCCAGAATTAACACATCTGCCAGTATTTCATTATTCTTAAAAAAATTACTATATTACACAAACTAAATATCTGTAGTTTAGGCATTGAAGACACTTCATCAAAATAAATATATTTATTATTGGAAAAAATCACATATAACTGAATATATCATAAAAATAATATTTTCAATCAAATAAAATTCACATTTAAAAATGAATTAGATAAAGTAATTATGTATAGAAAAACTGGTAGAAAACTAAACATGTTTACTCAGTAATCAGAAACAGTTTATGTATGGAGTAGAAGAGACAGCAAAAGTCACTAAGCTTGCAAAATATTTGAAACTGTTTAGCACCCATTTTTAAATTTCATATTTGAGGGATAGAAAGAGAGCAATTATGGAAAGTCTATGTGCGGTACAAATACCAAACAGTGAAGTATACGACGTGCTATAGAGTGTGAGTTCTGAATTTTGGAGGAATGTATAATAGTTCAATTCATGACAATTATGTTACTGACAGAGAAATTAACATAGGGTTTAGGAAAACATGGCCATTGAAATGTTACTTTAATGACTTTTTCAATGTAAATAAAAGCAGTGGTCAAATCCTCAGGTTCTTGAATGTTAGCAGAACATGAACAAGTTGAAAAGAGAAATAGTAAAATAAAATTTAAAACGAAGGCCTGTTCTTTCATAAGGAATCTCTGGCTGGTTAGCTGAATTAGAATAGCATGCCAATCAGTTTAAGATTCAGTATGCTTACCACCAACAGTGGTAGTTGGCTTCACTTTGTTTTGTGACTGTGAATGCATCTGTTACATGAGAAAGGGCAATTTCTACCTTATTTACCATTAGGTCTCTAGCACCTATATTGTGTGGACACCTGGTGACTGTCCAATATCATGTGAATCAGTAAAAGACTGGATGGATTAATTCATATCCTCAGACAAAAGAGAACAGATGATGCACACAACTCAAACCCATTAACAACTACTTTGCATAAATTGAGCAGAACCTGAATAAGAACATCTTGTATTCAAAAGACAACGCTTTGTGCCACTGTATAAGACAGAAGAATTCATAATAAAAAAGTCTTCTAATGAAGAAAAGAGTGAATGCACATTTCCCAGTAGAACTCGTTGATATAAATAAGAAAACAATGTATGTTTCTCTTTTAAAATAGTTTATAAAAATTTTTATTTATAACAGTATTTTGGAGAATAAAACAATTATTGATATTATAAAGGACAGTGGAATTTTGTCCCAAAATTTAATTATGAATAAATTGCAAAGGATACTATCTTAGTAGGCAGATTAAACATCCAAAACTATGCACTGTCTGCTCTAAACTGCCACCTAGAGAAAATGAGCTTGACAGATTGTCAATATGGTAATTGTATAGAATATTTTCATAGATCATCTATTTTTTATGTGAATAATTTTATACCTCAGAAATAAAGCTTCGGCATATATAGGATATACTAGTCCATTTTGTATTTCTATAAGGAATTACTGAGTCTGGGTAACTTATAAAGAAAATAGGATTATTTTGTCTCAGGGTTCTGCAAGCTGTACAAGAAGCACGATGTCAGCATCTGCTTGGCTTCTGGTGAGGCTTCAGGAAGTTTTTAGTCATGACACATGGGAAGGGGAGCTGGCATGTTACATAGCAAGAGAGAAATCAAGGAAGATGCCGGTCTCCTTTAAACAACCAACTCTTGCATGAACTACCAGAGTGAGAATACACTCATTACCATAAGAATAACACCAAGCTATTCATAAGGGATCCAGCCCTATCACCTCCCACTAGGCTCCACCTCCAACACTGGGGATCACATTTTAACACTGAAATTTGGAGAAGACAAATATTCAGACTATATAATGGGGTTATTTATAATATGTGTCATTTAAGTTATTAAAATTATGAAAATTCATATATAAATTATAACTAAGTCTTATCTAGAATATTTACTTAAAATACTATATAACAAAGTGCTATAATTTAGTAAGTCATATACACACACATATATACTTATATACATATATTGTATAAACAAAAGAAACTAAATGAAGTAGAAAAGTATGAAGTATAACAGTTTTTTTAAGTAATTTTTTTTATATTTTTTAATAGATCGGTTTGTAATGGTAAAAAGGTATTCCTTAACACACATTTTTCCTTTTACTCTAAAATGAAAATAAATATAATTAACTAAATGGCTATCATGTTGCAATTACTATGTAAATAAGTAACAAATAAACTGAATCTAAGAACAGAAGTTAAAGTAGAATTTACATTAGGAAACACTAAAAGTGAAATAAATATCAGAGTGATTAGTACTGGAAGTAAAACTAGTGTCAAGACCAGGATTATAAAATTAGAAATGGAGTAATAGTTTTTGTGTTTTTTTAACTTTTCAAATGGAAATAAATTGATGAGATTTTCTTCTAAACTTCTTATAACAAATATTACAATGTTTCAGATTTTTATTCCTCACACTCACCTCTTTACATTTTTAGCAGTGGTCCAAAATAAGTACTATGATCACAGAGAGTTTCACTTTGAAACAACATATAGTAAAATAATTTTACTTATTTCTGCCTAATATAAACTTCATGTGAACAATGATGAAGAATATTAATAATAAGAACCAAAAACACCTTTCGTCTTATGCCATTTTAAAAGTCTATTATTGAGAAAAGAAAATCATATTGAGGAATCACATCATTACATCAGAAGAGCAAAATTGTTGCTTTTTATATCATCTGTGTTGTAGAATACTTTGATTAACTACTGTAATTTGTTATACTTTTACAATGTAAATGCTGAAACACTATTTAAAACTACTTTTGTATATCTCTAATTCTCTAGGTTGGCTGTTTGAGCTTGACTCAGGTTCCTAAGAGTGGTTATGACAATCCAGAAGCTTAAGAATTGTCCCACATATTTTGAATTTCTAATTTAAATATCAGATGGATATGTTGACAAGATAATATTTCACATATAAATGTTTAGTATTATGTTATATAATTAGCAAAATGCAGAAATTAATGTTTAGTCATTGGCATTTCTAAAAACTCAAGTTGTACTTTCAAAACATTTAAATTAAATGTCACCTTAACCTTCTATAAAAAGTTAATGACTAATTATTTTGTCAGGTAATAATATAATGACTGCAGCATTTACATTATTGTTATTATTTTCTTGGAAAGCCTGGATCAATCATATTTGATATTGCAACACTCTCCAGCAATGCATACATTTCCTATGTGGTTTTCCTCTTAAAATATAATTTAATTTTCACTTAAATTTTAAAACTAATGGGAACTTAAGTTATCCTGAATCACTCTCAGTTCTCTTATGACAGACAAACTTGTAGAAAGTTCTGTTTTATCTTATGGTATGTTATTTTATTTTATTTTTGAGCCAAAATGGATATAATGCCACACAAATCACAGCAATTATAAAATTCTACTTTTCCAATAAATATTTTTATATTATTGAGATAATCTTAGATCAAATTCAGCTTTCAAACAGCTTCATCAGTGTTTACTCATTCTGAGTTTACAGTTCAACTGAAATATTTCCATTGACGTTGAGGAAATTTATTCAAATGAAGTTGTCTCCCCATTCATTTCTTAAAGAAAACATATTATATTTTTATTACTTTGACTTTTATTCACTGTAAACTTTTTAAAGCTAAAGTAGTAATGAGATATTGATACTTATTCTCAAACTCCTGACCTCATGATCCACCTGTGTTGGCCTCCCAAAGTGCTGGGATTACAGGCATGAGCCACCATGCCCGGCCGAGATATTGATACTTATTCTAGCTGATATGTTTAAGTTATTTTAGGTCTAAGTTATTGTGCAGTTTAATATTACTTTTCACAGCTGATGGCAGAATTTGTTTGAATTTTTAAAGCATTCAGTTCAATTTATATGTTATTTCAACCAAAAACATCATAACTATTCATTTTTGGAGAGAATGTGTAGATACATTAACTACGAATTGTAGTGTATACAAGTAGAACTTGTTGCCAAGTAACAAATACCTATTATCAGGGGGATGATATTACATCTTATTGAACACAGACAGAGCCAGGAAATGATCTCTGAGGAAAGGGATCAGTCACAAGTCTATCACAAACCTCCCATTACAAATGGTACAGGAAAATTAATGGTCTAGGTTTTCTGGCTTAATAGGTTTCAGTCCCTGTCTTCTGGAAAACATGCATTTCAATTTTATCTACTCTGAATCACTATGGCACTTAAAAAGATTAAGTATTATGGGGTCTACAGAATAGTAATTTAGAAATAAAAATTCCTTTTCTAGGCGCAGCCTGTCAAGTTGTTAACATTTAGTTAAGCTTTCACAGTTCTCAGAAAAGCTTTATGAGTAAATGAAGCTTGTAATTGTGGTAGTCACCTTAAACCATGCTTTGAATAATCTTCGGAGGCATTACCAGCTTCCCTCTAGATCAGGATACTGGTGCTCAGATACATACACTATCACATATGCGCAAACACAGTATGTAATGAAGACATGTTGAGGTCATTTTTTCATGAGAATTAATTTATGGGAGTAAATTCAGATATAATTTAAATGTGCTTAATGTTATCTCCTGCCTCTGAACAAGTATGAAATTTATATGAAAAAGATATAATACCTTATTCTAGCAACGTGGCCCCTGCATTATTTGAATTCCTTGCATCTTTTGCCCCTTTAAATTAGCCATTTAATAGATATTTATTGAGTGCCAAATATCTGCCTTTCCAGTTTTAAACATGAGGAATCACAATCATATATGCCAAAAATTAAGCAATTATTATTCCTAATGTGGAAGTGGTATAAATATTTTCTTAAAAATCATAACAAGATGATGCTACATCTTTTTTTACTTCTACTTAACAAGATAGTGGATTTTCTATTTTTAGCCAGTGGAAACAATGCCAGAATATATGTATAATAATATAAGGAGGAAAAATATATAATCAAAATTCACAAGCGATCAGATTAATACTTTCAACTTATCTCAGAACATTTATTAGACTTAACGACAGAATCTAGCAATAATGTTTGCTGTAAGTCCAAAGTATAAAAAACAGCAATTTAACACAGCACCAGTAAATATTCAGAAACTCAAATAAATATAATTTTACAGTAAGGAAACATTAAGCTGTCTATTAAAAAGATATTATAATGTATATAGGACTTTATAGAGAAAACATAAAACATTATTGAAGCCCATTAAGGTTTCCTAAGTAAATTTTCTATAAACTATGTTCATGATTGAATAGGCTTAATATTGTAAACATGTAATTATCTTCAAATTTGTCAGTAAAATAATTGCAATTTGAATTAGCTTTTTAAAGTATTTTATGAGGATATTGATGCTAATATATTTTTGTGATAGAGGAAATGCAAATGAAGAACCAATATATTCTGAAATAAAAAACATAAACTGAGACCCTACCATGAGAGAGGTATCTGATATACCTGCTCGATATTATAATAAAACTATTCTTAGAGACACAGTGTGGTATTAAGGAAGAGATAAAAAAAAAACTCAAGATAATTTAGATCTAAGGAAAATTTATATCTTAGAAATAAATCTGTTACATCCTACATACAGAGAAAGCAGCTTTAAACATTTCTGGGGAAGAAAAGGCTATGCTAAAAATGATGGTGGGAGAATGAATTATTTTTATTGGCAGAAAAAAAATGAAATAAACTCTTATGCTATATACAGAAGTTAATTTCTGATACATTACATTTAAATATGTTTTGTAAAGCTATACAAATTTTAGCTATAGTAGTAATTATGTTTGTCTTTAGGTTATAATAGAATTTCTCAAGGTACAGAAAGTATGCACATCGCAGTAAATAATTGATACATTTTACCACATAAATGTGAAAATATTTTGTTTATGAAAAGATACGCTCAAGAGATATTTAAACTGAAATTAGAAACTTTGTAATTTACATGCTTAATAAAGACATATAAATTATACATGCCTTTATATATATTACATATAAAAATAATATATATATAGTTTCTGAATATAAAAAAATTAAAAATAACACAATCACAAAAAAAGATGAACAGATAGTTCAGAAAGTGAACCACAAATGATGAGAAATTTCTGAAAATGCATAAACCTAAGTAGTGAGCAGAAGTATGAAAATTAAGAGTAAATCTTAAATACCCCTAATCTGAAAATCCAAAATCCAAAATTTTCCCAAATCATACCTTTTGAGCACTAATAGGATGCTCAAAGGAAGTGCTCACTGAGGCATTTCAACTTTTGGGCTTTTAAATGAAGGATGCTTAACTGGTATAATGCAAATATTACAGAATTTGAAAAAAAAATTGAAATCTGAAATACTTCAGGTTCTAAGTATTTCCAACTTGGGGCACTAAAACGTATACATTGAAACACTACATTACAAACAGGAGATGGCCCCAAATTAAGAAGTTTGAAAAGGCCGGGCGCGGTGGCTCAAGCCTGTAATCCCAGCACTTTGGGAGGCCGAGACGGGCGGATCACAAGGTCAGGAGATCGAGACCAGCCTGGCTAATACGGTGAAACCCCGTCTCTACTAAAAAAATACAAAAAACTAGCCGGGTGAGGTGACGGGCGCCTGTAGTCCCAGCTACTCGGGAGGCTGAGGCAGGAGAATGGCGTAGACCCGGGAGGCGGAGCTTGCAGTGAGCTGAGATCTGGCCACTGCACTCCAGCCTGGGCGACAGAGCAAGACTCTGTCTCAAAAAAAAAAAAAAAAAAAAAAAAAAAGAAGTTTGAAAATATAATATAATGGAAAGCATATAGAAATTTTACACACTACTGAAGTCTAAATTGGATAGTATTTTAGGAAACCAGTTGACATCATCTAAAGTTAGAGGTTAACCACAAACTTTAATGGGTTTTTCTGGAGAGACTCATGCATCTATTAAACATATTCATTGCAGATTTTTTTGTAGTGAAAACTCCTTGAAACAAATGGAAGAATATCAACAAACTATAATAGATTATCACAAGGAAATAGAGCACAGCATTAGAAGTAAAAAAACTGCAGATACACCAATGACATGGCTGAATTCCTAAAAAGTAAGGTTCAGTAAACCATATTTTTAAAGATTATTAGTGAATTATATTATTTAACAAGCTGAAAAACAAGCAAAACTAAATAATACAGGATTTAAGACATACATACTCAAGTGGCAAAAATGTGTTTACAAATGAAAGAAAGGGAGCGAGGCAGGGAAGTGGAAACAGATTTAAGCACATATATTGCTAGGCTGAGATTATTGGGATGGGTAGGTAAAATTATAATTATGTTGGATAGTAGTTTCACAGTTGTTGTCTTACTTCAATGCCTAATATACTGTTTCTATATCCTATTTATTATTTTTATGTACCAAATATCAAATGACAATTTAAAAAAAGGTATCATTATCACATAAGCTGTACATAAGTACATTCTGAGATTGGACAGGTTACAATTAAAGTAAAGAAATTTCAGTTTTTTCTTTGTTTTGTTTTGTTTTTTACAGAGTCTCTCCAACTCTGTCTCCCAAGCTAGAGTGCAGTGGGGTGATCTTGGCTCACTGCAACCTCTGTGTCTCAGGTTCAAATGATTCTCCTGCCGCAGCCTTCCGAGTATCTGGGATTACAGGTGAACACCACCACACCCAGCTAATTTTTACATTTTTAGTAGAGACAGGATTTCACCATGTTGGCCATGCTGGTCTTGAACTCCTTAGCTCAAATGATCCACCCGCCTCAGCCTCCCAAAGTGCTGAGATTACAGGTGTGAGCTACCTCACCCGGCCAATTTCAGGTTTATATAATCTATGTGATTGTAAACAATTGATATATTTAGAAAACAGATACTCTCAATTTTAATAGCCAAACTATACTTTTTATATTCCTTCACAACACTATTTTTAAAAAAATTCTAAACCTGGCCAATAAAATAAACAAAATTATATGCATATGGCATGAATTACACTTACTTTTAAAAATCTTCAAATAATAAAGGCTACCATAAATTATAAAATTTGGTAATTCTTGTATATTATCTACTAAAAAAAATCATTCTTTTGACCTTCATTCAAAGTCATTGTGACTTTGTTATAATACATTGCATAAATTTGTAATGCTTGAAAGCAACAGAATCAACAGATTTTTGACCAGAAGGCCCATAATCTTAATCATGGCACTATATTATAACCTAATTTAAAACACAACACACTGGTTTCATTTAAGTGCAAACTGCTATCAAATTTTAGCATTGACAGCATCAACTCTCTCTAGTTTGTATTTGTTTGTTTTTAGAAGTTAGTTGCTTTCCTCAGTTTTTGTTGTCAAAGGTACCATACTTGTGCCAAAAAAAAAATCCAGAATATTACAATATAAATTTAACCATAGTAAGAAAAGGGAGGAAGTGTTTGAATCAGGCTTTAGTTACCAATCAGAGTTGTTTTGGGGAACAAACAAATAAGCACCTATTAATTATAAAAGATGTGAACAGGTGTTCAAAGCTGATCCATTGAAATCTCCTTAAAATGATACAGACCGTTTCTCTTACACAATGGATGCTGTACAGAATTCTCTGGGGGATCCTGAAAAATGCATCTATTCAGCATTGCTTATTATTTAGACTTCATCATTGTTTACAATCATTCAATAACTCAACACTAGTCTCTAACTTGTCAAATTTCCTAGCTAAATTTTAGGCCTGCTTTTAAAGTTGTCTCTATGGGGACCTGCTTAGAACAACAGAATTGGCATAAAGATTATTTTAAGCTGAACACATTTGGGAATCAACAGATGGAGAAATAAGCCTTCTCAGAGCTTCCCTTATTTGACTAAATGCAGAAACTTCTGGGAAATGGGACTGCTATCAATTTTCTTTTTTTGAGGGCTTTTATTCTCAGAAAAGAGAACAAGTAAATGTAACATAAAACCCCTTTCAAGGGTAGTTCTATGGCCATGGAGAAGAAGGAAACACCGCTCACACTTGCATAAAGAAGCATTATCAAAAACTTACTTATCTCCCAATTGTTCTAGAAACCGCTTTGTCTTTGCTAAATAAATCTATTTGTTCTCCACATGAAGGCCTTGTCTGCTCTCTGCCTTGTCTAAGTTGGCTCTCCCTATAAGTTGGCTATATAAGCCACTAACTTCAACTAAGTTATCAAGCTACTTCTTTTCTAAACTCCTGTACACGTACGAATATTTTTCCCTGTTAATCTTTTGTCATTGTAGTTGGCAGCCACAATCACTAAGCCTAACAGAGTAGAAGTTTTGGCCGGTCGCGGTGGCTCAAGCCTGTAATCCCAGCACTTTGGGAGGCAGAGACGGGCGGATCACGAGGTCAGGAGATCCAGATCATCCTGGCTAACTCGGTGAAACCCCGTCTCTACTTAAAAAAATACAGAAAACTAGCCGGGCGAGGTGGCGGGCGCCTGTAGTCCCAGCTACTCGGGAGGCTGAGGCAGGAGAACGGCGTGAACCCGGGGGGCGGAGCTTGCAGTGAGCTGAGATCCGGCCACTGTACTCCAGCCTGGGCGACAGAGCGAGAGAGTAGAAGTTTTCTCTCCCCAATACCTCCTAACATTTATATTTCCTCATGTTTCCCTCCTTCCATTTCTACTTCAATAGCATCCATTCACCATTTAATTGCCGCCTGTTTTACATTCATTTTACTCCTTATTTATTGGATACTATTTTTATCAAATTTGAGGTAAACTAATGTAGAGTTAGAAACATATTTATGTTCTTAACTTCCTATATAAATACACATTGGAAAAAAAGAAATGGAATACAATTTCCTTCCATCTTATTTTTCTTTCTTTTTAAAATTTCCCCATATGATATTATTTCTACCTCATGTACTTTATGTGTATACTGTTGCCCACATTCAGGAGTTTATATATAATTTATATACAGGAGTTTATATACAGTTCTCTCAGTTAACACTTATTAAGAGTTTTATCCATGCAGATAATGGTGTGTGAAAGACAAAAAGACATAGTTCCTATCTTGCCAAGCTTACTGTTTAATCTTAGTAGACATATACAGTAAATTAAATACATTTATATGTGTACAAAATAGTAATACACTATGTATTACGGTGTTTAAGACTAGAAGATAAATAGTTCTGTTTCCAAAAATGGTAAGATTTCTTCAAGCAGGTATTATTGAAATGGACCATTGAAAGATGAATAGGCATTGTCAGGAGACAAGATTAATTTGTTTCTCTCACCAGTGGCTACTGTGAATCTGATTTGTGTGACAAAGCAGTCAGTTCTGTATATTTTAATCTCCTTACCAGTAGAATTACTTAATGCCTGCTTTTCACTAGATAACTAATAAGCCATTGCAACAGCGTATTCTTAAATTTTTACCTTAAATTTCCTTATATCCAAGATTGGGGTAGCAAAATTTACCTGGGTGATACCTAGGAATACATTAGAAGTAAATATAATCATGATATCTTAGATGATTACCCTATTTTTCATTTTTGTACATTATTACCCAATCAGATTTTTAATTGAAAATAATTGTTATATAAGTGTGCAAATAGACTATATATTACAGGTTAGATTATCCTAAGTGAAGTTTATTTTGTTGAATTTACTGTTTATTATAGTCATACATTTTCATTTCCAAATAGTGAAGCAGGCTAATTCAGACTCTCCAGACTGGTATGCAAATTTAGAAATTATTCCATTTGAGCTCTTTATTTATTAGAATGATGCTATTCCTTAATTATTTTGCATATTGGCATTGATCAACTATCAACCTAAGTAAACTTATAGTCTAAAAGTAAAATTATATTATTTTCAAAGAATATTTGACACATTTCACAGAAAAGGTTTAATAAAAAATATAAAATGATCCATGGGATTAAAATTAATTTTCTGAAGCCAAGAATTTTATAAATCAATTGCAAAATATAAGTCTGTATATCTAAACATATATTTAGTATATAGGTATAACATAATAAATACCTGTACATGAAATGCATAAAAGAGTAAATGCTTTCTGGTTTTTCTCCTTTCGCCAAAAATTTTTACCAGAGATGTATGAACACTTACACAGTTATTGATATTTTGTTACTTTGTGCTTTAACAACACATTCCCAATTTTAAAATGTATGGGAGTTATAACCTCAAACATGTAAGATATTTACCAGAAATATATATATCTATAATATTCTTTTAAAATGAATATATATGCCTAGGTGTGTGTTACTAAGTTTTTCCTTACAGTTTTGTTTTACACATAATAAAAGATGGTTATAAAAGTCAAAGATGATCTTATGTTTAAAAAGAATTGCCGGCCGGTTGCAATGTCTCACACCTGTAATCCCAGCACTTTGGGAGGGAGGCCGAGGTGGGAAGATCATCTGAGGTCAGGAGTTCTGAGACCAGCCTAACCAACATGGTGAAACCCCATCTCTACTAAAAAAAAAAAAAAAAAAAAAAAAAATTATCTGGGCGTGGTGGTGGGAGCCTGTAATCGCACCTACTCCAGAGGCTGAGGCAGGGGATTCACTTGAACTTGGGAGCTGGAGGTTGGAGTGAACAGAGATCCGTCACTGTACTCCAGCCTGGGTGACAGAGCAAGACTCTGTCTCAAAAAAAAAAAAAAAAAATTGCCTAACTTCCACTTTAGGTCATCTCCATGTTTGAGAAATTGTGTTATTATTTAGCAAATATTTACTCCTTTTCACTCTGTCAGGACAGAAGATACTACGCTGACTCACTTTTAACTAACAAAATGTTAATAAACTGATAAAAGCAGAGCAATTTGATAAGCTCCCGAGCATCCGTGATCCATCAGGAGCAGATTAATTTCTTTTTTAAAAATTTGTTAATTATTTTAACTTTTATTTTAGGTTTGGGACTGCATGTGGAGGTTTGTTACATAGATAAACATGTGCCATGAGGTTTGTTGTACATATTACTTTATCACCCACTTATTAAGCACAGTATCCAAGCATTATCTTTTCTGTATTTCTGTCTCATCCCAAGCCCCCAACTGAGTAGACCTTGGTGTCTGTTGTTTTCTTTTTTGTGTTCATAAGTTCTTATTGTTTAGCTCCCCTTGATAAGTGAAAAGGTGCAGTATTTGGTTTTCTCTTCCTGTGATAGTTTGCTAAGGATAATAGCCTCCAGCTCCATCCATCTTCTTGCAAAAGATATGATCTCATTATTTTGTGTGGCTGCATAGTATTCCATGGTGTATATATATAACATTCTCTTTATCCAATCTGTCTTTGATGGGCATTTAGATTGATTCCATGTGTTTGCTATTGTGAAGAGTGCTGCAATGAACATTCACATGCACATGTTTTTATGGTAGAATAATTTATGTTTATCTGGGTATGTACCCAGTAATATGTACTGTGTCTAATGGCAGTTCTGCTTTTAGCTTTTTGAGAAATTGCCACACTGCTTTCCACAATGGTTGAAATAATTTAGACTCCCATCAACAATGTGTAAGTGTTCCCTTTTCTCTGCAACCTCTCCAGCATCTGTTACTTTTTTGCTTTTTAATAATAGCCATTCTGACTCCTGTGAGATGGTACCTCACTGTGGTTTTTATTTATATTTCTCTAATGATCATTGATATTGAGCTTTTCTTCACATGCATGTTGGCCACATTTATATCTTCTTCTTGCCTGTCTCATTTGGCTCTTGGTTTGGCTGTTTTGGGCATATAGGAATGCTAGTAATTTTTGTATCCTGAAACAAAAAAATTGCTGAAGTTGTATATCAGCAAGAGATGCTTTGGGACCAAGATGATGGAGTTTTCCAGATGCAGAATCATGTCATCTGCAAACAGAGATAGTTTAACTTCCTCTCTTCTACTCTGAATGCCTTGAGTTCTTTTTTTTGCCTGATGGCTTTAGCATGGACTTCCAATACTATGTTGAACACAAGTGGTGATAGAGGGCATCCTTGTCTTGTGTCAGTTTCCAAGGGGAATGCATCCAACTTTTGCTCATTCCATGTAATGTTGGTTATGCGATTGTCATAGATGGCTCTTATTATTTTGAAGTATGATCTATTCATGTTATTTGCCCACTTTTTAACAGGGAGTTTTTCTCTTGTAAATTTAAGTTCCTTATAGATGTTGGATGTTAGACATTTCTCAGATGCATAGTTTGCAAATATTTTCTCCCATTCTGTAGGTTGTTTGTTTACTTTGTTAATAGTTTATTTGACTGTGCAGAATCTCTTAAGTTTAATTAGATACCACTTGTCAATCTGTGCTTTTGTTGTATTACTTTTGGTGTCTTTGTCATGAAATCTTTGCCCTTTCCTATGTCCTGGATGGTATTGCCTTCCAGGGTTTTTATAGTTTTGGGTTTTACATTTAAGTCTTTAATCTATCTGGTGTTGATTTTTTATATGGTGTAAGGAAGTTGTCCAGCTTCAATCTTCTGCATATGGCTAACCAGTTATCCCAGCACCATTTATTGAATAGGGAGTCTTCTCCATTGACTTTTTTTTTTTTTTTTTTTTTTGTCAGCTTTGTTAAAGATCAGATGGTTGTAGATGTGTGGCCTTATTTCTGGTCTCTCTACTCTGTTCCTGATATAATTTAGCTCTGAGTCCCTACCCAAATCTCATCTAAAATTGTAACCTTCCACGTGTAGAAAGAAAGAGCTGTTGGAAGGTGATTGGATTATGGGGAGCAGTGTCTCTCATGCTGTTTTCGTGATAGTGAGTGAGTTTTCATGATATCTGATAGTTTAAAAGTGTGGCTCTTCCCCTTTCCCCTTATCTCTCTATCTCTCTCTCTCTCTGTCACTCACTCTCTCTCTCTCGCTGCCTTGTGAATAAGGCACTTGCTTCCTCTTTGTCTTCTGCGATGATTATAAGTTTCCTGAGGCCTCTCCAGTCATGAAGAACTGTAGACCATTTAAACCTCTTTTCTTTATAAATTACCCAGTCTAAGGTAGTTCTTTACAGAAGTGTGAAAATGGACTAATACAATTCCATTGGTCTGTGTGCCTGTTTTTGTACCACTGTGCTGCTTTGGTTACTGTAGCCTTGTAGTTTAGTTTGAAGTCAGGTAATGTGATGCCTCCAACTTTGTTCGTTTTGCTCAGGATTACTGTGGCTATTTGGGCTCCTTTTCTGGTTCCATATGAATTTCAAAATAGTTTTTCTTGTTCTGTGAAGAATGTCATTGGTAGTTTGATAGGAATAACGTTGAATCTGTAAATTGCTTTAGGTGGTCATTTTAATAATATTGATTCTTCCTATCCATGAGCATGGCGTGTTTTTCCATTTGTTTGTGTCTTCTCTGATTTCTATGAGGAGTGTTTCATAACTCTCATTGTAGAGATCTTTTACCTTCCTGGTTAGATGTATCCCTAGATATTTTATTCTTTTAGTGACAATTATGAATGAGATTGCCTATCTCATTTGGCTCTTGGTTTGGCTGTTTTTGGCATATAGGAATGCTAGTAATTTTTATATCCTCAAAAAAAATTTGCTGAAGTTGTATATCAGCAAGAAGTGCTTTGGGAGCAAGATGGTGGGGTTTTGTAGATGTAGAATCATGTCATCTACAAACAGACATAGTTTGACTTCCTCTCTTCCTATTTGAATGCCTTTAGTTCTTTCTTTTGCCTGATGGCTTTAGCATCGATTTCCAATACTATGTTGAATACAAGTGGTGATAGAGGGCATCCTTGTCTTGTGTCAGTTTTCAAGGGGAATGCATCCAACTTTTGCTCATTCCATATAATGTTGGTTATGCGATTGTCATAGATGGCTGTTATTATTTTGAAATATGATCATTCAAAACCTAGTTTATTGAGAGTTTTTAGTATGAAGGGGTGTTTAATTTTATTGAAAGCATTTTATGTATCTATTGACATACTCATGTGTTCTTTGTCTTAAGTTCTGTTTATGTGATGAATCACATTTATTCATTTGTGTATGTTCAACCAGCCTTTCATGTCAAAGATGAAGCCTACTTCCTTGTGATGGATTCACTTTTTGATTCAGTTTGCAAGTATTTTGTTAAGAATTTTTGCATTTGTGTTAATCAAAGATATTGGTCTGAATGTGTGTGTGTGTGTGTGTGTGGTGTGTGTGTGTGTGTGTGTGTGCACGCCAGGTTTTGGTATCAAGATAATGGTGGTTTCAAAGAATGAGTTGGAGAGGAATTACTTCTTCACTTCTCAATTTTTTGGAATATTTTCTGTAAGAATGGTATCAGTTATTTTTGTACATCTGATAGAATTTGTCTGTGAATCCATCAGATCTTAGATATTTTTTGGTTGGTAGAATAATTATTACTAATTCAGTTTTTGAGTTTGTTATCTGTTTGGTCAGAGAATCCATTTCTTCCTGGCTCAGTCTTCAGAGGGTGTATGTGTCTAGGAATTTATTCATCTCTTCTATATTTTCTAGTTTGTGTGCATAGAAAAGAGCACTAAATATAGAATGGAAAGACCACTACCAGCAAAAACAAAAACACAATTAAACACACAGACCAGTGTCACTGTAAAGCAACCACACAAACAAGCTAACAAGCCCACATAATAACCAGCTAGCAGCACAATGCTAGGATCAAATCCACACATATCAATACTAACCTTGAATGTAAATGAGCTAAATGCCCCAATTGAAAGGTAGAGAGTGGCAAGTTGGATTTAAAGAAAAAAAAAAAAAGCAAGGCCCAATGGTATGCTGTCTTCAACAGACTCATCACAAACATAATGATATTCATAGGCTCAAATGAAGGATGAAGGAAAATCTACCAAGCAAATGTAAAACCGGAAAAAGCAGAAGTTGCAATCCTAATTTCAGACAGATTTTAAACCAACAAAGATTAAAAAAAAAAAAAAGAGGAAAGAAAGAAATGTGTTAAAAGGTTCAATTCAACAAAAATACCTAACTATTTTATATATAGATACATCCAACACAGGTGCACCCAGATTCATAAAGCAAGTTCTTAGAGACCTACAAAGAGACATAGGCTCCCACACAATAATAGTGAGAGACATCCACACACCATGGACAGTATTAGACGGATTGTTAAGGCAGAAAATTTAAAAAGATATTCTGAACCTAAAGTCAGCATTTGACCAAATTGATCTGATAGACCATTGCAGAACTCTCCACTCAAAAACAACAGAATATTCATTCTTCTCATTGCTATATGGCACATACTCTAAAATTAACCACATAAATAGACATAAAACAATCCTTGACAAATGTGAAAGAATTGAAATCATACCAAAAACACTCTTGGACCAAAGCACAACAAAAATAGAAGTCAAGACTGTGAAAAACACTCTAAACCATGCAATTACATGAAAATTAAACATATCCCTGAATGAATTTTGGGTAAATAATAAAATTAAAGCAGAAATTTTTAAAAAATGGTCTTTGAAAATAATGAAACAAAGATACAACACCCCAGATTCTCTGAGACACAGCTAAGGCAGTATTGAGAGGGAAATTCATAGTACTAAATGCCCAGTTTCCAAAGTTAGGAAGATCTTAAATTAACAACCTAACTTCACAACTGAAAGAATCAGAGCAGCAAGAACAAATCAACCCCAAAGCTAGCAGATGAAAAATAACCAAAATCAGAGCTGAAATGAAGGAAATTGAGATACAGACATTCAAAAGACCAACAAATCCAGGATTTTTTTGCAGAAATTAATAAAATAGATAGGCCACAAGTTAGATTAATAAATAAGAAAAGAAAAAAATTCAAATAAACACAGTTAGAAATGATGAAGAGAATGTCACTATGGACCCCACAGAAATACAAATAAAAACAACCATCAGAAACTACTATGAATACCTCTAGACACAAAAACTAGATTATTGGCCAGTCATGATGGCTCAAGTCTGTAATCCCAGTACTTTGGAAGGCTGAAACAGGTAGATAATTTGAAGTTGGGAGTTCAAGATCACCCTGGTCAACATGGCAAAACCCTATCTCTACTAAAAATACAGAAATTTGTCAGGTGTGATGGTGGACATCTATAATCCCAGCCACTTGGTAGGATGAGGCAGAAGAATCGCTTCAACCCAGGAGGCGGAGGTTGCAGTGTGTTGAGACAGTGCCATTGCACTCAAACCTGGGTGACAGAGACAGACTCAAAACAAAACGAAACAGAACAGAAAAGAACTGGATTATTTTCTAGTTGGAGTGTGACCAAAGGAGAATTTCGAGGCATGGATGTAGGATCAACATAAGAATCCAAAGCATATTTGGGATCTGTTGCTTCAAAAGAAAATTGTTCAATCTGATCTGCATACTACTGAATACTTAAGCAGGTTCTACTTCCTTATGGGTCTCAACTTTTAGGAATGTTGGAACTACCTTTAGAACTAAAAAAACTTCCTTATTTTACATGTAGTAACTCCTTTAACTGTGTGATTGATCTTCAGGGAAGTAGAAAAATGTACATAGTGTATCTGGTAGGGATTTATTTTACTATTATATATTGTGTATGTGGATGCATGTGACATATATTAAAACTGTAGCATGAAGTTTAAAGCAACTATACCCTATGTAACACCATTGGCTAGAAACTGGCTATCGTCAATAATCTTTGTGACTCATCATATCACATATCTCTACTTCCTCTTGGAATGAAGCCCTAATTCAAATTTGATGACAAACCCTTGATGTTTTATAATATTATTGCATATGTCTGTACCCTAAAAATTATCTTAATATTTCACATTTCTACTAGTGATACAGAATATACTGTGTCCTCACATACAACTCGTATTACAAGTGTTATTTAATTTTAGCCATCCTAGTGGCTGTATAGAAGTATTTCACTGTTATCTTCATACGTTTTTGTTTTGTTTTGTTTTGTTTTTTGAGACAAAGTCTCGCTCTGTCATCCAGACTGGAGTGCAGTGGCACGATCTCTGCTCACTGCAAGCTCCATCTCCCAGGTTCACATCATTCTCCTGCCTCAGCCTCCCGAGTAGCTGGCATTACAGGTGCCCGCCACGATGCCTGGCTAATTTTTTGTATTTTTAGTAGACACGGGGTTTCACCGGGTTAGCCAGGATGGTCTTGATCTCCTGACCTCGTGATCCGCCTGCCTCAGCCTCCCAAAGTGCTGGGATTACAGGCATGAGCCACAGCACCCGACCTTCATATGTATTTTTTAAATGAACAGTTATAATTAGTAAATTTATGACCTTACATATATATTTGTATATTATGTATACATATTTTACTTACACAAATATATACAGTTAAATATGTGTATATACTAATATGTGTATTATATATAACATGTCCTTATGGGCATGTGTAATAAACATATTCATACAGTGAATATGTATATATATAATTATGTAGGCATAATATATATGAAACTTATTCATATACATATTTAGCTATATATTATATAAAACATATACTTATGTACGTATATCTAATACACACATACACACACATACAGTGATTCTCACATATCAATACCATCCTATTCACTTAGCAATGTAAATATATCCTGAGATATGCGTTGTTAGCTGATTTGTCATGGGAACATCATAGAGGGTACTTACACAAAACAAATGGGATAGCCTACTACACACATAGATTATATAGTGTAACCTAGCGCTCTTTGGCTACAAACTTGCACAGCATGTTACTGTTCTTAGTAGATTAGGCAATTGTAGCACAATGGTATTTGAATATCTAAATATCTAAACATAGAAAAGGTACAGTAAAAATGCAATATAAAAGATACAAAATGGCATACTCTGTCCTTACCATGGAAGTTAGTATGGATGAGTCACTGAGTGAATGGAGAGTGAATGTGCAGGCCTAGAACATTATTGTACACTACTGTAGACTTTATAAATGCTGTACACTTAGGTTACAATACATTTATTTAAAAAATTATGTATTAATAACTTTATTGGAATTTTTTATTTAATAAGATTTTTTATTTTTAACTTTTTGACTTTTGTAATAACGTAGCTTAAAACACAAACACATCATGCAACTGCACAAAAACATTCTTTACATACTAATTCTGTTTCTTCTATTTTTAAATTTTTAATTATTTGAAAATTTGTCATTAAAAACAAAGACACAAACATACACATTAGGGTAGGCCTACACAGGGTCAGGATCATCAATATCACTGTCCACCATCTCCATATCCTGTCCCACTGAGAAGTCTTCAAGGGGAATAACACATATGAGGTTGTCATCTCCTATGAAAATGCTGCTTTCTTTTGGAGGACCTCAGCAAAGACCCGCCTGAAGCTGCTCTACAGTTAACATTTTCTTTTTTTAAGAAATAAGTAGAAGTATACAGTAAAATAAAGCTAAAAGTAGAGTATGATAAATACATATGTCAATGACAGTTTATTATTATTATCAAGTATTGCAATATACTACACATAAATATATGTTCTCTACTTTTCTACAACTGGCAGTGGAGTAGCCTTGTTATACCAGCATCACCAGAAACACATGAATAATGCTTTGTGCTATGATGTTAGCAATGGCTACGATGTCACCAGACAATAAAAATTTTTCAGCTTTATTATGATCTTAAGAGACCACCATTATACATTCATTCTATCATTGACTAAATATTATTATGCAGCATATCACTGTAAATATATACATTTGACCCTCATTATTCAATAATTCATATTTATGAATTGGCCTACTTGCTAAATATATTTGTAACTTCACAATCAACACTCACAGCTATTCATAGAGCAATGAAAAATTCGAGCCCCTGGTGTGCATGTTCCCAGCTAAAGGAGAACAAGGCAACACTCTGCCTTCTTGTTTCAGCTCTCATACTGTAAATGTCCATTTCATGACCTATATAATGCCATGTTTTTTTCCATTATTGTGTTTTCTGTTGATGATTTTTCTGTTTAAAATAATCCTCAGGCGTAGTGCAGAAGTACCATCTAGTGTTACTAAGAACAAAAGACTGTGATAAACCTTTATGGAGAAAACACATGTTAGATAAGCTTCATTTACACACAATGGTAGATGCTGTTGCTTGTGAGTGCAGTGTTAATTAATCAACAGTGTATATTAAACAATCATATTTAAACATAAACACTCATAAAAAAGTTATATATTAATCAGTTTATCAAAATATTGTGATCAGAGGCTTACAGAAATCAAATGTTAAATTTCATGTGGTGTCAATTTTTCATTAATTGCTAAATCTGCCTTTGTGGGGATTTTACAAAGCATAAATAGTACAAGGAGTGAGAATAAATGGTAAGTGCCTGTCTACATTTTTTACATATGTTTTTCAAATACACACATACACAAACTCCCTGTAAGATATACATATTGCAAATATTTTCTTCCAGTTGGTGATTTTTCTTTTTATTTTCATAACAATGACTAATGGAGGCAGGAAGTTTTAATTTTGATGATGTTTAGTTTATTATTTTGCCCTTTACAATTTCCATTTCTGTTTCTTAGAAGCCTTTGGCCTGTCAGCAGTTTGTTTATCAAAAATGAAAAGTGAAAGACATTAACAGATGTTTTGAATTAATTAATGATGATATGTCACTTGTGATATAGCTAAACCGGATCCTACAGGAAATATAAATTATATGCATGACAAAAAAAATGGAAATAAATGCTTTAATCTTTTGCCTTAAGAGACTAGAGAAAAAGGCAAAAATTCCTGGAAGAAAGAGTATGAAAATATGCATACAAGCAGAAACCTAAAAAATAATAATAATAAAATAGAAAAATCACTGAAGCATACAATTGCTTCTTTCAAAAGATAAATTGAATACATAATCCTTTATTAAGTTTTATTAGAGGAAAAAATTAAGTATAATTTTAGCTATATCAGAAATAAAATAAGACAGAACTAGAGATCATGCAATATTCAGACAGATAAGAATAAAATAATATAAATGATTTATGCCAATGAAAACTTTGGATGAATTTTTTTTAATTCTTATAATGAAAAACAGAAGAAATAAAATTAATTAATTTTATATAAAACATATTGTCATTATTGCATATGCCTTATAAAATAAAGAATATTTTCTCATCATAGGATATAATCTTCTAAAAAAGATGATTAAGAATGGGCAACTTTAAGATTATATTTTAAGATACCCTATATTCTCAATTATTTTTGCTTTTTTATTTCATAAGGTATTTAGACAATTATGTTAAAATTGTTGTTGTTGTTGTTTTCCCAGACAATATTAGCCTTTCCCACCTATTTAACAAGCCTTTTATTCTTCTTTCTTGCATGATTTTCAAATAGTACATTAGCACTATTTTTGGTATTTCTTTTTGAGTAGGTTTCATAGCAAAACATTATTTCAGTTTTGACTGAAATTATAATTATTTTACCTTTGTTCTCGTTTCATCTTTTTCCCCCTCGGAATAGAATTCTAATTTTCCAGTTTTCTTTCAGTGCTATAAAGACATCATTCCACTGTCTTCTACTGTCCATAATTTCTAATAAGATATCAACTGTCTTAGTCTATTTGTGCTGACTGAACAAAATACTTAAGATTGAGCAGTTCATAAAGAATAGAAATTAATTTGTCACAGTTCTGGAGGCCAGGAAGTCCAAGATCAAGTTGCTGGTGGATTCAGTGTCTGGAGAAGGCTGCTCTCTCTTCTTACAAAATAGCAACCAACATGAATGCTGTGTTCTCAGGAAGGAAGGAACACGGTGTCCCCACATGTTGCAAAGGATAAAGGGGAAAGAAAGGGCCTAAGCTAGTTTCCGATTAGCCTTTTCATAGGATACTAATTCATTTATGAGGGCATAGCCTGCATGACCTAATAACTTCCCTAAAGGCCCCAACTCTTAATACTACTAAACATCAACATAAATTCTGGAGAAAGCATGCTTCAAACCACAACATCAAAGTTCAGTCTTATTTACTTTTTAAAATGGAATGTATACATCTCTGTTCTTTTGGTTGATAAGATTTTCTCTGTCTTTAGTTTACAGTAATTTAACTATAAGATGCACAGGTGTGGTTTCTTTGTATTTATCTTCCCTTGTGTTTAGAACACTTTGAATACATGGTTGATGTCTTTCATCACTTTGGGGAGATTATTACACTTTATCTCTTCAGATAATCCTTTACATTTATTCTCTTTTTGGGGAGGATTCCAAGTATATTTTAAAAATATAATGTAAAAATGTTCAATGTACCCAAATGTCTAATATACTTTTAAAAAAATATTTTTATTAGCTTTTTCACTCATTTCTTTAGTCTGTATAATTCTTATCTGTGGTCTAATTCAGTAATCCTATACTCTATCATGTCCATTCAGCTGCTATACCTTTACATTAATTTTTAAATTTCATTTTCTTATTTTATAAATTCTAAAATTTATACTTAATTATGTTCTGAATACTTATTTCTATGAGCATATAAATAAATTATTAAAATTGTCCTCACTTCAATACTGATAAGCAAAATTTTCTACACCAAATATGTACAATGAAGACAAAAATAAAATTGAGACAGTACACACACATACACACACTCTCCTTCTACCTCTACTGAGTAAAGACATATGTATTTTTTACTTTATAATTTTATGTTTTGCTTTATTATAATTTTATTGACACAATAATTTTACATGTGTTGGGGTACAGTTTGATATTTCAATGTATACAATGTGTAATGATCAAACTAGGGAAATTAGTATATTCATCATATTAAACATTTAGCATATCTTTGTCTTGGAAAGAAATAAAATTCACTCTTTCAGCTATTTGAAAATATACAATAAAGTGTTGTTGATTATTGTCACTCTACAGTCCTATAGAACATCAGAATGTATATAACCTATCTAGTTGGAATTTTATATTCATTAACCAACCTCTGGCAATCCCCACCTCCACACTTCTAGCCTTTTATATTATGTGCGTTACTTCCATTTTTTTTTGTTGTTAAATGCTTTTCACAAATTAATCTATTGCAGTTTATGTGGTAATGTAATCCCTTTAATAGTCATTCCATTGCTAATAGTTTTAAATTAAAAACAACCAAGTAATAAAAATAAGTGATTTATGCCATGTTTTTTTCTATAACCATGTTTCTAATTCAAAAATATACCTACTTAAAAATGCAGCTGATTTTATTATTGTAGTATATAACAAGCTTCTATTGATCCTCTAAATCATTTATTAGATGTAAAACAAACACATTAAAGAACTGAAATAAGTTTTGAGTAATCAGATTAAAACTACAAAAAAGCTTTTAATTAAAATGTAAGCTATTTTTATACTGAGAAAATATAATTTTATACAGAAATTTTCAACAATATTAATAAAGTAAATACATAATAGTAAATAAATAAGTTAAAATCATTTTACTTAACAATAAAACCCCAAATCTTTAGTTTATTACATGTTGTTCTTTTATTTTAAAAATCCAAATTAAAACTCTCATTTAAGTCATATTTTCCACCAAGCTATAAATACATTGCACCTCATGCAAAATGTATTTCTGTCTTTTTGCCAACCATTCCACACAATTTCTTAAATCTCTGTTTTTAATCATATTGCTTTCTTATAAAGATTTTTCACTCTTACTGTATTTGTTTTCATGTTACTATCTTCGTTGATGTTCCTAGATAGAAATTATCTTTTCCTTCTCATAATTGTTACAATTATGTTAATTGTTCCCTCATTATTTTATTAATTCTGTCTTCTAGCTGTTTGTGAAAATCAAAGAAAGTATGCTGTAAAGTATAAATATATATGCAAATAAAGCTCAATAATACCCTATATATTAGTATTCTCTACATATCATCACTGTGCCTTAGACAGTGCAGACACATAGTGGGTCCATGTAGCACTTCATAAATAGATATAATTAATTGTTACTCTTAATGCTGTTGATTAAAATTTTGACATGTTTAATTATCTAGCTGATGTTGGTTTGTGGTTACCTGGAACTACTGTCATTTTTTAGTTATAGACTAAGTAATATTTAAAAAATTTTAACTTCCAATAATATTTGCTTCTTTTTAAATTAAAACTACTGACAGTAGAATAAAATTTTCCGCAATCATATAGTTCTATGAATTCAATGAATAGGTACTAGATATTAAAATAATAAAATGAAAACAACAAATATTAAAAATGCAAAGGCACACACTCATTTTCATTTATGAAGGTTAATTATGATACTGTGTTAATATTTTTCAATATACTTTAATAGTTTGGGTGCACATGGTAAGGTCATTCTTTTACATTTTGTGTCTCTCATTTTGTTATTGTCGGTTCCTTTCTGATAAATTTAATTATCTAGAGTATGGATCCATTGAAACCACAGTGCACAATTTATAGATCTCTTATTATTTCGCCAATAAAGTATTAATTATAAATGTTTTATACATTTTAGAACTCAATAATTGATACTTTTCATTGCAATATTTATCATCTTTTTCAAATATTTTCAAAATCCTCTTTTTCTAGATCTCAGAGAACTTCATACGTTCCTTAACATGAAGCAGGTAGTTCATTTGTTGTTACTGATCAGTGTTATTACCAATTTTGTTGAAACTATAAAAATATGTCAACCAAAGAGATTTGGAATATTTTTAATTATATGCATATGCCAATCATGTTTTGGAAATTGTCTAAAATGTGATCAGTAATTTATTTACTCAGTTTACTAGCTTCAATGTTTTCATTTCTTAGATAGAGAAAGACATGTTACCACATTCTTTCATACGATAGAAAATTTATTCAATATTTGGTCTAAAATTGTGTGGAAAATTACCCACAGACACTGAGATGTTATCTTGATATGAAAAGTTTGTAGGATGTATTAACCAATAAATTTTTCTGTGGCCTATAATATTATTGGTCATTATAAAACCATTGTATTTACTTTCATTGAATAAAACAAATGGATATAAAATAGTAAAGTTTATCTCAACAGAAACCCCAACGTAATAGAACATATTTTTAACTGAATATGGGCAGTCAGAGCCTCTGAGGAGCCAAAGGACAGCTGGCATGACAACACTTGACATCCTGTGTGTAATTGGTTTTGAATGCTTGACAGATTTTTATAATGGTATGGAACACTCAGACTAGCAGGTAACTGTTGGGAACAGATTGACTGGTGATGAGGCCATTTCAATACAACACTTACATAAGAATCCTTTAGATTCACTTCACATTAAAGATGCATTCTTTTTAAGCTCAAAAGCTTTCCCAGCAGTATCACCTTTTCCATCAAATTCAAGAAGCACTGACTAACTTAACGATCAATAATTGTTTAATTAGTTTGTTATTTTCTTTTCTATTCAACATGTATGTCAGTTTTAGATTGGGAGAAAGATTGTATTAGGTAGAAACAGGGGAAATAAGAACTTTTGGGGCCAAAATTCTATTTATTTACCAAATATCACTTGGGTATCTTTTCATACAGGTACCAGACTCAGTTCAATTGCCAGAAAACAATTTCGATAGTTATAATCATCCCAAAAATACATAAGGAAGTAATACTCAAATTATGACAATAGCTGTGGTACAGAAAGAATAAATCTACATATAGAAACAAAAAGCCAAGGTTTACACTTTCAGTCCACTATTCACATCATGACAAGTTCAAATGCTTCTTCTTTCATCTATAAAGTAGGAGTGATAATACTTCCTAGCGTTGTATGAAAATTAAATCAGAATCTACATTTGTGTATATTGTCAGTATGTATACATAGATTGCTTGTTATAGAAACTACTCTCATCTACATAATATGTTAAAATTTTTCACCAATTTGTAATATTACTTTATTGTATAGCCTCCTATGTTTTGCTATTATTTTCTTTCGTTTTTTGAGGAGAGGCAAAGTTTGTAGCTGTAACATGATCAATATTTGAAATTATCAATGGCTTATCAGGTTTTTTTTTATCCTAAAAACCTCAGTAATTTGCAACCTTTCCTTTTACAATTGTTATGCTATCACAGACTGTTTAAATTTATTATTAGGTGGCTACAATTTAAAAGAAAAAAACCGTTAAGTTTAAAGAGTTACTAATATCAGTATAATACAATTATAGAATGTGAAACCCACTAGATGTTAGGATAAAAGAAGAAAGATATTGACCATACTATAAAACAGACAATTTAGCATCCTAAAATGTAGAAATAAGATATTCTAGGTGTTAAGAGGAATGAGGAATAATTATTCACTATCAAAATTGTTCATTGCTTTATAGACTATGAGATTTTTAAGATAAGAACCAAATGGTTAGAATATAGTCAGAGGTGAGAACTGAGAGCAGTAGCATAAGTAAAGTCACAGGGAGTAAATATAGATATATGAAATGTCACTAAATATGTCACTGTGGTATACAAAGAGGAGTGACAAAATATTTGGTCAATATATTCTTTAAGGGTGTTCTTTGCATCCACTCATGCTTCATTTCTATTTGCTTTAGAGTCATTCAGACTGAGTCCTAATTATCTCATACTTGGATTGTTAGCAAAGCCTCCTTTGCTCTAAGATACTGTTAACTTGAGTGTCCTCAAAAGCAAGTTTCGGATGTATCTTTCAAAATGATAATATCAATATGTTTTGTACCCACTTGAAAAGAGTATTTGTGTTTTATTTTTATGAAGTTCACCAAAGTTGAAATAAATTATCTTCCCCAAATTATTATTCATTCATTTGGTATAAGAAATCTATATTCCTTACACAAGAATGCTCAGCATTTCCAGAATATTCCATTATGTCATGCCCTACCAACTCTCAATTCCCCAGCTTCTTTACACATAAAGCTAAAGTTATCATACTTTTCCTCAAAAGTATATCAGTTTTCATCACCAAAATTAAACAAGTTTTTCTTACCCCAGTTGCTATTCATTTATTCATTCGTTTATACAATTAGATTTAATAGTATTTGTTGAATAATTATTATATTCCATTTTTAATATGCAAGGATAATTTAAATTTTCTTTTAGCCTTCATAATGCTCCTTCCTATTTAGATCAATGGGAAAAAAAATTAAACAATGGAAGTTTTTCTTTTTCTTTTGTTTTTTCTAGGCTTACAGTGTCTACTGCCCATTGCATGTATTTAGGCTTTTCTTATATGGCCTTTCTGAACTCTAGTGTGAAGTCAATACATAAACACACTCTAATATCTAACAACTTTTGAAGAGAAAATACTACAACCCACATCACCCTCCCACTACCACCACCATACTCTTCTCTTTATGCACTTCATTATAAAAAAGCTACCTCTACTCATTCTAATTATATGTTATCTTAAGCTTACTACAGTCAGGTTATCTGCCTGACTCTTTCTCCCAACTGGTCTTGTCAAGGTTAGCAATGGCTTATATATTTCAATGTAAAGTAGAAAATTATCTTCTTTAGCTGCTTCCTTTACTAAATAGCACCATGGAGCTTAATCCTAGGGTCTCTTTTTGTTCCTATACTCATTTCCTAGGTGATTTCATTGAAATCCATAGTTTATTGTGATACTTGAACATTTGTAGTTCCATCATCAATCTTCTCCTCCACTTTTATTTTACCTATCCAAATGTCAGTGAAGTAGGTTGGGTGTGGTGGCTCACACCTGTAATCCTAACACTTTGGGAAGCCAAGGTAGGCTGATTGTCTGAAGTCAGGAGTTTGAGACCAGCCTGGCCAACATGGTGAAACCCCGTCTCTACTACAAATACAACAATTAGCAGGGTGTGGTGGCAGGCACCTATAATCCCAGCTACTTGGGAGGCTGAGACAGGAGAATTGCTTGAACTCAGGAGACAGAGTTTGCAGTAAGCAGAGATTACACTATGCACTCCAGCCTGAGCAACAGAGTGAGACTTCATCTCAAAAAAAAAAAAAAAAAATTAGCCAGGCTTGGTGGCACACTCCTATGGTTCCAGCTACTCAGAAGGCTGAGGCACGAGAATCTCTTGAGTATGGGAGGCAGAGGTTGCAGTGAGCTGAGATTGCGCCACTGCACTCCAGCCTGGGTGACAGAGCAGGACTCCGTCTCAATAAAAAAAATCAATGAAGTTATCCCCGCATGGATATCATATTGGATTGATAGGGTTTCCACAAAAACATGTCCACCTAGGCCCTCAGTAGGTGACCCCCTTTGGCTGTAGAGTCTTTGGAGATGTAATTAAAAACTAGGTTATACTGGATTAGAGTGAGTCATAAATCCAACAACTGATGTCCTCATAAATAAAGGAGATGAGCAAGAGACACACAGTGAAGGTAATGTGAAGACAGAAGCAGACATTGGCATGATGTGTCTGCAAACTAAGGACTATCAGGAACCACAAAAGCAGAAATAAGCACAGAAGGATTCTCCTCTAGAGCCTTGACTGCTTTAGGCCACTGAGTTTGTGATAATTTGTTAAAGCAATCCTAAGAAGCTAATATACATGTCTAATAATTATTGCTAACCTAATCTATCCATAACCAAATTCTCAATTTTACATCATATACTTTCCCAGTAACTCCTAATCCAAATCATCCTGGGTTAAGAAAAGGCACTCCAAAGCTCCCATTTGCTTAGGCCAAAAGTTCGAACTCATGAATGGTACTTCCCTTTCTCCACTTGCCTCAGTTTTTTCCTCAAGTTCTGCTGCCTCCACCCTCATAATGATATTCCAAATGTAACCACTTATTAACAATTTTAATACTATCAGCCCTATTAAAACCATGATCATTTTTCACCACAATCATTGACTGGTGTTTTTGCTTCTTCCTTTACCTTGCTATAGTCCCTATTACATAAAATAGCATAATGACTCTTTAAAAATGCAGGACAAGTGTCACACTCCTAATCAAAACTCCTCTAATGGTTTTTCACTTAAACCAAACAAAACCTAAAATTACTGTAATATATACCTAGATGTATTTAGACTTAATTTCCTACCACTTCCATACTCCTTTCCATTAGTGCTAAGGTGATCTTGCTCTTTGAAAACACACAGAAATGTATCTTTTCAACAGCTATTCCCTGTGTAGGTAATGTTATTTCTCGAGATAGCAACATGGACTGCTAACCCAGCCACTTCAAGTGCAAATCTAATAATCCTCTCCTGTCTACTTGTGGAAAATAGCAACAAACCTAACATACTTAGAAATTCCTTTTTTTTCTTATCCTGACATTTCACTTATCACTATTCAATATAATGTTTTCATTTGTTTATGTAGTAGTATTCTGTCTCTTACACTGAATCATAAACCATTTTCGCAGAGTATTTTTTTCTAATTTGCATTTTTTTTTCAATGTGCAATCTGCTTCATTGGAGATCTCCTTGAATAAAATAGTTTCTAATAAGTATTTTCTAAATAAATTAATAATGCGTGTTCTTATAACAGTACATTAGTGTGGTGGAATGAATGCAGCAATGGCCTTAATTTGATCATATTTCCTATCATCACAGCCTTTAATTTTTTTTTTTTTTTTTTTTTTTTTTTTTAACACAGAATCTGAGCTTGGCTACCTAACTTACTTTGGCTGATGTGATGCAAGCAATTGTGATGCAAGCACAGACATAAAAAGGACTTCCACATTAAGGCTCACCTTCTTGCTAATGTTAGAACACTGCCACCATAATCTAGGCTATTCTGCTGGAGAATTCATGATATAGAGTCCAGTTAACCCATTATTTCAACTAACAGTCATACTAATATATAAGATATATGAATGAAGACATCCTAGACTAGGAAGCTCTCAACTTTCCCACTAGCAGAGCACAGAAAAATGTCCCCAACCCAACAACAATCAACAGAAGTAAACTAAAGCTGGTTCAGGTCAGCAGAATGCCAATATGACCCATTGTTATGTGAATAATAATAAATACTGTTTTAAGAAATTAACTCTGTGTTTTGTTTGCTTTTGTTATCCACAAAAAATTGATAAAGGAAAAGAATAATGCTATCCTAAATTGATGATATTTTCCCCTGGCAAAGTTTACAATTATATTCAGTGTTTAATAACTATTTATTGCTTGAATTTATTAATATATGCACCATCCAGTTCTTTTAATATGGTCAAGGTTTAAGTTGATTAAAATTTAACAGATAGCTAACCAAATATCTTACCATGTAAAGATTAATTTTGTAACTACTTATTATTTTATGATCTGTAAATTCCAATTGATCATATGCTAGGTAGATATAAAGTTAAAAATAAAAATAACATAATTAGCCCAATTTTAACTCAATAAAATATTATCTATGATAAGAAAAAATAGGAACCAAAGCTTTAAGTAAAGAATCAAATGTGAGAAATATAAAGAAAATATAATATCTGTCTTTTCTTTCACTTTTTCAAGCAAACTAAATACTAGCTGCTCATTGTAATAACAGTTCCCTTTTCCCTTTTTAAATAAAAATATCAAACAAGCAAAATAACATAATGGAATGAATGATAAACTGAACACTATTTTAACCACCGTTAATATTTATCAACCGTCAATGTGTTTTTGTTTTGTTTTGTTTTTTGAGACGGTGTCTCACTGTGTCACCCAGGCAGAAGTGCAGTTGTACACTCATGGTTCACTGCAGCCTCTGCCTCCTGGGCTCAAGAGATTCTTCTGACTCAGCCTTCTGAGTAACTGGGATCACAGGCATGTGCCACCATGCCTGGCTAATTTTTGCATTTTTGTAGCGATGGGGTTTCGCCATGTTGGACAGGCTGGTCTCAAACTTCTGACCTCAGGTGATCCGCCCTCCTTGGCCTCTCAAAATGTTGGGATTACAGGTGTGAGCCACCCCCCTCCACCGCATGGCCACAAATGTTGGTTTTTAAATATTTGCCTCAAATATTATCTGAAACAGTTAACAATTACAGTTATAGTTGAGATACATCATAAAAACCTCTATAGATTCCTTTTCTTCCCATCCTAACCAGAGGTAACCATTTTTTTAGAAAGCCTTCCCTTCTACTTTTAAATATGTTTTTATTTCATATATTAATAATACTAAAGATATTAATATAATTTTTTATTTTCTTTATATTATCAATTAGATGCATCATGCACAAATATATATCTCTACTTTAAGATCACTTAAGTTGCTTCCAAATTTCAGCTACTCTTCATATATAAGAGCACACATCTCAGAGTTTCTCCCTTCTAGGTTGAGAATATAACTGAAATTGAAATTGTTGAGTCATAACAACAACACAGAGGAGATATTGTGTTCTGCTGTGCGGGTTCTCTACTGCACAATTTTGCATCATTATTGTCTACGTGAAGGGCACTGCTCTGCGACGTGAATGAAATTCACAATCCTCTTTGTTCAGAGTTTCTAGATTGCAAATTTTCCTTTCAAAATGGTTTCAAGTAAATATGCCTGCAGCAGCTGTATGAGCTTTCACTCCCTGTGCCTTCCCCTACTCCTAATATTGACTCCTGATGAGAAAACAGTTCCACCATTCTAAAGGTTATACAATGTTACGTGATTTATTCAGTGTATTTAATTCATAACTAGTGAATTAAATATATTTTTATGTATTTGTATTCAGATTTTTCTCCTCTGAAAGTTTCTATTCCTATCATTTCCTCTATTTCAATTAAGTTTAATATAAAAATGAAATTTTTGAGGGAATCTATATATTTCAGATAGAAATAGCTTGATAGGAACGGTTTGAATCATCCTTAATGTAATTTTCTTATAAAATGAATATAAGAAATTTGGGATTGCAAACTAATATTTATGTCAATTTTTCTGTCACAGAATATATAAATCACTTGATGATAGTTATGCCACTGCATTAATCCAATTTTGGCTTGAGTAAACATATGTTTCTTACAAACATTTTATATGATTCTATATTTTCATACATTTAAATAAAAACACATCAACTAGTTCATGTTTAAAAATTATTGTTTGTCCTTTGTGAAGGACTTCCAAATTCTTTATAGACCTGAGGTTTAAAAGATGAAATAAACAATTCTGAAAGAAAGGCAGATGAGGTTGAGAACAAGTCACCTGCATCATTGCCTCTGGGTACTGTAAACTGATGCCCAATTATAAACAAAGGGTATAATATTTTGCAGTATGTTGTAAATGAGAGTTTAAAAGAAAATGGTTATAATGACAAGACCCTGTATTGAGCAAAAAATCTGGTGTAGTGCCTAGCTAGCAGATTTTTCTCAAGAACACTGCAACCTTGCCTGAAAAAATGTCCTTTATTTTTGTTTTCTTTAAATGGACACTTTTAATTTTTTTTTTTCTATTCATAGTCTTTTAACAATGTCTTAATAGTTACCAAAGGTGTCAAAATAATGATTTTCAACTGGATCTCTTTATGCAAATTTTGGATACATTCTTGTCCAGTATTATTCATACAGATATACTCTATCTTCTTTGACTACAAGAAAACAATAGTTGATATATTAAGTCATTAAATATGCAGGTATAAGTTTAGTTTATGAATACTCCATATATTAAGAACTAATAACAGTAGCTAACACTTTGATGCTTCCATTTATGCTAGGCATGTTCTAAGTGCTTCGTATTTTAAATAATTTGATGTTTCTGCAAATCTTATGAGGCAAAGACTATTTTTCCACTATTACTATTACTACAGCCATTTTTCAGATGGGGTTTGTGAGAAATGCAGAGATAACTACTTTGACAAAATAAATAACAGTAGGTTGTAAAGCTGGTATTTAAACCCTGGCAATTTTGCTCCAGAGTTGCTTATTTACCTCTACAGCAGTGCTACTAAATTATATGCAACCTTGACATGTCAACCAATCTTTTCAATTGTATCCCTCATGTTGAAAAATCAGGAATGTAAAAAAATAGTAATATTTTCAACCTAAAACTACATGAAATTGATTTTTTAAAGTTTTATTAACTTACCTGTCAACATATACTTGCTATTTTTCTAAAATATATGCAATTGCCCCATTCATGTATAATTGATTCCTCCCCCTTTCCTCATTTTAAAATTTTCCACATATTTCTAATAAGCTCATTGTCCTCTATATGTTCTCAGAGAGCTAATCTTTTCTTGTGTTAAGTAGTTATCAAAAAAGTATTTAACACCGTTGCCCCTGCCGGTGCGTTTATGTACAAGGCAGTGGTTCTATTGTTATGCTATAAAGTCATGCTGTCAGATGTTTGAATTTGTAGCGAAATTGTTTACCAGCTTAAGAAACTTTTGAGCTGAGATGATGGAGTTCTCTAAATATAGGATTATGTCATGTGAAAACAGAGACAGTTTGACTTCCTCTCTTCCTATTTCAGTACCCTTTATTGCTTTCTCTTGCCTCATTGCCCCGGCCAGAACTTCCAATATTATGTTGAATAAGAGTAAAATGAGAGAGGACATCCTTGTCTTGTGCCAGTTTTCAAGAAAAATGCTTCCAGCTTTTGCCCACTCAAAAATTGTTAATTATAGGTTCAGCAAAATATGTACACATGTACAAATGTACAATATGTAGACGGTAGTCTGAATACTCGTACTCTGAGGATTTAGTAACTTGTGATAGAGTGTAAGTCTGCAATTACTTTTATTTCAAAATGTACAACGTATTTTATTCCACTTTTCATCCATCATGGCAGGTGTAGTATGTTCTCAAACATATGAAACAAAATCTACTGAAGAAATACTGGTATATATTTTTTAAAATAAATTACTGTTTTTTCAAAGTACTCTGTCAAAATGTTGTTGAAAGCATGCGGCTTAAAAAGGTGCATATACAAATGTCTCTGTAGACATTGTTTCTCATTTAGATCAAAATTTTTTTAGATTTCTTTATTATATTGTCCAGGTTTTCTTGCCTTTTACGAAAATGAAGCAATCATTATTAAAGTGTTTACACATTAAGAATATACAATCCGGGCCGGAACCGCCATCTTCCAGTAATTCGCCAAAATGAGGAACACAGAGGGAAAGAGGAGAGGCACCCGATATATGTTCTCTAGGCCTTTTAGAAAACATGGAGTTGTTCCTTTGGCCACGTATATGCGAATCTATAAGAAAAGTGATATCGTAGACATCAAGGGAATGGGTACTGTTCAAAAAGGAATGCCCCGCAAGTGTTACCATGGCAAAACTGGGAGAGTCTACAACCTTACGCAACATGCTGTTGGTATTGTTGTAAACAAACAAGGGCAAGATTCTTGCCAAGAGAATTAATGTGCGTATTGAGCACATTAAGCACTCTAAGAGCTGAGATAGCTTCCTGAAAGGCGTGAAGGAAAATGATCAGAAAAAGAAAGAAGCCAAAGAGAACGGTACCTGGGTTCCACTGAAGCGCCAGCCTGCTCCACCCAGAGAAACACACTTTGTGAGAACCAATGGGAAGGAGCCTGAGCTGCTGGAACCTATTCCCTATGAATTCATGGCATAATAGGTGTTAAAAATAAATAAATAAATAAAAGACCTCTGGGCTGAAAAAAAAAAAAAAAAAAGAATATACAATCCATTAAAAGATGTATTATTCAAGTTTATAACAGTGTTATCTGGTATTCAAGTCGAAATTAGATTCCTTTTTTTTTTGTTTTTTGAGACGGAGTCTGGCTCTGTCGCCCAGACTTGAGTGCGGTGGTCGGATCTGGGCTCACTGCAAGCTCCGCCTCCCGGGTTCACGCCATTCTCCTGCCTCAGCCTCCCGCATAGCTGGGACTACAGGCGCCCGCCACCTCATCCGGCTAGTTTTTTGTATTTTTTTTTAGTAGAAACGGGGTTTCACCGTGTTAGCCAAGATGGTCTCGATCTCCTGACCTCGTGATCCGCCCGTCTCGGCCTCCCAAAGTGCTGGGATTACAGGCTTGAGCCACCGCGCCCGGCTAGATTCTTATAATAATTTGATTTTCAATCTATTTCATGGAATTAAATCTTTAGAGAAAAAATCTCTAGAGATGTAACTTTTTAGACAAAAAAGACATTTTTGATGTTATTTATGATGCTATTACTAATTCAGTTAACATATTCAACATTGAAGATAAAACAATTTGCAATCTATGACAAACAGTAAAAATTTTATAGAGCATTGTGTTTTGGGAAAAACAATAATTTTGCTATATTCTGAAATGTATGGAGTAGAAAGTTTTTGAAACTGGTTATTGTTTACATAATTAATATTGACACTGAAGCAGAAGACCTCTGTTATATACAAAGGGAAGATATGATTGTCAAATTCACAAATTCTAAAACATGTACAGCTAGCGTGACTAAACTAAAACATTACTGAGAATAAGCTAATATTTTATAAAATGAAATACGTGCTTCATCATGGCATGAGATGTTCAATCACTTAACTGCAGACAGCCAGTCTCTGTGGTGGTGAAACTAATCAAAGCAAGCAATTAAGTCATCATTTTTTTTTTTCGGTCTAAACCATGTTACCTTTGCTCCCACTTCCACACTCCTCCACCCAAGACATAAACACATTTTTTACATTGTGAGTATTGATATCAATTTCTTATCCGGACTTATTTTGTGCTTTATGTCATGATTACCCAATCCCTAGATCTGTGACACTGTTTCCTCTTCCCCTGTTTATTCTGTGCTTTCAAAAATGTTTATTTTACACCCAACTATACCCTTTAAACTAGACACAAAGATCTCTCTTTCAATTTCAGACACATTTATAAAACCGCTCAGTCAGCATCTCTACTTCAGAATCTTATGGACCTGGCCCAAATGAACACTTGAGGCTTGTCTTTCAGTAAATAGCAACTTCATTCATCCAGTTAAAAACTTTTGAGTCATTACTAACATGTCTTACTCTTTTAAAAATGACACCCAGTATATCAGAAATTTCTATAAACTCTACTTCAAAATATTTTCCTTAGTCGTTTAATTTTCCATACATCAACTGCTGTCTCCCTGTTCCAAGACATTATCATTTCTCACATAGATTAACTCAGCAGGATCCCTTCAAATTTTCACCTTACAAAGATATATCCTCCCATGGTATGTCAGGCTTTAACCATGGAATACCCTGCTTCGTCTAGCCTCACATGCTACTATTTTCTCTCATTCTTACTTTTCTGTAACTATAATTGCCTACTTCCTTATGCAAACATGTAATGCATAGTTAAGCCTCAGGGCCTTTATTGTCAAGGTATTTCCTCTTTATGAGAGCTTCTTTCCCTGGATACTTACAGTGCTCATCTCTTCATATTCTTCAGGTCTTAACATAAGTGCCACCTCCCAAGAGAGGGCTTTTTTTCCTCTACCTGAAACTATAAATCCTACCTCACATTTCATTATACTTCTACACTTCTGGCTCTATTTTTTCTACATAGAACTTACACAGCTCTCTATAAGTTTACTTATTTTTCTTAATTTTGCTTTTTCCTATTTACTACCATATAAGCTCCATGACGGGCAATTATTTTTGTAATTTTAAAATTTATTCTGGTACTTACCATAAACATTTGTTGCATAAATGAATGAATGAGTATTCCAGAAACTCTATAGAGTTCTAGAGTGTTCCTTTATTCTCCACTGCCTCCCTGAGAGTGCCACACCCATAAGTTATACAGAGAACATGGCACTACTACATTTAAACTATGAGTTGTTGTTTACAGCAAAATTTCATCATAAAGTGTTCTATTTAAAGTATGAATTGTTAGTACCAGTAAACTGTTATTTTCTATTTGTTTTGTATACATATTTAGAAACAGAATGGTCTATATTTTATATACAAGTTCTATTGTGATGATTTAAAGCTGGCTAGAATATTTAGCTAAAAATATTGCTTGTGATGCTGTTAAAGTAGTATACATTGTTCAAATTATGAAAGATTTGAACATGAAGAAAACACATGGTTTGGGAAAGCATATGTGACTAAAGACATGCTGACATACAAGGGGTCACAGAGCTAGAAGATACCAAAAGCATAGTCCCAGATAAGATGTCACTGGAAGAGGATTTATAGCCATATTACGTTTATGTAAACAAAGTAATGGTGCAAAGTGGTGTGGTGCAAAGAACGTCTTTGGGTGGTGGGAGAAGCGCCACAATTGTGAGTCATTGAACCCAATGTTGTCCTGTTAGAGCAGAAAGAAAAACCAAGCCAAACTCTACTGACCCCTGCCAACAGAGAGCTCATTTAAACCAGCGCTAGCCAGAGGGGAATCCCCAATCCCAGAGATCAGAACTTGAGTTCCTGCAAACCTAGCCGCCAATGGCTAATGTGCTCTACATCTCTAAGTAAAATTGAAAGACAGTCTAGGCCATAAGGACTGCAACTCTTTGGTGCATCCTACTGCAGAACTGGGCCTAGAGACAGTGAAATAAGGAGGTATGCAACCTACTGAGACACCAGCTGGAGAGGCTAAGGGAATGCTGGCATCAGCCCTTCCCTAAACTCAGGCTTCAGTTTGTGGCTCCAGAAGAGACTCCTTTATGCTTGAGGAGAGGAGACAGAAGAGTGGGAAATACTTTGTCTTACATCTAGTATACCAGCTCAGCTACAGTCGAAGAGAGCACACAGTTCAGCGTCATGAGAGCCATGTTGCAGGCCTTAACTCCTGGACAACATTTCTGAACACACCTGGGTCATAAGAGAACCCACTCCCTTGAGGGGAAGGACCCAGTCCTGGCAGCATTCATCACCTGCTAGCTGAAGAGCCTTTGGGCACTGAATAAACAGCAGTGATACCCATGTACAATGTCAAGGGCCTTGGATGAACCTCGAGACTTCTTGGCTTCAGGTGAGACTGCATATTATCAGCTTGGGGTGGGCGCAGTGGGGTGAAAGTCTTTATGATTGGGAAAAGCAGAGGGGAAAGTTAGGGGACATTGCCTTGCACCTTAGGTACCAGCATGGCCACAGAGTGACAGAGCACCAAATAGGCTCTTGGGGTACCAGACTCCAGGACTTGACCCTTGGATGGCATTTTTGGACCTTCCCTGGGCCAAAGAGGAGCCCACTTCTCTGAACGGTGAGTCCTAGCACAGACAGCATTCACCACAAACTGACTTAAGAGTCCTTGGGCCTTAAGGAAAACATGGCATAGTCTGGCAATATTCTCTGTGGCTTGTGTTGGTTGTGGCTATGGGTGAGGTTCCTCTGTTTTTGCAAAGGAGAGGATAGAGTGGGGCATACTGCATACTGTGGCTTGAACTCCAGCACAGCCAAAGAACAATGAAATACCAGGTAGACTTTTAAGGTTTTTGACTCTAGTACCTGAATCCTGTATGGTACCCCTAGACCTACCTGGGGTCTGAGAGAAGTCGCTATCCTGAAGGGAAGAACACAAACTTGGCTAGACTTGCCACTAGCTGATTGTAGAACCCCATGGCCTTGAGAAAACATAGGCAGTAGCCACAAGTGCCTACAGCAGGCCTTGGGTGAGACTCGGAGCTGTGCTAGCTTCAGCTCTGATTCAGTGCAGTCATATTGGTGGTGGTCAAAGGAGTGCTTATGTCACTCCACCCCCAGTTCCACATGTCTTAGAACAGAGAGAGAATTTGTTTGCTTAGGAGAAAGTAAAGGAAGAGAACAAGAATCTCCACCTGGTAATCCAGATAATTCTCCCAGATCTTATCTAAGATCATCAAGGCATTACCTCTATGAGTCAGCAAGAACAACAGCATTATTGGGCTTGATGTGTCTCTTAAAGCAGATACAATTTAGAACACAATACCTAAGTCCCTTCAAGTATCTTCAAACCTTCCCTAGAAGAATGGGTACAAATAATCTGAGACTATGCAGGCTACAATAAATACCTACCTAACTCTTCAGGACCCAGACACCAAAGAACATCTGCTAGCTTCTACACCATCACAGAAAACATGACCTTAGTAAATGAACTAAATAATGCACTGTGGACTGATCCTGGAGGAACAGAGATATGTGACCTTTCAGACAGAGAATTCAAAATCTATGTTAAGGAAACTAAAAGAAATTCAAGATAACACAGAAGAAATTCAGAATTCTATCAGATTAATTTAACAAAGATATTGAAATAATTGAAAATAAGCAAGTAGAAATTCTGGAGCTATAAAATTCAGTTGACATGCTGAAGAATGCAGCAGAGTCTCTTAATGGCAGAAGAAAGAATTAGTGAACTTGAAGACAGGATATTTGAAAATATACAATAAGATGAGACAAAAGACGGAAGAATAAAAAACAATAAACCATGCCTATAACATATAGAAAATAGCCTCAAAAGGACAAATCTAAATGTTAAAAGACAGGTAAAGAAAGAGATTGGGGTATAAAGTTTATTCAAAGGGTGCAGTAACAGAGAATTTAGCAAACATAAATATACCAGTATCCACACACAAGGTTATAGAATACCAAACAAAAGACTATCTTGAGGTGTTTAATAATTAAATTTCCTCCACAAAATCAAGGATGAATAAAGGATCCTGAAGCAAGAAAAGAAAAAAAAAAAAATACAATGGAGGCCTAGCATGTCTGGCAGCAGACTTTTCAATGTAAACCTTATAGGCCAGGAGAGAGTGACATGACACATTTAAAGTGCTGAAGAAACAAAACTTTTCCTCTTAGAATAGAATACCTGGCAAAAATAAAAAAGAAAATTAAAAAAATAAATCAATCATGAAGAATAAATGAAGATTTTCCAAGACAAACAAAAGCTGAGAGATTTCATCAACACCAGACCTGTCCTGTAAGAAATGCTAAAGTGAATAGTTCGATCAGAAAGAAAAGGACATTAATGGGCAACTAAGTAATCATATATAAAGTTTCAAAAATCACAGGTAAGCATATGGGAAAACATAGAATATCATAACACTGTAACTGTGGAGTGTAAACTACTCTTATAATAAGTACAAAGACCAAATGATGAACTAATCAAAAATAATGCTACAGGAACTTTTCAAGACATGGACACTACAATAAGATATAAATAGAAACAACAAAAAGTTAAAAAGCAAGGAGGCAAACTTAAGTGGTACCATTTTTTATTAGTTTTCTTTTCATTTGTTTGTTTATGCAGACAGTGTTATGTTGTCATCGGGTCAAAATGTGCTACACTATAGTATTTTCAATCCCTCATGGTAGTCTCAAACCAAAAACATACAGTGAGACACGAAAAGTGAAAAGCAAGAAAGTAAATCACATCACCAGAGAAAATTGCCTTCGCTGAAAGGGTAACAGGAAGGAAAGAAAGAAGAAAACACTACAAAACAACCAGAAAGCAAATAACAAAATAACCAGAGTAAATTCTTACTTATCAATAATAACATCGCATGTAAGTGGACTAAATTCACCAATAAAAAATATAGAATAGCTTCGTGCATGAAAAAATAAGACCTATTAATCGGTTCACTAAAAAAAAAAAAAAAAAAAAAAAAAAAAAAAAACTCGCACCCACACACACACACACACTTCACTTACAAAGACATACATAGGCTAAAAATAATGGGATGGGAAAATATATTCCATGTCAATGAAAACCAAAACAGAATAACAGTAGCTATACTTATATCAGAGAAAAATAGACTTCAAGATAAAAAACTATAAGAAGAGACAAAGAAGGTCATTATATAATGATAAAAGGGTCAACTCAGCAAGAATTTATAACAATTTTAAGTAGATATGCACCCAATATTGGAACACCCAGATGTATAAAGCAAATATTATTAGAGCTGCAGAGAGAAATAGACCTTATCTCTTGAAAGCCCAAGAGTTCAACACCCCACTTGCAACATTAAACAGATATTCCAGACAACAATTAACAGAGAAACATTGGACTTATTCTGCACTACTGACCAAATAGATCTAATAGATATTTACAGTACATTTCATCCAACAGCTGCAGAATATACATTCTTGTCTTTAGCATATGGATCATTCTCAAGGATAGACTATATGTTGGGTCACAAAACAGTCTGAAAACATTCAAAAAATTGAAATACTATTAAGCTTCTTATCTGACAACAATGGAATAAAACTAGCACTCAATAGCAAGAGAAATGTTGGGGAAAATACAAACACACACGGAAATTAAACATTATGATTGTGAATGACCAGTGGGTCAATGAAGAAATTAAGAAAACTGAAAAAATTATTGAAACAAATGATATTGAAAACACAACACACCAAAACTCATGGAATACAGCAAAAGCAGTACTCAGAAAAAGTTTATAGTACTAAATGCCTACATAAAAAAAAGAAAGAACTTCAAATAAATAATCTTACAACACAACTTAAATGCAAAAACAAGAGCAAATCAAACCCAAAATTAATAGAAAAGAAATAAAAAATTCAGAACAGAAATAAATGAAATTGAAATGAAGAATACAATACAAATGGTCAATGAAACAAGTTTTTTTGAAAAGTTAAACAAAATTAACAGACATTTATCCAAACTAAGAAAACAGAAAAAAATACAAATAAATAAAATCAGAAATGAAAAAGGAGACATTACAACTGATACTGTAGAAATTCAAATGATCATTATTAGTAGCTACTATATGTTAGTAAGTTGGAAAATCTAGAAGAAATTGAAAAATTCCTAGATACATACAACTTATACAGATTAAACTAAGAAGAAATGAAAAACCTGAAGAGACCAATAACAAGTAACAAGATTGAAGCTATATTAAAAAGTTTCTCAGTAAAAATAGAACCAAAAAAAAAAAAAAAAAAAAAAAGCCTGGGAGCGGATGGTTTCCCTAACACCAATTCTACTCAAACTATTCTAAAACATAGAGGAGAAAAGAATGCTTTCAATCTCATTCTACAAGGCCCTGATACAAAACATAGAGGAGGAAGGAATGCTTTCAACCTCATTCTACAAGGCCCTGATACAAAAAAAAGGACAAAAACACAAAGAAAAAGAAAGAAAGAGAGAAAGAAAGAAAGAGAGAGAGAGAAAGAGAGAAAGAAAGAAAGAAAGAAAGAAAGAAAGAAAGAAAGAAAGAAAGAAAGAAAGAAAGAAAGAAAGAAAGAAAGAAAGAGAGAAAGAGAGAGAGAGAGGGAGGGAGGGAGGGAAAAGAGAGAAAGGAAGGAAGGAAACTACAGGTCTATAACTCTGAGGAATATTGATGCAAAACTCCTCAAGAAAATAGTAGCAAACTGAACGCAACAAAAAATTCATTAGAAAGATCATTCATCATGACCAAGTGAGATTTATAACTGGGATGCAAGGATGATTCAACATATGCAAATCAATCAGTGTGATACATCATATCAACAGAATAAGGACAAAAACCATAAGATAATTTAAATTGATGCTGAAAAAGCACTTAATAAAATTTAGAATTCTTTTATGATAAAATTCGTCAAGAACTTGGGGATAGAAAGAGCATACCTCAACATAATAAAAGCCATATTCAACAAATACACAATTGTTATCACACTGAATGGGGGGGAAAAAAGGCTTCCCATTAAGATCTTGACCATGACAAGAATGTACAGTGTCACAACTGTTATTCAATGTAGTACTGGAAGTTCTAGTTAGAGCTATCAGACATAAGAAAGAAATAAAAGGCATCAAAATTGGAAAGGAAGAAGTCAAATAATCCTTGTTTGCAGATGATATGATCTTATATTTGGAAAAACTTAAAGACTCCACTAGAAAACTGTTTGAACAGATAGACAAATTCAGTAAAGTTGCAGAATACAAAATCAATATATAAAAGTCAGCAGCACTTTTGTATGCTAACAGTGAATAATCTAAAAAAGAAGTTAAAATGTAATCTTATTTACAATAGCCACAAATAAAAGTAAATGCCTATGAATTGACCACAGAAGTAAAAGATCTATGCAATGAAAACTACAAAAAAAACTAATGAAAGAAATAGAAAATGATCCTTAAAAACAAACAAACAAACAAAAAAACCATGTTCTTAGATCAGACAAATCAGTATTATTAAAATGTCCATACTACGCAAAGCAATGTACAGATTCAATTTATTCCATATCAAAATACCAATGGCTTCCTTCACAGAAATTAAAAAAATAAATAAATAAATAAATAAAATTATATAGAACCACAAAAGATCCAGAATAGTAAAAGCTATCCTAAGCAAAAAGAACAAAACTGGAGGAATCACATTACCTGATTTCAAATTATAGTACAGAGCTAGAGTAACCAAAACAGTATGGCACTGGCATAAAAACAGACACACAGAAACAAATCCATACAGTAAACTCTTTTTTTTTTTTTTTTAATGAAGTTTTATTTTTATTGCCCAAGCTGGAGTGCAACGGTGCGATCTCGGCTCACTGCTATCTCTACCTTCCCAGTTCAAGTGATTCTCCTGCCTCAGCCTCCTGAGGAGCAGGGAGTGCAGGCACCCGCCACGGTGTTCAGCTAATTTTCTATATTTAGTAGAGATGGGGTTTCACCGTATTGGCCAGGCTGGTCTCGAACTCCTGACCTCAGATGATTCATCTTAGCCTCCCAAATTGTTGGGATTACAGGCAAGAGCTACTATCCTTGGCCCAGTAAACTTATTTTTAACAAAGTTACCACAAGCATACATTGGTGAAAATGTAATCTTTTCAATAAATGATACTGGGAAATCTAGATATTCATATGCAGAACACTGAAACAGACCTGTATCTCTTACCATATACCAAAGTCAAATAAAAATGGATTAAAGGCTTAAAACTAAGTTCTCAAAGTCTGGAAGTACCACAAGAAAACAGGAAAAATCTCTAGGACATTCATCTGGAAAAAAAAAATATATTGTGCAATAGCCCACAAGCACAGGCAAACACAGCAAAAATGGACACATGAGATCACATCAGATTAAAAATCTGCACAGCAAAGAAAACTGTCAACAATGTGAAGAGACAGCCCTTGTCTGTTGGGCAAACTACCCAACAGACAAGGGATTAATAACCAGAATATCTAAAGAGTTCAAATAACTTTATAGGGAAAAAATCTGAAAAAATGACTAAAAATGTGCAAAAGATTTTAATAGACATCTTCCAAAGGAAGACATACAATGGCAAACAGGTATATGAAAATGTGCTCAGCATCATTAATCATCAAATTAATACAGATCAAAACTACAATGAGCTATCTTCTCATCCCAGCTAAAATGGCTTATATACAAAAGGCAGGCATTAACAAATGACGGTGAGGATGTGAAGAAAAGGGAACCCTGGACACTCTTGGTGGGAATGTAAATTAGTATTAGCACTATGAAGAAAAGTCTGGATGTTCTTTAAAAAACTAAAAATAGAGCGAACATATAATCCAGGAATCCCAGTGCTGCATATATGCCCAAAATAAAGGAAATCAGTATATCTTAGGCATATCTACACTTTTTTATGTTTGTTGCAGCACATTTCACAATAGTAAGATTTGCAAACAACATAATTGTCCATCTGGAGATGAGTGGATAAAGAAAATGTGGTACTTATACACAGTGGAGTGCTACTTGGCCATCGTAAGTAATAAGATTTTGCCATTTGCAGCAACACCAATGGATATGGAGATCATTATGATATGTGAAATGAGCCAAGCACAAAAAGACAAACATTATATGCTCTAACATTTTGTGGGATTTAAAAATCAAAACAATCTAAAATTAAACAATAATAAAATAAACAATAAACAATAACAAATTGAAACAATGTTAGGATAGTGGAAAAGTAATTGCAGTTTTTGCTATTAAAACTAATAAAATTCTTGAAAATAAACAGTAGATGGATGGTTAACAGATGCTGGGAAATGTAGTAGGGGTTTTGCTGGGAATGGGGAGGTGAGGATTGTTAATGGGTCCAAAAATAATTAGAAGGAATGAATAAGACCTGCCATTTGATAGCACACCAGAGTCACTATAATCAATAATAACTTGATGATACATTATAAAATTATCAAAAGATTGCAATTGGATAGTTTATAACACAAAGGATAAATGCTTCAGGGGATTTCTACCCCATTCTCCACGAAGTGGTGGTTTCACATTGTATGCCTGTATCAAAATATCTCATGTACCCTATAAATATAGACACCTACTAAGTACCCACAAAATTAAAAACTTAAAAATTTAAAAAATACAACTTATCATGAGAGAGGAGTACATTGACAATAGATCTTATATTGATTAAGTTCTCTGCAGTAATGATATTATGGCTGTAAGACATACATCTTGTCTTAAACGTGCAGGGACATTTTAACAACAATAAAAAAGTAGGATAGCAGAAGGGTTGTAAAGATGAAACAGAGAGTACCTAAATTTCTATCACTCTACTTTCTTTAATGTTAATATACATAAACATGGTGCATTTATCAAAATGAAGTAAATAACATTTTAAAAATTGTTACTTTGAGCATTCTCAAAACCTAAAAATAATTTACCTTTAGGAAAATTACTGACATTATATATCTCAACAAGAAAATAAATGTGTAAACTCTAGTCATTTCAATAGTAAATATTTGGAAATACTTAACATTAATTCCTAGTTAAAAAATCTTTAAAATCTCAGAATAGAAGAATCATTTTGCTACCTGGTAAGAATATATGTTAATAAAACAATAAAGTTATTTCTAAAAGAGAAAAATGCTTGATTTCTCCAAGTTTCTCAAGTTAAATATTGACAAATTATATATACATAGCATAATATAGTATATAATACATAATTATTATCTGGATCTTCGGTAGGAGTAGGGAAGTTATATTAATGGTGCAACCAATTTTTAAGGGCTTTTTCAATGACACTTACATTGTCTGTGATATGAACATTCAATAAAATTCTGTAATCAGTCATTGTAGCATCTAAGATATTAGACAGTTTACTAATAGAAAGGTATTACTTCCAGAAAGATGCGATAATATATTTTTAGTACTGGAAACAATGGCAGTGTAAAGGTCGCATGTAATATGGACTTCTGGGGAATAAAATTACAGAGATTTAAATTGGAATCTCAGGAAATTGGTATAATAATTTCGAGCAATTATATTATCTTTTTCTAGAACCAAAAAAAAAATAGGTCAGTCATTATTTTGAAATGATAGTCTTAGTTACAAGCACCACTTTTAACCGTGAATTAAGAGTAGAGTTTTTATGAAAACCATGTGTGAAAGGACAACTATTGTATATACATAATTCTTTTCATCCCTACTCATACAGAGGAACATTGCCACACAAACATTATACCAACAAATTCACAATCAGTTTAGTGATCTTTCTCAGTTTTCTAAATTGTCAAATTGAATAAAAGTACTGCTACTTTAATGGGTTGTTTAGAGAATGAAATTGATTTAATACTTGATACATTAGTATGCAAAGAGCGTGGAAGTATATGGAGTATATATCATGCTTTTGATAAATATTAGGTAATATTACTCTATAACAAATATACCAGATTTTGACATACTCATTAAACTTCTAGGTACTTATACAAATTATATATATTTTTTCTATTTTAAAGGAATATACTGCTACTAATTTATTCAAACATTCAAAAAAGTCAGATCAAATAATAAAAATTCCTTAGATAATATTAGAAATTGAGCAGAATAATATTATCATTCATAATTTTTCTGTATAATTCCTCATTTTGTATTTGGAGTTTAGGCTTCACAGGTGATTTAATTTTTATCTTAACCATTTGGTCTTGGAGCAACTAAGATTTTTAATTTGTAATACAAGAATACTTATGAGACATTAATGCTACTTCATCTATTTATTGTGGTTCATAAGATTTTGAGGCAGTACTTAGAGAAAAGCTAAGACAAATGATACTTTTTGCATTTAAATTGATTATTTTAATTGCTTTTACATGTAAATACTGTTTATTTCTGAATATTTAATTTATTATCCTGAGTTGCTGGTGTATAATCACGACATCTACAGAGGCTAATTTATTTTTCAAAAAACTAAGGAACACTTTCTTTTTACATATATAAGCAAGCTCATGTGGGACAAAACAGTAAAAAAAAATAAAATAAATTAAATTTTTGTTTTCCATAACAGAAGTCCAATATGTGCACTTAATTTTAGGAATGTGCTTTGTATTTAATGTTTGACTGAGAATAATATTATATATAATCATAAATAAAAATAGTTTACTATGAAAAATACATGATATCCCATACTTATTTTCGAATAATTCACATTGTGTTTGGCTAAATAGCTGTAACTAAAACATTATTTAATCATATATTTATTTTATACAAAAAGTAACATTTTGTTAATTCTTTATAGGATACATTTTTATGAAATTCTTATATCAAAGAATGTAGCAAATATTCTGGCAATGATGCATGACAACTGATAACTATCAGTTTATTTTCAGTAGATAATACAGAAAAAAATAAGGTCTTTAGAAAATTGTCCTGTCTTTGAATGTTATGTTAAAACTACACACTCTCAGGTAATGTATCCATTTGGAGCCATCTTAACCAAAATGCCTTAAGAAAGCACATAGAAAAAAATGTAAAAGCAATGGGCAATTCTCAAGTCAAAGATGCCAACTTAATAATATCATTTTTATTCCACTATTTATTATTTAAAATGTTATTTGCCAGAGTACTAAAATTATGGCACATTTTGCAGATTTTCTGAATGGGCTTTAGCTGTCTAGAAATACCCATAATGATAGGCATGCATTTGTCAATATGTGAATATAATTTAGTATGTATTTCACTAATATAGTTAGTCTATACTTATTTTTATATTTAATTATTATTTTATTATCCAATATGGATTTAATAAACAGCTATCAAATCTGTTAATTAGATATGCATTATACCACATTTATATAATCATAAACTTTCAGTACTTTAAACTTAAGATATAGCAAAATCAGTGCTATTTCTTTAACTCAAATATGAAACATTATTAAGCTGTGATATGTTATTGAAATATTTCACTGTGAATCTATTTTATAATGATACATTTCTGACATAAGAACATGAGGGGATGTTGCAAAATATGGCACATTCTTTCTCTGACCATCATAGTTTTTGTTTTTTTGTTTTTTTTTGTTTGAGAGAGGAAGGTGTGTTTTATCAACTAAGAGAAAATGGTATTAGTAGAGAAGAGTTAATGGAAATGTTTGCAGCAAAAAGTCTTCTTGGCTATAATATATGTACAAAGATAATACTTTTTTGTCTATACACTCCAGTGTTCAGGAGTATCAACTATTTTTGTTTTGCTGTAATTTATATTGTGATTCTCCAGCCCACCAATGACTATAACTTAATATTGGCCAACGCTATTAAATTTTCAGCAAGCAATTCAAAGATTCTTTTTCTCTGGTAATTAAAGGTTTATTTTGTCAAGTCATTTTTTTTTTTTCTTAACTGGCATAAATTTAAATCTTAACAGGCCGCCTTTCATTATCGTCCCTGGCTGGCATTCCCTGAGGTGAAGATGACATTGTTTCTTACTTGTAATCACACTCCACATTTGCATTTGATCAAATGTTGATGCTACTATTTGATTTCTGGTCAAACACTTAATGATGATTATAGCTACACTCCTTATCCTAGTCAATACTTGCTCCCAAGTACATTAATCAAGATGAATCTATTCATGCCACTATTTGACTCATGCAAACACATTTGACTCCTCTCTTATGATGCTATGCTGTATGAGGATCTTGTTAGTTGTTTGAAAGAGATATGCCAAACACCATGAAGATAGATAGAGAAAACAGGAAGTTAAAAATTTGATACAAAGTATTCCAATACTATAGTTCAGAAAATTCAAGAGGTTATTGGAAGTCTGTGGAAGGATAGAAATAGGCACTAATTACCCAGAGGGTGGGCAAGTGAATGAGTACATGCGCTAGGGGAGTGTAATATGATTGGTAGGCAGCATTAAAGCTTTACTTAATATTATTCTTTACTTATGATAAGTTCAATCAGCATGGTTGTGAGGTATTTCCTTCCTGGTTGCACTGTTTAGGTGCAGAGCTAGAATAGAAGATTAAAACGAGGTAACATTTTGCCAAGTGATTACACCAGAGAAAGAGAAAAAGGTTGACCTACGAAGAAAGAAGGCCTTATAATGATTGCTTTTGGAGTTCACACAACTTAGGTTCTTATGGTAGAGAATACTTTGCTCAATTCTGTAATCTCCAGATATCTAATCAAAGAGACTACAGAGCCATGGTTCTTTCTTTAATGGTAGTATTAGCATGTCTTCAAATCACTACTTCACAGAAAAATTCAGTAGGCCATACTCCTATCCATGTCTCAGGGAGTTGAAGTTACATTTCCATTCTATACAACCACACGCCATTATTATAACGTCTTGACAGTGAATGGATTGTTCCAGTACTTTTCACAACTTATTTTTCTTTCTTTTTTTGGAGATGGGGAGTCTCACTATGTTGCTAGGCTAGTCTTGAACTCCCAGGCTTAAGCAATCCTCTTGCCTCAGCCTCCCCAAGTGCTGGGATTACAGGCATGAGTCAGCATACCCGGCCCACAATTTCTGATAAATATAGTTAGTATATAAGCAAAATGAGAAGTTCAAATGATCTTCTGTGTTCTATATTCAGTGTTTTAGAAAATAAGGTAATACAGTAATCAGAATACTTACTTTTAAATAGTATAATTACATGAATATAAAGTTTAGATTGATTTGATTATTACTTCCAATTAGATAGATTTAATTGAATAGGTAATTTGTATTCCATTTCATTTCTGCAATAGACACCCATATTTTAAATGTAGTTTTATTTGACCCTGTACAATGGAACCCCTACTCCTATAGAGTTAGTGAGTTTAATGCCTTTCTATGTAATAATTAATAAAATGTATCATAACTGATTTAATCACTGCCATGGTTCTTTGACATTATTTCTCTCATCCCATCACTTGCTGATACTTACTATCTAAAGCCTTGTGAGTCTCTCTGTCTGTATTGAGTTATTCTCCTCTATTCTTTCACTCTCCCAACATAAGAAAATTGGGTCTTTAAGTATGTCTATAACTCCTTTAAACTAAACTAAATTTAGAAGATTTTATTAAATTTATATAGAATTAAAAAACAGTAAATTGTATCCACTATCCACTTCCAAATACCTTCAGGAATGTTGTCTTTATAGAAAAAGAACTAGAAATTAAACATGTATATCATTCTATGCAAAAAGAGAAGATTAACACTAAATTGAAGACTTCACTGACCAAAAAAAAAAAAAAGTTTACTTTTCAGTTGAAAATAAGGCCAGTATGGCATCCACGTTACCACAAACCCACCTTTAATATCTTAATCACCAGTTCTATAGGAAGAACCTGCAAAATTTAAAGTAGAAATAGGCAAATGAGACATGATTTAATTCCTGATCTTTGCAATCTTTCACATGGACCCCTATTCCCATTAGGGACCTTTGACAATTGAACAACACTATTGTACCATCATTGCCTCCATGGCCTATGATGCAGACGATATTATAAAAATGAGATTTTTAAGTACTATAAATGTGTAATCTGATTTTTAAAAAGCAAAATGCATACGTTTTTACTTAGTTATCACATTTTAGGCATATTTTTATGTATGTTATGCTTTTAAATATTTTAAAGTTAATCAGAATGTTTTATCCATTTTCACTAGTTTTAAAATAGTGTTATAGACATAGAAACAATACAGATATATATCAAAATAACAATACAGTGACTAAGTATTTAAATAAAACACAGAGATCTTAACTAAACTTCTTACTGAAATACTAAAGTGTATAGATCAAAATAAAGTGTTCACTTACCATTAATAAAAACAAGTTCTAACCACTTTATTCAACATAACACCAATGTAACTGTTTCTAGTAAATTTACCCTTCTTTACCTTCATGACACTTAATGTATTATTCTTTGTCTGGGTCCAAAGAGATACATATATATTAAGTATAAAGATATTAATACTTTCTTTAATACTCTCTTTTTCTCTTTCTCTTCACAGCAAGGTAACCGCTGTATAAGTAAGAACTTGGTCTAGGTAAGAACTTTACCTTTCTTGTTGAAAATAGTGTCCAACACAATGGAGGCAATACATTTATTTTAAATATAAAATAAGTGAGAAGACATAAATCATTATCTAATAGCAAATATTTACTTTGCTATATGATGGGAGATACACTAATATATTTGCACAAAATTTCATTTAATTTTTACAGTAACTCTGATAGGTAGAGGCTATAATTATAATTTCCTTTCTAAAATGTGGAAACTGAGGTTAGAAAATAAGTGCCAGAATTGTGGAATTTCATAAGCTTTGTGTTTTATGAGGTTTATAATTCATCTAACTTCTAGTTATATCTGAAATCAGTAATTTATTACTTTTAAATTTGCCTACCTAGTTAAATAATACACATTCAAAAATTTGTGTTACATTCTACTTCCTTTTTAACTTCCGGAGAAATTTATAAAATGATATATACTTTATAAAATCCTAAAATATTTATTATTTTTGGTTATGCACAGGAGATACTAACACCAAAATACTAAGCAAGATCATATAGAGATGTATAGCTTTCTGATATTAAAAATGTGAAGTTTTTAATATCAGAAAGAATAACAATCTACTTTAGGTAAAAATAGGTAATAATAATCTGTAATTTATCAAAAGTAAATATGCCCTTTATTCAACAATTAAATTTTTATATATAAAATAAATCTATGTGGCTAAATAATGTGTGTGTGTCTGGCCAGGTCTGGTGGCTCACGCCTATAATCCCAGCACTTTGGGAGGCCAAAGCAACTGGATCACCTTAGGTCAGGAGTTTGAGACCAGACTGGCCAACATTGTGAAAAACCCGTTTCTACTAAAAATATGAAAATTAACCAGGCTTGATGGTGGGCACCTGTAATCCCAGCTATGCGGAGGCTGAGACAGTAGAATCACTTGAACCCGGGAGGCAGAGGTTGCAGTGAGCCAAGATCAAGCCATTGAACCCCAGCCTGGATGATGAGAATGAAACTTCCTCTAAAAAAAAATAAATAAATAAAAGTATGTATATGTTAATTCTTCATATGCTTTTTCAATAAAATGTTATTCTATCTTTATATTTTATTCTTATAATATTTCTGTTGTTTTAATCAATTCTTCTGAATATCAGTTTTGCATAATGTGTTATATATTTAAGCTTAAAAGAGCTAAGTAACAAAAGGCAACCTCCATGGTAAAATTTTTAAATGTTAAAAGTCCATCACTTTGAGGTCAATTCAGATTTAGCATCATTTATAATTCATTACAACTCCGTTTAAACACTGCTTCAAGCATCTCCTAGGTATTTATATTGGAGAAAGATAAAACACACAGATGCTCATTGCTGCCTAATAAATCTCTTCCATGCTTTTCACTTGCAGTGACAGAATAACCTGACCTTGCAGAAGGACTGTCATGTAGTGTCTTTATGGAGATGTGAGACCAGCCCCAACAAGCAAAAGCTAAAGCCTAGATGATCTAGAACTCTTCTACCATTGCTTAATCTTCTTAATATACTAAGACAAATCCTTTTCTTCATTTTTATATTAACATATTTCAATTTTATAACCCAGTTTTTTAACTCTTAAATAGAGCTGTAAAGGATGTAGGAAAAATGCTAGGCAAGCACACTATTAATAGAGAACTCCCTAGCTTAAAAAAGCCACAGGAAAGCTGATTTTAAATCAACCCCAAATTACAGGAGGGAAAGATTAGGATGGCAAGAACAAACCCATAAAACTATAAAGGATGAGGCAATAAAAGTAAAGCAGTGAGATGAAAAGTAATGTTTATTAATTGTCTAGTGACTTTTCTTCCTATTGGGCCTCATCTCTTCGTTGAAAGGAGTCTAAATAAAAATCATAGCATCTGCTTTTTTTTTTTTCTTCTTCTGCAGATGTATCAGTGGTGTCATATATTTGCAGCTGCCTTCCTGAATCACAGGTAATTGTGTATCTGGATTCTCATTTGCAACAAGCATGGTCTTTGAAGAAAAAGAGACATTTATTCATCAGTGCTTTTTACAGGCAAAGGCATGATTTTATTTGCCAAGGGTTTAACAAAAAACTTAAACACATTTAGCAGCTTGTTTATTCTATTCAAGAAAAAAAGAAGCCTCAAATATCATAGTCTCAATGGCATTTTTTTTAAATTACCTATAATGCTTTTGTGCTAATGTTAATATGGCCAAAACATGTATTTAAAAAAAAAAAAAAAAAAAAAAGACTGTCTCAGTATATTTTCAAACTTCATCCACTAAAACTCCTACATGTTGTTTTAAAATTTTACTCAGCTTAATAGTTCCAGGAAATAATAAGGCTGCCTTAAGACTGCCTTACTGAATTTTCTATAACGTAAAAAAAAGGGTATTTCGCAAAATTGTACTGTTAAATACTTTAGTAAAGCAGCACTAAAAACCTTTATCATTTTAAAGTATAAACTCATGCTTAAATTCTGTTTATAATGCCTTTCTAAAATTTATGCTGTCAAAATCTCTTGGCAGCCCGTCTACTCTATGGGTGCTCCATGATTGCTTCAATGCTATCATACATATATTTTAATATCATTTGATGTTAAATAAGGAATAGCTATTCATTTTACACATGGAATAAAAAACAAAAACAGACATATTTTTCATAATAATATTTCAGATAGTATTACATGATCTAAATTGATCTAACCAGAAGGATAATATTTTATTCCTAATTATAAGAAGAATAAAAATAAGTGGTGCATTACCATCTGTTTCTGTAATGGAAATCTATCACTTAGTATTAATTTCAGCTGGAAATAATGAAGATACAAAATTACACGGGCTGAAGCAAGATAACATATTTATATCTTGTATAAAAAGCTGGAAGAAAGCAGTCCAGAGCTAGTATGAGAGTACAATTTCAAAAAGTCCCTGAAAATCCAGGCATTCTCTGGTATTCAATTCGCCATTCCCAAAGTGAGCGCATGCTGCCGCCCAGGTCCAAGGTAATATCTAAAGATACAGCTGTCATACCTCATCTTTGGTAGCAAGATGGAAGAGCAGAAAATAGAAAATTAAAAAGACTTTTACATCTGTTGCAGGACGTTCACTCAAGGAGTCAAATAACCCATCTAATTAAACTCCTATAACCAGTATATGATCATATTCACATCAAGCTGCAGGAAGATTTTATCCTGAGTGACCGTGTATTCAGTTAAAAATGTAAGCATCACTTTCCTATTCACTCTTAAAGTTGGTGTGCACCAGATCTTGGCTTTGTTTCCTTTTTTACCGACAGGCACAGCTTAGTGATCTCATGTTGTCTCAAGGATACGCATACTATCTATACTCCAAGAAACATTATATTTATATCTCTAACGTAGACTTCTCTCTGGAGCACCAACTTGCTATATCTAACTCCTATATTAAAGCTGCACTTTGTTGTTTAGTAAATATTTTAAACTCTACATATTCAGAACTGATTATGTCAATCTTTTTTTTTTTCCAAAACATAATTCATGTATTCTGTATTTCAGTAACTCGGTCATTGAACCAGGGAACCTTTCTTTAATCTTTTCTAATTCAGGTTAAATTATTTTTGGTCTTTCCTTCTAAATATATCCCAAATGTAATTATTGCTCATCACCTTCAGTGCTACACCTATGTCTGACCCAGAAACATCTTTGACTTGAACTATTGCAATGGTCTTCTATCCATTTTCTCTTCTTTGAACCTTGTCACTCTGCAAGCTATTCTCAAAATATTAACTGAGTAGAACTTCTAAATTGTAATTCTGATAATTTAAGTCTTCTACTCAAAACTCCAATGTGGCTCTTCATTGCACTAATAATTAAAGCCAAACACCCTTTCTAAGTTGCCCCCTCCACTACCTCATTGACATATACTGCTTTTACTGCTCTCCTTAGGACTCCAAACACACTAACTTCCTTGCTGTTCTGACATATCTTCAATTTAGGACATTTATTCACCTGCCCTCTGCTTGAATTGCATGCTTTAGCCTGGCTATCCACTTGGATCTGTCATGTCTTTGCTCAGGTACTACTTTCTCAATCAGGACTGCTTTGTATATGTTATTCAGCACTAAAACTTCATCCCCACAACACTTCAGCATTTGTCGTTAACTTTAATATTTTTTCATAGCACTTATTAATTTCTAGTATACTAAATAATTTGTTTCAATAAACTACAGTATACATATGTGTGTTTGTGTATATATACGTATATGTATACACACAAACACACACACATATATATATATAAAAATGTGGAGCAAAACGATTTAAGCCATCCACAATTTAGTGATTTAAAAACTAGAATATATTATTACTCATAAATATACAGGTTGGCAGTAATTATGCTAATCTAGTCCAGCTTAACTGATCTTGGCTGTGCTTTTGTGACTGCGGTTTCCTTGCAACACCTTGCATCCTGGATTGCCTAGCAGGGCCTCTATGACATACTGGGTTGTTGACCAGCTGCAGTCTAGGATTGACCAACATATCATAGAATAATTGACCAATATAACATAGACCAAGGTAATGTGGAAAATGTGGTAAATGTACTGTGCTGTTCTAATAGCTTTACTTCATTTAATTCTCAAATACCTTCAAGGTATAGCTGCCATTGTCCTAATAAGCTAAGGCTGCTGTAAAATAAATACCATTTTCTGGCGGGCTTCAATAGCAGACATTTATTTCTCACAGTTGTGGAGGATGAGAAATACAAGATCAAGGTGTCAGCAGATTCAGTTTCTGATGAGATCCCACTTTCTGACTTCCTGGTTTGTAGACAGCAGCCTTCTTTCTGTATTCTCACATGGCTCCTGTTTCTTCTTCTTTATTATTATTATTATTATTATTATTATTATTATACTTTAAGTTCTAGGGTACATGTGCATAACTTGCAGGCTTGTTACATATGTATACTTGTACCATGTTGGTGTGCTGCACCCATCAACTCACTCGTCAGCACTCATCAACTCATCATTTACATCAGGTATAACTCCCAATGCAATCCCTCCCCCCTCCCCCCTCCCCATGATAGGCCCCGGTGTGTGATGTTCCCCTTCCCGAGTCCAAGTGATCTCACTGTTCAGTTCCCACCTATGAGTGAGAACATGCGGTGTTTGGTTTTCTGTTCTTGTGATAGTTTGCTGAGAATGATGGTTTCCAGCTGCATCCATGTCCCTACAAAGGACACAAACTCATCCTTTTTTATGGCTGCATAGTATTCCATGGTGTATATGTGACACATTTTCTTAATCCAATCTGTCACTGATGGACATTAGGGTTGATTCCAAGTCTTTGCTATTGTGAATAGTGCCGCAATAAACATAGGTGTGCATGTGTCTTTATAGCAGCATGATTTATAATCCTTTGGGTATATACCCAGTAATGGGATTGTTGGGTCATATGGTACTTCTAGTTCTAGATCCAAGAAAAAAACAAACAACCCCATCAAAAAGTGGGCAAAGGATATGAACAGACATTTCTCAAAAGAAGACATTCATACAGCCAACAGACACATGAAAAATTGCTCATCATCACTGGCCATCAGAGAAATGCAAATCAAAACCACAATGAGATACCATCTCACACCAGTTAGAATGGCAATCATTAAGAAGTCAGGAAACAACAGGTGCTGGAGAGGATGTGGAGAAATAGGAACACTTTTACACTGTTGGTGAGATTGTAAACTAGCTCAACCACTATGGAAAACAGTATGGCGATTCCTCAAGGATCTAGAACTAGAAGTGCCATATGACCCAGCCATCCTATTACTGGGTATATACCCAAAGGATTATAAATCATGCTGCTATAAAGACATATGCACACGTATGTTTATTGCGGCACTATTTATGATTCCAATATCAAAAATATAAAACAGAATTTTTACATCTATATTTTTGCCATGTTTTCAGATTTTGCATTATGACAAGTAAAGTTGCATTCTATTATTTTATGTTTGCGTTGTATCTATTTGATAGATTATTATAGATAAGATTCTAAATTTTAAAAAATAAATGCATGTGTAATTTTGTTAGGTATTGAAAAATCTCCTCCACAGAATTGTACTGTTTTGCATTCCCATCACCAAACGTTTGAAAATGTATGCTTATTCAGAGCCCTGACAATAGAGTATATTGTCAAACGTTTCGCTTATTGATAATTAGATAGGTGGAAAATATTCTGTAAGCATATTATTTTCTTTTATTACAAATTAGGTTTAAGTTTATTCATGTGTTTAAAGGCAATTATTTTTGGAAAAATGTTATATATACTTTATTTTTTCGGTATATTTGTTTGCCATTTTCTTTCCAATTTTTGGAAACTTAAACAGAAGTGTAAAAGAATAGTCATTAGAGAGAAGGAATATCATTCCATATGGAAAGACTGAGATGGGAGAAAACAAAGATGAAAGGGTTTATTAATTGATAAGTTAAATACTACCCAGTTCGCATGTAGTAGTAATAGTCTTACATATGTAAAGAAAACAATATAATTTAAAACATAAAAGTAACAAAAAGTTTGGAATGGTAAATATGTTACACTGACCTAAGATGATTGTATTATTTAAAAAGAGAACAAAAAATTTAACTTAAATGTACAAATTCAAATATTAACAATGTTTGATTTAAATTTTAGGCTAGACCTTAAACAAATGCAAAGTCATAATTTTCTACTTAGTGGATGGAAAATGGAATATAAATAGATGCTAGATTTCTCAACAATAATAAGGAAAACTAGAAGAGTGTGAAATGATGTTTAAATTATAAGAAAGGACTTGTCAACCTAATATTGGCTTTGTTGTTAAACAGTCTTCCAAAAGCAAAGGTTAAAAGATACTTTAACAAATAAAAATTGAATATTCACCATCAAAATCTTTTCACTAAAAAAGCTTCTAAAGGTTATACTTTACAACAAAATAAAATAATCCAAGCCAAAAATTTGCAGTGAAGAAAAACAATTAATAAACATAAGCAAATATCAGTGTATAATACAGGAAATACATCATCTAATTTCTCGCCATTTAAAATTCAAGACAAATAAAATATGCAATAGCTTACAAATTAAGAAAATGATCATTAAAATTATACCTAGATACATTCATATTGATAAATTTTATATTTAAATTAAGTACATGAGATCAATTTAAGAGATAAAGTAATGACAAAATGCTAATAAATGTTTTGGCAATATTGTATCTATCAAATAGAAAAAAATAAAATTTATGAAGTAAAATAATATCAATTAACATTAACACTAATCTTTAATACTTAAGATAATAAGGAAAACATACTATCAGAGGTACTTTTTTTATAAGAAATAAAGCAGTTTGAAAAGACAATATAGCAGATATATAGTGTAGAAGCAATAAATATGAAGGAATAGATAATATAGATGAAAATGTAAAGATTTATCAATGTATTAAATTTGTAATTAGACAAAGCCTTAACCTGTGATACAGATTAATTAATGTAACAATGTTATTTATGTGTTTATACTCTTTTTTTCCTTTTTCATAAAATGTTGTGGTACAGGTGGTGCTTCGTTACATCAGTAAGTTCTCTACTGGTGATTTGTGAGATTTTGTTGCACCCATCACCAGAGCAGTATTCACTGCACCCATCTGTAGTCTTTTATCCCTTGCCCCCCTCCCACCCTTCCATCCTAGTCCCCCAAGTTCATTGTATCATTCTTATGCCTTTGTGTCCTCAGTGTGCAACCTTTTTTATTTCAAATTATATAGTTTGATATGGTTTGAATGTTTGTCCCTTCCAAATCTCATATTGAATTGTAATCCCCAATGTTGGAGGTGGGGCCTGGTGGGAAGTGTTTGGGTCACCAGACTGGATCCTGTATGAATGGCTTGGTGCCCTCCACATGTTGTTGAAATCACACAAGATCTAGTTGTTTAAAAAGGAGCCTAGTACCTTCCTCTCACTGTTGCTCCCTGTCTCTCACTCCATCTCTCACCATGTGATGAGACTGCTCCTGCTTTACCTTCCATCATGAGTGAAAGCTCCCTGAGGCCTCACCAGAAGCTAAGCAGAGGCCAACGTCATGCTTCCTGTATAGCCTGCAGAACCATGAGCCAATTAAAAAACTCTTTATAAATTACCCAGACTCAGGTATTCCTTTATAGCAAAGCAAAATGGAATAACACATAACTGTTTCAAGAAATAATTTTTCCCCAGTTGTAACACCTGCCCTTGTTCCAAATTTCTGCCATGTCACTCAGGTATATAAATTATATAAATTAGTTAAAGTTGTAGCCAGTGAGCCTTTTGAACATAGGGTTAGTTGTATTGTTTTACTAGTATACCATGTTGTTCCCCCCAGCAGTTAAAATATGTGTTTTTAATTTTTTTTAAGTTTTTAACCTTATATTTATTTCAATTATCCTTCTCTTCACTTTTTACTTTATATATCTACCTATCTAGAATAAATTAGCCAAATTCCCCGCAGAATGTGTTGAAAAAACATTGGGCGTTTTCACAGGCAATTTACCTTTTTCTCAAAGGCAATTTACTGTTTTTACTTGATTTATAGTATCAATTTAACTCTTTTATAATCCTCTTTTAAACTTCATGTACTATATGTTCATTGCAAATTGATTAAATTGTTCTTTATTCACTAGTTCTCATGGCATCATGAATCAATGAAAAATAAAATTCTATGTCCATAATTTAAAGCATTCACATTTTATTAAATTGCATATTAATGATAAACAGACTTTCACACACTTTTGGCATACACAGATACTGATAAATGACACATGTATAAAATAAGTAATTACATGAGAAATAACTTCAAGCATTTCTGTCATCATTTTAAAATGAAAGAAAAAATAATATAGTTTAGAGGCAGACCTTGCTGCCCCACTTTAAACATAATCCATCTATTGGTTACTTTTAAGTCAGGATCAAATCATTTTATGTCATAAAAGTACAATCTGACATGCTTACTACCATTTAATTTTCTCTTTTAAAAACCAATCTTAGATTGACTCTCCAGCAGTAATTTATCTCTCAGTATCAGAAGACAGATATTTTGGTTTAGTGAGAACAAAAAGTCCCATTGGTAGTAATTTAGTTTCTCTTGTGAGCTGACAGCACAGGAGTATCTACCTGCACTCTGCCTCCCAAGGCAAAAACAATAATTTGTTTCCAGAAAGTTTGGAAAATTGAACAAAGTATTTAAAAAATGCATATGTGTATGTGGGTATATGTCTATTCATATGTACATACAAACACATATAAATATATATATAAGATACGGAAGGAAAATTTACACAAATATAAAGCATATATTCAGGCATACATGGGAGATAGTATAAATGCAATTCCAGACCACTACACACACATACACACACAGTTGGCCCTCCTTATCTAAGGTTTCACATCTGCAGATTCAGCCAACTGCTAACTAAAAATATTCAGAAAGAACACAATAAAAATAACAATACAGAAACTTAAAAAATGGAATAAGATGGAGGGATAGGAGGTAGGACTAGCTTGCAGCACCCGCTCAGGCACACAGAGCAGTGTGTGGTGACTCACATCATGAACTTTTGCTCCAATAAATACCACAACAACATACAAGGAAAGCTGAGAGAATCCACAGACCCTTTGAAGAAAGTGGATCACCAGTGCTAGTTCACTAAGATGCCAAATAAGTTGTGAGTCCGCTTACTTTCTCAGCATGGAGGCGGGTGGTCTGGGGCAAATACTCAGCCATGGTCACTGGCTGCCTGGAAATAGACTCCTTGCTGTTGTGGGGGCACAGTGGTAATAAGACCGGACCTTTAGGACTGCAGGCTGCCTGGGAGTTGGGTGAGGGCTGTGATTGCCAGCTTTCCCCTAATTCCCTGGAGACCTGTGTGACTCAGCAGAAGCAGCCAAAATCCCCCCAGCAACCTAAGTCCATTAGCCTGAGAACCACACCCAATCCACCCCAGCAGCAAGCCCTGACCAAGGAGAGTCTGAGCTCAGACAGGCCTATCCCTTCCCCCACCTGGTGTTCTTTCTCTACCCTCCCTGGTTGCCAAAGACAAAGGACATAATCTCTTGGGAGCTCTGTAGCCCCAGCCACCACGTATTCCTTTCTATACAACCGTAGCTGATGTACTTTTCAAAGTACTACTGGCTGGAGGCCAACCAACACAAAACCAGCATACTAAACACAAATACAATCAAGGACCCTAAGAGAGTCCACTTCACTTCCCTGCTCCCTCCACTGGAGGAAGTTCTGGTATCTATGGCTGAAAGACATGAAGACAGATCACATCACAGGGCTCCTGGAAGACACTCCCCAGTCATGAATCAATCTTGTGAAAATGACCGCACTGCCAAAGGCAATCTACAAATTCAATGCAATTCCCATCAAAATACCACCATTATTCTTCACAGAACTAAACAAAATCAATCTTCATATTCATATGGAACTAAAAAAGGGCTCGCATATCTGAAGCAAGACTAAGCAAAAAAGACAAATACAAAAGCATCATATTACCTGACTTCAAACTATGCTGTAAGGCTATATTCACCAAAATAGCATGGTACCAGTATAAAAATAGGCACATAGACCACTGGAACAGAATAGAGAACCCAGAAATAAAGTCAAATACTTACAGCCAACTGATGTTTGACAAAGCAAACAACAACATAAAGTGGGGAAAGTACACTGTATTCAACAAATGGTACTGACTTAATTGGAAAGCCACATGTAAAAGAAAGACTGGATCTTCAACTCTCACCTACACAAGGATCAACTCAAGATGGATCAAGGACTTAAACCTTACCTGAAACCATAAACATTCTAGACAATAACATGGGAAAAACTTTTCTAGACATTGGCTTAGACTGAGACTTCATGACCAATAACCCAAAAGCAAATGCAACAAAAACAAAGATAAATAGATTGGGCTTAATTAAACTAAAAAGCTTCTGCACAGCAAAGGAAATAATTGCAAAGTTAACAGACATGATATACCTCAGCCATGCAAGGAAACAAAATAATGGCATTTGCAGCAACTTGGATGAAATTAGACTATAATTTTATGAAAAGTAATGCAAGAATGGAAAAATCAAACATTGTATATTCTCACTCATAAGTGGGAGCTAAGCTGTGAGAAGGAAAAGGCATAAGAATATAATTGACTTTGAGATCTCAGGGGAAATTGTGAGAGATTAGTGAGAAATAAAATACTGCACATTGGGTACAGTGTACACTGCTTGGGTGATGTGTAAACCACAAAATCTCAGAAATCACCACTAAAGAACTTACTCATGTAACCAAAAACCACCTGTTCTCCAAGAACCTACTGAAATTAAAAAAATAAAACAAATTTAAAAAATACAAATTTAGAATTAATACAGTATAACAACTATTTACATAGTTAGGTGCTTATTAGGTATATAAGTAATCTAGCGATTATTTGAAGTATACAAGAAGATGTGTGTAGGTTTTATGAAAATATTATGCCATTTTATATAAAAAACATGAGCATCCAAAGCAGGTGTTGGAACAAATTCCCTGAGTTACTGAAGGAGAACTTACACAAATAAAAATCATACATTCAGGCACACCTTGGGGATCTTACAGATTTGGTTCCAGATCACCATGATAAAGTAAATATCGGCCGGGTGATGTGGTTCATACCTGTAATCCCAGCACTTTGGGAGGCTGAGGCGGGTGAATCACCTGAAGGTAGGATTTTGAGACCAGCCTGGCCAACATGGTGAAACCCCTTCTCTACTAAAATACAAAAATTACCTGGGCTGGGTGGTGCATGCCTGTAGTCATAACTACTCTGGAGGCTGAGGCACGAGAATCGCTTGAACCCGGGAAGCGGAGGTAGCAGTGAGCCGAGATCGCGGTCACGCCACTGCACTCCTGTCTGGTTGACTGAGCAAGACTTTGTCTGAAAAATAAAATAAAATAAAATAAAATAAAATAAAATAAAATAAAATAAAATAAAATAAAATAAAGTAAAATAAAATAAAATTAAAATTAAAATTAAATTAAAGCAAATATCACAATAAGGCAAGTCACAGCATTTTTTCTTTTCCCAATGCGTGTAAATATTATATCTACAGTATACTGTAGTCTATTAATTGTGCAATAACATTACATCTAAAACAATGTACATACCTTAATTTAAAAATACTTTATTGCTAAAAAATATTAACAATCATCTGAGCCTTCAGTGAGTTATAATTGCTTTGCTGGTGGAGGATCTTGCCTTGATGTTGATGACTTCCAACTATTCAGGGTGGTGGTTGCTGAAGGCTGAGGTGACTACAGCAATTTCTTAAAATAAGGCAATAATGAAGTTTGCCACATCAAATTTGCACTTCTCTTACCAAAAAAACAAAAAACAAAAAACAAAAACAAAACAAAACAAAAAAAATCTGTAGCATGCCAAGGTGTTCGATAGCATTTTACCCATAGTAGAACTTCTTTCAAAATTGGAGTCAACCGACCATGCATGGTGGCTCATGCCTGTAATCCCAGCACTTTGGGAGGCCAAGGCAGAGAGATCATCTGAGGCCAGGAGTTCAAGACCAGCCTGGCCAACAGGGGGAAACCCCAACTCTACTAACAATACAAAAATTAGGTGGACGTGGTAGCATGAATCTGTAATCCCAGCTACTAAGGAAGCTGGAGCAGGAGAATTGCTTGAACCCAGGAGGTGGAGGTTGCAGTGAACAGAGGTCATGAACTGCACTTCAGCCCGGACGACAGAGTGAAAACTGTCAAAAAGAAAAAAATTGGAGTAAATCCTCTCAAACTCAGCTTCTGCTTTATTAACTATGTGTGGAATAGTCTAAATCCTGTGTTGTCACTTCAACAATGTTTACATATTCAACAGGAATAGATTCTATATTGAGAAATCACTTTCTTTGCTTATCCATAAAAAGCAACTCCACATGAATTAAAGTTTTGTCATTAGATTGCGTAAATCCAGTCTCATTTGCAGACTTCACTTGTAATTCTAGTTTACTTGCGATTTCAACCACATTACAGTTACTTTCTCCACCAAAAACTTGAGCCACTCGAAACCATCGATGATGGTAGGAAACAACTTCTACCAATTTCCTGTTTATGTTCCTACTGTGATCTCATCCCATGAATGGCAAATGTTCTTAATGGCACTTAGAATGGCGAATCCTTTCAAGAAGGTTTTCAACTTACTTTGCCCAGATCCATCAGAGGAATCATTGTCTATGGAAGCTATAGCTGTACAAAATGTATTTCTTAGATAATAAGACTTGAGAACCAAGATTAGTCTTTGATTCATGAATATTGTATTAGCAGGCATAACAACAATGTTAATCTCCTTGTACGTCTACATCAGAGCTCCTGTGTAACTAGGTGCATTGTCACTGAACAGCACAATTTTGAAAACAATTATTTTGATAACATCTCAACAGTGATTTTAAAATAGTCAGGAAATAATGCTATAAACAGATGTACTGTTGTTCCAGTTTTGATGTGGCAATGATAAAACAAAGCAGAGTAGATTTAGCATAATTCTTAAGGGTCCTAGGTTTTTTTGAATGTTAAATAATCATTGGCTTCACTTCGAAGACACCAGCTGCCTTAGTCCCTAATGAGACAGTTAGCTTCTTCTTTGAAGTTTTGAAACCAGAAATTTCTCCTCTCTAGCTATGAAAGTCCTAGATGACATCTTCATCTAAGAGAAAGCTGTTTGGTTTACATTGAAAATCTGTCATTTAGTGAAACCACCTTCATCAATGGTCTTAACTAGCTCTTCTGGATATCTTGCTGCAGCTTCTACATTTGCACTTGCTACTTCACCTTACACATGGATGTTAGGAGACCACATCTGCTAGCTTCTTTACATTTTCTGCAGCTTTCTCACCTCTTCAGCCTTCATGGAATTAAGGCTTTCCTCTGGAGTAGACTTTAATTTAAGGAAGTATTCTGACCCATTTGTCTTTTTATTCAGACCATGAAAGCTTTTTCCCTATCAATGGCTATTTCACTTTCTTATTATAGGTATTTTTGCTGTAGTAGCATTTTTGATTTCCATCAAGAAGTTTTTCTGTGCATTCACTAGTTGGCTGTCTGGCTCAAGAGGTCTAGCTTTCTGCCTACCTCAGCTGTCAGCATGCCTTCCTTTCTAAGCTTACTCATATCTGGTTTTTGATTTAAAGAGAGAGACGTAGGACTCTTTCTTTGACTTAAACACTAACAGAGTATTGTAGGGTTATTACTCATGGGCCTAATTTCAATATTGTTGTGTCTCAGGAAATAAAGCGGCCCGAAGAGAGAAAGGGAAATAGAAGAAGGGGTAGTTGGTGGAGCAGCTAGAACACACATGACATTTATTTATTGAATTTGCCGTCCTTGACAGGCATGACTCATGGTGCCACACAAAATTACAATAGAACATCAAAGGGTATTGATCATAGATCACCGTGATAGATACAAAAGTAATGAAAAACTTTGAAATATTGCAAGAATTATCCAAATGTGATGTAGAGATACAAAGTGAGCAAGATGCGAAGGAATTGGCACCAATAGACTTCCTGAATACAGCATCCCCACAAACTCAATGTGTCAGAAACACAAGATCAAATGTAACAGAACAAACCACAATGAAATAAGGCATGTTTGTATATGGACATAAAATGTATGTGTTTACACATATATTAATAAGTAAATATTTCTTAGCAATCATATACCGTCTCTATTTTAATTAAACATTTTTTTTCCAATATAAACTTAATACATCGAAACACTATATTAAAATTTTGATCTGTTTTTTCATATTTTCCTTCTTAAAATGTCACGCTCTTCTAGGCAATAGTCAGAGTGGGCTAAGTATCAGGCTGGGCATATAGATCTAAGCGTCAGGCTTCTAGTATCACTGGAATTCCAAGCCAGCTTCTGCTGAGAACCTTAAGCTACAACTTTTACTGTGTGAAGTTCCCACCAGGCAATGAAGTCAATCAGTAGAATAAGAAGTATAAGGATATAGAAATATAGTTGCTCAGAGAAACAACACATATGTGCTATACCTGGAAGCTTTCAAGCGCAAAGGCAAAACTGACTTTTCTTTTTTTTCCTTTTTCTTTTTATTGTAACCAAATTCTTCCCCCTTCACCATACTTAAGGAGAATAAAACAGAGAAAAAAATCCCCTTCAAGGATTCATCTCTCCAAAAACTTGATTTAAGCCAGAAGAAACCGGTATGAGAATTTTTTAGCACTTTGTTGAGAACAGCTTATGACAGGGAGCAGATAAACTATATTAAAAAAGGAAGTTATGTTTCTGTTGCACATTTGGGTGTACAATATAAATTTTCAACCCAGTTTACCTTTACCGTTTCTACTTTTCTAAAACAATGCCAGAAGATTATAATTTTAAAATAGCTTTCAGCAAAAGCCAAACGAGTTTTAACTTCTGAGTCCAGATTCAAGCCTTCCTCAGCATATAATTTATAGAGCCATAACACCTATAAAAAGCCTCTCTAAGTAAAATAATTTTTATATAATTTCAACTTTTGTATAGACTAAGGGGTACACATGCAAGTTTGTTACATGGGTAAATTGTGTGATGCTAAGGCTTGGATTCCTAACATCTTGTCACACAGGTAGTAAGCATAGCACCCAGCAGGTGGTTCTTCAGCTCTTCCCTCCCTCCTTCTTCCTGTCTAGTGGTCTCCAGTGTCTATTGTTCTCATCCTTATGTTCAATTTATTCAGTGTGTAGCTCTCACTTGTAAGTGAGAACATGAGGTATATGATTTTCTGTTGTTGCATTAGTTTGCTTAGGATAATGGCAGCTCCATGCAGGTTGCTGCAAAGGACTTAATTTTGTTCTTTTTTACGACTGAATAGTATTCCATTGTGTATATGTACCTAGTTTTCTTTATCTAATCCATGTGGATGGGTGCCTAGATTTATTTTGTGTCTTTGTTTTTGTGATTAGTGCTGCATTGAATGTGCAGGTACATGTGTCTTTTAATAGAATGAATTATTTTCCTTGAGGTATGTACCCAGTAGTGGGATTGCTGAGTCAAAAGGTAGTTCTATTTTAAGTCCTTTGAGAAATCCCCAAGTTGCTTTACACAGTGCCTTAACTACTTTATTTTCTCACCAACAATATATGTGTTTCCTTTTCTCCACAGCCTCACCAGCATCTGTAGTTTTTCAACTTTTCAAAAATCATTATTCTGATTTGCGTGAGATGGTATCTCATATTGATTTTGATTTGCATTTCTCTGATTAGTGATGTTGAGCATTTTTTTCATGTTTGTTGGCCATTTGTATGTCTTCTTTTAAGAAGTCTTTGTTAATGTCCTTTGTCCATTTTCTTTTGATCTGTTTTTTTTTTTTTTTTTCTGCTTGGTGATTTGTTTAAGTTCCTTGTAGATACTGGATATTAGACCTTTGTCAGATGCATAGTTTGTGAATATTTTCTTTCATTCTGTAGGCTTTCCATTTATTATGTTGGTAATTGTTGTTTTTGTTGTTCCTGCTGTTATTTTGTTTTTACTGTGGAGAAGCTCTTTAATTAGAACTCATTTATCAGTTTTTGTTTTTGTTGCAATTGCTTTTGGGTATTTAGCCATAAATTCCTTGCCAAAGACTATGTTGAAGGGTATTTCCTAGATTTTCTTCTAAAATTTTCACAGTTTTCTCTCTTATGTTTAAATTTTTTAATCCATCTTAAGTTTTGTATAAAATGAGAGGTACAGTGTCTTTTAATCTACATATGGCTAGACAGTTATCCCAGCACCATTTATTGAAAAAGGAATCCTTTCCCCATTGCTTATTTTTGTTAATATTTTTCAATCATCAGGTGACGGTAGACTTGAGGGTTTATTTCTGAGTTCTCTAATTGTTCCACTTATCTATGGGCCAGTTTTTACTGCAGTAGCATGTTGTTTTGGTACTGCAACATTTTAGTGTATTTTGAAGTCGGGTAATGTAATGCCTCTAGTCTTACTTTTATTGCTGAGAATTGCTTTGGCTATTCTGGGACCTTTTTCCTTCTAAATAAAATTTAGAATAGTTTTTTTGTTTGTTTTTTTTTTTCTAATTCTGTGAAAAATAAGGTTGGTATTTTGATAGTGATAGTGATAGTGTTGAATCTTTCAATTGCTTCAGACAGTATGGCTATTTTCCAATTCATGGTATTGCTTTTTCCAATCTATGAACATAAAATATTTTTCCATGTATTTGTGTGATCTCTGATTTCTTCAGCATTTTGTACTTTTTTTTGTAGAGATCTTTCACCTCCTATATTAGGTAAATTCCTAGATATTTTATTTTCTTTGTGGCCACTTTAAGTGGGATTGTATTCCTGATTTGGTTGTCACCTAAAGTATTATCAGTGTATAAAAAAGCCACTAAATTTTGTACATTGATTTTTTTTTTTTATCCTGAAAATACTGAATCTGTTTATTAGTTCCACAAGTCATTTGGTGGACTCTTTAGGGTTTTCTGTGTATATCATCTATCATCAATGAGAGATAATTTGACTTCTTCTTTTTGGATACTTTTTATTTCTTTCTCTTGTCTGATTGCTCTTGCTAGGATTACCAGTACTGTGTTGAATATGAGTAGTGAGAGGGGACATCCTTATATTTTTCTTGTTCTCAGGGTATACCAAAGAATTTCTGAACATTAAGAAGAAAGGCAACAGACACAGATGGGAGAATTGGTACTTGGTGAACTCCCATTTCACTAAAAAATGGGTGGCTTTAGTATCATAAAAAATTAAATATTATCTCATTCAAAAGTATATTATCTCATATACTTTTACTTAGTATATGAAAAGAGAAACATGAAAAAGTTAGTTTATGTACTCAAGATCTTAAAGCTGATTCAAAGTCAATTTCACACATCTAGTTTGTAGTATAACCAGGGTTGACATCAAAGCAGTAAGCCTCTATGTTAAGTACCAATTTCATCTTCTCTAGGAGTTAAATTTGGGAATCATAAATAACCCTAAAATCAGCATATCAAGGAATTTCAACTAGGTAGTAGATATATTACACACTATTTAGGAGTCACATTAGCCTATCTGCTTTGGTCTGTGTACCATGGCTACATGCTTCACACAGACTTGAGGGAATGTTAAAAAACAAACATGTGGCTATTTATCTTATTTCTTACCAGAAGAATTGAACCAGTTATAAAATATAATCAAGTTGAAATAATCATAATAGACTACAAAGTAGAAACCTATGTCAAAAATTATCCAATTATCAAAAGCTATCAGCAATATGGAGAGGAGTAAAAATTTTGATTATTAGATATATTTTTTAAGAAGACAGACATACACATGCACACACACACAGAAAGACAGACACATATGTGTGATATATCTACACTCCATTATTTATTACAGCACAATAGGTAACACATAGAATCAATCTATGTGACCTTCAATGGATGAATGAATAAGGAAAATGTAATATGTATATATATATATATATATATATATATGCATGTGTGCATGTATGTGTACGTAAATACACATATACACAAAAAAACAAATATTACTCAGCTGTAGAAAGGGATGAAATACTGCCATTTCTTACAACACAGATGAACCTGGAGGACATTTTAAGTGAAATAAGCCAGATGCAGAAAAATAAATACTGCATGACATCATTCATATGTAGAATCTTAAAGGTTAATGGCATGAAAGTAGACATTAGACTGGTGTTTTCTGAAAGCTGGGATGGTTAGAAAGGAGAAGAAGACGGGAAAACATTGATTAAAAGATATATAATTAAGTTGTGGGGTTCTGAGCAAAGTGGCCGAATAGGAACAGCTCTGGTCTGCAGCTTTCAGCGAGACCAACAGAGAAGGTGGGTGATTTCTGCATTTCCAGCTGAAGTACCTGGCTCACCACATTTGGACTGGTTAGACAATGGGGACAGCCCACAGAGGGTGAGCTGAAGCAGGGTGGGGTATCCTCTCACCCAGGAAGTGCAAGGGGTTGGGGAACTCCCTCCCCTAGCCAAGGGAAGTCATGAGGAACTGTGCCTTGAGGGACAGTGCTATCTGGCACACATACTATGCTTTTTCCTATGCTTTCACACAGTTTTTGCAACCCGCAGACCAGGAGATTCCCTCGGGTGCCTACACCACTGGGGTCCTGGGTTTCAGGCACAAAACTGGGTGGCCATTTGAGCAGACACTGAGCTAGCTAGCTGCAGGAGGTTTTTTTTTCTTTTTTTTCTTCCCCCCCCCCCCCAGTGGCACCTGGAGCCCCAGCAAGACAGAACCATTCACTCCCCTGGAAAGGGGGCTGAAGCCGGGACGCCAGGCCAACATTCAAATTCAGGAAATACAGAGAACACCACTAAAATACTCTTCGAGAAGAGCAACCCCAAGACACATAATCGTCAGATTCACCAAGGTTGAAACAAAGGAAAAAATGTTAAGTGCAGCCAGAGAAAAAGCTCGAGGTACCCACAAAGGGAAGCCCACAAGAATAACAGCAGATCTCTCTGAAGAAACCCTATAGCCAGAAGAGAGTGGGGGCCAATATTCAACATTCTTAAAAAAAAGAATTTTCAACCCAGAATTTCGTATCCAGCCAAACTAAGCTTTAAAGTGAAGGAGAAATAAAATCCTTTACAGACAAGCAAATGCTGAGGGATTTTGTAACCATCAGGCCTGCCTTACAAGAGCTCCTGAAGGAAGCACTAAATGTGGAAAGGAAAAACTGGTACCACTAATTTACTAAAATACAAAGAACAACAACACTATGAAGAAACTGCTTCAACTAATATGCAAAATAACCAGCTAGCATCATGAGAACAGGATCAAATTCACACAAAACAATATTAACCTTAAATATAAATGGGCTAAATGCCCCAGTTAAAAGACACAGACTGGCAAATTGGATAAAGAGTCAATACCCATAATTGTGCTGTATTTAGGAGACCAATCTCATGCAAAGACTCACATAGGCTCAAAATAAAGGGATGGACGAATATTTACCAATCAAATAGGAAACAAAAAAAAAAAAAAAAAGAAAGAAAGAAAAGAAAAGCAAAAGCAGGGGTTGCAATCCTAGTCTCTGATAAAACAGACTTTAAACCAAAAAAGATTTAAAAAAAGACAAAGAAGGGTGATATATAATGTTGAACGGATCATTGCAACAAGAAGAGCTAACTATCCTAAATATATATGCACCCAATACAGGAGCACCCAGATTCATAAAGCAAGTTCTTGGAGACCTACAAAGAGACTTAGACTTCCAGACAAAAATAGTTGGAGACTTTAAAACACCACTGTCACTATTAGACTGATCAATGAGACAGAAAATTAGCAAAGATGCTTAGGACTTGAACTCAGCTCTGGACCAAGCAGACCTAGTAGATTTCTACAGAACTCTACACCCCAAATCAACCGAATATACATTCTTCTCAGCACCATATAGCACTTATTTTTAAATTGACCACATAATTGGAAATAAAACACTCCTCAGCAAATATAAAGGAACATAAATCAAAATAAACAATCTCTCAGATAACAGTACAATCAAATTAGAACACAAGATTAATAAACTCACTCAAAACCATACAACTACATGGAAACTGTACGACCTGCTCCTGAATAACTACTGAGTAAATTACAAAATTAAGGCAGAAATAAATAGGTTATTTGAAACTGATGAGAACAAAGACAAAATGTACCAGAATCTTTGCAACACAGCTAAAGCAGTGTTTAAAGGGAAATTTATAGCACTAAATGCCCACAGGAAAGATCTCATATCAACACCCTAATATCACAATTTAAAAAACTAGAGACGCAAGAGCAAACAAATTCAAAAGCTAGCAGAAGACAAGAATGAAAGAGGCAGTAATTAATAGCCTATCAACCAAAAGAAGCCCAGGACCAGACAGATTCACAGCTGAATTCTACCAGAGGTACAAAGAAGAGCTGGAACCATATCTTCTGAAACTATTCCAAACAATATAAAATGAGAGACTCTTTGCTAACTCATTTTATGATGCCAGAGTCATCCTAATACCAAAACTTGGCAAAGACAAAACAAAAAAATGAAAAATTCAGGCCAATATCCCTGATGAACATCAATGTGAAAATCCTCAATAAAATACTAGCACACCAAATCCAGCAGCACATCAAAAAGTTTATTCACCACAGTTAGATCAGCTTTATTCCTGGGATGCAAGGCTGGTTCAACATACACAAATCAATGAATGTAATCCATCACATCAACAGAGTCAAAGACAAAAACCACATGATTATCTCAATAGATGCAGAAAAGGACTTTGATAAAATTCAACATCCTTTCGTGATACAACCCTCAATAAACTGGGTATTGATGGAACGTATCTCAAAATAATAAGAGCTATTTGTGACAAAATCACAGCCAACATCATACTGAATGGGCAAAAGCTGGAAGCATTCCCTTTGAAAACTGGCACGAGACAACGCTGTCCTCTCTCACCACTACTATTGAACATAGTATTGGACATTTTCACCAGTGCAATCAAGCAAGAGAAAGAAATAAAGGATATTCAAATAAGAAGAGAGGAAGTCAAATTGTCTCTGTTTGCAGATGAACTGATTGTATATTTAGAAAACCCTATTGTCTTAGCCCATAAACTCCTTAAGCTGATAAGCAACTTCAGTCTCAGGATACAAAATCAATGTGCAAAAATTACATGCATTCATATACACCAATAATAGAGAGTCAAATCATGAATAAACTCCCATCCACAATTGCTACAAACAGAATAAGATATCTGAGAATATAACGTACAAGAAATATGAACAACCTCTTCAAAGTGAAGTACAAACCACTGCTCAAGTTAGTAACAGAGGACACAAACATATGGAAAAACGTTCCATGCTCATAGATAGGAAGAATCAATATCATGAAAATGGCCATCCTGCCCAAAGTAATATATAGATTCAATACTATTCCCATAAAGCTACCATTGACTTTCTTTGGAGAATTAGAAAAAGCTACTTTAAATTTCATATGGAGCCAAAAAAGAGCCCGTAAACCAAGATGATCCTAAGCAAAAAGAACAATGCTGAAGCATCATGCTACCTGACTTCAAACTATACTACAAGACTACAGTAACCAAAACAGTGTGATATTGGTACCAAAACATATAGGCCAATGGAACAGAACAGACGCCTCAGAAGTAATGCCACACATCTACAACCATCTGATCTTTGACAAACCTGACAAAAGCAATGGGGAAAGGATTCTCTGTTTAATAAATGCTGCTGGGACAACTGGCTAGCCATATGCAGAAAAGTGAAACTGGATCCCTTCCTTACAAAAATTGACTCAAGATAGATTAAAGATTTAAACATAAGACCTAAAACCTTGAAAACCCGAAAAGAAAACCTAAGCAATACCATTCAGGACATAGGTATGGTCAAAGACTTCATGACTAAAACACCAATAGCAATGACAACAAAAGCCAAAATTGACAAATGGGATCTAATTAAACTAAAGAGCTCCTGCGCAGCAGAAGAAATTATCATCAGAGTGAACAGGCAACCTACAGAATGGGAGAACACTTTTGAAAACTATCCATCTGACAAAGGGCTCATATTTGGAATCTACAAGGAACTTAAAGAAATGTACAAGAAAAAAAAAGAAAAAAAAACAAAAACAATGCACCAAACAGAGGGCAAAGGATATTAACAGACACTTCTCAAAAGAAGACATTTATTCGGCCAACAAACATACGCAAAAAAGCTCATCATCACTTGTCATTAGAGAAATTCACATCAAAAGCACAATGAAATACCAACTGACACCAGTTAGAATGGCAATCATTAAAAAGTCAGAAAACAACAGAAGCTTGAGAGGATGTGGAGAAATAGGAATGCTTTTACACTGTTGGTGGGAGTGTAAGTTAGTTCAACCATTGTGGAAGACAGTGTGGTGATTCCTCAAGGATCTAGAACCAGAAATAACATTTGACCCAGCAATCCCATTACTGAGTATATATACAAAGAAGTATAAATCATTCTATTATAAAGACACACGCAAATGTATGTTTACTGCAGCACTATTCACAATAACAAAAACTTGGAACCAACCCAAATGCCCATCAATGATAGAATGTATTTTTAAAAATGTGGCATATATACACAATGGAATACTATGCAACCATTAAAAGGATGAGTTCGTATCCTTTGCAGGGACGTGGATGAAGCTGAAAACCATCATCCTCAGAAAACTTACACAGGAACAGAAAACCAAACATTGCATGTTCTCACTCATAAGTGGGAATTGATCAATGAGAACACATGGACACAGGGAGGGGATGGTCACAAACTGGGGCTTGGCAAGGGGTTGGGGCAAGGGGAGGGATAGCATTAGGAGAAATATCCAAGGTACATGACTAGTTTATGGGTGCAGCAAACCACCATGGCATATATATACCTATGTAACAAACCTGCAGGTTCTGCACATGTATCCCAGAACTCAAAGTATAATAATAATAATAAAACAAAAAAAAATACATAATTATGTTAAACAGAAGAAAAAAGTTTCAAAAGATCAACTGTAAAGCAAGTTGACTCTACTTAATAATTATATATTGTATTCTTGAAAAATATAAAGAGAAGGAATGCTATGTGCTCTTACCACCAAAATGATAACTATGTGTGGTAAGACACTTGTAACTGGCTAGATTTAACTATATCATGATGTATATGTACTTCAAAGCCATCATGTTGTATACAATAAAACATACAATGCTATCTGTCCTTTTATAAAGTTACATATGTATATAACTATATATATAACTATATTCATATATATAACTGTATATATATAATTATATATATAACTGTGTGTGTGTATGTGTGTGTGTCTGTATGTATGTGTGTGTGTGTGTGTGTGTGTATATATATATATATTTTTTTTTTTACAGTTGATCCTTGAACAACACAGGTTTGAACTGCCCAGGACCACTTATATGTGGTTCAATAAATATATTTGTTCAATATATGTTCAATAAATATATGTGTTCAATAAATATATTAGAACATTTTTTAGAGATATTTAAAAACTTGAAAAACTCACAAACTGTAGCCTAGAACAATAAAAAAAAGAAAAAAGTTAGAGATGTCATGAATGCATAATATACATGCAGACATCAATCTATTTTTTCTTGCCATAAAATATACACAAATCTATTATAAGCAGTTGACATTTATCAAAGCATATACACACAAACACTTCAGACCATTCATGGCACCATTCACAGTTGGGAGAAATGTAAACAAACATAAAGATACAGTATTAAATTACAGCATAAAATTGACTCTATTCCATACAGTACTTCTGTAATAATTTCACAGCCACCTCCTGTTGCTATTCTGATGATCTCCCATTGCGAGTATCTGCTTAAAACGCTATGTGACGCTCATCATGGCCATGTGAGCAGTTCCTCTTTCCAGTAAATTACATTTTGCAGTAAAAAGTGATCTCTTGCAGTTCTCATGTGTATTTTTTAATCATGTATAGTGCAATATCATAAACCTTGAGTAACACCATGGGACCAAAATTAAGTGCCACTAATGATGCTGGAAGTGTTCCCAAGAAGCAGAAAAAAAGTCATTGCAATACAAGAAAAAGTTGAATTGTTTGATATGTACCATTAATTTGGGTCGGCAGCTGTAGTTTCCTGTCATTTCAGATAGGTATTACATCTTAAAAATGGGCAAAATAAACTTATGATATTAATGATTAAAAACATTACAATACTGTAAATGTATTTTTTTCTTATAATTTTCTAAAGAAGATTTTCTTTATTCTAGTTTATGGTAAGAATACAGCATACAATACATATAAAATACAAAGTGTGTGTTAATTTACCATTTATATTATCAGTAAGGCTTCTAGTCAACAGTAGGTTATTATTGGTAGTTAAGTTTTGGGGCAGTCAAAAGTTATATGTGGATTTTTAACTGCATGGGGATTTGATGACTATAATTGTGTGTCGTTTCAGGGTTAAATGTAGTTTTTTTTAATTTTTAAATATAAGATCAAATAGCAGTTCAACTAGTAGGAAACTAGTTTTCATTGTTAGTGTGGCATCTTTGGTTGTATGTATCAAATTCTGAGTATTAGGGTAACAAAAGGATAATTCAACAGTGTGAACAGTTCATTTTCTTGAACCCTAGTTTTCTTTTGTTTTATTTTGTTCAACATTGCCATCATATATAGTATGATCACAGAGATTTTCTAGCCTCTTCTAACATCACCAAATTTTTTACATTTCTATAAATGTAGACCTATGGGAATTTTTACCATGTAAAATGTCTGTACACAGATGAGTTTCAAAAATTTAGATTGAAGAGAAAATTGAACATGTATTCTATTCTTTAGTTGGTTTTCTAAATTTTGAATGCATCTTTTTTGTACCTATATCTTTCTGTATGTCATACCACTTGCTCCCCAAAAGATATTCTTTACTTTTAAAAGTTATCATATTTGTTATTAATATCAGAGAACATATTCAAAAAATATGGTTGAGGTAATGGGTTAGTATATAGAATGTCAGAAGTTTAACAGTAAAAATACAAACAGTAGAAATAAAATATTAAGAATATTTCACTTGGCTAAAGATTTCTGTATGTGCCAAGAGTTTTCAGACTACAATGGTGACTACGAAGGAAGCCAATGATTAAGGGAGAGACAAAGAAAAAAAAAAAACATAAATGGCAAGGCAGATTGTATTTATTAAAATTATTTGGGGAGGGAACAAATAGAATTTTGGGACAGTAACAGTTTCTAAAACATATGAAAATAAATTTATTCATGTTTACAAATTGTTTTCTTCCAAGCTTCTAATATATCTAAAATTTTAAAAGAAAATAATGTTTTAAAGGTAATATATTTCTTAAATACATAGAAAGTAGTTCCTTTGAGATGGTAACCATATACAGATCTTTCAGGACACAAAGATTTCTCCAGCAGATTGTCTTAATGCAAAATCTCTAGAGTTTTACAGTAATAAAGATGGTCTCTAAAAGATTCAAATTAGCTCTGAAATCTAAAGAGATACAGGGAATATCTCAAACAAATAATATATAATTTGAAAGTTGAATATTCACTTTTGAGTCTGCATTAATGAATGATTTGAAAATAATTATTTACATATATATGTAAAGACTCATATACACACATATAGGCATACATATGTACATATATCTTTAAAATTATAATTGTGTCATAATTTTAAATTCTTAAGGCATTTTTTAATATGGGAGTCATTATTTTATTTTAAAAATTACAATACACCTTTTTAATTTTTGTTGGAAGTTGTATATGGAAAAAAAAGATTAAGAGAAAATCCATGTAAAGCACTTCACTCCCTATGATATTTTATTCATATGTTCTAAATATTTTTCCAGGGTGAGCTTTATACTTGTAAAATTCTTTCACTTAGTACACCTTTTATATATTACCTGGAATTACTTAAAGTTATTCAGAGTGATAATAGCTTGCATCTAAGACACTTCTAAGCAGTCCTTGCATGTAAGACTCACTATGAGGAAAGTCCTTGTTTTATGTAATCTGCTTTTGTCAACATATACTTCTGAAAAAAGATGAAAAATTGACTGGAAAAGGATTTCTGGACAATTATTGTACTATTGATTGTTTATAATTCTATACATTTAAGTTTACAGATGATATTCTATTTTTATAAATATTAAAAGGACCGTGACTTTTCAAAAGGCTCAAAATAAGGAATCACTTACAGTTATTATCTCATTTTTTTAAATTTAAAAGCCTCCCTATTCTTTAGACTTAGGGCCCCCTTTTTAGTAATCTCATTAGCAAAACACACACACATACACAACTATTTTGAAGCAACATCTGTTCATGTGCTTTGCAGCGAGAAAAATTTAATTTTTCAGATTAATTGTATCTGTATTTTTGATTTTTAGAAAACCATATTAATTGTGAAGGCAAAAAGGAATTCCTTCCTTTTACATTATTACATTTGGACAAGTAATATTATTGGAAAATTATTACATTAGAATATTAGTCACATCCTCTGACATTTGAAAATGTGAATAAAATAATTATTAATTAATAATAAAAGTATTAAGTATCATCAAGTTTCAGATAGTTTACTTTTACTGGAGAAGACAAAAGTTTTAAAATGAAATATCCATTTGGGGAGGTATTTTGATTTTTGGCACTTCTAATCAATAACAAACAAATATACCTATATATGTTTATACATGTTAAAAATAATATTTTAAGTAGGCGCATAAGAAAACTTACAGTAACATTTTTCTTACTTCTTGATTTAATAATTTTGAAGTTGGCCTGCCTAGAGATGGATAATCAATTACTGATTACTTTTATTCAATCACTGCATATTTTTATAGAACTACTTAAAAATTCATATTTTTCCAATTTCTATTATATAAACACAGGTGTAAATATTTTTTGCTGGAAATAATTTTAGGAAGCACCAATACATTGTTTAAGAAAACTTAATGTTACATAAAATTGGATCATATATACAATTAAGATGCAGTTGGAAAATAATTTGATCTAATTCTCCATGCTATTAAGTAGATAACGCACAGTGTCAGCATATTTAATAGACTGTTGTCTATAAATTCTACTGCACATTTAACTTGTGAATTCAGTCCACTTTCTTTTATTCTTTAAAAATTCACGAATGTCCTAAAAATAAGTACACCACTCTTCCTAATTAGAAACTATGCATAATTCATTCAAATATTGCTATGGTTTAATTTGTGGCATTCTTTTAATTGAAAAGAAAAGGCCATGCCGATGACACAGCACATTTAAACACAATTCATTGTGGATTTGCTCAGATTAATCATGTGCTTTATGAACAAAGAAGACATTCTATAACATTAGTTATGTTTGTAGTTTGAAAGTACTATAAAAAGGGACTTTGGGGCCTTGCCCATCTTTGGAGGAAAAAAAATGTCTGTTTTCTTCCAATAAGAAACACAAACACAAAAATCATACTAATCTTCCTCTTTTCAGTAACCCCACTCCCACAGGATCACCCTATTGAGTTAGGGGTTTTATACTTTACTAGTACATTATTATTCTCTTTTTCACATTTGATTTACCAACTGATAAAAAAAGAGTTTATTAAAGCTAACTAGACGTAAGAAACACAAAAACAAAACCAGTTATTCTGTTTTTCTATCTATTTTTTCCTCTTTCTTTCATCTTTTACTTCTCTCTCTCTCTCACACGCACACACACATACACACACACACACACACCCCACTCCAATTTGCTAGGAGTATGACTTTCTCCTGTAATCCTCTAATGTAGTGGCTTGATTTATTGAGGCCTATTTTATAATGTTATTTATTTTTCTTGTACCTGCGAAGTCTATCTTCTCTATAATTGTTTCTTTTACTTAAGGGCACCAATATTGGCTGGATGTGGACGCTCACGCATGTAATCCCAGCACTTTGGGAGGCCGAGGCGGGCAGATCACCTAAGGTCAGGAGTTTGAGACCAGCCTAGCTAACACGATGAAACCCCGTCAGTCCTAAAAATACACAAAATTAGCCGGGCGTGGCGGTGAGCACCTGTAATCCCAGCTAGTCAGGAGGCTGAGGCAAGAGCATAGCTTGAACCCAGGAGGCAGAAGTTGCAGTGAGCTGAGATTGCGCCATTGCACTCCAGCTTGGTCAACAAGAGCGAAACTCCATATCAAAAACAACAACAAAAAAAAAAAACAAAAAAACAAAAACAAACAAACAAAAATATTCCCTATTCTCTTTTCTGAGGTATATAGACTCTATTCCTTCATTCAGCAGAAAATGAATCCAAAATACTCTAAAAACTCTCATAACAGCTCAAGGTAAAAACACAAATGTCATAAGGCAGGAAGACAAACCATTTACAAGAGTAAGAAATTTGGGAAATGAAAATGGAAAAATTGGAGAACTGTATAACCAATAATGTTAACAAGGTGTCATGTAAATAGAGTAAAGATTAAATGGCTTTTTGATTAATAGTTACTCTGGAACTGGTTAATTGCACTGTGTGAACAAGTCAGAAAGGACTGAAAGTTTAATTTATTAGAGTAATAAAAAAAGTTATTCCAGTATTCATTAATTCAAATGAATAGAGAGCACTGTTAATGGTGATTGAAATACTATGGAACAGAATTTTAATATAATAATTGAATATGGAGGTAGATTTATGAAAAAACATCCATACAAAAAATTTGACAGCTTCTAAACAATCTTTCTTGTTTTTCCTTTTCTTTTTCTCACATTCCATGTTTTCCTTTTAAAATCTAGTCTTGTAGGTAGATTGTATTTGTATGAAGTTTTATGATTTGTCAACAGTTATTTTTCTTTCAACAACTTTTTATTAGTCTTTGGAAATAATTCTCTAATTTGGTCAATTTACACATTTGTATGTAACTGAACAGGATCTACGTTCTACTAATTCAAGTAGAGACTATGAAAAATGTGTGAAAGAGGAGTAACAGTTTTCCAAACATTAAAAAAAAAAAAAAAAAAAAAAAAGACTTGATTTGTAATACTTGGCAGCTTTGTCTCATCTAACTGTATAGGTCTAGACTCAAAAATTGGCCAGACTTTCATTCATTTCTATCCAGATATGCTATGCAGATTTGGAATCAATTCTTCATAGTCTAGAACTGAAAATAAAAATGATCCCCAGGTTATAAGACACAACAAGGGTGGTCAGTAAAACTTTATGTTTTTTTGTTTGTTTAATTACAAACAATTCTCACATGAAAGGATAATTTTCTGCTAATTTTTCCACCATAAAAATTATTTATAAATAAAATTAAAATTAAAGATAAATATATCAGAAAATTTTCATTTATGAGCTGGTGACCACTGTTGATAATTTATATACGAATAATTAAAAATTGACTATTTGGCAAAACATTTAAAAAATAGTGGAATATTACAAGTTCTTGAGTTTAATGAGACCAGAGCTTCAAGTTCAGTATTATTGCTTTCTACCAGTGTAGCTTCAAATCTTTTGCATCATTAATTATCTTGTCTATCAAAACCACAACTAAAGTACCTGGCTTGTGGCATAGTTGAATGAGTTGATTAATCTACAATGCATGGAAGCACATTTTCTTTTTCTAAAGCATGATGTAGTAACATGTGTGTCTATAGAATGATATTTGTGTTTCCAAAACTGTAACGCAGATACATACAGCTTAGTTCACAACATCCAAGTCCTTTTAAATATCTAGATAGACTTTCCAAGAAGACCAGGTAAAAACAAACCCAGGCTGTGAAGACTGCAATAAATACATAACTCTTCAATGTCTAAACACAGAGGAACATCCATAAGTATAAAAACCTTCCAAGAAAAAAATGACCTCTGCAAATGAACCAAATTACCAGGGACCATTCCTAGAAAATAGAGATATGTGATCTATTAGTCAGATAACTCAACATAACATTTTGAGGAAACTAAAAGCAATTCAATATAACACAGAGAAGGTATTCAGAATTCTACCAGGTTAATTTAACAAAGAAATTGAAATAATTAGAAAGAATCAAGCAGAAATTCGATAGTTCAAAAATGGAAGGATATACTAACGAATACATTAGAGTCTTTTAATAGCAGAATGGATCAAGCAGACAAAAGAATTAGTGAGCTTGAAGACAGGCTACTTGAAAATACAGTCAGAGAAGACAAAATAAAAAAAAGAATAAAAAACAATAAAGCATGCCTACAAGATCTGGAATATAACCTCAAAAGGAAAAATCTAAGATTCATGGCCTTAAAGAGGAGGTAGAAAAAGAGATCGGGTAGAAAGATCATTCAAAGGAATAGTAACAAAGAAAGTCCTAAATCTTAAGAAAGATATCCATACCCAAGTACAAGAAAGTTATAAAACATCAAGTAGATTTAACCCAAAGAAGATGGCCTCAAGGTATTTATTAAGAAAACTCCCAAAGGTCTAGAATAGAGAAAGAATTCTAAAAGTGGCAAGATAAACAACAACAACAACAACAACAACAACAACAACAACAACAAAACATACAATGGAGCTCCAATATGTCTGGCAGCAGACTTTTCACTGGAAACCTTACAGACAGGCAGGAGAGAGTGGCATGACATATTTAAGTTGCTGAAGGAAAAATACTTTTACCCAAGAATAATACATCCAGGGCAAAGTTCCTACAAACATAAAAGAGAAATATAGACTTTTCCAGACCAAAACAAATATACAAAAAAGCAGAGGAATTTCATTAACACCAGATCTGTCCCACAAGAAATGATAAAGGGAGTAATTCATTAAGAAAGTAAAGGATATTAATGAGCAATCAGAAATTATTGAAAAGTGAAAATAAATACACAGAAAAACACGGACTATTATAACACTGTAATTGTGATGCATTAACTACTCTTAATTAGAAAGACTAAACAATGAAAAATCCAAACTAACAACTAGAATAATTTTTCAAGGCATAGAAAGTACAATAAGATATAAATAGTAAAAAGAAGATAAAAAGCAAAAAGATGATGTTACAATGTAGAGTTTTCATTATTTAACTTTATGTTTGTTTGTTTATGAAAATATTTTAAAGTTGTTCCCTCAGATTAAAATGATGGGTTATAAGACAGTATTTAAAAGCCTTACGGTAACTTCGAATCAAAACACATACAATATTTTTACAAAAAAATGAAAAGCAAGGAATTTAATCATATCACCAGAGAAATATTACCTTCACTAAATGGAAGACAGGAAGAGAGAAAAAAAAGAAGAGAATGCCAGAAAACAAATAACAAAATGAAAGGAATACATTCTTACTTACCAATGTTAACATTGATTGTAAATGAACTAAACTTTCCAACTAAAAGATGTAGAGTGGTTGAATGGATTATAAATAAAAAAAGACCCAATAATCTGTTGCCAACAAGAAACACACTCCCCTAATAATGTCCTTCAAAGAATAAAAATAAAGGAATGTAAAAATATATTCCATACCAGTAAACACTGAAAAAGAGCAGAAGTAGGTATACCTATATGAGAATCTATAAAAAGAAATAAATAAGTTTACCACATAACAATAAAGGGGTTAACTTAGAAAGAGGATATAACATTTGTAAATATACATGTTCCCAACACTGGAGCACCCAGCTATATAAATCAAATATTACTAGGGTTAAAGAGACAGATAGACCCCAAGGTAATAATAGCTGGAGACTTCAACACCACACATTCAGCATTGGACAGGTCATCTAGACAGAAAATTAACAACAGCAAAAATCAGACTTAATGTGCAATAAAGAACAAACATATCCAATAAATATTTAAAGCTTTCATCCAACAACTGCAGAATACACATTATTTTTTTTCTCAGCACATGGATCATTCTGAAAGACAGAACATATGTTAGGTCACAAAACAAGTTTTAAGAAACTTTCAGAAAAAAATGAAATGCTATCAATCGAGCATCTTCTCTGACCACAGTAGAATAAAAGTAGCAATCAATAATGAGGAATTATGATAAGAATACAAACACATAGAAATTAAACAATAT